>NC_088886.1:67547643-68147643 GCF_037157495.1 Lathamus discolor
TCCAAAATCTCTGTGCCATTCTCTGCTGTGCAGCAGCAGAGAGAGTAGAGCAGGAACGTTTAGACTCTGCTAAAAGAGCAGAAGTGCCAGAACAAAATGTTCCTGCTGATCATCTTCAGCGCACAGCGACCTTTGCAACTCTGAAACACACATTGCAGTCAGTCCCCCCTTGCCTGCCTGAAAGACCAATTGAATCCAACATCTCTGTGCCCGCTCTCTGCTGAGCAGCAACAGAGACAGAAGAGCAGGAACGTTTAGACTGTGCTAAAACAGCAGAAGAGCCATGCAAAAAAGCTCCTGCTGATCATCTACAGCACACAGTCACCTTTGCAACTGTGACACAAACATTGCTGTCTCTTTTCACTGTTTCTCCTAAAAGTTCACTTCAATCCAACAGCTCTGTTTCCAGCTCTCTGCTGCGAGCAGCACAGTGGTTAGAGCAGGAATGTGTGGAATCTAAGAGAGTGGAAGGGACCGTCCAGAAAGCTGCTGTTGCGCTTCTTCACCACACACTGAACTTTACAACTGTGACACACACATTGTTGTCACTCCTCACCTTATCTCCTAAAAGTGCATTTGAATCCAGCGTTTCTGGTGCCCTGTGTCGTTTCAAGAGCAGCCGTGACAGGTGAACACGAGCGCTTGGACTCTGCTCCCACAGCCGAAGGGCCAGGAGGGGGAGCTCCGGCTGGGCATCTTCAGGACAGAGTGAGCTTTCAAACTGTGTCACACACTTTGCTGTCACCCCTCACTTTCCTACCTGAAAGTCCAATTGAATCCAACATCTCCTGTGCCTGCTCTTTGTGAGCAGCAGCAGAATATTGCACTTACGTCTGGACTCTGCTGAAACAGCAGAAGAGACAGTCCAGAAAGTTCCCACTGATCATCTTCAGCACACAGTGAGCTTAGCAACTGTGGCGCACACATTACTGTCACTCGTCACTTTATCTCCTAAAAGTCCATTTGAATGCAACCTCTCCACTGCCCGCTCTCTCTGAGCAGCAGCAGAGTAGAGCAGGAACGTTTAGACTGTGCTAAAACAGAAGAAGAGCCGGGCCCAAAACATTCTCCTGATAATCTGCAGCACACAGCGAGCTTTGCAACTCTGAAACACGCATTGCTGCCACTCCTCCCTTTCCTGCCTGAAAGACCAATTGAATCCAACATGTCTGTGCCCGCTCTCAGCTGAGCAGCAACAGAGACAGTAGAGCAGGAACGTTTAGACTGTGCTAAAACAGCAGAAGAGCCATGCAAAAAAGCTCCTGCTGATCATCTATAGCACACAGTCTCCTTTGCAACTGTGACACAAACATTGCTGTCACTTTTCACTGTTTCTCCTAAAAGTTCACTTGAATCCAACAACTCTGTTTCCAGCTCTCTGCTGTGAGCAGCACATTGAGTAGAGCAGGAATGTGTGGAATCAAAGAGAGTGGAAGAGACAGTCCAGTAAGCTGCTGTTGTGCTTCTATACCACACTGAACTTTACAACTGTGACACACACATTGTTGTTACTCCTCACTTTATCTCTTAAAAGTGCATTTGAATCCAACGTTTCTTCTGCCCTCTGTCGTTTCAAGAGCAGCCGTGACAGGCGAGCACGAGCGCTTGGACTCTGCTCCCACAGCCGAAGTGCCAGCAGGGTAAGCTCCGGCTGGGCATCTTCAGCACGCAGTCAGCTTTGCAACTGTGAAACATATATTGCTGTCGCTCCTCTCTTTCCTACCTCAAAGACCACTTGAATCCAAAATCTCTGTGCCATTCTCTGCTGTGCAGCAGCAGAGAGAGTAGAGCAGGAACGTTTAGACTCTGCTAAAAGAGCAGAAGTGCCAGAACAAAATGTTCCTGCTGATCATCTTCAGCGCACAGCGACCTTTGCAACTCTGAAACACACATTGCAGTCAGTCCCCCCTTGCCTGCCTGAAAGACCAATTGAATCCAACATCTCTGTGCCCGCTCTCTGCTGAGCAGCAACAGAGACAGAAGAGCAGGAACGTTTAGACTGTGCTAAAACAGCAGAAGAGCCATGCAAAAAAGCTCCTGCTGATCATCTACAGCACACAGTCACCTTTGCAACTGTGACACAAACATTGCTGTCTCTTTTCACTGTTTCTCCTAAAAGTTCACTTCAATCCAACAGCTCTGTTTCCAGCTCTCTGCTGCGAGCAGCACAGTGGTTAGAGCAGGAATGTGTGGAATCTAAGAGAGTGGAAGGGACCGTCCAGAAAGCTGCTGTTGCGCTTCTTCACCACACACTGAACTTTACAACTGTGACACACACATTGTTGTCACTCCTCACCTTATCTCCTAAAAGTGCATTTGAATCCAGCGTTTCTGGTGCCCTGTGTCGTTTCAAGAGCAGCCGTGACAGGTGAACACGAGCGCTTGGACTCTGCTCCCACAGCCGAAGGGCCAGGAGGGGGAGCTCCGGCTGGGCATCTTCAGGACAGAGTGAGCTTTCAAACTGTGTCACACACTTTGCTGTCACCCCTCACTTTCCTACCTGAAAGTCCAATTGAATCCAACATCTCCTGTGCCTGCTCTTTGTGAGCAGCAGCAGAATATTGCACTTACGTCTGGACTCTGCTGAAACAGCAGAAGAGACAGTCCAGAAAGTTCCCACTGATCATCTTCAGCACACAGTGAGCTTAGCAACTGTGGCGCACACATTACTGTCACTCGTCACTTTATCTCCTAAAAGTCCATTTGAATGCAACCTCTCCACTGCCCGCTCTCTCTGAGCAGCAGCAGAGTAGAGCAGGAACGTTTAGACTGTGCTAAAACAGAAGAAGAGCCGGGCCCAAAACATTCTCCTGATAATCTGCAGCACACAGCGAGCTTTGCAACTCTGAAACACGCATTGCTGCCACTCCTCCCTTTCCTGCCTGAAAGACCAATTGAATCCAACATGTCTGTGCCCGCTCTCAGCTGAGCAGCAACAGAGACAGTAGAGCAGGAACGTTTAGACTGTGCTAAAACAGCAGAAGAGCCATGCAAAAAAGCTCCTGCTGATCATCTATAGCACACAGTCTCCTTTGCAACTGTGACACAAACATTGCTGTCACTTTTCACTGTTTCTCCTAAAAGTTCACTTGAATCCAACAACTCTGTTTCCAGCTCTCTGCTGTGAGCAGCACATTGAGTAGAGCAGGAATGTGTGGAATCAAAGAGAGTGGAAGAGACAGTCCAGTAAGCTGCTGTTGTGCTTCTATACCACACACTGAACTTAACTACTGTGACACACACATTGTTGTTACTCCTCACTTTATCTCTTAAAGGTGCATTTGAATCCAACGTTTCTTCTGCCCTCTGTCGTTTCAAGAGCAGCCGTGACAGGCGAGCACGAGCGCTTGGACTCTGCTCCCACAGCCGAAGAGCCAGCAGGGTAAGCTCCGGCTGGGCATCTTCAGCACGCAGTCAGCTTTGCAACTGTGAAACATATATTGCTGTCGCTCCTCTCTTTCCTACCTCAAAGACCACTTGAATCCAAAATCTCTGTGCCATTCTCTGCTGTGCAGCAGCAGAGAGAGTAGAGCAGGAACGTTTAGACTCTGCTAAAAGAGCAGAAGTGCCAGAACAAAATGTTCCTGCTGATCATCTTCAGCGCACAGCGACCTTTGCAACTCTGAAACACACATTGCAGTCAGTCCCCCCTTGCCTGCCTGAAAGACCAATTGAATCCAACACCTCTGTGCCCGCTCTCTGCTGAGCAGCAACAGAGACAGAAGAGCAGGAACGTTTAGACTGTGCTAAAACAGCAGAAGAGCCATGCAAAAAAGCTCCTGCTGATCATCTACAGCACACAGTCACCTTTGCAACTGTGACACAAACATTGCTGTCTCTTTTCACTGTTTCTCCTAAAAGTTCACTTCAATCCAACAGCTCTGTTTCCAGCTCTCTGCTGCGAGCAGCACAGTGGTTAGAGCAGGAATGTGTGGAATCTAAGAGAGTGGAAGGGACCGTCCAGAAAGCTGCTGTTGCGCTTCTTCACCACACACTGAACTTTACAACTGTGACACACACATTGTTGTCACTCCTCACCTTATCTCCTAAAAGTGCATTTGAATCCAGCGTTTCTGGTGCCCTGTGTCGTTTCAAGAGCAGCCGTGACAGGTGAACACGAGCGCTTGGACTCTGCTCCCACAGCCGAAGGGCCAGGAGGGGGAGCTCCGGCTGGGCATCTTCAGGACAGAGTGAGCTTTCAAACTGTGTCACACACTTTGCTGTCACCCCTCACTTTCCTACCTGAAAGTCCAATTGAATCCAACATCTCCTGTGCCTGCTCTTTGTGAGCAGCAGCAGAATATTGCACTTACGTCTGGACTCTGCTGAAACAGCAGAAGAGACAGTCCAGAAAGTTCCCACTGATCATCTTCAGCACACAGTGAGCTTAGCAACTGTGGCGCACACATTACTGTCACTCGTCACTTTATCTCCTAAAAGTCCATTTGAATGCAACCTCTCCACTGCCCGCTCTCTCTGAGCAGCAGCAGAGTAGAGCAGGAACGTTTAGACTGTGCTAAAACAGAAGAAGAGCCGGGCCCAAAACATTCTCCTGATAATCTGCAGCACACAGCGAGCTTTGCAACTCTGAAACACGCATTGCTGCCACTCCTCCCTTTCCTGCCTGAAAGACCAATTGAATCCAACATGTCTGTGCCCGCTCTCAGCTGAGCAGCAACAGAGACAGTAGAGCAGGAACGTTTAGACTGTGCTAAAACAGCAGAAGAGCCATGCAAAAAAGCTCCTGCTGATCATCTATAGCACACAGTCTCCTTTGCAACTGTGACACAAACATTGCTGTCACTTTTCACTGTTTCTCCTAAAAGTTCACTTGAATCCAACAACTCTGTTTCCAGCTCTCTGCTGTGAGCAGCACATTGAGTAGAGCAGGAATGTGTGGAATCAAAGAGAGTGGAAGAGACAGTCCAGTAAGCTGCTGTTGTGCTTCTATACCACACTGAACTTTACAACTGTGACACACACATTGTTGTTACTCCTCACTTTATCTCTTAAAAGTGCATTTGAATCCAACGTTTCTTCTGCCCTCTGTCGTTTCAAGAGCAGCCGTGACAGGCGAGCACGAGCGCTTGGACTCTGCTCCCACAGCCGAAGTGCCAGCAGGGTAAGCTCCGGCTGGGCATCTTCAGCACGCAGTCAGCTTTGCAACTGTGAAACATATATTGCTGTCGCTCCTCTCTTTCCTACCTCAAAGACCACTTGAATCCAAAATCTCTGTGCCATTCTCTGCTGTGCAGCAGCAGAGAGAGTAGAGCAGGAACGTTTAGACTCTGCTAAAAGAGCAGAAGTGCCAGAACAAAATGTTCCTGCTGATCATCTCCAGCGCACAGCGACCTTTGCAACTCTGAAACACACATTGCAGTCAGTCCCCCCTTGCCTGCCTGAAAGACCAATTGAATCCAACATCTCTGTGCCCGCTCTCTGCTGAGCAGCAACAGAGACAGAAGAGCAGGAACGTTTAGACTGTGCTAAAACAGCAGAAGAGCCATGCAAAAAAGCTCCTGCTGATCATCTACAGCACACAGTCACCTTTGCAACTGTGACACAAACATTGCTGTCTCTTTTCACTGTTTCTCCTAAAAGTTCACTTCAATCCAACAGCTCTGTTTCCAGCTCTCTGCTGCGAGCAGCACAGTGGTTAGAGCAGGAATGTGTGGAATCTAAGAGAGTGGAAGGGACCGTCCAGAAAGCTGCTGTTGCGCTTCTTCACCACACACTGAACTTTACAACTGTGACACACACATTGTTGTCACTCCTCACCTTATCTCCTAAAAGTGCATTTGAATCCAGCGTTTCTGGTGCCCTGTGTCGTTTCAAGAGCAGCCGTGACAGGTGAACACGAGCGCTTGGACTCTGCTCCCACAGCCGAAGGGCCAGGAGGGGGAGCTCCGGCTGGGCATCTTCAGGACAGAGTGAGCTTTCAAACTGTGTCACACACTTTGCTGTCACCCCTCACTTTCCTACCTGAAAGTCCAATTGAATCCAACATCTCCTGTGCCTGCTCTTTGTGAGCAGCAGCAGAATATTGCACTTACGTCTGGACTCTGCTGAAACAGCAGAAGAGACAGTCCAGAAAGTTCCCACTGATCATCTTCAGCACACAGTGAGCTTAGCAACTGTGGCGCACACATTACTGTCACTCGTCACTTTATCTCCTAAAAGTCCATTTGAATGCAACCTCTCCACTGCCCGCTCTCTCTGAGCAGCAGCAGAGTAGAGCAGGAACGTTTAGACTGTGCTAAAACAGAAGAAGAGCCGGGCCCAAAACATTCTCCTGATAATCTGCAGCACACAGCGAGCTTTGCAACTCTGAAACACGCATTGCTGCCACTCCTCCCTTTCCTGCCTGAAAGACCAATTGAATCCAACATGTCTGTGCCCGCTCTCAGCTGAGCAGCAACAGAGACAGTAGAGCAGGAACGTTTAGACTGTGCTAAAACAGCAGAAGAGCCATGCAAAAAAGCTCCTGCTGATCATCTATAGCACACAGTCTCCTTTGCAACTGTGACACAAACATTGCTGTCACTTTTCACTGTTTCTCCTAAAAGTTCACTTGAATCCAACAACTCTGTTTCCAGCTCTCTGCTGTGAGCAGCACATTGAGTAGAGCAGGAATGTGTGGAATCAAAGAGAGTGGAAGAGACAGTCCAGTAAGCTGCTGTTGTGCTTCTATACCACACTGAACTTTACAACTGTGACACACACATTGTTGTTACTCCTCACTTTATCTCTTAAAAGTGCATTTGAATCCAACGTTTCTTCTGCCCTCTGTCGTTTCAAGAGCAGCCGTGACAGGCGAGCACGAGCGCTTGGACTCTGCTCCCACAGCCGAAGTGCCAGCAGGGTAAGCTCCGGCTGGGCATCTTCAGCACGCAGTCAGCTTTGCAACTGTGAAACATATATTGCTGTCGCTCCTCTCTTTCCTACCTCAAAGACCACTTGAATCCAAAATCTCTGTGCCATTCTCTGCTGTGCAGCAGCAGAGAGAGTAGAGCAGGAACGTTTAGACTCTGCTAAAAGAGCAGAAGTGCCAGAACAAAATGTTCCTGCTGATCATCTCCAGCGCACAGCGACCTTTGCAACTCTGAAACACACATTGCAGTCAGTCCCCCCTTGCCTGCCTGAAAGACCAATTGAATCCAACATCTCTGTGCCCGCTCTCTGCTGAGCAGCAACAGAGACAGAAGAGCAGGAACGTTTAGACTGTGCTAAAACAGCAGAAGAGCCATGCAAAAAAGCTCCTGCTGATCATCTACAGCACACAGTCACCTTTGCAACTGTGACACAAACATTGCTGTCTCTTTTCACTGTTTCTCCTAAAAGTTCACTTCAATCCAACAGCTCTGTTTCCAGCTCTCTGCTGCGAGCAGCACAGTGGTTAGAGCAGGAATGTGTGGAATCTAAGAGAGTGGAAGGGACCGTCCAGAAAGCTGCTGTTGCGCTTCTTCACCACACACTGAACTTTACAACTGTGACACACACATTGTTGTCACTCCTCACCTTATCTCCTAAAAGTGCATTTGAATCCAGCGTTTCTGGTGCCCTGTGTCGTTTCAAGAGCAGCCGTGACAGGTGAACACGAGCGCTTGGACTCTGCTCCCACAGCCGAAGGGCCAGGAGGGGGAGCTCCGGCTGGGCATCTTCAGGACAGAGTGAGCTTTCAAACTGTGTCACACACTTTGCTGTCACCCCTCACTTTCCTACCTGAAAGTCCAATTGAATCCAACATCTCCTGTGCCTGCTCTTTGTGAGCAGCAGCAGAATATTGCACTTACGTCTGGACTCTGCTGAAACAGCAGAAGAGACAGTCCAGAAAGTTCCCACTGATCATCTTCAGCACACAGTGAGCTTAGCAACTGTGGCGCACACATTACTGTCACTCGTCACTTTATCTCCTAAAAGTCCATTTGAATGCAACCTCTCCACTGCCCGCTCTCTCTGAGCAGCAGCAGAGTAGAGCAGGAACGTTTAGACTGTGCTAAAACAGAAGAAGAGCCGGGCCCAAAACATTCTCCTGATAATCTGCAGCACACAGCGAGCTTTGCAACTCTGAAACACGCATTGCTGCCACTCCTCCCTTTCCTGCCTGAAAGACCAATTGAATCCAACATGTCTGTGCCCGCTCTCAGCTGAGCAGCAACAGAGACAGTAGAGCAGGAACGTTTAGACTGTGCTAAAACAGCAGAAGAGCCATGCAAAAAAGCTCCTGCTGATCATCTATAGCACACAGTCTCCTTTGCAACTGTGACACAAACATTGCTGTCACTTTTCACTGTTTCTCCTAAAAGTTCACTTGAATCCAACAACTCTGTTTCCAGCTCTCTGCTGTGAGCAGCACATTGAGTAGAGCAGGAATGTGTGGAATCAAAGAGAGTGGAAGAGACAGTCCAGTAAGCTGCTGTTGTGCTTCTATACCACACTGAACTTTACAACTGTGACACACACATTGTTGTTACTCCTCACTTTATCTCTTAAAAGTGCATTTGAATCCAACGTTTCTTCTGCCCTCTGTCGTTTCAAGAGCAGCCGTGACAGGCGAGCACGAGCGCTTGGACTCTGCTCCCACAGCCGAAGTGCCAGCAGGGTAAGCTCCGGCTGGGCATCTTCAGCACGCAGTCAGCTTTGCAACTGTGAAACATATATTGCTGTCGCTCCTCTCTTTCCTACCTCAAAGACCACTTGAATCCAAAATCTCTGTGCCATTCTCTGCTGTGCAGCAGCAGAGAGAGTAGAGCAGGAACGTTTAGACTCTGCTAAAAGAGCAGAAGTGCCAGAACAAAATGTTCCTGCTGATCATCTCCAGCGCACAGCGACCTTTGCAACTCTGAAACACACATTGCAGTCAGTCCCCCCTTGCCTGCCTGAAAGACCAATTGAATCCAACATCTCTGTGCCCGCTCTCTGCTGAGCAGCAACAGAGACAGAAGAGCAGGAACGTTTAGACTGTGCTAAAACAGCAGAAGAGCCATGCAAAAAAGCTCCTGCTGATCATCTACAGCACACAGTCACCTTTGCAACTGTGACACAAACATTGCTGTCTCTTTTCACTGTTTCTCCTAAAAGTTCACTTCAATCCAACAGCTCTGTTTCCAGCTCTCTGCTGCGAGCAGCACAGTGGTTAGAGCAGGAATGTGTGGAATCTAAGAGAGTGGAAGGGACCGTCCAGAAAGCTGCTGTTGCGCTTCTTCACCACACACTGAACTTTACAACTGTGACACACACATTGTTGTCACTCCTCACCTTATCTCCTAAAAGTGCATTTGAATCCAGCGTTTCTGGTGCCCTGTGTCGTTTCAAGAGCAGCCGTGACAGGTGAACACGAGCGCTTGGACTCTGCTCCCACAGCCGAAGGGCCAGGAGGGGGAGCTCCGGCTGGGCATCTTCAGGACAGAGTGAGCTTTCAAACTGTGTCACACACTTTGCTGTCACCCCTCACTTTCCTACCTGAAAGTCCAATTGAATCCAACATCTCCTGTGCCTGCTCTTTGTGAGCAGCAGCAGAATATTGCACTTACGTCTGGACTCTGCTGAAACAGCAGAAGAGACAGTCCAGAAAGTTCCCACTGATCATCTTCAGCACACAGTGAGCTTAGCAACTGTGGCGCACACATTACTGTCACTCGTCACTTTATCTCCTAAAAGTCCATTTGAATGCAACCTCTCCACTGCCCGCTCTCTCTGAGCAGCAGCAGAGTAGAGCAGGAACGTTTAGACTGTGCTAAAACAGAAGAAGAGCCGGGCCCAAAACATTCTCCTGATAATCTGCAGCACACAGCGAGCTTTGCAACTCTGAAACACGCATTGCTGCCACTCCTCCCTTTCCTGCCTGAAAGACCAATTGAATCCAACATGTCTGTGCCCGCTCTCAGCTGAGCAGCAACAGAGACAGTAGAGCAGGAACGTTTAGACTGTGCTAAAACAGCAGAAGAGCCATGCAAAAAAGCTCCTGCTGATCATCTATAGCACACAGTCTCCTTTGCAACTGTGACACAAACATTGCTGTCACTTTTCACTGTTTCTCCTAAAAGTTCACTTGAATCCAACAACTCTGTTTCCAGCTCTCTGCTGTGAGCAGCACATTGAGTAGAGCAGGAATGTGTGGAATCAAAGAGAGTGGAAGAGACAGTCCAGTAAGCTGCTGTTGTGCTTCTATACCACACACTGAACTTAACTACTGTGACACACACATTGTTGTTACTCCTCACTTTATCTCTTAAAGGTGCATTTGAATCCAACGTTTCTTCTGCCCTCTGTCGTTTCAAGAGCAGCCGTGACAGGCGAGCACGAGCGCTTGGACTCTGCTCCCACAGCCGAAGTGCCAGCAGGGTAAGCTCCGGCTGGGCATCTTCAGCACGCAGTCAGCTTTGCAACTGTGAAACATATATTGCTGTCGCTCCTCTCTTTCCTACCTCAAAGACCACTTGAATCCAAAATCTCTGTGCCATTCTCTGCTGTGCAGCAGCAGAGAGAGTAGAGCAGGAACGTTTAGACTCTGCTAAAAGAGCAGAAGTGCCAGAACAAAATGTTCCTGCTGATCATCTTCAGCGCACAGCGACCTTTGCAACTCTGAAACACACATTGCAGTCAGTCCCCCCTTGCCTGCCTGAAAGACCAATTGAATCCAACACCTCTGTGCCCGCTCTCTGCTGAGCAGCAACAGAGACAGAAGAGCAGGAACGTTTAGACTGTGCTAAAACAGCAGAAGAGCCATGCAAAAAAGCTCCTGCTGATCATCTACAGCACACAGTCACCTTTGCAACTGTGACACAAACATTGCTGTCTCTTTTCACTGTTTCTCCTAAAAGTTCACTTCAATCCAACAGCTCTGTTTCCAGCTCTCTGCTGCGAGCAGCACAGTGGTTAGAGCAGGAATGTGTGGAATCTAAGAGAGTGGAAGGGACCGTCCAGAAAGCTGCTGTTGCGCTTCTTCACCACACACTGAACTTTACAACTGTGACACACACATTGTTGTCACTCCTCACCTTATCTCCTAAAAGTGCATTTGAATCCAGCGTTTCTGGTGCCCTGTGTCGTTTCAAGAGCAGCCGTGACAGGTGAACACGAGCGCTTGGACTCTGCTCCCACAGCCGAAGGGCCAGGAGGGGGAGCTCCGGCTGGGCATCTTCAGGACAGAGTGAGCTTTCAAACTGTGTCACACACTTTGCTGTCACCCCTCACTTTCCTACCTGAAAGTCCAATTGAATCCAACATCTCCTGTGCCTGCTCTTTGTGAGCAGCAGCAGAATATTGCACTTACGTCTGGACTCTGCTGAAACAGCAGAAGAGACAGTCCCGAAAGTTCCCACTGATCATCTTCAGCACACAGTGAGCTTAGCAACTGTGGCGCACACATTACTGTCACTCGTCACTTTATCTCCTAAAAGTCCATTTGAATGCAACCTCTCCACTGCCCGCTCTCTCTGAGCAGCAGCAGAGTAGAGCAGGAACGTTTAGACTGTGCTAAAACAGAAGAAGAGCCGGGCCCAAAACATTCTCCTGATAATCTGCAGCACACAGCGAGCTTTGCAACTCTGAAACACGCATTGCTGCCACTCCTCCCTTTCCTGCCTGAAAGACCAATTGAATCCAACATGTCTGTGCCCGCTCTCAGCTGAGCAGCAACAGAGACAGTAGAGCAGGAACGTTTAGACTGTGCTAAAACAGCAGAAGAGCCATGCAAAAAAGCTCCTGCTGATCATCTATAGCACACAGTCTCCTTTGCAACTGTGACACAAACATTGCTGTCACTTTTCACTGTTTCTCCTAAAAGTTCACTTGAATCCAACAACTCTGTTTCCAGCTCTCTGCTGTGAGCAGCACATTGAGTAGAGCAGGAATGTGTGGAATCAAAGAGAGTGGAAGAGACAGTCCAGTAAGCTGCTGTTGTGCTTCTATACCACACTGAACTTTACAACTGTGACACACACATTGTTGTTACTCCTCACTTTATCTCTTAAAAGTGCATTTGAATCCAACGTTTCTTCTGCCCTCTGTCGTTTCAAGAGCAGCCGTGACAGGCGAGCACGAGCGCTTGGACTCTGCTCCCACAGCCGAAGTGCCAGCAGGGTAAGCTCCGGCTGGGCATCTTCAGCACGCAGTCAGCTTTGCAACTGTGAAACATATATTGCTGTCGCTCCTCTCTTTCCTACTTCAAAGACCACTTGAATCCAAAATCTCTGTGCCATTCTCTGCTGTGCAGCAGCAGAGAGAGTAGAGCAGGAACGTTTAGACTCTGCTAAAAGAGCAGAAGTGCCAGAACAAAATGTTCCTGCTGATCATCTTCAGCGCACAGCGACCTTTGCAACTCTGAAACACACATTGCAGTCAGTCCCCCCTTGCCTGCCTGAAAGACCAATTGAATCCAACACCTCTGTGCCCGCTCTCTGCTGAGCAGCAACAGAGACAGAAGAGCAGGAACGTTTAGACTGTGCTAAAACAGCAGAAGAGCCATGCAAAAAAGCTCCTGCTGATCATCTACAGCACACAGTCACCTTTGCAACTGTGACACAAACATTGCTGTCTCTTTTCACTGTTTCTCCTAAAAGTTCACTTCAATCCAACAGCTCTGTTTCCAGCTCTCTGCTGCGAGCAGCACAGTGGTTAGAGCAGGAATGTGTGGAATCTAAGAGAGTGGAAGGGACCGTCCAGAAAGCTGCTGTTGCGCTTCTTCACCACACACTGAACTTTACAACTGTGACACACACATTGTTGTCACTCCTCACCTTATCTCCTAAAAGTGCATTTGAATCCAGCGTTTCTGGTGCCCTGTGTCGTTTCAAGAGCAGCCGTGACAGGTGAACACGAGCGCTTGGACTCTGCTCCCACAGCCGAAGGGCCAGGAGGGGGAGCTCCGGCTGGGCATCTTCAGGACAGAGTGAGCTTTCAAACTGTGTCACACACTTTGCTGTCACCCCTCACTTTCCTACCTGAAAGTCCAATTGAATCCAACATCTCCTGTGCCTGCTCTTTGTGAGCAGCAGCAGAATATTGCACTTACGTCTGGACTCTGCTGAAACAGCAGAAGAGACAGTCCCGAAAGTTCCCACTGATCATCTTCAGCACACAGTGAGCTTAGCAACTGTGGCGCACACATTACTGTCACTCGTCACTTTATCTCCTAAAAGTCCATTTGAATGCAACCTCTCCACTGCCCGCTCTCTCTGAGCAGCAGCAGAGTAGAGCAGGAACGTTTAGACTGTGCTAAAACAGAAGAAGAGCCGGGCCCAAAACATTCTCCTGATAATCTGCAGCACACAGCGAGCTTTGCAACTCTGAAACACGCATTGCTGCCACTCCTCCCTTTCCTGCCTGAAAGACCAATTGAATCCAACATGTCTGTGCCCGCTCTCAGCTGAGCAGCAACAGAGACAGTAGAGCAGGAACGTTTAGACTGTGCTAAAACAGCAGAAGAGCCATGCAAAAAAGCTCCTGCTGATCATCTATAGCACACAGTCTCCTTTGCAACTGTGACACAAACATTGCTGTCACTTTTCACTGTTTCTCCTAAAAGTTCACTTGAATCCAACAACTCTGTTTCCAGCTCTCTGCTGTGAGCAGCACATTGAGTAGAGCAGGAATGTGTGGAATCAAAGAGAGTGGAAGAGACAGTCCAGTAAGCTGCTGTTGTGCTTCTATACCACACTGAACTTTACAACTGTGACACACACATTGTTGTTACTCCTCACTTTATCTCTTAAAAGTGCATTTGAATCCAACGTTTCTTCTGCCCTCTGTCGTTTCAAGAGCAGCCGTGACAGGCGAGCACGAGCGCTTGGACTCTGCTCCCACAGCCGAAGTGCCAGCAGGGTAAGCTCCGGCTGGGCATCTTCAGCACGCAGTCAGCTTTGCAACTGTGAAACATATATTGCTGTCGCTCCTCTCTTTCCTACCTCAAAGACCACTTGAATCCAAAATCTCTGTGCCATTCTCTGCTGTGCAGCAGCAGAGAGAGTAGAGCAGGAACGTTTAGACTCTGCTAAAAGAGCAGAAGTGCCAGAACAAAATGTTCCTGCTGATCATCTCCAGCGCACAGCGACCTTTGCAACTCTGAAACACACATTGCAGTCAGTCCCCCCTTGCCTGCCTGAAAGACCAATTGAATCCAACATCTCTGTGCCCGCTCTCTGCTGAGCAGCAACAGAGACAGAAGAGCAGGAACGTTTAGACTGTGCTAAAACAGCAGAAGAGCCATGCAAAAAAGCTCCTGCTGATCATCTACAGCACACAGTCACCTTTGCAACTGTGACACAAACATTGCTGTCTCTTTTCACTGTTTCTCCTAAAAGTTCACTTCAATCCAACAGCTCTGTTTCCAGCTCTCTGCTGCGAGCAGCACAGTGGTTAGAGCAGGAATGTGTGGAATCTAAGAGAGTGGAAGGGACCGTCCAGAAAGCTGCTGTTGCGCTTCTTCACCACACACTGAACTTTACAACTGTGACACACACATTGTTGTCACTCCTCACCTTATCTCCTAAAAGTGCATTTGAATCCAGCGTTTCTGGTGCCCTGTGTCGTTTCAAGAGCAGCCGTGACAGGTGAACACGAGCGCTTGGACTCTGCTCCCACAGCCGAAGGGCCAGGAGGGGGAGCTCCGGCTGGGCATCTTCAGGACAGAGTGAGCTTTCAAACTGTGTCACACACTTTGCTGTCACCCCTCACTTTCCTACCTGAAAGTCCAATTGAATCCAACATCTCCTGTGCCTGCTCTTTGTGAGCAGCAGCAGAATATTGCACTTACGTCTGGACTCTGCTGAAACAGCAGAAGAGACAGTCCAGAAAGTTCCCACTGATCATCTTCAGCACACAGTGAGCTTAGCAACTGTGGCGCACACATTACTGTCACTCGTCACTTTATCTCCTAAAAGTCCATTTGAATGCAACCTCTCCACTGCCCGCTCTCTCTGAGCAGCAGCAGAGTAGAGCAGGAACGTTTAGACTGTGCTAAAACAGAAGAAGAGCCGGGCCCAAAACATTCTCCTGATAATCTGCAGCACACAGCGAGCTTTGCAACTCTGAAACACGCATTGCTGCCACTCCTCCCTTTCCTGCCTGAAAGACCAATTGAATCCAACATGTCTGTGCCCGCTCTCAGCTGAGCAGCAACAGAGACAGTAGAGCAGGAACGTTTAGACTGTGCTAAAACAGCAGAAGAGCCATGCAAAAAAGCTCCTGCTGATCATCTATAGCACACAGTCTCCTTTGCAACTGTGACACAAACATTGCTGTCACTTTTCACTGTTTCTCCTAAAAGTTCACTTGAATCCAACAACTCTGTTTCCAGCTCTCTGCTGTGAGCAGCACATTGAGTAGAGCAGGAATGTGTGGAATCAAAGAGAGTGGAAGAGACAGTCCAGTAAGCTGCTGTTGTGCTTCTATACCACACACTGAACTTAACTACTGTGACACACACATTGTTGTTACTCCTCACTTTATCTCTTAAAGGTGCATTTGAATCCAACGTTTCTTCTGCCCTCTGTCGTTTCAAGAGCAGCCGTGACAGGCGAGCACGAGCGCTTGGACTCTGCTCCCACAGCCGAAGAGCCAGCAGGGTAAGCTCCGGCTGGGCATCTTCAGCACGCAGTCAGCTTTGCAACTGTGAAACATATATTGCTGTCGCTCCTCTCTTTCCTACCTCAAAGACCACTTGAATCCAAAATCTCTGTGCCATTCTCTGCTGTGCAGCAGCAGAGAGAGTAGAGCAGGAACGTTTAGACTCTGCTAAAAGAGCAGAAGTGCCAGAACAAAATGTTCCTGCTGATCATCTTCAGCGCACAGCGACCTTTGCAACTCTGAAACACACATTGCAGTCAGTCCCCCCTTGCCTGCCTGAAAGACCAATTGAATCCAACACCTCTGTGCCCGCTCTCTGCTGAGCAGCAACAGAGACAGAAGAGCAGGAACGTTTAGACTGTGCTAAAACAGCAGAAGAGCCATGCAAAAAAGCTCCTGCTGATCATCTACAGCACACAGTCACCTTTGCAACTGTGACACAAACATTGCTGTCTCTTTTCACTGTTTCTCCTAAAAGTTCACTTCAATCCAACAGCTCTGTTTCCAGCTCTCTGCTGCGAGCAGCACAGTGGTTAGAGCAGGAATGTGTGGAATCTAAGAGAGTGGAAGGGACCGTCCAGAAAGCTGCTGTTGCGCTTCTTCACCACACACTGAACTTTACAACTGTGACACACACATTGTTGTCACTCCTCACCTTATCTCCTAAAAGTGCATTTGAATCCAGCGTTTCTGGTGCCCTGTGTCGTTTCAAGAGCAGCCGTGACAGGTGAACACGAGCGCTTGGACTCTGCTCCCACAGCCGAAGGGCCAGGAGGGGGAGCTCCGGCTGGGCATCTTCAGGACAGAGTGAGCTTTCAAACTGTGTCACACACTTTGCTGTCACCCCTCACTTTCCTACCTGAAAGTCCAATTGAATCCAACATCTCCTGTGCCTGCTCTTTGTGAGCAGCAGCAGAATATTGCACTTACGTCTGGACTCTGCTGAAACAGCAGAAGAGACAGTCCCGAAAGTTCCCACTGATCATCTTCAGCACACAGTGAGCTTAGCAACTGTGGCGCACACATTACTGTCACTCGTCACTTTATCTCCTAAAAGTCCATTTGAATGCAACCTCTCCACTGCCCGCTCTCTCTGAGCAGCAGCAGAGTAGAGCAGGAACGTTTAGACTGTGCTAAAACAGAAGAAGAGCCGGGCCCAAAACATTCTCCTGATAATCTGCAGCACACAGCGAGCTTTGCAACTCTGAAACACGCATTGCTGCCACTCCTCCCTTTCCTGCCTGAAAGACCAATTGAATCCAACATGTCTGTGCCCGCTCTCAGCTGAGCAGCAACAGAGACAGTAGAGCAGGAACGTTTAGACTGTGCTAAAACAGCAGAAGAGCCATGCAAAAAAGCTCCTGCTGATCATCTATAGCACACAGTCTCCTTTGCAACTGTGACACAAACATTGCTGTCACTTTTCACTGTTTCTCCTAAAAGTTCACTTGAATCCAACAACTCTGTTTCCAGCTCTCTGCTGTGAGCAGCACATTGAGTAGAGCAGGAATGTGTGGAATCAAAGAGAGTGGAAGAGACAGTCCAGTAAGCTGCTGTTGTGCTTCTATACCACACTGAACTTTACAACTGTGACACACACATTGTTGTTACTCCTCACTTTATCTCTTAAAAGTGCATTTGAATCCAACGTTTCTTCTGCCCTCTGTCGTTTCAAGAGCAGCCGTGACAGGCGAGCACGAGCGCTTGGACTCTGCTCCCACAGCCGAAGTGCCAGCAGGGTAAGCTCCGGCTGGGCATCTTCAGCACGCAGTCAGCTTTGCAACTGTGAAACATATATTGCTGTCGCTCCTCTCTTTCCTACCTCAAAGACCACTTGAATCCAAAATCTCTGTGCCATTCTCTGCTGTGCAGCAGCAGAGAGAGTAGAGCAGGAACGTTTAGACTCTGCTAAAAGAGCAGAAGTGCCAGAACAAAATGTTCCTGCTGATCATCTTCAGCGCACAGCGACCTTTGCAACTCTGAAACACACATTGCAGTCAGTCCCCCCTTGCCTGCCTGAAAGACCAATTGAATCCAACATCTCTGTGCCCGCTCTCTGCTGAGCAGCAACAGAGACAGAAGAGCAGGAACGTTTAGACTGTGCTAAAACAGCAGAAGAGCCATGCAAAAAAGCTCCTGCTGATCATCTACAGCACACAGTCACCTTTGCAACTGTGACACAAACATTGCTGTCTCTTTTCACTGTTTCTCCTAAAAGTTCACTTCAATCCAACAGCTCTGTTTCCAGCTCTCTGCTGCGAGCAGCACAGTGGTTAGAGCAGGAATGTGTGGAATCTAAGAGAGTGGAAGGGACCGTCCAGAAAGCTGCTGTTGCGCTTCTTCACCACACACTGAACTTTACAACTGTGACACACACATTGTTGTCACTCCTCACCTTATCTCCTAAAAGTGCATTTGAATCCAGCGTTTCTGGTGCCCTGTGTCGTTTCAAGAGCAGCCGTGACAGGTGAACACGAGCGCTTGGACTCTGCTCCCACAGCCGAAGGGCCAGGAGGGGGAGCTCCGGCTGGGCATCTTCAGGACAGAGTGAGCTTTCAAACTGTGTCACACACTTTGCTGTCACCCCTCACTTTCCTACCTGAAAGTCCAATTGAATCCAACATCTCCTGTGCCTGCTCTTTGTGAGCAGCAGCAGAATATTGCACTTACGTCTGGACTCTGCTGAAACAGCAGAAGAGACAGTCCCGAAAGTTCCCACTGATCATCTTCAGCACACAGTGAGCTTAGCAACTGTGGCGCACACATTACTGTCACTCGTCACTTTATCTCCTAAAAGTCCATTTGAATGCAACCTCTCCACTGCCCGCTCTCTCTGAGCAGCAGCAGAGTAGAGCAGGAACGTTTAGACTGTGCTAAAACAGAAGAAGAGCCGGGCCCAAAACATTCTCCTGATAATCTGCAGCACACAGCGAGCTTTGCAACTCTGAAACACGCATTGCTGCCACTCCTCCCTTTCCTGCCTGAAAGACCAATTGAATCCAACATGTCTGTGCCCGCTCTCAGCTGAGCAGCAACAGAGACAGTAGAGCAGGAACGTTTAGACTGTGCTAAAACAGCAGAAGAGCCATGCAAAAAAGCTCCTGCTGATCATCTATAGCACACAGTCTCCTTTGCAACTGTGACACAAACATTGCTGTCACTTTTCACTGTTTCTCCTAAAAGTTTACTTGAATCCAACAACTCTGTTTCCAGCTCTCTGCTGTGAGCAGCACATTGAGTAGAGCAGGAATGTGTGGAATCAAAGAGAGTGGAAGAGACAGTCCAGTAAGCTGCTGTTGTGCTTCTATACCACACTGAACTTTACAACTGTGACACACACATTGTTGTTACTCCTCACTTTATCTCTTAAAAGTGCATTTGAATCCAACGTTTCTTCTGCCCTCTGTCGTTTCAAGAGCAGCCGTGACAGGCGAGCACGAGCGCTTGGACTCTGCTCCCACAGCCGAAGTGCCAGCAGGGTAAGCTCCGGCTGGGCATCTTCAGCACGCAGTCAGCTTTGCAACTGTGAAACATATATTGCTGTCGCTCCTCTCTTTCCTACCTCAAAGACCACTTGAATCCAAAATCTCTGTGCCATTCTCTGCTGTGCAGCAGCAGAGAGAGTAGAGCAGGAACGTTTAGACTCTGCTAAAAGAGCAGAAGTGCCAGAACAAAATGTTCCTGCTGATCATCTCCAGCGCACAGCGACCTTTGCAACTCTGAAACACACATTGCAGTCAGTCCCCCCTTGCCTGCCTGAAAGACCAATTGAATCCAACATCTCTGTGCCCGCTCTCTGCTGAGCAGCAACAGAGACAGAAGAGCAGGAACGTTTAGACTGTGCTAAAACAGCAGAAGAGCCATGCAAAAAAGCTCCTGCTGATCATCTACAGCACACAGTCACCTTTGCAACTGTGACACAAACATTGCTGTCTCTTTTCACTGTTTCTCCTAAAAGTTCACTTCAATCCAACAGCTCTGTTTCCAGCTCTCTGCTGCGAGCAGCACAGTGGTTAGAGCAGGAATGTGTGGAATCTAAGAGAGTGGAAGGGACCGTCCAGAAAGCTGCTGTTGCGCTTCTTCACCACACACTGAACTTTACAACTGTGACACACACATTGTTGTCACTCCTCACCTTATCTCCTAAAAGTGCATTTGAATCCAGCGTTTCTGGTGCCCTGTGTCGTTTCAAGAGCAGCCGTGACAGGTGAACACGAGCGCTTGGACTCTGCTCCCACAGCCGAAGGGCCAGGAGGGGGAGCTCCGGCTGGGCATCTTCAGGACAGAGTGAGCTTTCAAACTGTGTCACACACTTTGCTGTCACCCCTCACTTTCCTACCTGAAAGTCCAATTGAATCCAACATCTCCTGTGCCTGCTCTTTGTGAGCAGCAGCAGAATATTGCACTTACGTCTGGACTCTGCTGAAACAGCAGAAGAGACAGTCCCGAAAGTTCCCACTGATCATCTTCAGCACACAGTGAGCTTAGCAACTGTGGCGCACACATTACTGTCACTCGTCACTTTATCTCCTAAAAGTCCATTTGAATGCAACCTCTCCACTGCCCGCTCTCTCTGAGCAGCAGCAGAGTAGAGCAGGAACGTTTAGACTGTGCTAAAACAGAAGAAGAGCCGGGCCCAAAACATTCTCCTGATAATCTGCAGCACACAGCGAGCTTTGCAACTCTGAAACACGCATTGCTGCCACTCCTCCCTTTCCTGCCTGAAAGACCAATTGAATCCAACATGTCTGTGCCCGCTCTCAGCTGAGCAGCAACAGAGACAGTAGAGCAGGAACGTTTAGACTGTGCTAAAACAGCAGAAGAGCCATGCAAAAAAGCTCCTGCTGATCATCTATAGCACACAGTCTCCTTTGCAACTGTGACACAAACATTGCTGTCACTTTTCACTGTTTCTCCTAAAAGTTCACTTGAATCCAACAACTCTGTTTCCAGCTCTCTGCTGTGAGCAGCACATTGAGTAGAGCAGGAATGTGTGGAATCAAAGAGAGTGGAAGAGACAGTCCAGTAAGCTGCTGTTGTGCTTCTATACCACACTGAACTTTACAACTGTGACACACACATTGTTGTTACTCCTCACTTTATCTCTTAAAAGTGCATTTGAATCCAACGTTTCTTCTGCCCTCTGTCGTTTCAAGAGCAGCCGTGACAGGCGAGCACGAGCGCTTGGACTCTGCTCCCACAGCCGAAGTGCCAGCAGGGTAAGCTCCGGCTGGGCATCTTCAGCACGCAGTCAGCTTTGCAACTGTGAAACATATATTGCTGTCGCTCCTCTCTTTCCTACCTCAAAGACCACTTGAATCCAAAATCTCTGTGCCATTCTCTGCTGTGCAGCAGCAGAGAGAGTAGAGCAGGAACGTTTAGACTCTGCTAAAAGAGCAGAAGTGCCAGAACAAAATGTTCCTGCTGATCATCTTCAGCGCACAGCGAGCTTTGCAACTCTGAAACACACATTGCAGTCAGTCCCCCCTTGCCTGCCTGAAAGACCAATTGAATCCAACACCTCTGTGCCCGCTCTCTGCTGAGCAGCAACAGAGACAGAAGAGCAGGAACGTTTAGACTGTGCTAAAACAGCAGAAGAGCCATGCAAAAAAGCTCCTGCTGATCATCTACAGCACACAGTCACCTTTGCAACTGTGACACAAACATTGCTGTCTCTTTTCACTGTTTCTCCTAAAAGTTCACTTCAATCCAACAGCTCTGTTTCCAGCTCTCTGCTGCGAGCAGCACAGTGGTTAGAGCAGGAATGTGTGGAATCTAAGAGAGTGGAAGGGACCGTCCAGAAAGCTGCTGTTGCGCTTCTTCACCACACACTGAACTTTACAACTGTGACACACACATTGTTGTCACTCCTCACCTTATCTCCTAAAAGTGCATTTGAATCCAGCGTTTCTGGTGCCCTGTGTCGTTTCAAGAGCAGCCGTGACAGGTGAACACGAGCGCTTGGACTCTGCTCCCACAGCCGAAGGGCCAGGAGGGGGAGCTCCGGCTGGGCATCTTCAGGACAGAGTGAGCTTTCAAACTGTGTCACACACTTTGCTGTCACCCCTCACTTTCCTACCTGAAAGTCCAATTGAATCCAACATCTCCTGTGCCTGCTCTTTGTGAGCAGCAGCAGAATATTGCACTTACGTCTGGACTCTGCTGAAACAGCAGAAGAGACAGTCCAGAAAGTTCCCACTGATCATCTTCAGCACACAGTGAGCTTAGCAACTGTGGCGCACACATTACTGTCACTCGTCACTTTATCTCCTAAAAGTCCATTTGAATGCAACCTCTCCACTGCCCGCTCTCTCTGAGCAGCAGCAGAGTAGAGCAGGAACGTTTAGACTGTGCTAAAACAGAAGAAGAGCCGGGCCCAAAACATTCTCCTGATAATCTGCAGCACACAGCGAGCTTTGCAACTCTGAAACACGCATTGCTGCCACTCCTCCCTTTCCTGCCTGAAAGACCAATTGAATCCAACATGTCTGTGCCCGCTCTCAGCTGAGCAGCAACAGAGACAGTAGAGCAGGAACGTTTAGACTGTGCTAAAACAGCAGAAGAGCCATGCAAAAAAGCTCCTGCTGATCATCTATAGCACACAGTCTCCTTTGCAACTGTGACACAAACATTGCTGTCACTTTTCACTGTTTCTCCTAAAAGTTCACTTGAATCCAACAACTCTGTTTCCAGCTCTCTGCTGTGAGCAGCACATTGAGTAGAGCAGGAATGTGTGGAATCAAAGAGAGTGGAAGAGACAGTCCAGTAAGCTGCTGTTGTGCTTCTATACCACACACTGAACTTAACTACTGTGACACACACATTGTTGTTACTCCTCACTTTATCTCTTAAAGGTGCATTTGAATCCAACGTTTCTTCTGCCCTCTGTCGTTTCAAGAGCAGCCGTGACAGGCGAGCACGAGCGCTTGGACTCTGCTCCCACAGCCGAAGAGCCAGCAGGGTAAGCTCCGGCTGGGCATCTTCAGCACGCAGTCAGCTTTGCAACTGTGAAACATATATTGCTGTCGCTCCTCTCTTTCCTACCTCAAAGACCACTTGAATCCAAAATCTCTGTGCCATTCTCTGCTGTGCAGCAGCAGAGAGAGTAGAGCAGGAACGTTTAGACTCTGCTAAAAGAGCAGAAGTGCCAGAACAAAATGTTCCTGCTGATCATCTTCAGCGCACAGCGAGCTTTGCAACTCTGAAACACACATTGCAGTCAGTCCCCCCTTGCCTGCCTGAAAGACCAATTGAATCCAACACCTCTGTGCCCGCTCTCTGCTGAGCAGCAACAGAGACAGAAGAGCAGGAACGTTTAGACTGTGCTAAAACAGCAGAAGAGCCATGCAAAAAAGCTCCTGCTGATCATCTACAGCACACAGTCACCTTTGCAACTGTGACACAAACATTGCTGTCTCTTTTCACTGTTTCTCCTAAAAGTTCACTTCAATCCAACAGCTCTGTTTCCAGCTCTCTGCTGCGAGCAGCACAGTGGTTAGAGCAGGAATGTGTGGAATCTAAGAGAGTGGAAGGGACCGTCCAGAAAGCTGCTGTTGCGCTTCTTCACCACACACTGAACTTTACAACTGTGACACACACATTGTTGTCACTCCTCACCTTATCTCCTAAAAGTGCATTTGAATCCAGCGTTTCTGGTGCCCTGTGTCGTTTCAAGAGCAGCCGTGACAGGTGAACACGAGCGCTTGGACTCTGCTCCCACAGCCGAAGGGCCAGGAGGGGGAGCTCCGGCTGGGCATCTTCAGGACAGAGTGAGCTTTCAAACTGTGTCACACACTTTGCTGTCACCCCTCACTTTCCTACCTGAAAGTCCAATTGAATCCAACATCTCCTGTGCCTGCTCTTTGTGAGCAGCAGCAGAATATTGCACTTACGTCTGGACTCTGCTGAAACAGCAGAAGAGACAGTCCAGAAAGTTCCCACTGATCATCTTCAGCACACAGTGAGCTTAGCAACTGTGGCGCACACATTACTGTCACTCGTCACTTTATCTCCTAAAAGTCCATTTGAATGCAACCTCTCCACTGCCCGCTCTCTCTGAGCAGCAGCAGAGTAGAGCAGGAACGTTTAGACTGTGCTAAAACAGAAGAAGAGCCGGGCCCAAAACATTCTCCTGATAATCTGCAGCACACAGCGAGCTTTGCAACTCTGAAACACGCATTGCTGCCACTCCTCCCTTTCCTGCCTGAAAGACCAATTGAATCCAACATGTCTGTGCCCGCTCTCAGCTGAGCAGCAACAGAGACAGTAGAGCAGGAACGTTTAGACTGTGCTAAAACAGCAGAAGAGCCATGCAAAAAAGCTCCTGCTGATCATCTATAGCACACAGTCTCCTTTGCAACTGTGACACAAACATTGCTGTCACTTTTCACTGTTTCTCCTAAAAGTTCACTTGAATCCAACAACTCTGTTTCCAGCTCTCTGCTGTGAGCAGCACATTGAGTAGAGCAGGAATGTGTGGAATCAAAGAGAGTGGAAGAGACAGTCCAGTAAGCTGCTGTTGTGCTTCTATACCACACACTGAACTTAACTACTGTGACACACACATTGTTGTTACTCCTCACTTTATCTCTTAAAGGTGCATTTGAATCCAACGTTTCTTCTGCCCTCTGTCGTTTCAAGAGCAGCCGTGACAGGCGAGCACGAGCGCTTGGACTCTGCTCCCACAGCCGAAGAGCCAGCAGGGTAAGCTCCGGCTGGGCATCTTCAGCACGCAGTCAGCTTTGCAACTGTGAAACATATATTGCTGTCGCTCCTCTCTTTCCTACCTCAAAGACCACTTGAATCCAAAATCTCTGTGCCATTCTCTGCTGTGCAGCAGCAGAGAGAGTAGAGCAGGAACGTTTAGACTCTGCTAAAAGAGCAGAAGTGCCAGAACAAAATGTTCCTGCTGATCATCTTCAGCGCACAGCGACCTTTGCAACTCTGAAACACACATTGCAGTCAGTCCCCCCTTGCCTGCCTGAAAGACCAATTGAATCCAACACCTCTGTGCCCGCTCTCTGCTGAGCAGCAACAGAGACAGAAGAGCAGGAACGTTTAGACTGTGCTAAAACAGCAGAAGAGCCATGCAAAAAAGCTCCTGCTGATCATCTACAGCACACAGTCACCTTTGCAACTGTGACACAAACATTGCTGTCTCTTTTCACTGTTTCTCCTAAAAGTTCACTTCAATCCAACAGCTCTGTTTCCAGCTCTCTGCTGCGAGCAGCACAGTGGTTAGAGCAGGAATGTGTGGAATCTAAGAGAGTGGAAGGGACCGTCCAGAAAGCTGCTGTTGCGCTTCTTCACCACACACTGAACTTTACAACTGTGACACACACATTGTTGTCACTCCTCACCTTATCTCCTAAAAGTGCATTTGAATCCAGCGTTTCTGGTGCCCTGTGTCGTTTCAAGAGCAGCCGTGACAGGTGAACACGAGCGCTTGGACTCTGCTCCCACAGCCGAAGGGCCAGGAGGGGGAGCTCCGGCTGGGCATCTTCAGGACAGAGTGAGCTTTCAAACTGTGTCACACACTTTGCTGTCACCCCTCACTTTCCTACCTGAAAGTCCAATTGAATCCAACATCTCCTGTGCCTGCTCTTTGTGAGCAGCAGCAGAATATTGCACTTACGTCTGGACTCTGCTGAAACAGCAGAAGAGACAGTCCAGAAAGTTCCCACTGATCATCTTCAGCACACAGTGAGCTTAGCAACTGTGGCGCACACATTACTGTCACTCGTCACTTTATCTCCTAAAAGTCCATTTGAATGCAACCTCTCCACTGCCCGCTCTCTCTGAGCAGCAGCAGAGTAGAGCAGGAACGTTTAGACTGTGCTAAAACAGAAGAAGAGCCGGGCCCAAAACATTCTCCTGATAATCTGCAGCACACAGCGAGCTTTGCAACTCTGAAACACGCATTGCTGCCACTCCTCCCTTTCCTGCCTGAAAGACCAATTGAATCCAACATGTCTGTGCCCGCTCTCAGCTGAGCAGCAACAGAGACAGTAGAGCAGGAACGTTTAGACTGTGCTAAAACAGCAGAAGAGCCATGCAAAAAAGCTCCTGCTGATCATCTATAGCACACAGTCTCCTTTGCAACTGTGACACAAACATTGCTGTCACTTTTCACTGTTTCTCCTAAAAGTTCACTTGAATCCAACAACTCTGTTTCCAGCTCTCTGCTGTGAGCAGCACATTGAGTAGAGCAGGAATGTGTGGAATCAAAGAGAGTGGAAGAGACAGTCCAGTAAGCTGCTGTTGTGCTTCTATACCACACACTGAACTTAACTACTGTGACACACACATTGTTGTTACTCCTCACTTTATCTCTTAAAGGTGCATTTGAATCCAACGTTTCTTCTGCCCTCTGTCGTTTCAAGAGCAGCCGTGACAGGCGAGCACGAGCGCTTGGACTCTGCTCCCACAGCCGAAGTGCCAGCAGGGTAAGCTCCGGCTGGGCATCTTCAGCACGCAGTCAGCTTTGCAACTGTGAAACATATATTGCTGTCGCTCCTCTCTTTCCTACCTCAAAGACCACTTGAATCCAAAATCTCTGTGCCATTCTCTGCTGTGCAGCAGCAGAGAGAGTAGAGCAGGAACGTTTAGACTCTGCTAAAAGAGCAGAAGTGCCAGAACAAAATGTTCCTGCTGATCATCTTCAGCGCACAGCGACCTTTGCAACTCTGAAACACACATTGCAGTCAGTCCCCCCTTGCCTGCCTGAAAGACCAATTGAATCCAACATCTCTGTGCCCGCTCTCTGCTGAGCAGCAACAGAGACAGAAGAGCAGGAACGTTTAGACTGTGCTAAAACAGCAGAAGAGCCATGCAAAAAAGCTCCTGCTGATCATCTACAGCACACAGTCACCTTTGCAACTGTGACACAAACATTGCTGTCTCTTTTCACTGTTTCTCCTAAAAGTTCACTTCAATCCAACAGCTCTGTTTCCAGCTCTCTGCTGCGAGCAGCACAGTGGTTAGAGCAGGAATGTGTGGAATCTAAGAGAGTGGAAGGGACCGTCCAGAAAGCTGCTGTTGCGCTTCTTCACCACACACTGAACTTTACAACTGTGACACACACATTGTTGTCACTCCTCACCTTATCTCCTAAAAGTGCATTTGAATCCAGCGTTTCTGGTGCCCTGTGTCGTTTCAAGAGCAGCCGTGACAGGTGAACACGAGCGCTTGGACTCTGCTCCCACAGCCGAAGGGCCAGGAGGGGGAGCTCCGGCTGGGCATCTTCAGGACAGAGTGAGCTTTCAAACTGTGTCACACACTTTGCTGTCACCCCTCACTTTCCTACCTGAAAGTCCAATTGAATCCAACATCTCCTGTGCCTGCTCTTTGTGAGCAGCAGCAGAATATTGCACTTACGTCTGGACTCTGCTGAAACAGCAGAAGAGACAGTCCCGAAAGTTCCCACTGATCATCTTCAGCACACAGTGAGCTTAGCAACTGTGGCGCACACATTACTGTCACTCGTCACTTTATCTCCTAAAAGTCCATTTGAATGCAACCTCTCCACTGCCCGCTCTCTCTGAGCAGCAGCAGAGTAGAGCAGGAACGTTTAGACTGTGCTAAAACAGAAGAAGAGCCGGGCCCAAAACTTTCTCCTGATAATCTGCAGCACACAGCGAGCTTTGCAACTCTGAAACACGCATTGCTGCCACTCCTCCCTTTCCTGCCTGAAAGACCAATTGAATCCAACATGTCTGTGCCCGCTCTCAGCTGAGCAGCAACAGAGACAGTAGAGCAGGAACGTTTAGACTGTGCTAAAACAGCAGAAGAGCCATGCAAAAAAGCTCCTGCTGATCATCTATAGCACACAGTCTCCTTTGCAACTGTGACACAAACATTGCTGTCACTTTTCACTGTTTCTCGTAAAAGTTCACTTGAATCCAACAACTCTGTTTCCAGCTCTCTGCTGTGAGCAGCACATTGAGTAGAGCAGGAATGTGTGGAATCAAAGAGAGTGGAAGAGACAGTCCAGTAAGCTGCTGTTGTGCTTCTATACCACACTGAACTTTACAACTGTGACACACACATTGTTGTTACTCCTCACTTTATCTCTTAAAAGTGCATTTGAATCCAACGTTTCTGGTGCCCTCTGTCGTTTCAAGAGCAGCCGTGACAGGCGAGCACGAGCGCTTGGACTCTGCTCCCACAGCCGAAGTGCCAGCAGGGTAAGCTCCGGCTGGGCATCTTCAGCACGCAGTCAGCTTTGCAACTGTGAAACATATATTGCTGTCGCTCCTCTCTTTCCTACCTCAAAGACCACTTGAATCCAAAATCTCTGTGCCATTCTCTGCTGTGCAGCAGCAGAGAGAGTAGAGCAGGAACGTTTAGACTCTGCTAAAAGAGCAGAAGTGCCAGAACAAAATGTTCCTGCTGATCATCTTCAGCGCACAGCGACCTTTGCAACTCTGAAACACACATTGCAGTCAGTCCCCCCTTGCCTGCCTGAAAGACCAATTGAATCCAACACCTCTGTGCCCGCTCTCTGCTGAGCAGCAACAGAGACAGAAGAGCAGGAACGTTTAGACTGTGCTAAAACAGCAGAAGAGCCATGCAAAAAAGCTCCTGCTGATCATCTACAGCACACAGTCACCTTTGCAACTGTGACACAAACATTGCTGTCTCTTTTCACTGTTTCTCCTAAAAGTTCACTTCAATCCAACAGCTCTGTTTCCAGCTCTCTGCTGCGAGCAGCACAGTGGTTAGAGCAGGAATGTGTGGAATCTAAGAGAGTGGAAGGGACCGTCCAGAAAGCTGCTGTTGCGCTTCTTCACCACACACTGAACTTTACAACTGTGACACACACATTGTTGTCACTCCTCACCTTATCTCCTAAAAGTGCATTTGAATCCAGCGTTTCTGGTGCCCTGTGTCGTTTCAAGAGCAGCCGTGACAGGTGAACACGAGCGCTTGGACTCTGCTCCCACAGCCGAAGGGCCAGGAGGGGGAGCTCCGGCTGGGCATCTTCAGGACAGAGTGAGCTTTCAAACTGTGTCACACACTTTGCTGTCACCCCTCACTTTCCTACCTGAAAGTCCAATTGAATCCAACATCTCCTGTGCCTGCTCTTTGTGAGCAGCAGCAGAATATTGCACTTACGTCTGGACTCTGCTGAAACAGCAGAAGAGACAGTCCAGAAAGTTCCCACTGATCATCTTCAGCACACAGTGAGCTTAGCAACTGTGGCGCACACATTACTGTCACTCGTCACTTTATCTCCTAAAAGTCCATTTGAATGCAACCTCTCCACTGCCCGCTCTCTCTGAGCAGCAGCAGAGTAGAGCAGGAACGTTTAGACTGTGCTAAAACAGAAGAAGAGCCGGGCCCAAAACTTTCTCCTGATAATCTGCAGCACACAGCGAGCTTTGCAACTCTGAAACACGCATTGCTGCCACTCCTCCCTTTCCTGCCTGAAAGACCAATTGAATCCAACATGTCTGTGCCCGCTCTCAGCTGAGCAGCAACAGAGACAGTAGAGCAGGAACGTTTAGACTGTGCTAAAACAGCAGAAGAGCCATGCAAAAAAGCTCCTGCTGATCATCTATAGCACACAGTCTCCTTTGCAACTGTGACACAAACATTGCTGTCACTTTTCACTGTTTCTCCTAAAAGTTCACTTGAATCCAACAACTCTGTTTCCAGCTCTCTGCTGTGAGCAGCACATTGAGTAGAGCAGGAATGTGTGGAATCAAAGAGAGTGGAAGAGACAGTCCAGTAAGCTGCTGTTGTGCTTCTATACCACACACTGAACTTAACTACTGTGACACACACATTGTTGTTACTCCTCACTTTATCTCTTAAAAGTGCATTTGAATCCAACGTTTCTTCTGCCCTCTGTCGTTTCAAGAGCAGCCGTGACAGGCGAGCACGAGCGCTTGGACTCTGCTCCCACAGCCGAAGTGCCAGCAGGGTAAGCTCCGGCTGGGCATCTTCAGCACGCAGTCAGCTTTGCAACTGTGAAACATATATTGCTGTCGCTCCTCTCTTTCCTACCTCAAAGACCACTTGAATCCAAAATCTCTGTGCCATTCTCTGCTGTGCAGCAGCAGAGAGAGTAGAGCAGGAACGTTTAGACTCTGCTAAAAGAGCAGAAGTGCCAGAACAAAATGTTCCTGCTGATCATCTTCAGCGCACAGCGACCTTTGCAACTCTGAAACACACATTGCAGTCAGTCCCCCCTTGCCTGCCTGAAAGACCAATTGAATCCAACATCTCTGTGCCCGCTCTCTGCTGAGCAGCAACAGAGACAGAAGAGCAGGAACGTTTAGACTGTGCTAAAACAGCAGAAGAGCCATGCAAAAAAGCTCCTGCTGATCATCTACAGCACACAGTCACCTTTGCAACTGTGACACAAACATTGCTGTCTCTTTTCACTGTTTCTCCTAAAAGTTCACTTCAATCCAACAGCTCTGTTTCCAGCTCTCTGCTGCGAGCAGCACAGTGGTTAGAGCAGGAATGTGTGGAATCTAAGAGAGTGGAAGGGACCGTCCAGAAAGCTGCTGTTGCGCTTCTTCACCACACACTGAACTTTACAACTGTGACACACACATTGTTGTCACTCCTCACCTTATCTCCTAAAAGTGCATTTGAATCCAGCGTTTCTGGTGCCCTGTGTCGTTTCAAGAGCAGCCGTGACAGGTGAACACGAGCGCTTGGACTCTGCTCCCACAGCCGAAGGGCCAGGAGGGGGAGCTCCGGCTGGGCATCTTCAGGACAGAGTGAGCTTTCAAACTGTGTCACACACTTTGCTGTCACCCCTCACTTTCCTACCTGAAAGTCCAATTGAATCCAACATCTCCTGTGCCTGCTCTTTGTGAGCAGCAGCAGAATATTGCACTTACGTCTGGACTCTGCTGAAACAGCAGAAGAGACAGTCCCGAAAGTTCCCACTGATCATCTTCAGCACACAGTGAGCTTAGCAACTGTGGCGCACACATTACTGTCACTCGTCACTTTATCTCCTAAAAGTCCATTTGAATGCAACCTCTCCACTGCCCGCTCTCTCTGAGCAGCAGCAGAGTAGAGCAGGAACGTTTAGACTGTGCTAAAACAGAAGAAGAGCCGGGCCCAAAACATTCTCCTGATAATCTGCAGCACACAGCGAGCTTTGCAACTCTGAAACACGCATTGCTGCCACTCCTCCCTTTCCTGCCTGAAAGACCAATTGAATCCAACATGTCTGTGCCCGCTCTCAGCTGAGCAGCAACAGAGACAGTAGAGCAGGAACGTTTAGACTGTGCTAAAACAGCAGAAGAGCCATGCAAAAAAGCTCCTGCTGATCATCTATAGAACACAGTCTCCTTTGCAACTGTGACACAAACATTGCTGTCACTTTTCACTGTTTCTCGTAAAAGTTCACTTGAATCCAACAACTCTGTTTCCAGCTCTCTGCTGTGAGCAGCACATTGAGTAGAGCAGGAATGTGTGGAATCAAAGAGAGTGGAAGAGACAGTCCAGTAAGCTGCTGTTGTGCTTCTATACCACACTGAACTTTACAACTGTGACACACACATTGTTGTTACTCCTCACTTTATCTCTTAAAAGTGCATTTGAATCCAACGTTTCTGGTGCCCTCTGTCGTTTCAAGAGCAGCCGTGACAGGCGAGCACGAGCGCTTGGACTCTGCTCCCACAGCCGAAGTGCCAGCAGGGTAAGCTCCGGCTGGGCATCTTCAGCACGCAGTCAGCTTTGCAACTGTGAAACATATATTGCTGTCGCTCCTCTCTTTCCTACCTCAAAGACCACTTGAATCCAAAATCTCTGTGCCATTCTCTGCTGTGCAGCAGCAGAGAGAGTAGAGCAGGAACGTTTAGACTCTGCTAAAAGAGCAGAAGTGCCAGAACAAAATGTTCCTGCTGATCATCTTCAGCGCACAGCGACCTTTGCAACTCTGAAACACACATTGCAGTCAGTCCCCCCTTGCCTGCCTGAAAGACCAATTGAATCCAACACCTCTGTGCCCGCTCTCTGCTGAGCAGCAACAGAGACAGAAGAGCAGGAACGTTTAGACTGTGCTAAAACAGCAGAAGAGCCATGCAAAAAAGCTCCTGCTGATCATCTACAGCACACAGTCACCTTTGCAACTGTGACACAAACATTGCTGTCTCTTTTCACTGTTTCTCCTAAAAGTTCACTTCAATCCAACAGCTCTGTTTCCAGCTCTCTGCTGCGAGCAGCACAGTGGTTAGAGCAGGAATGTGTGGAATCTAAGAGAGTGGAAGGGACCGTCCAGAAAGCTGCTGTTGCGCTTCTTCACCACACACTGAACTTTACAACTGTGACACACACATTGTTGTCACTCCTCACCTTATCTCCTAAAAGTGCATTTGAATCCAGCGTTTCTGGTGCCCTGTGTCGTTTCAAGAGCAGCCGTGACAGGTGAACACGAGCGCTTGGACTCTGCTCCCACAGCCGAAGGGCCAGGAGGGGGAGCTCCGGCTGGGCATCTTCAGGACAGAGTGAGCTTTCAAACTGTGTCACACACTTTGCTGTCACCCCTCACTTTCCTACCTGAAAGTCCAATTGAATCCAACATCTCCTGTGCCTGCTCTTTGTGAGCAGCAGCAGAATATTGCACTTACGTCTGGACTCTGCTGAAACAGCAGAAGAGACAGTCCAGAAAGTTCCCACTGATCATCTTCAGCACACAGTGAGCTTAGCAACTGTGGCGCACACATTACTGTCACTCGTCACTTTATCTCCTAAAAGTCCATTTGAATGCAACCTCTCCACTGCCCGCTCTCTCTGAGCAGCAGCAGAGTAGAGCAGGAACGTTTAGACTGTGCTAAAACAGAAGAAGAGCCGGGCCCAAAACTTTCTCCTGATAATCTGCAGCACACAGCGAGCTTTGCAACTCTGAAACACGCATTGCTGCCACTCCTCCCTTTCCTGCCTGAAAGACCAATTGAATCCAACATGTCTGTGCCCGCTCTCAGCTGAGCAGCAACAGAGACAGTAGAGCAGGAACGTTTAGACTGTGCTAAAACAGCAGAAGAGCCATGCAAAAAAGCTCCTGCTGATCATCTATAGCACACAGTCTCCTTTGCAACTGTGACACAAACATTGCTGTCACTTTTCACTGTTTCTCCTAAAAGTTCACTTGAATCCAACAACTCTGTTTCCAGCTCTCTGCTGTGAGCAGCACATTGAGTAGAGCAGGAATGTGTGGAATCAAAGAGAGTGGAAGAGACAGTCCAGTAAGCTGCTGTTGTGCTTCTATACCACACACTGAACTTAACTACTGTGACACACACATTGTTGTTACTCCTCACTTTATCTCTTAAAAGTGCATTTGAATCCAACGTTTCTTCTGCCCTCTGTCGTTTCAAGAGCAGCCGTGACAGGCGAGCACGAGCGCTTGGACTCTGCTCCCACAGCCGAAGTGCCAGCAGGGTAAGCTCCGGCTGGGCATCTTCAGCACGCAGTCAGCTTTGCAACTGTGAAACATATATTGCTGTCGCTCCTCTCTTTCCTACCTCAAAGACCACTTGAATCCAAAATCTCTGTGCCATTCTCTGCTGTGCAGCAGCAGAGAGAGTAGAGCAGGAACGTTTAGACTCTGCTAAAAGAGCAGAAGTGCCAGAACAAAATGTTCCTGCTGATCATCTTCAGCGCACAGCGACCTTTGCAACTCTGAAACACACATTGCAGTCAGTCCCCCCTTGCCTGCCTGAAAGACCAATTGAATCCAACATCTCTGTGCCCGCTCTCTGCTGAGCAGCAACAGAGACAGAAGAGCAGGAACGTTTAGACTGTGCTAAAACAGCAGAAGAGCCATGCAAAAAAGCTCCTGCTGATCATCTACAGCACACAGTCACCTTTGCAACTGTGACACAAACATTGCTGTCTCTTTTCACTGTTTCTCCTAAAAGTTCACTTCAATCCAACAGCTCTGTTTCCAGCTCTCTGCTGCGAGCAGCACAGTGGTTAGAGCAGGAATGTGTGGAATCTAAGAGAGTGGAAGGGACCGTCCAGAAAGCTGCTGTTGCGCTTCTTCACCACACACTGAACTTTACAACTGTGACACACACATTGTTGTCACTCCTCACCTTATCTCCTAAAAGTGCATTTGAATCCAGCGTTTCTGGTGCCCTGTGTCGTTTCAAGAGCAGCCGTGACAGGTGAACACGAGCGCTTGGACTCTGCTCCCACAGCCGAAGGGCCAGGAGGGGGAGCTCCGGCTGGGCATCTTCAGGACAGAGTGAGCTTTCAAACTGTGTCACACACTTTGCTGTCACCCCTCACTTTCCTACCTGAAAGTCCAATTGAATCCAACATCTCCTGTGCCTGCTCTTTGTGAGCAGCAGCAGAATATTGCACTTACGTCTGGACTCTGCTGAAACAGCAGAAGAGACAGTCCAGAAAGTTCCCACTGATCATCTTCAGCACACAGTGAGCTTAGCAACTGTGGCGCACACATTACTGTCACTCGTCACTTTATCTCCTAAAAGTCCATTTGAATGCAACCTCTCCACTGCCCGCTCTCTCTGAGCAGCAGCAGAGTAGAGCAGGAACGTTTAGACTGTGCTAAAACAGAAGAAGAGCCGGGCCCAAAACATTCTCCTGATAATCTGCAGCACACAGCGAGCTTTGCAACTCTGAAACACGCATTGCTGCCACTCCTCCCTTTCCTGCCTGAAAGACCAATTGAATCCAACATGTCTGTGCCCGCTCTCAGCTGAGCAGCAACAGAGACAGTAGAGCAGGAACGTTTAGACTGTGCTAAAACAGCAGAAGAGCCATGCAAAAAAGCTCCTGCTGATCATCTATAGAACACAGTCTCCTTTGCAACTGTGACACAAACATTGCTGTCACTTTTCACTGTTTCTCCTAAAAGTTCACTTGAATCCAACAACTCTGTTTCCAGCTCTCTGCTGTGAGCAGCACATTGAGTAGAGCAGGAATGTGTGGAATCAAAGAGAGTGGAAGAGACAGTCCAGTAAGCTGCTGTTGTGCTTCTATACCACACTGAACTTTACAACTGTGACACACACATTGTTGTTACTCCTCACTTTATCTCTTAAAAGTGCATTTGAATCCAACGTTTCTTCTGCCCTCTGTCGTTTCAAGAGCAGCCGTGACAGGCGAGCACGAGCGCTTGGACTCTGCTCCCACAGCCGAAGTGCCAGCAGGGTAAGCTCCGGCTGGGCATCTTCAGCACGCAGTCAGCTTTGCAACTGTGAAACATATATTGCTGTCGCTCCTCTCTTTCCTACCTCAAAGACCACTTGAATCCAAAATCTCTGTGCCATTCTCTGCTGTGCAGCAGCAGAGAGAGTAGAGCAGGAACGTTTAGACTCTGCTAAAAGAGCAGAAGTGCCAGAACAAAATGTTCCTGCTGATCATCTTCAGCGCACAGCGACCTTTGCAACTCTGAAACACACATTGCAGTCAGTCCCCCCTTGCCTGCCTGAAAGACCAATTGAATCCAACATCTCTGTGCCCGCTCTCTGCTGAGCAGCAACAGAGACAGAAGAGCAGGAACGTTTAGACTGTGCTAAAACAGCAGAAGAGCCATGCAAAAAAGCTCCTGCTGATCATCTACAGCACACAGTCACCTTTGCAACTGTGACACAAACATTGCTGTCTCTTTTCACTGTTTCTCCTAAAAGTTCACTTCAATCCAACAGCTCTGTTTCCAGCTCTCTGCTGCGAGCAGCACAGTGGTTAGAGCAGGAATGTGTGGAATCTAAGAGAGTGGAAGGGACCGTCCAGAAAGCTGCTGTTGCGCTTCTTCACCACACACTGAACTTTACAACTGTGACACACACATTGTTGTCACTCCTCACCTTATCTCCTAAAAGTGCATTTGAATCCAGCGTTTCTGGTGCCCTGTGTCGTTTCAAGAGCAGCCGTGACAGGTGAACACGAGCGCTTGGACTCTGCTCCCACAGCCGAAGGGCCAGGAGGGGGAGCTCCGGCTGGGCATCTTCAGGACAGAGTGAGCTTTCAAACTGTGTCACACACTTTGCTGTCACCCCTCACTTTCCTACCTGAAAGTCCAATTGAATCCAACATCTCCTGTGCCTGCTCTTTGTGAGCAGCAGCAGAATATTGCACTTACGTCTGGACTCTGCTGAAACAGCAGAAGAGACAGTCCCGAAAGTTCCCACTGATCATCTTCAGCACACAGTGAGCTTAGCAACTGTGGCGCACACATTACTGTCACTCGTCACTTTATCTCCTAAAAGTCCATTTGAATGCAACCTCTCCACTGCCCGCTCTCTCTGAGCAGCAGCAGAGTAGAGCAGGAACGTTTAGACTGTGCTAAAACAGAAGAAGAGCCGGGCCCAAAACATTCTCCTGATAATCTGCAGCACACAGCGAGCTTTGCAACTCTGAAACACGCATTGCTGCCACTCCTCCCTTTCCTGCCTGAAAGACCAATTGAATCCAACATGTCTGTGCCCGCTCTCAGCTGAGCAGCAACAGAGACAGTAGAGCAGGAACGTTTAGACTGTGCTAAAACAGCAGAAGAGCCATGCAAAAAAGCTCCTGCTGATCATCTATAGCACACAGTCTCCTTTGCAACTGTGACACAAACATTGCTGTCACTTTTCACTGTTTCTCCTAAAAGTTCACTTGAATCCAACAACTCTGTTTCCAGCTCTCTGCTGTGAGCAGCACATTGAGTAGAGCAGGAATGTGTGGAATCAAAGAGAGTGGAAGAGACAGTCCAGTAAGCTGCTGTTGTGCTTCTATACCACACACTGAACTTAACTACTGTGACACACACATTGTTGTTACTCCTCACTTTATCTCTTAAAGGTGCATTTGAATCCAACGTTTCTTCTGCCCTCTGTCGTTTCAAGAGCAGCCGTGACAGGCGAGCACGAGCGCTTGGACTCTGCTCCCACAGCCGAAGAGCCAGCAGGGTAAGCTCCGGCTGGGCATCTTCAGCACGCAGTCAGCTTTGCAACTGTGAAACATATATTGCTGTCGCTCCTCTCTTTCCTACCTCAAAGACCACTTGAATCCAAAATCTCTGTGCCATTCTCTGCTGTGCAGCAGCAGAGAGAGTAGAGCAGGAACGTTTAGACTCTGCTAAAAGAGCAGAAGTGCCAGAACAAAATGTTCCTGCTGATCATCTTCAGCGCACAGCGACCTTTGCAACTCTGAAACACACATTGCAGTCAGTCCCCCCTTGCCTGCCTGAAAGACCAATTGAATCCAACACCTCTGTGCCCGCTCTCTGCTGAGCAGCAACAGAGACAGAAGAGCAGGAACGTTTAGACTGTGCTAAAACAGCAGAAGAGCCATGCAAAAAAGCTCCTGCTGATCATCTACAGCACACAGTCACCTTTGCAACTGTGACACAAACATTGCTGTCTCTTTTCACTGTTTCTCCTAAAAGTTCACTTCAATCCAACAGCTCTGTTTCCAGCTCTCTGCTGCGAGCAGCACAGTGGTTAGAGCAGGAATGTGTGGAATCTAAGAGAGTGGAAGGGACCGTCCAGAAAGCTGCTGTTGCGCTTCTTCACCACACACTGAACTTTACAACTGTGACACACACATTGTTGTCACTCCTCACCTTATCTCCTAAAAGTGCATTTGAATCCAGCGTTTCTGGTGCCCTGTGTCGTTTCAAGAGCAGCCGTGACAGGTGAACACGAGCGCTTGGACTCTGCTCCCACAGCCGAAGGGCCAGGAGGGGGAGCTCCGGCTGGGCATCTTCAGGACAGAGTGAGCTTTCAAACTGTGTCACACACTTTGCTGTCACCCCTCACTTTCCTACCTGAAAGTCCAATTGAATCCAACATCTCCTGTGCCTGCTCTTTGTGAGCAGCAGCAGAATATTGCACTTACGTCTGGACTCTGCTGAAACAGCAGAAGAGACAGTCCAGAAAGTTCCCACTGATCATCTTCAGCACACAGTGAGCTTAGCAACTGTGGTGCACACATTACTGTCACTCGTCACTTTATCTCCTAAAAGTCCATTTGAATGCAACCTCTCCACTGCCCGCTCTCTCTGAGCAGCAGCAGAGTAGAGCAGGAACGTTTAGACTGTGCTAAAACAGAAGAAGAGCCGGGCCCAAAACATTCTCCTGATAATCTGCAGCACACAGCGAGCTTTGCAACTCTGAAACACGCATTGCTGCCACTCCTCCCTTTCCTGCCTGAAAGACCAATTGAATCCAACATGTCTGTGCCCGCTCTCAGCTGAGCAGCAACAGAGACAGTAGAGCAGGAACGTTTAGACTGTGCTAAAACAGCAGAAGAGCCATGCAAAAAAGCTCCTGCTGATCATCTATAGCACACAGTCTCCTTTGCAACTGTGACACAAACATTGCTGTCACTTTTCACTGTTTCTCCTAAAAGTTCACTTGAATCCAACAACTCTGTTTCCAGCTCTCTGCTGTGAGCAGCACATTGAGTAGAGCAGGAATGTGTGGAATCAAAGAGAGTGGAAGAGACAGTCCAGTAAGCTGCTGTTGTGCTTCTATACCACACTGAACTTTACAACTGTGACACACACATTGTTGTTACTCCTCACTTTATCTCTTAAAAGTGCATTTGAATCCAACGTTTCTTCTGCCCTCTGTCGTTTCAAGAGCAGCCGTGACAGGCGAGCACGAGCGCTTGGACTCTGCTCCCACAGCCGAAGTGCCAGCAGGGTAAGCTCCGGCTGGGCATCTTCAGCACGCAGTCAGCTTTGCAACTGTGAAACATATATTGCTGTCGCTCCTCTCTTTCCTACCTCAAAGACCACTTGAATCCAAAATCTCTGTGCCATTCTCTGCTGTGCAGCAGCAGAGAGAGTAGAGCAGGAACGTTTAGACTCTGCTAAAAGAGCAGAAGTGCCAGAACAAAATGTTCCTGCTGATCATCTTCAGCGCACAGCGACCTTTGCAACTCTGAAACACACATTGCAGTCAGTCCCCCCTTGCCTGCCTGAAAGACCAATTGAATCCAACACCTCTGTGCCCGCTCTCTGCTGAGCAGCAACAGAGACAGAAGAGCAGGAACGTTTAGACTGTGCTAAAACAGCAGAAGAGCCATGCAAAAAAGCTCCTGCTGATCATCTACAGCACACAGTCACCTTTGCAACTGTGACACAAACATTGCTGTCTCTTTTCACTGTTTCTCCTAAAAGTTCACTTCAATCCAACAGCTCTGTTTCCAGCTCTCTGCTGCGAGCAGCACAGTGGTTAGAGCAGGAATGTGTGGAATCTAAGAGAGTGGAAGGGACCGTCCAGAAAGCTGCTGTTGCGCTTCTTCACCACACACTGAACTTTACAACTGTGACACACACATTGTTGTCACTCCTCACCTTATCTCCTAAAAGTGCATTTGAATCCAGCGTTTCTGGTGCCCTGTGTCGTTTCAAGAGCAGCCGTGACAGGTGAACACGAGCGCTTGGACTCTGCTCCCACAGCCGAAGGGCCAGGAGGGGGAGCTCCGGCTGGGCATCTTCAGGACAGAGTGAGCTTTCAAACTGTGTCACACACTTTGCTGTCACCCCTCACTTTCCTACCTGAAAGTCCAATTGAATCCAACATCTCCTGTGCCTGCTCTTTGTGAGCAGCAGCAGAATATTGCACTTACGTCTGGACTCTGCTGAAACAGCAGAAGAGACAGTCCAGAAAGTTCCCACTGATCATCTTCAGCACACAGTGAGCTTAGCAACTGTGGCGCACACATTACTGTCACTCGTCACTTTATCTCCTAAAAGTCCATTTGAATGCAACCTCTCCACTGCCCGCTCTCTCTGAGCAGCAGCAGAGTAGAGCAGGAACGTTTAGACTGTGCTAAAACAGAAGAAGAGCCGGGCCCAAAACATTCTCCTGATAATCTGCAGCACACAGCGAGCTTTGCAACTCTGAAACACGCATTGCTGCCACTCCTCCCTTTCCTGCCTGAAAGACCAATTGAATCCAACATGTCTGTGCCCGCTCTCAGCTGAGCAGCAACAGAGACAGTAGAGCAGGAACGTTTAGACTGTGCTAAAACAGCAGAAGAGCCATGCAAAAAAGCTCCTGCTGATCATCTATAGCACACAGTCTCCTTTGCAACTGTGACACAAACATTGCTGTCACTTTTCACTGTTTCTCCTAAAAGTTCACTTGAATCCAACAACTCTGTTTCCAGCTCTCTGCTGTGAGCAGCACATTGAGTAGAGCAGGAATGTGTGGAATCAAAGAGAGTGGAAGAGACAGTCCAGTAAGCTGCTGTTGTGCTTCTATACCACACTGAACTTTACAACTGTGACACACACATTGTTGTTACTCCTCACTTTATCTCTTAAAAGTGCATTTGAATCCAACGTTTCTTCTGCCCTCTGTCGTTTCAAGAGCAGCCGTGACAGGCGAGCACGAGCGCTTGGACTCTGCTCCCACAGCCGAAGTGCCAGCAGGGTAAGCTCCGGCTGGGCATCTTCAGCACGCAGTCAGCTTTGCAACTGTGAAACATATATTGCTGTCGCTCCTCTCTTTCCTACCTCAAAGACCACTTGAATCCAAAATCTCTGTGCCATTCTCTGCTGTGCAGCAGCAGAGAGAGTAGAGCAGGAACGTTTAGACTCTGCTAAAAGAGCAGAAGTGCCAGAACAAAATGTTCCTGCTGATCATCTTCAGCGCACAGCGACCTTTGCAACTCTGAAACACACATTGCAGTCAGTCCCCCCTTGCCTGCCTGAAAGACCAATTGAATCCAACATCTCTGTGCCCGCTCTCTGCTGAGCAGCAACAGAGACAGAAGAGCAGGAACGTTTAGACTGTGCTAAAACAGCAGAAGAGCCATGCAAAAAAGCTCCTGCTGATCATCTACAGCACACAGTCACCTTTGCAACTGTGACACAAACATTGCTGTCTCTTTTCACTGTTTCTCCTAAAAGTTCACTTCAATCCAACAGCTCTGTTTCCAGCTCTCTGCTGCGAGCAGCACAGTGGTTAGAGCAGGAATGTGTGGAATCTAAGAGAGTGGAAGGGACCGTCCAGAAAGCTGCTGTTGCGCTTCTTCACCACACACTGAACTTTACAACTGTGACACACACATTGTTGTCACTCCTCACCTTATCTCCTAAAAGTGCATTTGAATCCAGCGTTTCTGGTGCCCTGTGTCGTTTCAAGAGCAGCCGTGACAGGTGAACACGAGCGCTTGGACTCTGCTCCCACAGCCGAAGGGCCAGGAGGGGGAGCTCCGGCTGGGCATCTTCAGGACAGAGTGAGCTTTCAAACTGTGTCACACACTTTGCTGTCACCCCTCACTTTCCTACCTGAAAGTCCAATTGAATCCAACATCTCCTGTGCCTGCTCTTTGTGAGCAGCAGCAGAATATTGCACTTACGTCTGGACTCTGCTGAAACAGCAGAAGAGACAGTCCAGAAAGTTCCCACTGATCATCTTCAGCACACAGTGAGCTTAGCAACTGTGGCGCACACATTACTGTCACTCGTCACTTTATCTCCTAAAAGTCCATTTGAATGCAACCTCTCCACTGCCCGCTCTCTCTGAGCAGCAGCAGAGTAGAGCAGGAACGTTTAGACTGTGCTAAAACAGAAGAAGAGCCGGGCCCAAAACATTCTCCTGATAATCTGCAGCACACAGCGAGCTTTGCAACTCTGAAACACGCATTGCTGCCACTCCTCCCTTTCCTGCCTGAAAGACCAATTGAATCCAACATGTCTGTGCCCGCTCTCAGCTGAGCAGCAACAGAGACAGTAGAGCAGGAACGTTTAGACTGTGCTAAAACAGCAGAAGAGCCATGCAAAAAAGCTCCTGCTGATCATCTATAGCACACAGTCTCCTTTGCAACTGTGACACAAACATTGCTGTCACTTTTCACTGTTTCTCCTAAAAGTTCACTTGAATCCAACAACTCTGTTTCCAGCTCTCTGCTGTGAGCAGCACATTGAGTAGAGCAGGAATGTGTGGAATCAAAGAGAGTGGAAGAGACAGTCCAGTAAGCTGCTGTTGTGCTTCTATACCACACACTGAACTTAACTACTGTGACACACACATTGTTGTTACTCCTCACTTTATCTCTTAAAGGTGCATTTGAATCCAACGTTTCTTCTGCCCTCTGTCGTTTCAAGAGCAGCCGTGACAGGCGAGCACGAGCGCTTGGACTCTGCTCCCACAGCCGAAGAGCCAGCAGGGTAAGCTCCGGCTGGGCATCTTCAGCACGCAGTCAGCTTTGCAACTGTGAAACATATATTGCTGTCGCTCCTCTCTTTCCTACCTCAAAGACCACTTGAATCCAAAATCTCTGTGCCATTCTCTGCTGTGCAGCAGCAGAGAGAGTAGAGCAGGAACGTTTAGACTCTGCTAAAAGAGCAGAAGTGCCAGAACAAAATGTTCCTGCTGATCATCTTCAGCGCACAGCGACCTTTGCAACTCTGAAACACACATTGCAGTCAGTCCCCCCTTGCCTGCCTGAAAGACCAATTGAATCCAACACCTCTGTGCCCGCTCTCTGCTGAGCAGCAACAGAGACAGAAGAGCAGGAACGTTTAGACTGTGCTAAAACAGCAGAAGAGCCATGCAAAAAAGCTCCTGCTGATCATCTACAGCACACAGTCACCTTTGCAACTGTGACACAAACATTGCTGTCTCTTTTCACTGTTTCTCCTAAAAGTTCACTTCAATCCAACAGCTCTGTTTCCAGCTCTCTGCTGCGAGCAGCACAGTGGTTAGAGCAGGAATGTGTGGAATCTAAGAGAGTGGAAGGGACCGTCCAGAAAGCTGCTGTTGCGCTTCTTCACCACACACTGAACTTTACAACTGTGACACACACATTGTTGTCACTCCTCACCTTATCTCCTAAAAGTGCATTTGAATCCAGCGTTTCTGGTGCCCTGTGTCGTTTCAAGAGCAGCCGTGACAGGTGAACACGAGCGCTTGGACTCTGCTCCCACAGCCGAAGGGCCAGGAGGGGGAGCTCCGGCTGGGCATCTTCAGGACAGAGTGAGCTTTCAAACTGTGTCACACACTTTGCTGTCACCCCTCACTTTCCTACCTGAAAGTCCAATTGAATCCAACATCTCCTGTGCCTGCTCTTTGTGAGCAGCAGCAGAATATTGCACTTACGTCTGGACTCTGCTGAAACAGCAGAAGAGACAGTCCAGAAAGTTCCCACTGATCATCTTCAGCACACAGTGAGCTTAGCAACTGTGGCGCACACATTACTGTCACTCGTCACTTTATCTCCTAAAAGTCCATTTGAATGCAACCTCTCCACTGCCCGCTCTCTCTGAGCAGCAGCAGAGTAGAGCAGGAACGTTTAGACTGTGCTAAAACAGAAGAAGAGCCGGGCCCAAAACATTCTCCTGATAATCTGCAGCACACAGCGAGCTTTGCAACTCTGAAACACGCATTGCTGCCACTCCTCCCTTTCCTGCCTGAAAGACCAATTGAATCCAACATGTCTGTGCCCGCTCTCAGCTGAGCAGCAACAGAGACAGTAGAGCAGGAACGTTTAGACTGTGCTAAAACAGCAGAAGAGCCATGCAAAAAAGCTCCTGCTGATCATCTATAGCACACAGTCTCCTTTGCAACTGTGACACAAACATTGCTGTCACTTTTCACTGTTTCTCCTAAAAGTTCACTTGAATCCAACAACTCTGTTTCCAGCTCTCTGCTGTGAGCAGCACATTGAGTAGAGCAGGAATGTGTGGAATCAAAGAGAGTGGAAGAGACAGTCCAGTAAGCTGCTGTTGTGCTTCTATACCACACTGAACTTTACAACTGTGACACACACATTGTTGTTACTCCTCACTTTATCTCTTAAAAGTGCATTTGAATCCAACGTTTCTTCTGCCCTCTGTCGTTTCAAGAGCAGCCGTGACAGGCGAGCACGAGCGCTTGGACTCTGCTCCCACAGCCGAAGTGCCAGCAGGGTAAGCTCCGGCTGGGCATCTTCAGCACGCAGTCAGCTTTGCAACTGTGAAACATATATTGCTGTCGCTCCTCTCTTTCCTACCTCAAAGACCACTTGAATCCAAAATCTCTGTGCCATTCTCTGCTGTGCAGCAGCAGAGAGAGTAGAGCAGGAACGTTTAGACTCTGCTAAAAGAGCAGAAGTGCCAGAACAAAATGTTCCTGCTGATCATCTTCAGCGCACAGCGACCTTTGCAACTCTGAAACACACATTGCAGTCAGTCCCCCCTTGCCTGCCTGAAAGACCAATTGAATCCAACATCTCTGTGCCCGCTCTCTGCTGAGCAGCAACAGAGACAGAAGAGCAGGAACGTTTAGACTGTGCTAAAACAGCAGAAGAGCCATGCAAAAAAGCTCCTGCTGATCATCTACAGCACACAGTCACCTTTGCAACTGTGACACAAACATTGCTGTCTCTTTTCACTGTTTCTCCTAAAAGTTCACTTCAATCCAACAGCTCTGTTTCCAGCTCTCTGCTGCGAGCAGCACAGTGGTTAGAGCAGGAATGTGTGGAATCTAAGAGAGTGGAAGGGACCGTCCAGAAAGCTGCTGTTGCGCTTCTTCACCACACACTGAACTTTACAACTGTGACACACACATTGTTGTCACTCCTCACCTTATCTCCTAAAAGTGCATTTGAATCCAGCGTTTCTGGTGCCCTGTGTCGTTTCAAGAGCAGCCGTGACAGGTGAACACGAGCGCTTGGACTCTGCTCCCACAGCCGAAGGGCCAGGAGGGGGAGCTCCGGCTGGGCATCTTCAGGACAGAGTGAGCTTTCAAACTGTGTCACACACTTTGCTGTCACCCCTCACTTTCCTACCTGAAAGTCCAATTGAATCCAACATCTCCTGTGCCTGCTCTTTGTGAGCAGCAGCAGAATATTGCACTTACGTCTGGACTCTGCTGAAACAGCAGAAGAGACAGTCCCGAAAGTTCCCACTGATCATCTTCAGCACACAGTGAGCTTAGCAACTGTGGCGCACACATTACTGTCACTCGTCACTTTATCTCCTAAAAGTCCATTTGAATGCAACCTCTCCACTGCCCGCTCTCTCTGAGCAGCAGCAGAGTAGAGCAGGAACGTTTAGACTGTGCTAAAACAGAAGAAGAGCCGGGCCCAAAACTTTCTCCTGATAATCTGCAGCACACAGCGAGCTTTGCAACTCTGAAACACGCATTGCTGCCACTCCTCCCTTTCCTGCCTGAAAGACCAATTGAATCCAACATGTCTGTGCCCGCTCTCAGCTGAGCAGCAACAGAGACAGTAGAGCAGGAACGTTTAGACTGTGCTAAAACAGCAGAAGAGCCATGCAAAAAAGCTCCTGCTGATCATCTATAGCACACAGTCTCCTTTGCAACTGTGACACAAACATTGCTGTCACTTTTCACTGTTTCTCCTAAAAGTTCACTTGAATCCAACAACTCTGTTTCCAGCTCTCTGCTGTGAGCAGCACATTGAGTAGAGCAGGAATGTGTGGAATCAAAGAGAGTGGAAGAGACAGTCCAGTAAGCTGCTGTTGTGCTTCTATACCACACTGAACTTTACAACTGTGACACACACATTGTTGTTACTCCTCACTTTATCTCTTAAAAGTGCATTTGAATCCAACGTTTCTGGTGCCCTCTGTCGTTTCAAGAGCAGCCGTGACAGGCGAGCACGAGCGCTTGGACTCTGCTCCCACAGCCGAAGTGCCAGCAGGGTAAGCTCCGGCTGGGCATCTTCAGCACGCAGTCAGCTTTGCAACTGTGAAACATATATTGCTGTCGCTCCTCTCTTTCCTACCTCAAAGACCACTTGAATCCAAAATCTCTGTGCCATTCTCTGCTGTGCAGCAGCAGAGAGAGTAGAGCAGGAACGTTTAGACTCTGCTAAAAGAGCAGAAGTGCCAGAACAAAATGTTCCTGCTGATCATCTTCAGCGCACAGCGACCTTTGCAACTCTGAAACACACATTGCAGTCAGTCCCCCCTTGCCTGCCTGAAAGACCAATTGAATCCAACACCTCTGTGCCCGCTCTCTGCTGAGCAGCAACAGAGACAGAAGAGCAGGAACGTTTAGACTGTGCTAAAACAGCAGAAGAGCCATGCAAAAAAGCTCCTGCTGATCATCTACAGCACACAGTCACCTTTGCAACTGTGACACAAACATTGCTGTCTCTTTTCACTGTTTCTCCTAAAAGTTCACTTCAATCCAACAGCTCTGTTTCCAGCTCTCTGCTGCGAGCAGCACAGTGGTTAGAGCAGGAATGTGTGGAATCTAAGAGAGTGGAAGGGACCGTCCAGAAAGCTGCTGTTGCGCTTCTTCACCACACACTGAACTTTACAACTGTGACACACACATTGTTGTCACTCCTCACCTTATCTCCTAAAAGTGCATTTGAATCCAGCGTTTCTGGTGCCCTGTGTCGTTTCAAGAGCAGCCGTGACAGGTGAACACGAGCGCTTGGACTCTGCTCCCACAGCCGAAGGGCCAGGAGGGGGAGCTCCGGCTGGGCATCTTCAGGACAGAGTGAGCTTTCAAACTGTGTCACACACTTTGCTGTCACCCCTCACTTTCCTACCTGAAAGTCCAATTGAATCCAACATCTCCTGTGCCTGCTCTTTGTGAGCAGCAGCAGAATATTGCACTTACGTCTGGACTCTGCTGAAACAGCAGAAGAGACAGTCCAGAAAGTTCCCACTGATCATCTTCAGCACACAGTGAGCTTAGCAACTGTGGCGCACACATTACTGTCACTCGTCACTTTATCTCCTAAAAGTCCATTTGAATGCAACCTCTCCACTGCCCGCTCTCTCTGAGCAGCAGCAGAGTAGAGCAGGAACGTTTAGACTGTGCTAAAACAGAAGAAGAGCCGGGCCCAAAACATTCTCCTGATAATCTGCAGCACACAGCGAGCTTTGCAACTCTGAAACACGCATTGCTGCCACTCCTCCCTTTCCTGCCTGAAAGACCAATTGAATCCAACATGTCTGTGCCCGCTCTCAGCTGAGCAGCAACAGAGACAGTAGAGCAGGAACGTTTAGACTGTGCTAAAACAGCAGAAGAGCCATGCAAAAAAGCTCCTGCTGATCATCTATAGCACACAGTCTCCTTTGCAACTGTGACACAAACATTGCTGTCACTTTTCACTGTTTCTCCTAAAAGTTCACTTGAATCCAACAACTCTGTTTCCAGCTCTCTGCTGTGAGCAGCACATTGAGTAGAGCAGGAATGTGTGGAATCAAAGAGAGTGGAAGAGACAGTCCAGTAAGCTGCTGTTGTGCTTCTATACCACACTGAACTTTACAACTGTGACACACACATTGTTGTTACTCCTCACTTTATCTCTTAAAAGTGCATTTGAATCCAACGTTTCTTCTGCCCTCTGTCGTTTCAAGAGCAGCCGTGACAGGCGAGCACGAGCGCTTGGACTCTGCTCCCACAGCCGAAGTGCCAGCAGGGTAAGCTCCGGCTGGGCATCTTCAGCACGCAGTCAGCTTTGCAACTGTGAAACATATATTGCTGTCGCTCCTCTCTTTCCTACCTCAAAGACCACTTGAATCCAAAATCTCTGTGCCATTCTCTGCTGTGCAGCAGCAGAGAGAGTAGAGCAGGAACGTTTAGACTCTGCTAAAAGAGCAGAAGTGCCAGAACAAAATGTTCCTGCTGATCATCTTCAGCGCACAGCGACCTTTGCAACTCTGAAACACACATTGCAGTCAGTCCCCCCTTGCCTGCCTGAAAGACCAATTGAATCCAACATCTCTGTGCCCGCTCTCTGCTGAGCAGCAACAGAGACAGAAGAGCAGGAACGTTTAGACTGTGCTAAAACAGCAGAAGAGCCATGCAAAAAAGCTCCTGCTGATCATCTACAGCACACAGTCACCTTTGCAACTGTGACACAAACATTGCTGTCTCTTTTCACTGTTTCTCCTAAAAGTTCACTTCAATCCAACAGCTCTGTTTCCAGCTCTCTGCTGCGAGCAGCACAGTGGTTAGAGCAGGAATGTGTGGAATCTAAGAGAGTGGAAGGGACCGTCCAGAAAGCTGCTGTTGCGCTTCTTCACCACACACTGAACTTTACAACTGTGACACACACATTGTTGTCACTCCTCACCTTATCTCCTAAAAGTGCATTTGAATCCAGCGTTTCTGGTGCCCTGTGTCGTTTCAAGAGCAGCCGTGACAGGTGAACACGAGCGCTTGGACTCTGCTCCCACAGCCGAAGGGCCAGGAGGGGGAGCTCCGGCTGGGCATCTTCAGGACAGAGTGAGCTTTCAAACTGTGTCACACACTTTGCTGTCACCCCTCACTTTCCTACCTGAAAGTCCAATTGAATCCAACATCTCCTGTGCCTGCTCTTTGTGAGCAGCAGCAGAATATTGCACTTACGTCTGGACTCTGCTGAAACAGCAGAAGAGACAGTCCCGAAAGTTCCCACTGATCATCTTCAGCACACAGTGAGCTTAGCAACTGTGGCGCACACATTACTGTCACTCGTCACTTTATCTCCTAAAAGTCCATTTGAATGCAACCTCTCCACTGCCCGCTCTCTCTGAGCAGCAGCAGAGTAGAGCAGGAACGTTTAGACTGTGCTAAAACAGAAGAAGAGCCGGGCCCAAAACTTTCTCCTGATAATCTGCAGCACACAGCGAGCTTTGCAACTCTGAAACACGCATTGCTGCCACTCCTCCCTTTCCTGCCTGAAAGACCAATTGAATCCAACATGTCTGTGCCCGCTCTCAGCTGAGCAGCAACAGAGACAGTAGAGCAGGAACGTTTAGACTGTGCTAAAACAGCAGAAGAGCCATGCAAAAAAGCTCCTGCTGATCATCTATAGCACACAGTCTCCTTTGCAACTGTGACACAAACATTGCTGTCACTTTTCACTGTTTCTCCTAAAAGTTCACTTGAATCCAACAACTCTGTTTCCAGCTCTCTGCTGTGAGCAGCACATTGAGTAGAGCAGGAATGTGTGGAATCAAAGAGAGTGGAAGAGACAGTCCAGTAAGCTGCTGTTGTGCTTCTATACCACACTGAACTTTACAACTGTGACACACACATTGTTGTTACTCCTCACTTTATCTCTTAAAAGTGCATTTGAATCCAACGTTTCTGGTGCCCTCTGTCGTTTCAAGAGCAGCCGTGACAGGCGAGCACGAGCGCTTGGACTCTGCTCCCACAGCCGAAGTGCCAGCAGGGTAAGCTCCGGCTGGGCATCTTCAGCACGCAGTCAGCTTTGCAACTGTGAAACATATATTGCTGTCGCTCCTCTCTTTCCTACCTCAAAGACCACTTGAATCCAAAATCTCTGTGCCATTCTCTGCTGTGCAGCAGCAGAGAGAGTAGAGCAGGAACGTTTAGACTCTGCTAAAAGAGCAGAAGTGCCAGAACAAAATGTTCCTGCTGATCATCTTCAGCGCACAGCGACCTTTGCAACTCTGAAACACACATTGCAGTCAGTCCCCCCTTGCCTGCCTGAAAGACCAATTGAATCCAACACCTCTGTGCCCGCTCTCTGCTGAGCAGCAACAGAGACAGAAGAGCAGGAACGTTTAGACTGTGCTAAAACAGCAGAAGAGCCATGCAAAAAAGCTCCTGCTGATCATCTACAGCACACAGTCACCTTTGCAACTGTGACACAAACATTGCTGTCTCTTTTCACTGTTTCTCCTAAAAGTTCACTTCAATCCAACAGCTCTGTTTCCAGCTCTCTGCTGCGAGCAGCACAGTGGTTAGAGCAGGAATGTGTGGAATCTAAGAGAGTGGAAGGGACCGTCCAGAAAGCTGCTGTTGCGCTTCTTCACCACACACTGAACTTTACAACTGTGACACACACATTGTTGTCACTCCTCACCTTATCTCCTAAAAGTGCATTTGAATCCAGCGTTTCTGGTGCCCTGTGTCGTTTCAAGAGCAGCCGTGACAGGTGAACACGAGCGCTTGGACTCTGCTCCCACAGCCGAAGGGCCAGGAGGGGGAGCTCCGGCTGGGCATCTTCAGGACAGAGTGAGCTTTCAAACTGTGTCACACACTTTGCTGTCACCCCTCACTTTCCTACCTGAAAGTCCAATTGAATCCAACATCTCCTGTGCCTGCTCTTTGTGAGCAGCAGCAGAATATTGCACTTACGTCTGGACTCTGCTGAAACAGCAGAAGAGACAGTCCCGAAAGTTCCCACTGATCATCTTCAGCACACAGTGAGCTTAGCAACTGTGGCGCACACATTACTGTCACTCGTCACTTTATCTCCTAAAAGTCCATTTGAATGCAACCTCTCCACTGCCCGCTCTCTCTGAGCAGCAGCAGAGTAGAGCAGGAACGTTTAGACTGTGCTAAAACAGAAGAAGAGCCGGGCCCAAAACTTTCTCCTGATAATCTGCAGCACACAGCGAGCTTTGCAACTCTGAAACACGCATTGCTGCCACTCCTCCCTTTCCTGCCTGAAAGACCAATTGAATCCAACATGTCTGTGCCCGCTCTCAGCTGAGCAGCAACAGAGACAGTAGAGCAGGAACGTTTAGACTGTGCTAAAACAGCAGAAGAGCCATGCAAAAAAGCTCCTGCTGATCATCTATAGCACACAGTCTCCTTTGCAACTGTGACACAAACATTGCTGTCACTTTTCACTGTTTCTCCTAAAAGTTCACTTGAATCCAACAACTCTGTTTCCAGCTCTCTGCTGTGAGCAGCACATTGAGTAGAGCAGGAATGTGTGGAATCAAAGAGAGTGGAAGAGACAGTCCAGTAAGCTGCTGTTGTGCTTCTATACCACACACTGAACTTAACTACTGTGACACACACATTGTTGTTACTCCTCACTTTATCTCTTAAAAGTGCATTTGAATCCAACGTTTCTTCTGCCCTCTGTCGTTTCAAGAGCAGCCGTGACAGGCGAGCACGAGCGCTTGGACTCTGCTCCCACAGCCGAAGTGCCAGCAGGGTAAGCTCCGGCTGGGCATCTTCAGCACGCAGTCAGCTTTGCAACTGTGAAACATATATTGCTGTCGCTCCTCTCTTTCCTACCTCAAAGACCACTTGAATCCAAAATCTCTGTGCCATTCTCTGCTGTGCAGCAGCAGAGAGAGTAGAGCAGGAACGTTTAGACTCTGCTAAAAGAGCAGAAGTGCCAGAACAAAATGTTCCTGCTGATCATCTTCAGCGCACAGCGACCTTTGCAACTCTGAAACACACATTGCAGTCAGTCCCCCCTTGCCTGCCTGAAAGACCAATTGAATCCAACATCTCTGTGCCCGCTCTCTGCTGAGCAGCAACAGAGACAGAAGAGCAGGAACGTTTAGACTGTGCTAAAACAGCAGAAGAGCCATGCAAAAAAGCTCCTGCTGATCATCTACAGCACACAGTCACCTTTGCAACTGTGACACAAACATTGCTGTCTCTTTTCACTGTTTCTCCTAAAAGTTCACTTCAATCCAACAGCTCTGTTTCCAGCTCTCTGCTGCGAGCAGCACAGTGGTTAGAGCAGGAATGTGTGGAATCTAAGAGAGTGGAAGGGACCGTCCAGAAAGCTGCTGTTGCGCTTCTTCACCACACACTGAACTTTACAACTGTGACACACACATTGTTGTCACTCCTCACCTTATCTCCAATCTCCTAAAAGTGCATTTGAATCCAGCGTTTCTGGTGCCCTGTGTCGTTTCAAGAGCAGCCGTGACAGGTGAACACGAGCGCTTGGACTCTGCTCCCACAGCCGAAGGGCCAGGAGGGGGAGCTCCGGCTGGGCATCTTCAGGACAGAGTGAGCTTTCAAACTGTGTCACACACTTTGCTGTCACCCCTCACTTTCCTACCTGAAAGTCCAATTGAATCCAACATCTCCTGTGCCTGCTCTTTGTGAGCAGCAGCAGAATATTGCACTTACGTCTGGACTCTGCTGAAACAGCAGAAGAGACAGTCCCGAAAGTTCCCACTGATCATCTTCAGCACACAGTGAGCTTAGCAACTGTGGCGCACACATTACTGTCACTCGTCACTTTATCTCCTAAAAGTCCATTTGAATGCAACCTCTCCACTGCCCGCTCTCTCTGAGCAGCAGCAGAGTAGAGCAGGAACGTTTAGACTGTGCTAAAACAGAAGAAGAGCCGGGCCCAAAACTTTCTCCTGATAATCTGCAGCACACAGCGAGCTTTGCAACTCTGAAACACGCATTGCTGCCACTCCTCCCTTTCCTGCCTGAAAGACCAATTGAATCCAACATGTCTGTGCCCGCTCTCAGCTGAGCAGCAACAGAGACAGTAGAGCAGGAACGTTTAGACTGTGCTAAAACAGCAGAAGAGCCATGCAAAAAAGCTCCTGCTGATCATCTATAGCACACAGTCTCCTTTGCAACTGTGACACAAACATTGCTGTCACTTTTCACTGTTTCTCCTAAAAGTTCACTTGAATCCAACAACTCTGTTTCCAGCTCTCTGCTGTGAGCAGCACATTGAGTAGAGCAGGAATGTGTGGAATCAAAGAGAGTGGAAGAGACAGTCCAGTAAGCTGCTGTTGTGCTTCTATACCACACACTGAACTTAACTACTGTGACACACACATTGTTGTTACTCCTCACTTTATCTCTTAAAAGTGCATTTGAATCCAACATTTCTTCTGCCCTCTGTCGTTTCAAGAGCAGCCGTGACAGGCGAGCACGAGCGCTTGGACTCTGCTCCCACAGCCGAAGTGCCAGCAGGGTAAGCTCCGGCTGGGCATCTTCAGCACGCAGTCAGCTTTGCAACTGTGAAACATATATTGCTGTCGCTCCTCTCTTTCCTACCTCAAAGACCACTTGAATCCAAAATCTCTGTGCCATTCTCTGCTGTGCAGCAGCAGAGAGAGTAGAGCAGGAACGTTTAGACTCTGCTAAAAGAGCAGAAGTGCCAGAACAAAATGTTCCTGCTGATCATCTTCAGCGCACAGCGACCTTTGCAACTCTGAAACACACATTGCAGTCAGTCCCCCCTTGCCTGCCTGAAAGACCAATTGAATCCAACATCTCTGTGCCCGCTCTCTGCTGAGCAGCAACAGAGACAGAAGAGCAGGAACGTTTAGACTGTGCTAAAACAGCAGAAGAGCCATGCAAAAAAGCTCCTGCTGATCATCTACAGCACACAGTCACCTTTGCAACTGTGACACAAACATTGCTGTCTCTTTTCACTGTTTCTCCTAAAAGTTCACTTCAATCCAACAGCTCTGTTTCCAGCTCTCTGCTGCGAGCAGCACAGTGGTTAGAGCAGGAATGTGTGGAATCTAAGAGAGTGGAAGGGACCGTCCAGAAAGCTGCTGTTGCGCTTCTTCACCACACACTGAACTTTACAACTGTGACACACACATTGTTGTCACTCCTCACCTTATCTCCTAAAAGTGCATTTGAATCCAGCGTTTCTGGTGCCCTGTGTCGTTTCAAGAGCAGCCGTGACAGGTGAACACGAGCGCTTGGACTCTGCTCCCACAGCCGAAGGGCCAGGAGGGGGAGCTCCGGCTGGGCATCTTCAGGACAGAGTGAGCTTTCAAACTGTGTCACACACTTTGCTGTCACCCCTCACTTTCCTACCTGAAAGTCCAATTGAATCCAACATCTCCTGTGCCTGCTCTTTGTGAGCAGCAGCAGAATATTGCACTTACGTCTGGACTCTGCTGAAACAGCAGAAGAGACAGTCCAGAAAGTTCCCACTGATCATCTTCAGCACACAGTCAGCTTAGCAACTGTGGCGCACACATTACTGTCACTCGTCACTTTATCTCCTAAAAGTCCATTTGAATGCAACCTCTCCACTGCCCGCTCTCTCTGAGCAGCAGCAGAGTAGAGCAGGAACGTTTAGACTGTGCTAAAACAGAAGAAGAGCCGGGCCCAAAACATTCTCCTGATAATCTGCAGCACACAGCGAGCTTTGCAACTCTGAAACACGCATTGCTGCCACTCCTCCCTTTCCTGCCTGAAAGACCAATTGAATCCAACATGTCTGTGCCCGCTCTCTGCTGAGCAGCAACAGAGACAGTAGAGCAGGAACGTTTAGACTGTGCTAAAACAGCAGAAGAGCCATGCAAAAAAGCTCCTGCTGATCATCTATAGCACACAGTCTCCTTTGCAACTGTGACACAAACATTGCTGTCACTTTTCACTGTTTCTCCTAAAAGTTCACTTGAACCCAACAACTCTGTTTCCAGCTCTCTGCTGTGAGCAGCACAGTGAGTAGAGCAGGAATGTGTGGAATCAAAGAGAGTGGAAGAGACAGTCCAGAAAGCTGCTGTTGTGCTTCTATACAACACACTGAACTTTACAACTGTGACACACACATTGTTGTTACTCCTCACTTTATCTCCTAAAAGTGCATTTGAATCCAACGTTTCTGGTGCCCTCTGTCGTTTCAAGAGCAGCCGTGACAGGCGAGCACAAGCGCTTGGACTCTGCTCCCACAGCCGAAGAGCCAGCAGGGTAAGCTCCGGCTGGGCATCTTCAGCACGCAGTCAGCTTTGCAACTGTGAAACATATATTGCTGTCGCTCCTCTCTTTCTTTCCTACCTCAAAGACCACTTGAATCCAAAATCTCTGTGCCATTCTCTGCTGTGCAGCAGCAGAGAGTGTAGAGCAGGAACGTTTAGACTCTGCTAAAAGAGCAGAAGTGCCAGAACAAAATGTTCCTGCTGATCATCTTCAGCGCACAGCGACCTTTGCAACTCTGAAACACACATTGCAGTCAGTCCCCCCTTGCCTGCCTGAAAGACCAATTGAATCCAACATGTCTGTGCCCGCTCTCTGCTGAGCAGCAACAGAGACAGAAGAGCAGGAACGTTTAGACTGTGCTAAAACAGCAGAAGAGCCATGCAAAAAAGCTCCTGCTGATCATCTATAGCACACAGTCTCCTTTGCAACTGTGACACAAACATTGCTGTCACTTTTCACTGTTTCTCCTAAAAGTTCACTTGAACCCAACAACTCTGTTTCCAGCTCTCTGCTGTGAGCAGCACAGTGAGTAGAGCAGGAATGTGTGGAATCTAAGAGAGTGGAAGAGACAGTCCAGAAAGCTGCTGTTGTGCTTCTATACAACACACTGAACTTTACAACTGTGACACACACATTGTTGTTACTCCTCACTTTATCTCCTAAAAGTGCATTTGAATCCAACGTTTCTGGTGCCCTCTGTCGTTTCAAGAGCAGCCGTGACAGGCGAGCACAAGCGCTTGGACTCTGCTCCCACAGCCGAAGAGCCAGCAGGGTAAGCTCCGGCTGGGCATCTTCAGCACGCAGTCAGCTTTGCAACTGTGAAACATATATTGCTGTCGCTCCTCTCTTTCTTTCCTACCTCAAAGACCACTTGAATCCAAAATCTCTGCGCCATTCTTTGCTGTGCAGCAGCAGAGAGTGTAGAGCAGGAACGTTTAGACTCTGCTAAAAGAGCAGAAGTGCCAGAACAAAATGTTCCTGCTGATCATCTTCAGCGCACAGCGAGCTTTGCAACTCTGAAACACACATTGCAGTCAGTCCCCCCTTGCCTGCCTGAAAGACCAATTGAATCCAACATCTCTGTGCCCGCTCTCTGCTGAGCAGCAACAGAGACAGAAGAGCAGGAACGTTTAGACTGTGCTAAAACAGCAGAAGAGCCATGCAAAAAAGCTCCTGATGATCATCTACAGCACACAGTCACCTTTGCAACTGTGACACAAACATTGCTGTCTCTTTTCACTGTTTCTCCTAAAAGTTCACTTCAATCCAACAGCTCTGTTTCCAGCTCTCTGCTGCGAGCAGCACAGTGGTTAGAGCAGGAATGTGTGGAATCTAAGAGAGTGGAGGAGACCGTCCAGAAAGCTGCTGTTGCGCTTCTTCACCACACACTGAACTTTACAACTGTGACACACACATTGTTGTCACTCCTCACCTTATCTCCTAAAAGTGCATTTGAATCCAGCGTTTCTGGTGCCCTGTGTCGTTTCAAGAGCAGCCGTGACAGGTGAACACGAGCGCTTGGACTCTGCTCCCACAGCCGAAGGGCCAGGAGGGGGAGCTCCGGCTGGGCATCTTCAGGACAGAGTGAGCTTTCAAACTGTGTCACACACTTTGCTGTCACCCCTCACTTTCCTACCTGAAAGTCCAATTGAATCCAACATCTCCTGTGCCTGCTCTTTGTGAGCAGCAGCAGAATATTGCACTTACGTCTGGACTCTGCTGAAACAGCAGAAGAGACAGTCCAGAAAGTTCACACTGATCATCTTCAGCACACAGTCAGCTTAGCAACTGTGGCGCACACATTACTGTCACTCGTCACTTTATCTCCTAAAAGTCCATTTGAATGCAACCTCTCCACTGCCCGCTCTCTCTGAGCAGCAGCAGAGTAGAGCAGGAACGTTTAGACTGTGCTAAAACAGAAGAAGAGCCAGGCCCAAAACATTCTCCTGATAATCTGCAGCACACAGCGAGCTTTGCAACTCTGAAACACGCATTGCTGCCACTCCTCCCTTTCCTGCCTGAAAGACCAATTGAATCCAACATGTCTGTGCCCGCTCTCAGCTGAGCAGCAACAGAGACAGTAGAGCAGGAACGTTTAGACTGTGCTAAAACAGCAGAAGAGCCATGCAAAAAAGCTCCTGCTGATCATCTATAGCACACAGTCTCCTTTGCAACTGTGACACAAACATTGCTGTCACTTTTCACTGTTTCTCCTAAAAGTTCACTTGAACCCAACAACTCTGTTTCCAGCTCTCTGCTGTGAGCAGCACAGTGAGTAGAGCAGGAATGTGTGGAATCAAAGAGAGTGGAAGAGACAGTCCAGAAAGCTGCTGTTGTGCTTCTATACAACACACTGAACTTTACAACTGTGACACACACATTGTTGTTACTCCTCACTTTATCTCCTAAAAGTGCATTTGAATCCAACGTTTCTTCTGCCCTCTGTCGTTTCAAGAGCAGCCGTGACAGGCGAGCACAAGCGCTTGGACTCTGCTCCCACAGCCGAAGAGCCAGCAGGGTAAGCTCCGGCTGGGCATCTTCAGCACGCAGTCAGCTTTGCAACTGTGAAACATATATTGCTGTCGCTCCTCTCTTTCTTTCCTACCTCAAAGACCACTTGAATCCAAAATCTCTGCGCCATTCTTTGCTGTGCAGCAGCAGAGAGTGTAGAGCAGGAACGTTTAGACTCTGCTAAAAGAGCAGAAGTGCCAGAAAAAAATGTTCCTGCTGATCATCTTCAGCGCACAGCGACCTTTGCAACTCTGAAACACACATTGCAGTCAGTCCCCCCTTGCCTGCCTGAAAGACCAATTGAATCCAACATCTCTGTGCCCGCTCTCTGCTGAGCAGCAACAGAGACAGAAGAGCAGGAACGTTTAGACTGTGCTAAAACAGCAGAAGAGCCATGCAAAAAAGCTCCTGCTGATCATCTATAGCACACAGTCTCCTTTGCAACTGTGACACAAACATTGCTGTCACTTTTCACTGTTTCTCCTAAAAGTTCACTTGAACCCAACAACTCTGTTTCCAGCTCTCTGCTGTGAGCAGCACAGTGAGTAGAGCAGGAATGTGTGGAATCAAAGAGAGTGGAAGAGACAGTCCAGAAAGCTGCTGTTGTGCTTCTATACAACACACTGAACTTTACAACTGTGACACACACATTGTTGTTACTCCTCACTTTATCTCTTAAAAGTGCATTTGAATCCAACGTTTCTGGTGCCCTCTGTCGTTTCAAGAGCAGCCGTGACAGGCGAGCACAAGCGCTTGGACTCTGCTCCCACAGCCGAAGAGCCAGCAGGGTAAGCTCCGCCTGGGCATCTTCAGCACGCAGTCAGCTTTGCAACTGTGAAACATATATTGCTGTCGCTCCTCTCTTTCCTACCTCAAAGACCACTTGAATCCAAAATCTCTGTGCCATTCTCTGCTGTGCAGCAGCAGAGAGAGTAGAGCAGGAACGTTTAGACTCTGCTAAAAGAGCAGAAGTGCCAGAACAAAATGTTCCTGCTGATCATCTTCAGCGCACAGCGAGCTTTGCAACTCTGAAACACACATTGCAGTCAGTCCCCCCTTGCCTGCCTGAAAGACCAATTGAATCCAACATCTCTGTGCCCGCTCTATGCTGAGCAGCAACAGAGACAGAAGAGCAGGAACGTTTAGACTGTGCTAAAACAGCAGAAGAGCCATGCAAAAAAGCTCCTGCTGATCATCTACAGCACACAGTCACCTTTGCAACTGTGACACAAACATTGCTGTCTCTTTTCACTGTTTCTCCTAAAAGTTCACTTCAATCCAACAGCTCTGTTTCCAGCTCTCTGCTGCGAGCAGCACAGTGGTTAGAGCAGGAATGTGTGGAATCTAAGAGAGTGGAAGAGACAGTCCAGAAAGCTGCTGTTGCGCTTCTTCACCACACACTGAACTTTACAACTGTGACACACACATTGTTGTCACTCCTCACCTTATCTCCTAAAAGTGCATTTGAATCCAGCGTTTCTGGTGCCCTGTGTCGTTTCAAGAGCAGCCGTGACAGGTGAACACGAGCGCTTGGACTCTGCTCCCACAGCCGAAGGGCCAGGAGGGGGAGCTCCGGCTGAGCATCTTCAGGACAGAGTGAGCTTTCAAACTGTGTCACACACTTTGCTGTCACCCCTCACTTTCCTACCTGAAAGTCCAATTGAATCCAACATCTCCTGTGCCTGCTCTTTGTGAGCAGCAGCAGAATATTGCACTTACGTCTGGACTCTGCTGAAACAGCAGAAGAGACAGTCCAGAAAGTTCCCACTGATCATCTTCAGCACACAGTGAGCTTAGCAACTGTGGCGCACACATTACTGTCACTCGTCACTTTATCTCCTAAAAGTCCATTTGAATGCAACCTCTCCACTGCCCGCTCTCTCTGAGCAGCAGCAGAGTAGAGCAGGAACGTTTAGACTGTGCTAAAACAGAAGAAGAGCCGGGCCCAAAACATTCTCCTGATAATCTGCAGCGCACAGCGAGCTTTGCAACTCTGAAACACGCATTGCTGCCACTCCTCCCTTTCCTGCCTGAAAGACCAATTGAATCCAACATGTCTGTGCCCGCTCTCAGCTGAGCAGCAACAGAGACAGTAGAGCAGGAACGTTTAGACTCTGCTAAAACAGCAGAAGAGCCATGCAAAAAAGCTCCTGCTGATCATCTATAGCACACAGTCTCCTTTGCAACTGTGACACAAACATTGCTGTCACTTTTCACTGTTTCTCCTAAAAGTTCACTTGAATCCAACAACTCTGTTTCCAGCTCTCTGCTGTGAGCAGCACATTGAGTAGAGCAGGAATGTGTGGAATCAAAGAGAGTGGAAGAGACAGTCCAGAAAGCTGCTGTTGTGCTTCTATACCGCACTCTGAACTTTACAACTGTGACACACACATTGTTGTTACTCCTCACTTTATCTCCTAAAAGTACATTTGAATCCAACGTTTCTTCTGCCCTCTGTCGTTTCAAGAGCAGCCGTGACAGGCGAGCACGAGCGCTTGGACTCTGCTCCCACAGCCGAAGAGCCAGCAGGGTAAGCTCCGGCTGGGCATCTTCAGCACGCAGTCAGCTTTGCAACTGTGAAACATATATTGCTGTCGCTCCTCTCTTTCCTACCTCAAAGACCACTTGAATCCAAAATCTCTGCGCCATTCTCTGCTGTGCAGCAGCAGAGAGAGTAGAGCAGGAACGTTTAGACTCTGCTAAAAGAGCAGAAGTGCCAGAACAAAATGTTCCTGCTGATCATCTTCAGTGCACAGCGAGCTTTGCAACTCTGAAACACACATTGCAGTCAGTCCCCCCTTGCCTGCCTGAAAGACCAATTGAATCCAACATCTCTGTGCCCGCTCTCTGCTGAGCAGCAACAGAGACAAAGAGCAGGAACGTTTAGACTGTGCTAAAACAGCAGAAGAGCCATGCAAAAAAGCTCCTGCTGATCATCTACAGCACACAGTCACCTTTGCAACTGTGACACAAACATTGCTGTCTCTATTCACTGTTTCTCCTAAAAGTTCACTTGAATCCAACAGCTCTGTTTCCAGCTCTCTGCTGCGAGCAGCACAGTGGTTAGAGCAGGAATGTGTGGAATCTAAGAGAGTGGAAGAGACCGTCCAGAAAGCTGCTGTTGTGCTTCTTCACCACACACTGAACTTTACAACTGTGACACACACATTGTTGTCACTCCTCACCTTATCTCCTAAAAGTGCATTTGAATCCAGCGTTTCTGGTGCCCTGTGTCGTTTCAAGAGCAGCCGTGACAGGTGAACACGAGCGCTTGGACTCTGCTCCCACAGCCGAAGGGCCAGGAGGGGGAGCTCCGGCTGGGCATCTTCAGGACAGAGTGAGCTTTCAAACTGTGTCACACACTTTGCTGTCACCCCTCACTTTCCTACCTGAAAGTCCAATTGAATCCAACATCTCCTGTGCCTGCTCTTTGTGAGCAGCAGCAGAATATTGCACTTACGTCTGGACTCTGCTGAAACAGCAGAAGAGACAGTCCAGAAAGTTCCCACTGATCATCTTCGGCACACAGTCAGCTTAGCAACTGTGGCGCACACATTACTGTCACTCGTCACTTTATCTCCTAAAAGTCCATTTGAATGCAACCTCTCCACTGCCCGCTCTCTCTGAGCAGCAGCAGAGTAGAGCAGGAACGTTTAGACTGTGCTAAAACAGAAGAAGAGCCAGGCCCAAAACATTCTCCTGATAATCTGCAGCACACAGCGAGCTTTGCAACTCTGAAACACGCATTGCTGCCACTCCTCCCTTTCCTGCCTGAAAGACCAATTGAATCCAACATGTCTGTGCCCGCTCTCAGCTGAGCAGCAACAGAGACAGTAGAGCAGGAACGTTTAGACTGTGCTAAAACAGCAGAAGAGCCATGCAAAAAAGCTCCTGCTGATCATCTATAGCACACAGTCTCCTTTGCAACTGTGACACAAACATTGCTGTCACTTTTCACTGTTTCTCCTAAAAGTTCACTTGAACCCAACAACTCTGTTTCCAGCTCTCTGCTGTGAGCAGCACAGTGAGTAGAGCAGGAATGTGTGGAATCAAAGAGAGTGGAAGAGACAGTCCAGAAAGCTGCTGTTGTGCTTCTATACAACACACTGAACTTTACAACTGTGACACACACATTGTTGTTACTCCTCACTTTATCTCCTAAAAGTGCATTTGAATCCAACGTTTCTTCTGCCCTCTGTCGTTTCAAGAGCAGCCGTGACAGGCGAGCACAAGCGCTTGGACTCTGCTCCCACAGCCGAAGAGCCAGCAGGGTAAGCTCCGGCTGGGCATCTTCAGCACGCAGTCAGCTTTGCAACTGTGAAACATATATTGCTGTCGCTCCTCTCTTTCTTTCCTACCTCAAAGACCACTTGAATCCAAAATCTCTGCGCCATTCTTTGCTGTGCAGCAGCAGAGAGTGTAGAGCAGGAACGTTTAGACTCTGCTAAAAGAGCAGAAGTGCCAGAAAAAAATGTTCCTGCTGATCATCTTCAGCGCACAGCGACCTTTGCAACTCTGAAACACACATTGCAGTCAGTCCCCCCTTGCCTGCCTGAAAGACCAATTGAATCCAACATCTCTGTGCCCGCTCTCTGCTGAGCAGCAACAGAGACAGAAGAGCAGGAACGTTTAGACTGTGCTAAAACAGCAGAAGAGCCATGCAAAAAAGCTCCTGCTGATCATCTATAGCACACAGTCTCCTTTGCAACTGTGACACAAACATTGCTGTCACTTTTCACTGTTTCTCCTAAAAGTTCACTTGAACCCAACAACTCTGTTTCCAGCTCTCTGCTGTGAGCAGCACAGTGAGTAGAGCAGGAATGTGTGGAATCAAAGAGAGTGGAAGAGACAGTCCAGAAAGCTGCTGTTGTGCTTCTATACAACACACTGAACTTTACAACTGTGACACACACATTGTTGTTACTCCTCACTTTATCTCTTAAAAGTGCATTTGAATCCAACGTTTCTGGTGCCCTCTGTCGTTTCAAGAGCAGCCGTGACAGGCGAGCACAAGCGCTTGGACTCTGCTCCCACAGCCGAAGAGCCAGCAGGGTAAGCTCCGCCTGGGCATCTTCAGCACGCAGTCAGCTTTGCAACTGTGAAACATATATTGCTGTCGCTCCTCTCTTTCCTACCTCAAAGACCACTTGAATCCAAAATCTCTGTGCCATTCTCTGCTGTGCAGCAGCAGAGAGAGTAGAGCAGGAACGTTTAGACTCTGCTAAAAGAGCAGAAGTGCCAGAACAAAATGTTCCTGCTGATCATCTTCAGCGCACAGCGAGCTTTGCAACTCTGAAACACACATTGCAGTCAGTCCCCCCTTGCCTGCCTGAAAGACCAATTGAATCCAACATCTCTGTGCCCGCTCTATGCTGAGCAGCAACAGAGACAGAAGAGCAGGAACGTTTAGACTGTGCTAAAACAGCAGAAGAGCCATGCAAAAAAGCTCCTGCTGATCATCTACAGCACACAGTCACCTTTGCAACTGTGACACAAACATTGCTGTCTCTTTTCACTGTTTCTCCTAAAAGTTCACTTCAATCCAACAGCTCTGTTTCCAGCTCTCTGCTGCGAGCAGCACAGTGGTTAGAGCAGGAATGTGTGGAATCTAAGAGAGTGGAAGAGACAGTCCAGAAAGCTGCTGTTGCGCTTCTTCACCACACACTGAACTTTACAACTGTGACACACACATTGTTGTCACTCCTCACCTTATCTCCTAAAAGTGCATTTGAATCCAGCGTTTCTGGTGCCCTGTGTCGTTTCAAGAGCAGCCGTGACAGGTGAACACGAGCGCTTGGACTCTGCTCCCACAGCCGAAGGGCCAGGAGGGGGAGCTCCGGCTGAGCATCTTCAGGACAGAGTGAGCTTTCAAACTGTGTCACACACTTTGCTGTCACCCCTCACTTTCCTACCTGAAAGTCCAATTGAATCCAACATCTCCTGTGCCTGCTCTTTGTGAGCAGCAGCAGAATATTGCACTTACGTCTGGACTCTGCTGAAACAGCAGAAGAGACAGTCCAGAAAGTTCCCACTGATCATCTTCAGCACACAGTGAGCTTAGCAACTGTGGCGCACACATTACTGTCACTCGTCACTTTATCTCCTAAAAGTCCATTTGAATGCAACCTCTCCACTGCCCGCTCTCTCTGAGCAGCAGCAGAGTAGAGCAGGAACGTTTAGACTGTGCTAAAACAGAAGAAGAGCCGGGCCCAAAACATTCTCCTGATAATCTGCAGCGCACAGCGAGCTTTGCAACTCTGAAACACGCATTGCTGCCACTCCTCCCTTTCCTGCCTGAAAGACCAATTGAATCCAACATGTCTGTGCCCGCTCTCAGCTGAGCAGCAACAGAGACAGTAGAGCAGGAACGTTTAGACTCTGCTAAAACAGCAGAAGAGCCATGCAAAAAAGCTCCTGCTGATCATCTATAGCACACAGTCTCCTTTGCAACTGTGACACAAACATTGCTGTCACTTTTCACTGTTTCTCCTAAAAGTTCACTTGAATCCAACAACTCTGTTTCCAGCTCTCTGCTGTGAGCAGCACATTGAGTAGAGCAGGAATGTGTGGAATCAAAGAGAGTGGAAGAGACAGTCCAGAAAGCTGCTGTTGTGCTTCTATACCGCACTCTGAACTTTACAACTGTGACACACACATTGTTGTTACTCCTCACTTTATCTCCTAAAAGTACATTTGAATCCAACGTTTCTTCTGCCCTCTGTCGTTTCAAGAGCAGCCGTGACAGGCGAGCACGAGCGCTTGGACTCTGCTCCCACAGCCGAAGAGCCAGCAGGGTAAGCTCCGGCTGGGCATCTTCAGCACGCAGTCAGCTTTGCAACTGTGAAACATATATTGCTGTCGCTCCTCTCTTTCCTACCTCAAAGACCACTTGAATCCAAAATCTCTGCGCCATTCTCTGCTGTGCAGCAGCAGAGAGAGTAGAGCAGGAACGTTTAGACTCTGCTAAAAGAGCAGAAGTGCCAGAACAAAATGTTCCTGCTGATCATCTTCAGTGCACAGCGAGCTTTGCAACTCTGAAACACACATTGCAGTCAGTCCCCCCTTGCCTGCCTGAAAGACCAATTGAATCCAACATCTCTGTGCCCGCTCTCTGCTGAGCAGCAACAGAGACAAAGAGCAGGAACGTTTAGACTGTGCTAAAACAGCAGAAGAGCCATGCAAAAAAGCTCCTGCTGATCATCTACAGCACACAGTCACCTTTGCAACTGTGACACAAACATTGCTGTCTCTATTCACTGTTTCTCCTAAAAGTTCACTTGAATCCAACAGCTCTGTTTCCAGCTCTCTGCTGCGAGCAGCACAGTGGTTAGAGCAGGAATGTGTGGAATCTAAGAGAGTGGAAGAGACCGTCCAGAAAGCTGCTGTTGTGCTTCTTCACCACACACTGAACTTTACAACTGTGACACACACATTGTTGTCACTCCTCACCTTATCTCCTAAAAGTGCATTTGAATCCAGCGTTTCTGGTGCCCTGTGTCGTTTCAAGAGCAGCCGTGACAGGTGAACACGAGCGCTTGGACTCTGCTCCCACAGCCGAAGGGCCAGGAGGGGGAGCTCCGGCTGGGCATCTTCAGGACAGAGTGAGCTTTCAAACTGTGTCACACACTTTGCTGTCACCCCTCACTTTCCTACCTGAAAGTCCAATTGAATCCAACATCTCCTGTGCCTGCTCTTTGTGAGCAGCAGCAGAATATTGCACTTACGTCTGGACTCTGCTGAAACAGCAGAAGAGACAGTCCAGAAAGTTCCCACTGATCATCTTCGGCACACAGTCAGCTTAGCAACTGTGGCGCACACATTACTGTCACTCGTCACTTTATCTCCTAAAAGTCCATTTGAATGCAACCTCTCCACTGCCCGCTCTCTCTGAGCAGCAGCAGAGTAGAGCAGGAACGTTTAGACTGTGCTAAAACAGAAGAAGAGCCGGGCCCAAAACATTCTCCTGATAATCTGCAGCGCACAGCGAGCTTTGCAACTCTGAAACACGCATTGCTGCCACTCCTCCCTTTCCTGCCTGAAAGACCAATTGAATCCAACATGTCTGTGCCCGCTCTCAGCTGAGCAGCAACAGAGACAGTAGAGCAGGAACGTTTAGACTGTGCTAAAACAGCAGAAGAGCCATGCAAAAAAGCTCCTGCTGATCATCTATAGCACACAGTCTCCTTTGCAACTGTGACACAAACATTGCTGTCACTTTTCACTGTTTCTCCTAAAAGTTCACTTGAATAAACAACTCTGTTTCCAGCTCTCTGCTGTGAGCAGCACATTGAGTAGAGCAGGAATGTGTGGAATCAAAGAGAGTGGAAGAGACAGTCCAGGAAGCTGCTGTTGTGCTTCAATACCACACACTGAACTTTACAACTGTGACACACACATTGTTGTTACTCCTCACTTTATCTCCTAAAAGTGCATTTGAATCCAACGTTTCTTCTGCCCTCTGTCGTTTCAAGAGCAGCCGTGACAGGCGAGCACGAGCGCTTGGACTCTGCTCCCACAGCCGAAGAGCCAGCAGGGTAAGCTCCGGCTGGGCATCTTCAGCACGCAGTCAGCTTTGCAACTGTGAAACATATATTGCTGTCGCTCCTCTCTTTCCTACCTCAAAGACCACTTGAATCCAAAATCTCTGTGCCATTCTCTGCTGTGCAGCAGCAGAGAGAGTAGAGCAGGAACGTTTAGACTCTGCTAAAAGAGCAGAAGTGCCAGAACAAAATGTTCCTGCTGGTCATCTTCAGCGCAGGCGACCTTTCCAACTCTGAAACACACGTTGCAGTCAGTCCCCCCTTGCCTGCCTGAAAGACCAATTGAATCCAACATCTCTGTGCCCGCTCTCTGCTGAGCAGCAACAGAGACAGAAGAGCAGGAACGTTTAGACTGTGCTAAAACAGCAGAAGAGCCATGCAAAAAAGCTCCTGCTGATCATCTACAGCACACAGTCACCTTTGCAACTGTGACACAAACATTGCTGTCTCTTTTCACTGTTTCTCCTAAAAGTTCACTTGAATCCAACAGCTCTGTTTCCAGCTCTCTGCTGCGAGCAGCACAGTGGTTTGAACAGGAATGTGTGGAATCTAAGAGAGTGGAAGAGACCGTCCAGAAAGCTGCTGTTGCGCTTCTTCACCACACACTGAACTTTACAACTGTGACACACACATTGTTGTCACTCCTCACCTTATCTCCTAAAAGTGCATTTGAATCCAGCGTTTCTGGTGCCCTGTGTCGTTTCAAGAGCAGCCGTGACAGGTGAACACGAGCGCTTGGACTCTGCTCCCACAGCCGAAGGGCCAGGAGGGGGAGCTCCGGCTGGGCATCTTCAGGACAGAGTGAGCTTTCAAACTGTGTCACACACTTTGCTGTCACCCCTCACTTTCCTACCTGAAAGTCCAATTGAATCCAACATCTCCTGTGCCTGCTCTTTGTGAGCAGCAGCAGAATATTGCACTTACGTCTGGACTCTGCTGAAACAGCAGAAGATACAGTCCAGAAAGTTCCCACTGATCATCTTCAGCACACAGTCAGCTTAGCAACTGTGGCGCACACATTACTGTCACTCGTCACTTTATCTCCTAAAAGTCCATTTGAATGCAACCTCTCCACTGCCCGCTCTCTCTGAGCAGCAGCAGAGTAGAGCAGGAACGTTAAACTGTGCTAAAACAGAAGAAGAGCCGGGCCCAAAACATTCTCCTGATAATCTTCAGCGCACAGCGAGCTTTGCAACTCTGAAACAAGCATTGCTGCCACTCCTCCCTTTCCTGCCTGAAAGACCAATTGAATCCAACATGTCTGTGCCCGCTCTCAGCTGAGCAGCAACAGAGACAGTAGAGCAGGAACGTTTAGACTGTGCTAAAACAGCAGAAGAGCCATGCAAAAAAGCTCCTGCTGATCATCTATAGCACACAGTCTCCTCTGCAACTGTGACACAAACATTGCTGTCACTTTTCACTGTTTCTCCTAAAAGTTCACTTGAATCCAACAACTCTGTTTCCACCTCTCTGCTGTGAGCAGCACATTGAGTAGAGCAGAATGTGTGGAATCAAAGAGAGTGGAAGAGACAGTCCAGTAAGCTGCTGTTGTGCTTCTATACCACACGCTGAACTTTACAACTGTGACACACACATTGTAGTTACTCCTCACTTTATCTCCTAAAAGTGCATTTGAATCCAACGTTTCTTCTGCCCTCTGTCGTTTCAAGAGCAGCCGTGACAGGCGAGCACGAGCGCTTGGACTCTGCTCCCACAGCCGAAGAGCCAGCAGGGTAAGCTCCGGCTGGGCATCTTCAGCACGCAGTCAGCTTTGCAACTGTGAAACATATATTGCTGTCGCTCCTCTCTTTCCTACCTCAAAGACCACTTGAATCCAAAATCTCTGTGCCATTCTCTGCTGTGCAGCAGCAGAGAGAGTAGAGCAGGAACGTTTAGACTCTGCTAAAAGAGCAGAAGTGCCAGAACAAAATGTTCCTGCTGATCATCTTCTGCGCAGGCGACCTTTCCAACTCTGAAACACACGTTGCAGTCAGTCCCCCCTTTCCTGCCTGAAAGACCAATTGAATCCAACATCTCTGTGCCCGCTCTCTGCTGAGCAGCAACAGAGACAGAAGAGCAGGAACGTTTAGACTGTGCTAAAACAGCAGAAGAGCCATGCAAAAAAGCTCCTGCTGATCATCTACAGCACACAGTCACCTTTGCAACTGTGACACAAACATTGCTGTCTCTTTTCACTGTTTCTCCTAAAAGTTCACTTGAATCCAACAGCTCTGTTTCCAGCTCTCTGCTGCGAGCAGCACAGTGGTTTGAACAGGAATGTGTGGAATCTAAGAGAGTGGAAGAGACCGTCCAGAAAGCTGCTGTTGCGCTTCTTCACCACACACTGAACTTTACAACTGTGACACACACATTGTTGTCACTCCTCACCTTATCTCCTAAAAGTGCATTTGAATCCAGCGTTTCTGGTGCCCTGTGTCGTTTCAAGAGCAGCCGTGACAGGTGAACACGAGCGCTTGGACTCTGCTCCCACAGCCGAAGGGCCAGGAGGGGGAGCTCCGGCTGGGCATCTTCAGGACAGAGTGAGCTTTCAAACTGTGTCACACACTTTGCTGTCACCCCTCACTTTCCTACCTGAAAGTCCAATTGAATCCAACATCTCCTGTGCCTGCTCTTTGTGAGCAGCAGCAGAATATTGCACTTACGTCTGGACTCTGCTGAAACAGCAGAAGATACAGTCCAGAAAGTTCCCACTGATCATCTTCAGCACACAGTCAGCTTAGCAACTGTGGCGCACACATTACTGTCACTCGTCACTTTATCTCCTAAAAGTCCATTTGAATGCAACCTCTCCACTGCCCGCTCTCTCTGAGCAGCAGCAGAGTAGAGCAGGAACGTTTAGACTGTGCTAAAACAGAAGAAGAGCCGGGCCCAAAACATTCTGCTGATAATCTGCAGCGCACAGCGAGCTTTGCAACTCTGAAACACGCATTGCTGCCACTCCTCCCTTTCCTGCCTGAAAGACCAATTGAATCCAACATGTCTGTGCCCGCTCTCAGCTGAGCAGCAACAGAGACAGTAGAGCAGGAACGTTTAGACTGTGCTAAAACAGCAGAAGAGCCATGCAAAAAAGCTCCTGCTGATCATCTATAGCACACAGTCTCCTTTGCAACTGTGACACAAACATTGCTGTCACTTTTCACTGTTTCTCCTAAAAGTTCACTTGAATAAACAACTCTGTTTCCAGCTCTCTGCTGTGAGCAGCACATTGAGTAGAGCAGGAATGTGTGGAATCAAAGAGAGTGGAAGAGACAGTCCAGGAAGCTGCTGTTGTGCTTCAATACCACACACTGAACTTTACAACTGTGACACACACATTGTTGTTACTCCTCACTTTATCTCCTAAAAGTGCATTTGAATCCAACGTTTCTTCTGCCCTCTGTCGTTTCAAGAGCAGCCGTGACAGGCGAGCACGAGCGCTTGGACTCTGCTCCCACAGCCGAAGAGCCAGCAGGGTAAGCTCCGGCTGGGCATCTTCAGCACGCAGTCAGCTTTGCAACTGTGAAACATATATTGCTGTCGCTCCTCTCTTTCCTACCTCAAAGACCACTTGAATCCAAAATCTCTGTGCCATTCTCTGCTGTGCAGCAGCAGAGAGAGTAGAGCAGGAACGTTTAGACTCTGCTAAAAGAGCAGAAGTGCCAGAACAAAATGTTCCTGCTGGTCATCTTCAGCGCAGGCGACCTTTCCAACTCTGAAACACACGTTGCAGTCAGTCCCCCCTTGCCTGCCTGAAAGACCAATTGAATCCAACATCTCTGTGCCCGCTCTCTGCTGAGCAGCAACAGAGACAGAAGAGCAGGAACGTTTAGACTGTGCTAAAACAGCAGAAGAGCCATGCAAAAAAGCTCCTGCTGATCATCTACAGCACACAGTCACCTTTGCAACTGTGACACAAACATTGCTGTCTCTTTTCACTGTTTCTCCTAAAAGTTCACTTCAATCCAACAGCTCTGTTTCCAGCTCTCTGCTGCGAGCAGCACAGTGGTTTGAACAGGAATGTGTGGAATCTAAGAGAGTGGAAGAGACCGTCCAGAAAGCTGCTGTTGCGCTTCTTCACCACACACTGAACTTTACAACTGTGACACACACATTGTTGTCACTCCTCACCTTATCTCCTAAAAGTGCATTTGAATCCAGCGTTTCTGGTGCCCTGTGTCGTTTCAAGAGCAGCCGTGACAGGTGAACACGAGCGCTTGGACTCTGCTCCCACAGCCGAAGGGCCAGGAGGGGGAGCTCCGGCTGGGCATCTTCAGGACAGAGTGAGCTTTCAAACTGTGTCACACACTTTGCTGTCACCCCTCACTTTCCTACCTGAAAGTCCAATTGAATCCAACATCTCCTGTGCCTGCTCTTTGTGAGCAGCAGCAGAATATTGCACTTACGTCTGGACTCTGCTGAAACAGCAGAAGAGACAGTCCAGAAAGTTCCCACTGATCATCTTCAGCACACAGTGAGCTTAGCAACTGTGGCGCACACATTACTGTCACTCGTCACTTTATCTCCTAAAAGTCCATTTGAATGCAACCTCTCCACTGCCCGCTCTCTCTGAGCAGCAGCAGAGTAGAGCAGGAACGTTAAACTGTGCTAAAACAGAAGAAGAGCCGGGCCCAAAACATTCTCCTGATAATCTGCAGCGCACAGCGAGCTTTGCAACTCTGAAACAAGCATTGCTGCCACTCCTCCCTTTCCTGCCTGAAAGACCAATTGAATCCAACATGTCTGTGCCCGCTCTCAGCTGAGCAGCAACAGAGACAGTAGAGCAGGAACGTTTAGACTGTGCTAAAACAGCAGAAGAGCCATGCAAAAAAGCTCCTGCTGATCATCTATAGCACACAGTCTCCTCTGCAACTGTGACACAAACATTGCTGTCACTTTTCACTGTTTCTCCTAAAAGTTCACTTGAATCCAACAACTCTGTTTCCACCTCTCTGCTGTGAGCAGCACATTGAGTAGAGCAGAATGTGTGGAATCAAAGAGAGTGGAAGAGACAGTCCAGTAAGCTGCTGTTGTGCTTCTATACCACACGCTGAACTTTACAACTGTGACACACACATTGTAGTTACTCCTCACTTTATCTCCTAAAAGTGCATTTGAATCCAACGTTTCTTCTGCCCTCTGTCGTTTCAAGAGCAGCCGTGACAGGCGAGCACGAGCGCTTGGACTCTGCTCCCACAGCCGAAGAGCCAGCAGGGTAAGCTCCGGCTGGGCATCTTCAGCACGCAGTCAGCTTTGCAACTGTGAAACATATATTGCTGTCGCTCCTCTCTTTCCTACCTCAAAGACCACTTGAATCCAAAATCTCTGTGCCATTCTCTGCTGTGCAGCAGCAGAGAGAGTAGAGCAGGAACGTTTAGACTCTGCTAAAAGAGCAGAAGTGCCAGAACAAAATGTTCCTGCTGATCATCTTCTGCGCAGGCGACCTTTCCAACTCTGAAACACACGTTGCAGTCAGTCCCCCCTTTCCTGCCTGAAAGACCAATTGAATCCAACATCTCTGTGCCCGCTCTCTGCTGAGCAGCAACAGAGACAGAAGAGCAGGAACGTTTAGACTGTGCTAAAACAGCAGAAGAGCCATGCAAAAAAGCTCCTGCTGATCATCTACAGCACACAGTCACCTTTGCAACTGTGACACAAACATTGCTGTCTCTTTTCACTGTTTCTCCTAAAAGTTCACTTGAATCCAACAGCTCTGTTTCCAGCTCTCTGCTGCGAGCAGCACAGTGGTTTGAACAGGAATGTGTGGAATCTAAGAGAGTGGAAGAGACCGTCCAGAAAGCTGCTGTTGCGCTTCTTCACCACACACTGAACTTTACAACTGTGACACACACATTGTTGTCACTCCTCACCTTATCTCCTAAAAGTGCATTTGAATCCAGCGTTTCTGGTGCCCTGTGTCGTTTCAAGAGCAGCCGTGACAGGTGAACACGAGCGCTTGGACTCTGCTCCCACAGCCGAAGGGCCAGGAGGGGGAGCTCCGGCTGGGCATCTTCAGGACAGAGTGAGCTTTCAAACTGTGTCACACACTTTGCTGTCACCCCTCACTTTCCTACCTGAAAGTCCAATTGAATCCAACATCTCCTGTGCCTGCTCTTTGTGAGCAGCAGCAGAATATTGCACTTACATCTGGACTCTGCTGAAACAGCAGAAGAGACAGTCCAGAAAGTTCCCACTGATCATCTTCAGCACACAGTGAGCTTAGCAACTGTGGCGCACACATTACTGTCACTCGTCACTTTATCTCCTAAAAGTCCATTTGAATGCAACCTCTCCACTGCCCGCTCTCTCTGAGCAGCAGCAGAGTAGAGCAGGAACGTTTAGACTGTGCTAAAACAGAAGAAGAGCCGGGCCCAAAACATTCTGCTGATAATTTGCAGCGCACAGCGAGCTTTGCAACTCTGAAACACGCATTGCTGCCACTCCTCCCTTTCCTGCCTGAAAGACCAATTGAATCCAACATGTCTGTGCCCGCTCTCAGCTGAGCAGCAACAGAGACAGTAGAGCAGGAACGTTTAGACTCTGCTAAAACAGCAGAAGAGCCATGCAAAAAAGCTCCTGCTGATCATCGATAGCACACAGTCTCCTTTGCAACTGTGACACAAACATTGCTGTCACTTTTCACTGTTTCTCCTAAAAGTTCACTTGAATAAACAACTCTGTTTCCAGCTCTCTGCTGTGAGCAGCACATTGAGTAGAGCAGAATGTGTGGAATCAAAGAGAGTGGAAGAGACAGTCCAGTAAGCTGCTGTTGGGCTTCTTCACCACACACTGAACTTTACAACTGTGACACACACATTGTAGTTACTCCTCACTTTATCTCTTAAAAGTGCATTTGAATCCAACGTTTCTGGTGCCCTCTGTCGTTTCAAGAGCAGCCGTGACAGGCGAGCACGAGCGCTTGGACTCTGCTCCCACAGCCGAAGAGCCAGCAGGGTAAGCTCCGGCTGGGCATCTTCAGCACGCAGTCAGCTTTGCAACTGTGAAACATATATTGCTGTCGCTCCTCTCTTTCCTACCTCAAAGACCACTTGAATCCAAAATCTCTGTGCCATTCTCTGCTGTGCAGCAGCAGAGAGAGTAGAGCAGGAACGTTTAGACTCTGCTAAAAGAGCAGAAGTGCCAGAACAAAATGTTCCTGCTGATCATCTTCAGCGCACAGCGAGCTTTGCAACTCTGAAACACACATTGCAGTCAGTCCCCCCTTGCCTGCCTGAAAGACCAATTGAATCCAACATCTCTGTGCCCGCTCTCTGCTGAGCAGCAACAGAGACAGAAGAGCAGGAACGTTTAGACTGTGCTAAAACAGCAGAAGAGCCATGCAAAAAAGCTCCTGCTGATCATCTACAGCACACAGTCACCTTTGCAACTGTGACACAAACATTGCTGTCTCTTTTCACTGTTTCTCCTAAAAGTTCACTTGAATCCAACAGCTCTGTTTCCAGCTCTCTGCTGCGAGCAGCACAGTGGTTAGAGCAGGAATGTGTGGAATCTAAGAGAGTGGAAGAGACCGTCCAGAAAGCTGCTGTTGCGCTTCTTCACCACACACTGAACTTTACAACTGTGACACACACATTGTTGTCACTCCTCACCTTATCTCCTAAAAGTGCATTTGAATCCAGCGTTTCTGGTGCCCTGTGTCGTTTCAAGAGCAGCCGTGACAGGTGAACACGAGCGCTTGGACTCTGCTCCCACAGCCGAAGGGCCAGGAGGGGGAGCTCCGGCTGGGCATCTTCAGGACAGAGTGAGCTTTCAAACTGTGTCACACACTTTGCTGTCACCCCTCACTTTCCTACCTGAAAGTCCAATTGAATCCAACATCTCCTGTGCCTGCTCTTTGTGAGCAGCAGCAGAATATTGCACTTACGTCTGGACTCTGCTGAAACAGCAGAAGAGACAGTCCAGAAAGTTCCCACTGATCATCTTCAGCACACAGTGAGCTTAGCAACTGTGGCGCACACATTACTGTCACTCGTCACTTTATCTCCTAAAAGTCCATTTGAATGCAACCTCTCCACTGCCCGCTCTCTCTGAGCAGCAGCAGAGTAGAGCAGGAACGTTTAGACTGTGCTAAAACAGAAGAAGAGCCGGGCCCAAAACATTCTGCTGATAATTTGCAGCGCACAGCGAGCTTTGCAACTCTGAAACACGCATTGCTGCCACTCCTCCCTTTCCTGCCTGAAAGACCAATTGAATCCAACATGTCTGTGCCCGCTCTCAGCTGAGCAGCAACAGAGACAGTAGAGCAGGAACGTTTAGACTGTGCTAAAACAGCAGAAGAGCCATGCAAAAAAGCTCCTGCTGATCATCTATAGCACACAGTCTCCTTTGCAACTGTGACACAAACATTGCTGTCACTTTTCACTGTTTCTCCTAAAAGTTCACTTGAATAAACAACTCTGTTTCCAGCTCTCTGCTGTGAGCAGCACATTGAGTAGAGCAGGAATGTGTGGAATCAAAGAGAGTGGAAGAGACAGTCCAGGAAGCTGCTGTTGTGCTTCAATACCACACACTGAACTTTACAACTGTGACACACACATTGTTGTTACTCCTCACTTTATCTCCTAAAAGTGCATTTGAATCCAACGTTTCTTCTGCCCTCTGTCGTTTCAAGAGCAGCCGTGACAGGCGAGCACGAGCGCTTGGACTCTGCTCCCACAGCCGAAGAGCCAGCAGGGTAAGCTCCGGCTGGGCATCTTCAGCACGCAGTCAGCTTTGCAACTGTGAAACATATATTGCTGTCGCTCCTCTCTTTCCTACCTCAAAGACCACTTGAATCCAAAATCTCTGTGCCATTCTCTGCTGTGCAGCAGCAGAGAGAGTAGAGCAGGAACGTTTAGACTCTGCTAAAAGAGCAGAAGTGCCAGAACAAAATGTTCCTGCTGGTCATCTTCAGCGCAGGCGACCTTTCCAACTCTGAAACACACGTTGCAGTCAGTCCCCCCTTGCCTGCCTGAAAGACCAATTGAATCCAACATCTCTGTGCCCGCTCTCTGCTGAGCAGCAACAGAGACAGAAGAGCAGGAACGTTTAGACTGTGCTAAAACAGCAGAAGAGCCATGCAAAAAAGCTCCTGCTGATCATCTACAGCACACAGTCACCTTTGCAACTGTGACACAAACATTGCTGTCTCTTTTCACTGTTTCTCCTAAAAGTTCACTTCAATCCAACAGCTCTGTTTCCAGCTCTCTGCTGCGAGCAGCACAGTGGTTTGAACAGGAATGTGTGGAATCTAAGAGAGTGGAAGAGACCGTCCAGAAAGCTGCTGTTGCGCTTCTTCACCACACACTGAACTTTACAACTGTGACACACACATTGTTGTCACTCCTCACCTTATCTCCTAAAAGTGCATTTGAATCCAGCGTTTCTGGTGCCCTGTGTCGTTTCAAGAGCAGCCGTGACAGGTGAACACGAGCGCTTGGACTCTGCTCCCACAGCCGAAGGGCCAGGAGGGGGAGCTCCGGCTGGGCATCTTCAGGACAGAGTGAGCTTTCAAACTGTGTCACACACTTTGCTGTCACCCCTCACTTTCCTACCTGAAAGTCCAATTGAATCCAACATCTCCTGTGCCTGCTCTTTGTGAGCAGCAGCAGAATATTGCACTTACGTCTGGACTCTGCTGAAACAGCAGAAGAGACAGTCCAGAAAGTTCCCACTGATCATCTTCAGCACACAGTGAGCTTAGCAACTGTGGCGCACACATTACTGTCACTCGTCACTTTATCTCCTAAAAGTCCATTTGAATGCAACCTCTCCACTGCCCGCTCTCTCTGAGCAGCAGCAGAGTAGAGCAGGAACGTTAAACTGTGCTAAAACAGAAGAAGAGCCGGGCCCAAAACATTCTCCTGATAATCTGCAGCGCACAGCGAGCTTTGCAACTCTGAAACAAGCATTGCTGCCACTCCTCCCTTTCCTGCCTGAAAGACCAATTGAATCCAACATGTCTGTGCCCGCTCTCAGCTGAGCAGCAACAGAGACAGTAGAGCAGGAACGTTTAGACTGTGCTAAAACAGCAGAAGAGCCATGCAAAAAAGCTCCTGCTGATCATCGATAGCACACAGTCTCCTTTGCAACTGTGACACAAACATTGCTGTCACTTTTCACTGTTTCTCCTAAAAGTTCACTTGAATAAACAACTCTGTTTCCAGCTCTCTGCTGTGAGCAGCACATTGAGTAGAGCAGAATGTGTGGAATCAAAGAGAGTGGAAGAGACAGTCCAGTAAGCTGCTGTTGGGCTTCTTCACCACACACTGAACTTTACAACTGTGACACACACATTGTAGTTACTCCTCACTTTATCTCTTAAAAGTGCATTTGAATCCAACGTTTCTTCTGCCCTGTGTCGTTTCAAGAGCAGCCGTGACAGGCGAGCACGAGCGCTTGGACTCTGCTCCCACAGCCGAAGAGCCAGCAGGGTAAGCTCCGGCTGGGCATCTTCAGCACGCAGTCAGCTTTGCAACTGTGAAACATATATTGCTGTCGCTCCTCTCTTTCCTACCTCAAAGACCACTTGAATCCAAAATCTCTGTGCCATTCTCTGCTGTGCAGCAGCAGAGAGAGTAGAGCAGGAACGTTTAGACTCTGCTAAAAGAGCAGAAGTGCCAGAACAAAATGTTCCTGCTGATCATCTTCAGCGCACAGCGAGCTTTGCAACTCTGAAACACACATTGCAGTCAGTCCCCCCTTGCCTGCCTGAAAGACCAATTGAATCCAACATCTCTGTGCCCGCTCTCTGCTGAGCAGCAACAGAGACAGAAGAGCAGGAACGTTTAGACTGTGCTAAAACAGCAGAAGAGCCATGCAAAAAAGCTCCTGCTGATCATCTACAGCACACAGTCACCTTTGCAACTGTGACACAAACATTGCTGTCTCTTTTCACTGTTTCTCCTAAAAGTTCACTTGAATCCAACAGCTCTGTTTCCAGCTCTCTGCTGCGAGCAGCACAGTGGTTAGAGCAGGAATGTGTGGAATCTAAGAGAGTGGAAGAGACCGTCCAGAAAGCTGCTGTTGCGCTTCTTCACCACACACTGAACTTTACAACTGTGACACACACATTGTTGTCACTCCTCACCTTATCTCCTAAAAGTGCATTTGAATCCAGCGTTTCTGGTGCCCTGTGTCGTTTCAAGAGCAGCCGTGACAGGTGAACACGAGCGCTTGGACTCTGCTCCCACAGCCGAAGGGCCAGGAGGGGGAGCTCCGGCTGGGCATCTTCAGGACAGAGTGAGCTTTCAAACTGTGTCACACACTTTGCTGTCACCCCTCACTTTCCTACCTGAAAGTCCAATTGAATCCAACATCTCCTGTGCCTGCTCTTTGTGAGCAGCAGCAGAATATTGCACTTACATCTGGACTCTGCTGAAACAGCAGAAGAGACAGTCCAGAAAGTTCCCACTGATCATCTTCAGCACACAGTGAGCTTAGCAACTGTGGCGCACACATTACTGTCACTCGTCACTTTATCTCCTAAAAGTCCATCTGAATGCAACCTCTCCACTGCCCGCTCTCTCTGAGCAGCAGCAGAGTAGAGCAGGAACGTTTAGACTGTGCTAAAACAGAAGAAGAGCCGGGCCCAAAACATTCTCCTGATAATCTTCAGCGCACAGCGAGCTTTGCAACTCTGAAACAAGCATTGCTGCCACTCCTCCCTTTCCTGCCTGAAAGACCAATTGAATCCAACATGTCTGTGCCCGCTCTCAGCTGAGCAGCAACAGAGACAGTAGAGCAGGAACGTTTAGACTCTGCTAAAACAGCAGAAGAGCCATGCAAAAAAGCTCCTGCTGATCATCTATAGCACACAGTCTCCTTTGCAACTGTGACACAAACATTGCTGTCACTTTTCACTGTTTCTCCTAAAAGTTCACTTGAATCCAACAACTCTGTTTCCAGCTCTCTGCTGTGAGCAGCACATTGAGTAGAGCAGGAATGTGTGGAATCAAAGAGAGTGGAAGAGACAGTCCAGAAAGCTGCTGTTGTGCTTCTATACAACACACTGAACTTTACAACTGTGACACACACATTGTTGTTACTCCTCACTTTATCTCCTAAAAGTGCATTTGAATCCAACGTTTCTGGTGCCCTCTGTCGTTTCAAGAGCAGCCGTGACAGGCGAGCACGAGCGCTTGGACTCTGCTCCCACAGCCGAAGAGCCAGCAGGGTAAGCTCCGGCTGGGCATCTTCAGCACGCAGTCAGCTTTGCAACTGTGAAACATATATTGCTGTCGCTCCTCTCTTTCCTACCTCAAAGACCACTTGAATCCAAAATCTCTGTGCCATTCTCTGCTGTGCAGCAGCAGAGAGAGTAGAGCAGGAACGTTTAGACTCTGCTAAAAGAGCAGAAGTGCCAGAACAAAATGTTCCTGCTGATCATCTTCAGCGCACAGCGAGCTTTGCAACTCTGAAACACACATTGCAGTCAGTCCCCCCTTGCCTGCCTGAAAGACCAATTGAATCCAACATCTCTGTGCCCGCTCTCTGCTGAGCAGCAACAGAGACAGAAGAGCAGGAACGTTTAGACTGTGCTAAAACAGCAGAAGAGCCATGCAAAAAAGCTCCTGCTGATCATCTACAGCACACAGTCACCTTTGCAACTGTGACACAAACATTGCTGTCTCTTTTCACTGTTTCTCCTAAAAGTTCACTTGAATCCAACAGCTCTGTTTCCAGCTCTCTGCTGTGAGCAGCACAGTGGTTAGAGCAGGAATGTGTGGAATCTAAGAGAGTGGAAGAGACCGTCCAGAAAGCTGCTGTTGCGCTTCTTCACCACACACTGAACTTTACAACTGTGACACACACATTGTTGTCACTCCTCACCTTATCTCCTAAAAGTGCATTTGAATCCAGCGTTTCTGGTGCCCTGTGTCGTTTCAAGAGCAGCCGTGACAGGTGAACACGAGCGCTTGGACTCTGCTCCCACAGCCGAAGGGCCAGGAGGGGGAGCTCCGGCTGGGCATCTTCAGGACAGAGTGAGCTTTCAAACTGTGTCACACACTTTGCTGTCACCCCTCACTTTCCTACCTGAAAGTCCAATTGAATCCAACATCTCCTGTGCCTGCTCTTTGTGAGCAGCAGCAGAATATTGCACTTACGTCTGGACTCTGCTGAAACAGCAGAAGAGACAGTCCAGAAAGTTCCCACTGATCATCTTCAGCACACAGTGAGCTTAGCAACTGTGGCGCACACATTACTGTCACTCGTCACTTTATCTCCTAAAAGTCCATCTGAATGCAACCTCTCCACTGCCCGCTCTCTCTGAGCAGCAGCAGAGTAGAGCAGGAACGTTTAGACTGTGCTAAAACAGAAGAAGAGCCGGGCCCAAAACATTCTCCTGATAATCTTCAGCGCACAGCGAGCTTTGCAACTCTGAAACAAGCATTGCTGCCACTCCTCCCTTTCCTGCCTGAAAGACCAATTGAATCCAACATGTCTGTGCCCGCTCTCAGCTGAGCAGCAACAGAGACAGTAGAGCAGGAACGTTTAGACTCTGCTAAAACAGCAGAAGAGCCATGCAAAAAAGCTCCTGCTGATCATCTATAGCACACAGTCTCCTTTGCAACTGTGACACAAACATTGCTGTCACTTTTCACTGTTTCTCCTAAAAGTTCACTTGAATCCAACAACTCTGTTTCCAGCTCTCTGCTGTGAGCAGCACATTGAGTAGAGCAGGAATGTGTGGAATCAAAGAGAGTGGAAGAGACAGTCCAGAAAGCTGCTGTTGTGCTTCTATACAACACACTGAACTTTACAACTGTGACACACACATTGTTGTTACTCCTCACTTTATCTCCTAAAAGTGCATTTGAATCCAACATTTCTGGTGCCCTCTGTCGTTTCAAGAGCAGCCGTGACAGGCGAGCACGAGCGCTTGGACTCTGCTCCCACAGCCGAAGAGCCAGCAGGGTAAGCTCCGGCTGGGCATCTTCAGCACGCAGTCAGCTTTGCAACTGTGAAACATATATTGCTGTCGCTCCTCTCTTTCCTACCTCAAAGACCACTTGAATCCAAAATCTCTGTGCCATTCTCTGCTGTGCAGCAGCAGAGAGAGTAGAGCAGGAACGTTTAGACTCTGCTAAAAGAGCAGAAGTGCCAGAACAAAATGTTCCTGCTGATCATCTTCAGCGCACAGCGAGCTTTGCAACTCTGAAACACACATTGCAGTCAGTCCCCCCTTGCCTGCCTGAAAGACCAATTGAATCCAACATCTCTGTGCCCGCTCTCTGCTGAGCAGCAACAGAGACAGAAGAGCAGGAACGTTTAGACTGTGCTAAAACAGCAGAAGAGCCATGCAAAAAAGCTCCTGCTGATCATCTACAGCACACAGTCACCTTTGCAACTGTGACACAAACATTGCTGTCTCTTTTCACTGTTTCTCCTAAAAGTTCACTTGAATCCAACAGCTCTGTTTCCAGCTCTCTGCTGTGAGCAGCACAGTGGTTAGAGCAGGAATGTGTGGAATCTAAGAGAGTGGAAGAGACCGTCCAGAAAGCTGCTGTTGCGCTTCTTCACCACACACTGAACTTTACAACTGTGACACACACATTGTTGTCACTCCTCACCTTATCTCCTAAAAGTGCATTTGAATCCAGCGTTTCTGGTGCCCTGTGTCGTTTCAAGAGCAGCCGTGACAGGTGAACACGAGCGCTTGGACTCTGCTCCCACAGCCGAAGGGCCAGGAGGGGGAGCTCCGGCTGGGCATCTTCAGGACAGAGTGAGCTTTCAAACTGTGTCACACACTTTGCTGTCACCCCTCACTTTCCTACCTGAAAGTCCAATTGAATCCAACATCTCCTGTGCCTGCTCTTTGTGAGCAGCAGCAGAATATTGCACTTACGTCTGGACTCTGCTGAAACAGCAGAAGAGACAGTCCAGAAAGTTCCCACTGATCATCTTCAGCACACAGTGAGCTTAGCAACTGTGGCGCACACATTACTGTCACTCGTCACTTTATCTCCTAAAAGTCCATTTGAATGCAACCTCTCCACTGCCCGCTCTCTCTGAGCAGCAGCAGAGTAGAGCAGGAACGTTAAACTGTGCTAAAACAGAAGAAGAGCCGGGCCCAAAACATTCTCCTGATAATCTGCAGCGCACAGCGAGCTTTGCAACTCTGAAACAAGCATTGCTGCCACTCCTCCCTTTCCTGCCTGAAAGACCAATTGAATCCAACATGTCTGTGCCCGCTCTCAGCTGAGCAGCAACAGAGACAGTAGAGCAGGAACGTTTAGACTGTGCTAAAACAGCAGAAGAGCCATGCAAAAAAGCTCCTGCTGATCATCGATAGCACACAGTCTCCTTTGCAACTGTGACACAAACATTGCTGTCACTTTTCACTGTTTCTCCTAAAAGTTCACTTGAATAAACAACTCTGTTTCCAGCTCTCTGCTGTGAGCAGCACATTGAGTAGAGCAGAATGTGTGGAATCAAAGAGAGTGGAAGAGACAGTCCAGTAAGCTGCTGTTGGGCTTCTTCACCACACACTGAACTTTACAACTGTGACACACACATTGTAGTTACTCCTCACTTTATCTCTTAAAAGTGCATTTGAATCCAACGTTTCTTCTGCCCTGTGTCGTTTCAAGAGCAGCCGTGACAGGCGAGCACGAGCGCTTGGACTCTGCTCCCACAGCCGAAGAGCCAGCAGGGTAAGCTCCGGCTGGGCATCTTCAGCACGCAGTCAGCTTTGCAACTGTGAAACATATATTGCTGTCGCTCCTCTCTTTCCTACCTCAAAGACCACTTGAATCCAAAATCTCTGTGCCATTCTCTGCTGTGCAGCAGCAGAGAGAGTAGAGCAGGAACGTTTAGACTCTGCTAAAAGAGCAGAAGTGCCAGAACAAAATGTTCCTGCTGATCATCTTCAGCGCACAGCGAGCTTTGCAACTCTGAAACACACATTGCAGTCAGTCCCCCCTTGCCTGCCTGAAAGACCAATTGAATCCAACATCTCTGTGCCCGCTCTCTGCTGAGCAGCAACAGAGACAGAAGAGCAGGAACGTTTAGACTGTGCTAAAACAGCAGAAGAGCCATGCAAAAAAGCTCCTGCTGATCATCTACAGCACACAGTCACCTTTGCAACTGTGACACAAACATTGCTGTCTCTTTTCACTGTTTCTCCTAAAAGTTCACTTGAATCCAACAGCTCTGTTTCCAGCTCTCTGCTGCGAGCAGCACAGTGGTTAGAGCAGGAATGTGTGGAATCTAAGAGAGTGGAAGAGACCGTCCAGAAAGCTGCTGTTGCGCTTCTTCACCACACACTGAACTTTACAACTGTGACACACACATTGTTGTCACTCCTCACCTTATCTCCTAAAAGTGCATTTGAATCCAGCGTTTCTGGTGCCCTGTGTCGTTTCAAGAGCAGCCGTGACAGGTGAACACGAGCGCTTGGACTCTGCTCCCACAGCCGAAGGGCCAGGAGGGGGAGCTCCGGCTGGGCATCTTCAGGACAGAGTGAGCTTTCAAACTGTGTCACACACTTTGCTGTCACCCCTCACTTTCCTACCTGAAAGTCCAATTGAATCCAACATCTCCTGTGCCTGCTCTTTGTGAGCAGCAGCAGAATATTGCACTTACATCTGGACTCTGCTGAAACAGCAGAAGAGACAGTCCAGAAAGTTCCCACTGATCATCTTCAGCACACAGTGAGCTTAGCAACTGTGGCGCACACATTACTGTCACTCGTCACTTTATCTCCTAAAAGTCCATCTGAATGCAACCTCTCCACTGCCCGCTCTCTCTGAGCAGCAGCAGAGTAGAGCAGGAACGTTTAGACTGTGCTAAAACAGAAGAAGAGCCGGGCCCAAAACATTCTCCTGATAATCTTCAGCGCACAGCGAGCTTTGCAACTCTGAAACAAGCATTGCTGCCACTCCTCCCTTTCCTGCCTGAAAGACCAATTGAATCCAACATGTCTGTGCCCGCTCTCAGCTGAGCAGCAACAGAGACAGTAGAGCAGGAACGTTTAGACTCTGCTAAAACAGCAGAAGAGCCATGCAAAAAAGCTCCTGCTGATCATCTATAGCACACAGTCTCCTTTGCAACTGTGACACAAACATTGCTGTCACTTTTCACTGTTTCTCCTAAAAGTTCACTTGAATCCAACAACTCTGTTTCCAGCTCTCTGCTGTGAGCAGCACATTGAGTAGAGCAGGAATGTGTGGAATCAAAGAGAGTGGAAGAGACAGTCCAGAAAGCTGCTGTTGTGCTTCTATACAACACACTGAACTTTACAACTGTGACACACACATTGTTGTTACTCCTCACTTTATCTCCTAAAAGTGCATTTGAATCCAACGTTTCTGGTGCCCTCTGTCGTTTCAAGAGCAGCCGTGACAGGCGAGCACGAGCGCTTGGACTCTGCTCCCACAGCCGAAGAGCCAGCAGGGTAAGCTCCGGCTGGGCATCTTCAGCACGCAGTCAGCTTTGCAACTGTGAAACATATATTGCTGTCGCTCCTCTCTTTCCTACCTCAAAGACCACTTGAATCCAAAATCTCTGTGCCATTCTCTGCTGTGCAGCAGCAGAGAGAGTAGAGCAGGAACGTTTAGACTCTGCTAAAAGAGCAGAAGTGCCAGAACAAAATGTTCCTGCTGATCATCTTCAGCGCACAGCGAGCTTTGCAACTCTGAAACACACATTGCAGTCAGTCCCCCCTTGCCTGCCTGAAAGACCAATTGAATCCAACATCTCTGTGCCCGCTCTCTGCTGAGCAGCAACAGAGACAGAAGAGCAGGAACGTTTAGACTGTGCTAAAACAGCAGAAGAGCCATGCAAAAAAGCTCCTGCTGATCATCTACAGCACACAGTCACCTTTGCAACTGTGACACAAACATTGCTGTCTCTTTTCACTGTTTCTCCTAAAAGTTCACTTGAATCCAACAGCTCTGTTTCCAGCTCTCTGCTGTGAGCAGCACAGTGGTTAGAGCAGGAATGTGTGGAATCTAAGAGAGTGGAAGAGACCGTCCAGAAAGCTGCTGTTGCGCTTCTTCACCACACACTGAACTTTACAACTGTGACACACACATTGTTGTCACTCCTCACCTTATCTCCTAAAAGTGCATTTGAATCCAGCGTTTCTGGTGCCCTGTGTCGTTTCAAGAGCAGCCGTGACAGGTGAACACGAGCGCTTGGACTCTGCTCCCACAGCCGAAGGGCCAGGAGGGGGAGCTCCGGCTGGGCATCTTCAGGACAGAGTGAGCTTTCAAACTGTGTCACACACTTTGCTGTCACCCCTCACTTTCCTACCTGAAAGTCCAATTGAATCCAACATCTCCTGTGCCTGCTCTTTGTGAGCAGCAGCAGAATATTGCACTTACGTCTGGACTCTGCTGAAACAGCAGAAGAGACAGTCCAGAAAGTTCCCACTGATCATCTTCAGCACACAGTGAGCTTAGCAACTGTGGCGCACACATTACTGTCACTCGTCACTTTATCTCCTAAAAGTCCATCTGAATGCAACCTCTCCACTGCCCGCTCTCTCTGAGCAGCAGCAGAGTAGAGCAGGAACGTTTAGACTGTGCTAAAACAGAAGAAGAGCCGGGCCCAAAACATTCTCCTGATAATCTTCAGCGCACAGCGAGCTTTGCAACTCTGAAACAAGCATTGCTGCCACTCCTCCCTTTCCTGCCTGAAAGACCAATTGAATCCAACATGTCTGTGCCCGCTCTCAGCTGAGCAGCAACAGAGACAGTAGAGCAGGAACGTTTAGACTCTGCTAAAACAGCAGAAGAGCCATGCAAAAAAGCTCCTGCTGATCATCTATAGCACACAGTCTCCTTTGCAACTGTGACACAAACATTGCTGTCACTTTTCACTGTTTCTCCTAAAAGTTCACTTGAATCCAACAACTCTGTTTCCAGCTCTCTGCTGTGAGCAGCACATTGAGTAGAGCAGGAATGTGTGGAATCAAAGAGAGTGGAAGAGACAGTCCAGAAAGCTGCTGTTGTGCTTCTATACAACACACTGAACTTTACAACTGTGACACACACATTGTTGTTACTCCTCACTTTATCTCCTAAAAGTGCATTTGAATCCAACGTTTCTGGTGCCCTCTGTCGTTTCAAGAGCAGCCGTGACAGGCGAGCACGAGCGCTTGGACTCTGCTCCCACAGCCGAAGAGCCAGCAGGGTAAGCTCCGGCTGGGCATCTTCAGCACGCAGTCAGCTTTGCAACTGTGAAACATATATTGCTGTCGCTCCTCTCTTTCCTACCTCAAAGACCACTTGAATCCAAAATCTCTGTGCCATTCTCTGCTGTGCAGCAGCAGAGAGAGTAGAGCAGGAACGTTTAGACTCTGCTAAAAGAGCAGAAGTGCCAGAACAAAATGTTCCTGCTGATCATCTTCAGCGCACAGCGAGCTTTGCAACTCTGAAACACACATTGCAGTCAGTCCCCCCTTGCCTGCCTGAAAGACCAATTGAATCCAACATCTCTGTGCCCGCTCTCTGCTGAGCAGCAACAGAGACAGAAGAGCAGGAACGTTTAGACTGTGCTAAAACAGCAGAAGAGCCATGCAAAAAAGCTCCTGCTGATCATCTACAGCACACAGTCACCTTTGCAACTGTGACACAAACATTGCTGTCTCTTTTCACTGTTTCTCCTAAAAGTTCACTTGAATCCAACAGCTCTGTTTCCAGCTCTCTGCTGTGAGCAGCACAGTGGTTAGAGCAGGAATGTGTGGAATCTAAGAGAGTGGAAGGGACCGTCCAGAAAGCTGCTGTTGCGCTTCTTCACCACACACTGAACTTTACAACTGTGACACACACATTGTTGTCACTCCTCACCTTATCTCCTAAAAGTGCATTTGAATCCAGCGTTTCTGGTGCCCTGTGTCGTTTCAAGAGCAGCCGTGACAGGTGAACACGAGCGCTTGGACTCTGCTCCCACAGCCGAAGGGCCAGGAGGGGGAGCTCCGGCTGGGCATCTTCAGGACAGAGTGAGCTTTCAAACTGTGTCACACACTTTGCTGTCACCCCTCACTTTCCTACCTGAAAGTCCAATTGAATCCAACATCTCCTGTGCCTGCTCTTTGTGAGCAGCAGCAGAATATTGCACTTACGTCTGGACTCTGCTGAAACAGCAGAAGAGACAGTCCAGAAAGTTCCCACTGATCATCTTCAGCACACAGTGAGCTTAGCAACTGTGGCGCACACATTACTGTCACTCGTCACTTTATCTCCTAAAAGTCCATTTGAATGCAACCTCTCCACTGCCCGCTCTCTCTGAGCAGCAGCAGAGTAGAGCAGGAACGTTAAACTGTGCTAAAACAGAAGAAGAGCCGGGCCCAAAACATTCTCCTGATAATCTTCAGCGCACAGCGAGCTTTGCAACTCTGAAACAAGCATTGCTGCCACTCCTCCCTTTCCTGCCTGAAAGACCAATTGAATCCAACACGTCTGTGCCCGCTCTCAGCTGAGCAGCAACAGAGACAGTAGAGCAGGAACGTTTAGACTGTGCTAAAACAGCAGAAGAGCCATGCAAAAAAGCTCCTGCTGATCATCTATAGCACACAGTCTCCTTTGCAACTGTGACACAAACATTGCTGTCACTTTTCACTGTTTCTCCTAAAAGTTCACTTGAATCCAACAGCTCTGTTTCCAGCTCTCTGCTGTGAGCAGCACAGTGGTTAGAGCAGGAATGTGTGGAATCTAAGAGAGTGGAAGAGACCGTCCAGAAAGCTGCTGTTGCGCTTCTTCACCACACACTGAACTTTACAACTGTGACACACACATTGTTGTCACTCCTCACCTTATCTCCTAAAAGTGCATTTGAATCCAGCGTTTCTGGTGCCCTGTGTCGTTTCAAGAGCAGCCGTGACAGGTGAACACGAGCGCTTGGACTCTGCTCCCACAGCCGAAGGGCCAGGAGGGGGAGCTCCGGCTGGGCATCTTCAGGACAGAGTGAGCTTTCAAACTGTGTCACACACTTTGCTGTCACCCCTCACTTTCCTACCTGAAAGTCCAATTGAATCCAACATCTCCTGTGCCTGCTCTTTGTGAGCAGCAGCAGAATATTGCACTTACGTCTGGACTCTGCTGAAACAGCAGAAGAGACAGTCCAGAAAGTTCCCACTGATCATCTTCAGCACACAGTGAGCTTAGCAACTGTGGCGCACACATTACTGTCACTCGTCACTTTATCTCCTAAAAGACCATTTGAATGCAACCTCTCCACTGCCCGCTCTCTCTGAGCAGCAGCAGAGTAGAGCAGGAACGTTAAACTGTGCTAAAACAGAAGAAGAGCCGGGCCCAAAACATTCTGCTGATAATCTTCAGCGCACAGCGAGCTTTGCAACTCTGAAACAAGCATTGCTGCCACTCCTCCCTTTCCTGCCTGAAAGACCAATTGAATCCAACATGTCTGTGCCCGCTCTCAGCTGAGCAGCAACAGAGACAGTAGAGCAGGAACGTTTAGACTGTGCTAAAACAGCAGAAGAGCCATGCAAAAAAGCTCCTGCTGATCATCTATAGCACGCAGTCTCCTTTGCAACTGTGACACAAACATTGCTGTCACTTTTCACTGTTTCTCCTCAAAGTTCACTTGAACCCAACAACTCTGTTTCCAGCTCTCTGCTGTGAGCAGCACATTGAGTAGAGCAGGAATGTGTGGAATCAAAGAGAGTGGAAGAGACAGTCCAGAAAGCTGCTGTTGTGCTTCTATACCACACACTGAACTTTACAACTGTGACACACACATTGTTGTTACTCCTCACTTTATCTCTTAAAAGTGCATTTGAATCCAACGTTTCTTCTGCCCTCTGTCGTTTCAAGAGCAGCCGTGACAGGCGAGCACGAGCGCTTGGACTCTGCTCCCACAGCCGAAGAGCCAGCAGCGTAAGCTCCGGCTGGGCATCTTCAGCACGCAGTCAGCTTTGCAACTGTGAAACATATATTGCTGTCGCTCCTCTCTTTCCTACCTCAAAGACCACTTGAACCCAAAATCTCTGTGCCATTCTCTGCTGTGCAGCAGCAGAGAGAGTAGAGCAGGAACGTTTAGACTCTGCTAAAAGAGCAGAAGTGCCAGGACAAAATGTTCCTGCTGATCATCTTCAGCGCACAGCGAGCTTTGCAACTCTGAAACACACATTGCAGTCAGTCCCCCCTTGCCTGCCTGAAAGACCAATTGAATCCAACATCTCTGTGCCCGCTCTCTGCTGAGCAGCAACAGAGACAGAAGAGCAGGAACGTTTAGACTGTGCTAAAACAGCAGAAGAGCCATGCAAAAAAGCTCCTGCTGATCATCTACAGCACACAGTCACCTTTGCAACTGTGACACAAACATTGCTGTCTCTTTTCACTGTTTCTCCTAAAAGTTCACTTGAATCCAACAGCTCTGTTTCCAGCTCTCTGCTGTGAGCAGCACAGTGGTTAGAGCAGGAATGTGTGGAATCTAAGAGAGTGGAAGGGACCGTCCAGAAAGCTGCTGTTGCGCTTCTTCACCACACACTGAACTTTACAACTGTGACACACACATTGTTGTCACTCCTCACCTTATCTCCTAAAAGTGCATTTGAATCCAGCGTTTCTGGTGCCCTGTGTCGTTTCAAGAGCAGCCGTGACAGGTGAACACGAGCGCTTGGACTCTGCTCCCACAGCCGAAGGGCCAGGAGGGGGAGCTCCGGCTGGGCATCTTCAGGACAGAGTGAGCTTTCAAACTGTGTCACACACTTTGCTGTCACCCCTCACTTTCCTACCTGAAAGTCCAATTGAATCCAACATCTCCTGTGCCTGCTCTTTGTGAGCAGCAGCAGAATATTGCACTTACGTCTGGACTCTGCTGAAACAGCAGAAGAGACAGTCCAGAAAGTTCCCACTGATCATCTTCAGCACATAGTGAGCTTAGCAACTGTGGCGCACACATTACTGTCACTCGTCACCTTATGTTTAGACTGTGCTAAAACAGCAGAAGAGCCATGCAAAAAAGCTCCTGATGATCATCTACAGCACACAGTCACCTTTGCAACTGTGACACAAACATTGCTGTCTCTTTTCACTGTTTCTCCTAAAAGTTCACTTGAATCCAACAGCTCTGTTTCCAGCTCTCTGCTGCGAGCAGCACAGTGGTTAGAGCAGGAATGTGTGGAATCTAAGAGAGTGGAAGAGACCGTCCAGAAAGCTGCTGTTGCGCTTCTTCACCACACACTGAACTTTACAACTGTGACACACACATTGTTGTCACTCCTCACCTTATCTCCTAAAAGTGCATTTGAATCCAGCGTTTCTGGTGCCCTGTGTCGTTTCAAGAGCAGCCGTGACAGGTGAACACGAGCGCTTGGACTCTGCTCCCACAGCCGAAGGGCCAGGAGGGGGAGCTCCGGCTGGGCATCTTCAGGACAGAGTGAGCTTTCAAACTGCGTCACACACTTTGCTGTCACCCCTCACTTTCCTACCTGAAAGTCCAATTGAATCCAACATCTCCTGTGCCTGCTCTTTGTGAGCAGCAGCAGAATATTGCACTTACGTCTGGACTCTGCTGAAACAGCAGAAGAGACAGTCCAGAAAGTTCCCACTGATCATCTTCAGCACACAGTGAGCTTAGCAACTGTGGCGCACACATTACTGTCACTCGTCACTTTATCTCCTAAAAGTCCATTTGAATGCAACCTCTCCACTGCCCGCTCTCTCTGAGCAGCAGCAGAGTAGAGCAGGAACGTTTAGACTGTGCTAAAACAGAAGAAGAGCCGGGCCCAAAACATTCTCCTGATAATCTTCAGCGCACAGCGAGCTTTGCAACTCTGAAACAAGCATTGCTGCCACTCCTCCCTTTCCTGCCTGAAAGACCAATTGAATCCAACATGTCTGTGCCCGCTCTCAGCTGAGCAGCAACAGAGACAGTAGAGCAGGAACGTTTAGACTGTGCTAAAACAGCAGAAGAGCCATGCAAAAAAGCTCCTGCTGATCATCTATAGCACACAGTCTCCTTTGCAACTGTGACACAAACATTGCTGTCACTTTTCACTGTTTCTCCTAAAAGTTCACTTGAATAAACAACTCTGTTTCCAGCTCTCTGCTGTGAGCAGCACATTGAGTAGAGCAGGAATGTGTGGAATCAAAGAGAGTGGAAGAGACAGTCCAGTAAGCTGCTGTTGTGCTTCTATACCACACGCTGAACTTTACAACTGTGACACACACATTGTAGTTACTCCTCACTTTATCTCTTAAAAGTGCATTTGAATCCAACGTTTCTTCTGCCCTGTGTCGTTTCAAGAGCAGCCGTGACAGGCGAGCACGAGCGCTTGGACTCTGCTCCCACAGCCGAAGAGCCAGCAGGGTAAGCTCCGGCTGGGCATCTTCAGCACGCAGTCAGCTTTGCAACTGTGAAACATATATTGCTGTCGCTCCTCTCTTTCCTACCTCAAAGACCACTTGAATCCAAAATCTCTGTGCCATTCTCTGCTGTGCAGCAGCAGAGAGAGTAGAGCAGGAACGTTTAGACTCTGCTAAAAGAGCAGAAGTGCCAGAACAAAATGTTCCTGCTGATCATCTTCAGCGCACAGCGACCTTTGCAACTCTGAAACACACATTGCAGTCAGTCCCCCCTTGCCTGCCTGAAAGACCAATTGAATCCAACATCTCTGTGCCCGCTCTCAGCTGGTCAGCAACAGAGACAGAAGAGCAGGAACGTTTAGACTGTGCTAAAACAGCAGAAGAGCCATGCAAAAAAGCTCCTGCTGATCATCTACAGCACACAGTCACCTTTGCAACTGTGACACAAACATTGCTGTCTCTTTTCACTGTTTCTCCTAAAAGTTCACTTCAATCCAACAGCTCTGTTTCCAGCTCTCTGCTGCGAGCAGCACAGTGGTTAGAGCAGGAATGTGTGGAATCTTAGAGAGTGGAAGAGACCGTCCAGAAAGCTGCTGTTGCGCTTCTTCACCACACACTGAACTTTACAACTGTGACACACACATTGTTGTCACTCCTCACCTTATCTCCTAAAAGTGCATTTGAATCCAGCGTTTCTGGTGCCCTGTGTCGTTTCAAGAGCAGCCGTGACAGGTGAACACGAGCGCTTGGACTCTGCTCCCACAGCCGAAGGGCCAGGAGGGGGAGCTCCGGCTGGGCATCTTCAGGACAGAGTGAGCTTTCAAACTGTGTCACACACTTTGCTGTCACCCCTCACTTTCCTACCTGAAAGTCCAATTGAATCCAACATCTCCTGTGCCTGCTCTTTGTGAGCAGCAGCAGAATATTGCACTTACGTCTGGACTCTGCTGAAACAGCAGAAGAGACAGTCCAGAAAGTTCCCACTGATCATCTTCAGCACACAGTGAGCTTAGCAACTGTGGCGCACACATTACTGTCACTCGTCACTTTATCTCCTAAAAGTCCATTTGAATGCAACCTCTCCACTGCCCGCTCTCTCTGAGCAGCAGCAGAGTAGAGCAGGAACGTTTAGACTGTGCTAAAACAGCAGAAGAGCCAGGCCCAAAACATTCTGCTGATAATTTGCAGCGCACAGCGAGCTTTGCAACTCTGAAACACGCATTGCTGCCACTCCTCCCTTTCCTGCCTGAAAGACCAATTGAATCCAACATGTCTGTGCCCGCTCTCAGCTGAGCAGCAACAGAGACAGTAGAGCAGGAACGTTTAGACTCTGCTAAAACAGCAGAAGAGCCATGCAAAAAAGCTCCTGCTGATCATCTATAGCACACAGTCTCCTTTGCAACTGTGACACAAACATTGCTGTCACTTTTCACTGTTTCTCCTAAAAGTTCACTTGAACCCAGCAACTCTGTTTCCAGCTCTCTGCTGTGAGCAGCACAGTGAGTAGAGCAGGAATGTGTGGAATCAAAGAGAGTGGAAGAGACAGCCCAGTAAGCTGCTGTTGTGCTTCTATACCACACACTGAACTTTACAACTGTGACACACACATTGTTGTTACTCCTCACTTTATCTCCTAAAAGTGCATTTGAATCCAACGTTTCTTCTGCCCTCTGTCGTTTCAAGAGCAGCCGTGACAGGCGAGCACGAGCGCTTGGACTCTGCTCCCACAGCCGAAGAGCCAGCAGGGTAAGCTCCGGCTGGGCATCTTCAGCACGCAGTCAGCTTTGCAACTGTGAAACATATATTGCTGTCGCTCCTCTCTTTCCTACCTCAAAGACCACTTGAATCCAAAATCTCTGTGCCATTCTCTGCTGTGCAGCAGCAGAGAGAGTAGAGCAGGAACGTTTAGACTCTGCTAAAAGAGCAGAAGTGCCAGAACAAAATGTTCCTGCTGATCATCTTCAGCGCACAGCGAGCTTTGCAACTCTGAAACACACATTGCAGTCAGTCCCCCCTTGCCTGCCTGAAAGACCAATTGAATCCAACATCTCTGTGCCCGCTCTCTGCTGAGCAGCAACAGAGACAAAGAGCAGGAACGTTTAGACTGTGCTAAAACAGCAGAAGAGCCATGCAAAAAAGCTCCTGCTGATCATCTACAGCACACAGTCACCTTTGCAACTGTGACACAAACATTGCTGTCTCTATTCACTGTTTCTCCTAAAAGTTCACTTGAATCCAACAGCTCTGTTTCCAGCTCTCTGCTGCGAGCAGCACAGTGGTTAGAGCAGGAATGTGTGGAATCTAAGAGAGTGGAAGAGACCGTCCAGAAAGCTGCTGTTGTGCTTCTTCACCACACACTGAACTTTACAACTGTGACACACACATTGTTGTCACTCCTCACCTTATCTCCTAAAAGTGCATTTGAATCCAGCGTTTCTGGTGCCCTGTGTCGTTTCAAGAGCAGCCGTGACAGGTGAACACGAGCGCTTGGACTCTGCTCCCACAGCCGAAGGGCCAGGAGGGGGAGCTCCGGCTGGGCATCTTCAGGACAGAGTGAGCTTTCAAACTGCGTCACACACTTTGCTGTCACCCCTCACTTTCCTACCTGAAAGTCCAATTGAATCCAACATCTCCTGTGCCTGCTCTTTGTGAGCAGCTGCAGAATATTGCACTTACGTCTGGACTCTGCTGAAACAGCAGAAGAGACAGTCCAGAAAGTTCCCACTGATCATCTTCAGCACACAGTGAGCTTAGCAACTGTGGCGCACACATTACTGTCACTCGTCACTTTATCTCCTAAAAGTCCATTTGAATGCAACCTCTCCACTGCCCGCTCTCTCTGAGCAGCAGCAGAGTAGAGCAGGAACGTTTAGACTGTGCTAAAACAGAAGAAGAGCCGGGCCCAAAACATTCTCCTGATAATCTTCAGCGCACAGCGAGCTTTGCAACTCTGAAACAAGCATTGCTGCCACTCCTCCCTTTCCTGCCTGAAAGACCAATTGAATCCAACATGTCTGTGCCCGCTCTCAGCTGAGCAGCAACAGAGACAGTAGAGCAGGAACGTTTAGACTGTGCTAAAACAGCAGAAGAGCCATGCAAAAAAGCTCCTGCTGATCATCTATAGCACACAGTCTCCTTTGCAACTGTGACACAAACATTGCTGTCACTTTTCACTGTTTCTCCTAAAAGTTCACTTGAATAAACAACTCTGTTTCCAGCTCTCTGCTGTGAGCAGCACATTGAGTAGAGCAGGAATGTGTGGAATCAAAGAGAGTGGAAGAGACAGTCCAGTAAGCTGCTGTTGTGCTTCTATACCACACGCTGAACTTTACAACTGTGACACACACATTGTAGTTACTCCTCACTTTATCTCTTAAAAGTGCATTTGAATCCAACGTTTCTTCTGCCCTGTGTCGTTTCAAGAGCAGCCGTGACAGGCGAGCACGAGCGCTTGGACTCTGCTCCCACAGCCGAAGAGCCAGCAGGGTAAGCTCCGGCTGGGCATCTTCAGCACGCAGTCAGCTTTGCAACTGTGAAACATATATTGCTGTCGCTCCTCTCTTTCCTACCTCAAAGACCACTTGAATCCAAAATCTCTGTGCCATTCTCTGCTGTGCAGCAGCAGAGAGAGTAGAGCAGGAACGTTTAGACTCTGCTAAAAGAGCAGAAGTGCCAGAACAAAATGTTCCTGCTGATCATCTTCAGCGCGCAGCGAGCTTTGCAACTCTGAAACACACATTGCAGTCAGTCCCCCCTTGCCTGCCTGAAAGACCAATTGAATCCAACATCTCTGTGCCCGCTCTCTGCTGAGCAGCAACAGAGACAGAAGAGCAGGAACGTTTAGACTGTGCTAAAACAGCAGAAGAGCCATGCAAAAAAGCTCCTGCTGATCATCTACAGCACACAGTCACCTTTGCAACTGTGACACAAACATTGCTGTCTCTTTTCACTGTTTCTCCTAAAAGTTCACTTCAATCCAACAGCTCTGTTTCCAGCTCTCTGCTGCGAGCAGCACAGTGGTTAGAGCAGGAATGTGTGGAATCTTAGAGAGTGGAAGAGACCGTCCAGAAAGCTGCTGTTGCGCTTCTTCACCACACACTGAACTTTACAACTGTGACACACACATTGTTGTCACTCCTCACCTTATCTCCTAAAAGTGCATTTGAATCCAGCGTTTCTGGTGCCCTGTGTCGTTTCAAGAGCAGCCGTGACAGGTGAACACGAGCGCTTGGACTCTGCTCCCACAGCCGAAGGGCCAGGAGGGGGAGCTCCGGCTGGGCATCTTCAGGACAGAGTGAGCTTTCAAACTGTGTCACACACTTTGCTGTCACCCCTCACTTTCCTACCTGAAAGTCCAATTGAATCCAACATCTCCTGTGCCTGCTCTTTGTGAGCAGCAGCAGAATATTGCACTTACGTCTGGACTCTGCTGAAACAGCAGAAGAGACAGTCCAGAAAGTTCCCACTGATCATCTTCAGCACACAGTGAGCTTAGCAACTGTGGCGCACACATTACTGTCACTCGTCACTTTATCTCCTAAAAGTCCATTTGAATGCAACCTCTCCACTGCCCGCTCTCTCTGAGCAGCAGCAGAGTAGAGCAGGAACGTTTAGACTGTGCTAAAACAGCAGAAGAGCCAGGCCCAAAACATTCTGCTGATAATTTGCAGCGCACAGCGAGCTTTGCAACTCTGAAACACGCATTGCTGCCACTCCTCCCTTTCCTGCCTGAAAGACCAATTGAATCCAACATGTCTGTGCCCGCTCTCAGCTGAGCAGCAACAGAGACAGTAGAGCAGGAACGTTTAGACTCTGCTAAAACAGCAGAAGAGCCATGCAAAAAAGCTCCTGCTGATCATCTATAGCACACAGTCTCCTTTGCAACTGTGACACAAACATTGCTGTCACTTTTCACTGTTTCTCCTAAAAGTTCACTTGAACCCAACAACTCTGTTTCCAGCTCTCTGCTGTGAGCAGCACAGTGAGTAGAGCAGGAATGTGTGGAATCAAAGAGAGTGGAAGAGACAGCCCAGTAAGCTGCTGTTGTGCTTCTATACCACACACTGAACTTTACAACTGTGACACACACATTGTTGTTACTCCTCACTTTATCTCCTAAAAGTGCATTTGAATCCAACGTTTCTTCTGCCCTCTGTCGTTTCAAGAGCAGCCGTGACAGGCGAGCACGAGCGCTTGGACTCTGCTCCCACAGCCGAAGAGCCAGCAGGGTAAGCTCCGGCTGGGCATCTTCAGCACGCAGTCAGCTTTGCAACTGTGAAACATATATTGCTGTCGCTCCTCTCTTTCCTACCTCAAAGACCACTTGAATCCAAAATCTCTGTGCCATTCTCTGCTGTGCAGCAGCAGAGAGAGTAGAGCAGGAACGTTTAGACTCTGCTAAAAGAGCAGAAGTGCCAGAACAAAATGTTCCTGCTGATCATCTTCAGCGCACAGCGACCTTTGCAACTCTGAAACACACATTGCAGTCAGTCCCCCCTTGCCTGCCTGAAAGACCAATTGAATCCAACATCTCTGTGCCCGCTCTCAGCTGAGCAGCAACAGAGACAGAAGAGCAGGAACGTTTAGACTGTGCTAAAACAGCAGAAGAGCCATGCAAAAAAGCTCCTGCTGATCATCTACAGCACACAGTCACCTTTGCAACTGTGACACAAACATTGCTGTCTCTTTTCACTGTTTCTCCTAAAAGTTCACTTGAATCCAACAGCTCTGTTTCCAGCTCTCTGCTGCGAGCAGCACAGTGGTTAGAGCAGGAATGTGTGGAATCTAAGAGAGTGGAAGGGACCGTCCAGAAAGCTGCTGTTGCGCTTCTTCACCACACACTGAACTTTACAACTGTGACACACACATTGTTGTCACTCCTCACCTTATCTCCTAAAAGTGCATTTGAATCCAGCGTTTCTGGTGCCCTGTGTCGTTTCAAGAGCAGCCGTGACAGGTGAACACGAGCGCTTGGACTCTGCTCCCACAGCCGAAGGGCCAGGAGGGGGAGCTCCGGCTGGGCATCTTCAGGACAGAGTGAGCTTTCAAACTGTGTCACACACTTTGCTGTCACCCCTCACTTTCCTACCTGAAAGTCCAATTGAATCCAACATCTCCTGTGCCTGCTCTTTGTGAGCAGCAGCAGAATATTGCACTTACGTCTGGACTCTGCTGAAACGGCAGAAGAGACAGTCCAGAAAGTTCCCACTGATCATCTTCAGCACACAGTGAGCTTAGCAACTGTGGCGCACACATTACTGTCACTCGTCACTTTATCTCCTAAAAGCCCATTTGAATGCAACCTCTCCACTGCCCGCTCTCTCTGAGCAGCAGCAGAGTAGAGCAGGAACGTTTAGACTGTGCTAAAACAGCAGAAGAGCCAGGCCCAAAACATTCTGCTGATAATTTGCAGCGCACAGCGAGCTTTGCAACTCTGAAACACGCATTGCTGCCACTCCTCCCTTTCCTGCCTGAAAGACCAATTGAATCCAACATGTCTGTGCCCGCTCTCAGCTGAGCAGCAACAGGGACAGTAGAGCAGGAACGTTTAGACTGTGCTAAAACAGCAGAAGAGCCATGCAAAAAAGCTCCTGCTGATCATCTATAGCACGCAGTCTCCTTTGCAACTGTGACACAAACATTGCTGTCACTTTTCGCTGTTTCTCCTAAAAGTTCACTTGAACCCAACAACTCTGTTTCCAGCTCTCTGCTGTGAGCAGCACATTGAGTAGAGCAGGAATGTGTGGAATCAAAGACAGTGGAAGAGACAGTCCAGAAAGCTGCTGTTGTGCTTCTATACCACACACTGAACTTTACAACTGTGACACACACATTGTTGTTACTCCTCACTTTATCTCCTAAAAGTGCATTTGAATCCAACGTTTCTTCTGCCCTCTGTCGTTTCAAGAGCAGCCGTGACAGGCGAGCACGAGCGCTTGGACTCTGCTCCCACAGCCGAAGAGCCAGCAGGGTAAGCTCCGGCTGGGCATCTTCAGCACGCAGTCAGCTTTGCAACTGTGAAACATATATTGCTGTCGCTCCTCTCTATCCTACCTCAAAGACCACTAGAATCCAAAATGTCTGCGCCATTCTCTGCTGTGCAGCAGCAGAGAGAGTAGAGCAGGAACGTTTAGACTCTGCTAAAAGAGCAGAAGTGCCAGGACAAAATGTTCCTGCTGATCATCTTCAGCGCACAGCGACCTTTGCAACTCTGAAACACGCACTGCAGTCAGTCCCCCCTTGCCTGCCTGAAAGACCAATGGAATCCAACATCTCTGTGCCCGCTCTCTGCTGAGCAGCAACAGATACAGAAGAGCAGGAACGTTTAGACTGTGCTAAAACAGCAGAAGAGCCATGCAAAAAAGCTCCTGCTGATCATCTACAGCACACAGTCACCTTTGCAACTGTGACACAAACATTGCTGTCACTTTTCACTGTTTCTCCTAAAAGTTCACTTGAATAAACAACTCTGTTTCCAGCTCTCTGCTGTGAGCAGCACATTGAGTAGAGCAGGAATGTGTGGAATCAAAGAGAGTGGAAGAGACAGTCCAGTAAGCTGCTGTTGTGCTTCTATACCACACGCTGAACTTTACAACTGTGACACACACATTGTAGTTACTCCTCACTTTATCTCTTAAAAGTGCATTTGAATCCAACGTTTCTTCTGCCCTGTGTCGTTTCAAGAGCAGCCGTGACAGGCGAGCACGAGCGCTTGGACTCTGCTCCCACAGCCGAAGAGCCAGCAGGGTAAGCTCCGGCTGGGCATCTTCAGCACGCAGTCAGCTTTGCAACTGTGAAACATATATTGCTGTCGCTCCTCTCTTTCCTACCTCAAAGACCACTTGAATCCAAAATCTCTGTGCCATTCTCTGCTGTGCAGCAGCAGAGAGAGTAGAGCAGGAACGTTTAGACTCTGCTAAAAGAGCAGAAGTGCCAGAACAAAATGTTCCTGCTGATCATCTTCAGCGCACAGCGACCTTTGCAACTCTGAAACACACATTGCAGTCAGTCCCCCCTTGCCTGCCTGAAAGACCAATTGAATCCAACATCTCTGTGCCCGCTCTCTGCTGAGCAGCAACAGAGACAGAAGAGCAGGAACGTTTAGACTGTGCTAAAACAGCAGAAGAGCCATGCAAAAAAGCTCCTGCTGATCATCTACAGCACACAGTCACCTTTGCAACTGTGACACAAACATTGCTGTCTCTTTTCACTGTTTCTCCTAAAAGTTCACTTCAATCCAACAGCTCTGTTTCCAGCTCTCTGCTGCGAGCAGCACAGTGGTTAGAGCAGGAATGTGTGGAATCTTAGAGAGTGGAAGAGACCGTCCAGAAAGCTGCTGTTGCGCTTCTTCACCACACACTGAACTTTACAACTGTGACACACACATTGTTGTCACTCCTCACCTTATCTCCTAAAAGTGCATTTGAATCCAGCGTTTCTGGTGCCCTGTGTCGTTTCAAGAGCAGCCGTGACAGGTGAACACGAGCGCTTGGACTCTGCTCCCACAGCCGAAGGGCCAGGAGGGGGAGCTCCGGCTGGGCATCTTCAGGACAGAGTGAGCTTTCAAACTGTGTCACACACTTTGCTGTCACCCCTCACTTTCCTACCTGAAAGTCCAATTGAATCCAACATCTCCTGTGCCTGCTCTTTGTGAGCAGCAGCAGAATATTGCACTTACGTCTGGACTCTGCTGAAACAGCAGAAGAGACAGTCCAGAAAGTTCCCACTGATCATCTTCAGCACACAGTGAGCTTAGCAACTGTGGCGCACACATTACTGTCACTCGTCACTTTATCTCCTAAAAGTCCATTTGAATGCAACCTCTCCACTGCCCGCTCTCTCTGAGCAGCAGCAGAGTAGAGCAGGAACGTTTAGACTGTGCTAAAACAGCAGAAGAGCCAGGCCCAAAACATTCTGCTGATAATTTGCAGCGCACAGCGAGCTTTGCAACTCTGAAACACGCATTGCTGCCACTCCTCCCTTTCCTGCCTGAAAGACCAATTGAATCCAACATGTCTGTGCCCGCTCTCAGCTGAGCAGCAACAGAGACAGTAGAGCAGGAACGTTTAGACTCTGCTAAAACAGCAGAAGAGCCATGCAAAAAAGCTCCTGCTGATCATCTATAGCACACAGTCTCCTTTGCAACTGTGACACAAACATTGCTGTCACTTTTCACTGTTTCTCCTAAAAGTTCACTTGAACCCAACAACTCTGTTTCCAGCTCTCTGCTGTGAGCAGCACAGTGAGTAGAGCAGGAATGTGTGGAATCAAAGAGAGTGGAAGAGACAGCCCAGTAAGCTGCTGTTGTGCTTCTATACCACACACTGAACTTTACAACTGTGACACACACATTGTTGTTACTCCTCACTTTATCTCCTAAAAGTGCATTTGAATCCAACGTTTCTTCTGCCCTCTGTCGTTTCAAGAGCAGCCGTGACAGGCGAGCACGAGCGCTTGGACTCTGCTCCCACAGCCGAAGAGCCAGCAGGGTAAGCTCCGGCTGGGCATCTTCAGCACGCAGTCAGCTTTGCAACTGTGAAACATATATTGCTGTCGCTCCTCTCTTTCCTACCTCAAAGACCACTTGAATCCAAAATCTCTGTGCCATTCTCTGCTGTGCAGCAGCAGAGAGAGTAGAGCAGGAACGTTTAGACTCTGCTAAAAGAGCAGAAGTGCCAGAACAAAATGTTCCTGCTGATCATCTTCAGCGCACAGCGACCTTTGCAACTCTGAAACACACATTGCAGTCAGTCCCCCCTTGCCTGCCTGAAAGACCAATTGAATCCAACATCTCTGTGCCCGCTCTCAGCTGAGCAGCAACAGAGACAGAAGAGCAGGAACGTTTAGACTGTGCTAAAACAGCAGAAGAGCCATGCAAAAAAGCTCCTGCTGATCATCTACAGCACACAGTCACCTTTGCAACTGTGACACAAACATTGCTGTCTCTTTTCACTGTTTCTCCTAAAAGTTCACTTGAATCCAACAGCTCTGTTTCCAGCTCTCTGCTGCGAGCAGCACAGTGGTTAGAGCAGGAATGTGTGGAATCTAAGAGAGTGGAAGGGACCGTCCAGAAAGCTGCTGTTGCGCTTCTTCACCACACACTGAACTTTACAACTGTGACACACACATTGTTGTCACTCCTCACCTTATCTCCTAAAAGTGCATTTGAATCCAGCGTTTCTGGTGCCCTGTGTCGTTTCAAGAGCAGCCGTGACAGGTGAACACGAGCGCTTGGACTCTGCTCCCACAGCCGAAGGGCCAGGAGGGGGAGCTCCGGCTGGGCATCTTCAGGACAGAGTGAGCTTTCAAACTGTGTCACACACTTTGCTGTCACCCCTCACTTTCCTACCTGAAAGTCCAATTGAATCCAACATCTCCTGTGCCTGCTCTTTGTGAGCAGCAGCAGAATATTGCACTTACGTCTGGACTCTGCTGAAACGGCAGAAGAGACAGTCCAGAAAGTTCCCACTGATCATCTTCAGCACACAGTGAGCTTAGCAACTGTGGCGCACACATTACTGTCACTCGTCACTTTATCTCCTAAAAGCCCATTTGAATGCAACCTCTCCACTGCCCGCTCTCTCTGAGCAGCAGCAGAGTAGAGCAGGAACGTTTAGACTGTGCTAAAACAGCAGAAGAGCCAGGCCCAAAACATTCTGCTGATAATTTGCAGCGCACAGCGAGCTTTGCAACTCTGAAACACGCATTGCTGCCACTCCTCCCTTTCCTGCCTGAAAGACCAATTGAATCCAACATGTCTGTGCCCGCTCTCAGCTGAGCAGCAACAGGGACAGTAGAGCAGGAACGTTTAGACTGTGCTAAAACAGCAGAAGAGCCATGCAAAAAAGCTCCTGCTGATCATCTATAGCACGCAGTCTCCTTTGCAACTGTGACACAAACATTGCTGTCACTTTTCGCTGTTTCTCCTAAAAGTTCACTTGAACCCAACAACTCTGTTTCCAGCTCTCTGCTGTGAGCAGCACATTGAGTAGAGCAGGAATGTGTGGAATCAAAGACAGTGGAAGAGACAGTCCAGAAAGCTGCTGTTGTGCTTCTATACCACACACTGAACTTTACAACTGTGACACACACATTGTTGTTACTCCTCACTTTATCTCCTAAAAGTGCATTTGAATCCAACGTTTCTTCTGCCCTCTGTCGTTTCAAGAGCAGCCGTGACAGGCGAGCACGAGCGCTTGGACTCTGCTCCCACAGCCGAAGAGCCAGCAGGGTAAGCTCCGGCTGGGCATCTTCAGCACGCAGTCAGCTTTGCAACTGTGAAACATATATTGCTGTCGCTCCTCTCTATCCTACCTCAAAGACCACTAGAATCCAAAATGTCTGCGCCATTCTCTGCTGTGCAGCAGCAGAGAGAGTAGAGCAGGAACGTTTAGACTCTGCTAAAAGAGCAGAAGTGCCAGGACAAAATGTTCCTGCTGATCATCTTCAGCGCACAGCGACCTTTGCAACTCTGAAACACGCACTGCAGTCAGTCCCCCCTTGCCTGCCTGAAAGACCAATGGAATCCAACATCTCTGTGCCCGCTCTCTGCTGAGCAGCAACAGATACAGAAGAGCAGGAACGTTTAGACTGTGCTAAAACAGCAGAAGAGCCATGCAAAAAAGCTCCTGCTGATCATCTACAGCACACAGTCACCTTTGCAACTGTGACACAAACATTGCTGTCACTTTTCACTGTTTCTCCTAAAAGTTCACTTGAATCCAACAGCTCTGTTTCCAGCTCTCGGCTGCGAGCAGCACAGTGGTTAGAGCAGGAATGTGTGGAATCTAAGAGAGTGGAAGGGACCGTCCAGAAAGCTGCTGTTGCGCTTCTTCACCACACACTGAACTTAACAACTGTGACACACACATTGTTGTCACTCCTCACCTTATCTCCTAAAAGTGCATTTGAATCCAGCGTTTCTGGTGCCCTGTGTCGTTTCAAGAGCAGCCGTGACAGGTGAACACGAGCGCTTGGACTCTGCTCCCACAGCCGAAGGGCCAGGAGGGGGAGCTCCGGCTGGGCATCTTCAGGACAGAGTGAGCTTTCAAACTGTGTCACACACTTTGCTGTCACCCCTCACTTTCCTACCTGAAAGTCCAATTGAATCCAACATCTCCTGTGCCTGCTCTTTGTGAGCAGCAGCAGAATAGTGCACTTACGTCAGGACTCTGCTGAAACGGCAGAAGAGACAGTCCTGAAAGTTCCCACTGATCATCTTCAGCACACAGTGAGCTTAGCAACTGTGGCGCACACATTACTGTCACTCGTCACTTTATCTCCTAAAAGTCCATTTGAATGCAACCTCTCCACTGCCCGCTCTCTCTGAGCAGCAGCAGAGTAGAGCAGGAACGTTTAGACTGTGCTAAAACAGCAGAAGAGCCAGGCCCAAAACATTCTGCTGATAATTTGCAGCGCACAGCGAGCTTTGAAACTCTGAAACACGCATTGCTGCCACTCCTCCCTTTCCTGCCTGAAAGACCAATTGAATCCAACATGTCTGTGCCCGCTCTCAGCTGAGCAGCAACAGGGACAGTAGAGCAGGAACGTTTAGACTGTGCTAAAACAGCAGAAGAGCCATGCAAAAAAGCTCCTGCTGATCATCTATAGCACGCAGTCTCCTTTGCAACTGTGACACAAACATTGCTGTCACTTTTCGCTGTTTCTCCTAAAAGTTCACTTGAACCCAACAACTCTGTTTCCAGCTCTCTGCTGTGAGCAGCACAGTGAGTAGAGCAGGAATGTGTGGAATCAAAGAGAGTGGAAGAGACAGTCCAGAAAGCTGCTGTTGTGCTTCTATACCACACACTGAACTTTACAACTGTGACACACACATTGTTGTTACTCCTCACTTTATCTCCTAAAAGTGCATTTGAATCCAACGTTTCTGGTGCCCTCTGTCGTTTCAAGAGCAGCCGTGACAGGCGAGCACGAGCGCTTGGACTCTGCTCCCACAGCCGAAGAGCCAGCAGGGTAAGCTCCGGCTGGGCATCTTCAGCACGCAGTCAGCTTTGCAACTGTGAAACATATATTGCTGTCGCTCCTCTCTTTCCTACCTCAAAGACCACTAGAATCCAAAATCTCTGTGCCATTCTCTGCTGTGCAGCAGCAGAGAGAGTAGAGCAGGAACGTTTAGACTCTGCTAAAAGAGCAGAAGTGCCAGAACAAAATGTTCCTGCTGATCATCTTCAGCGCACAGCGACCTTTCCAACTCTGAAACACACATTGCAGTCAGTCCCCCCTTGCCTGCCTGAAAGACCAATGGAATCCAACATCTCTGTGCCCGCTCTCAGCTGAGCAGCAACAGAGACAGAAGAGCAGGAACGTTTAGACTGTGCTAAAACAGCAGAAGAGCCATGCAAAAAAGCTCCTGCTGATCATCTACAGCACACAGTCACCTTTGCAACTGTGACACAAACATTGCTGTCACTTTTCACTGTTTCTCCTAAAAGTTCACTTGAATCCAACAGCTCTGTTTCCAGCTCTCGGCTGCGAGCAGCACAGTGGTTAGAGCAGGAATGTGTGGAATCTAAGAGAGTGGAAGGGACCGTCCAGAAAGCTGCTGTTGCGCTTCTTCACCACACACTGAACTTAACAACTGTGACACACACATTGTTGTCACTCCTCACCTTATCTCCTAAAAGTGCATTTGAATCCAGCGTTTCTGGTGCCCTGTGTCGTTTCAAGAGCAGCCGTGACAGGTGAACACGAGCGCTTGGACTCTGCTCCCACAGCCGAAGGGCCAGGAGGGGGAGCTCCGGCTGGGCATCTTCAGGACAGAGTGAGCTTTCAAACTGTGTCACACACTTTGCTGTCACCCCTCACTTTCCTACCTGAAAGTCCAATTGAATCCAACATCTCCTGTGCCTGCTCTTTGTGAGCAGCAGCAGAATAGTGCACTTACGTCAGGACTCTGCTGAAACGGCAGAAGAGACAGTCCTGAAAGTTCCCACTGATCATCTTCAGCACACAGTGAGCTTAGCAACTGTGGCGCACACATTACTGTCACTCGTCACTTTATCTCCTAAAAGTCCATTTGAATGCAACCTCTCCACTGCCCGCTCTCTCTGAGCAGCAGCAGAGTAGAGCAGGAACGTTTAGACTGTGCTAAAACAGCAGAAGAGCCAGGCCCAAAACATTCTGCTGATAATTTGCAGCGCACAGCGAGCTTTGAAACTCTGAAACACGCATTGCTGCCACTCCTCCCTTTCCTGCCTGAAAGACCAATTGAATCCAACATGTCTGTGCCCGCTCTCAGCTGAGCAGCAACAGGGACAGTAGAGCAGGAACGTTTAGACTGTGCTAAAACAGCAGAAGAGCCATGCAAAAAAGCTCCTGCTGATCATCTATAGCACGCAGTCTCCTTTGCAACTGTGACACAAACATTGCTGTCACTTTTCGCTGTTTCTCCTAAAAGTTCACTTGAACCCAACAACTCTGTTTCCAGCTCTCTGCTGTGAGCAGCACAGTGAGTAGAGCAGGAATGTGTGGAATCAAAGAGAGTGGAAGAGACAGTCCAGAAAGCTGCTGTTGTGCTTCTATACCACACACTGAACTTTACAACTGTGACACACACATTGTTGTTACTCCTCACTTTATCTCCTAAAAGTGCATTTGAATCCAACGTTTCTGGTGCCCTCTGTCGTTTCAAGAGCAGCCGTGACAGGCGAGCACGAGCGCTTGGACTCTGCTCCCACAGCCGAAGAGCCAGCAGGGTAAGCTCCGGCTGGGCATCTTCAGCACGCAGTCAGCTTTGCAACTGTGAAACATATATTGCTGTCGCTCCTCTCTTTCCTACCTCAAAGACCACTAGAATCCAAAATCTCTGTGCCATTCTCTGCTGTGCAGCAGCAGAGAGAGTAGAGCAGGAACGTTTAGACTCTGCTAAAAGAGCAGAAGTGCCAGAACAAAATGTTCCTGCTGATCATCTTCAGCGCACAGCGACCTTTCCAACTCTGAAACACACATTGCAGTCAGTCCCCCCTTGCCTGCCTGAAAGACCAATGGAATCCAACATCTCTGTGCCCGCTCTCAGCTGAGCAGCAACAGAGACAGAAGAGCAGGAACGTTTAGACTGTGCTAAAACAGCAGAAGAGCCATGCAAAAAAGCTCCTGCTGATCATCTACAGCACAAAGTCACCTTTGCAACTGTGACACAAACATTGCTGTCACTTTTCACTGTTTCTCCTAAAAGTTCACTTGAATCCAACAGCTCTGTTTCCAGCTCTCTGCTGCGAGCAGCACATTGGTTAGAGCAGGAATGTGTGGAATCTAAGAGAGTGGAAGGGACCGTCCAGAAAGCTGCTGTTGCGCTTCTTCACCACACACTGAACTTTACAACTGTGACACACACATTGTTGTCACTCCTCACCTTATCTCCTAAAAGTGCATTTGAATCCAGCGTTTCTGGTGCCCTGTGTCGTTTCAAGAGCAGCCGTGACAGGTGAACACGAGCGCTTGGACTCTGCTCCCACAGCCGAAGGGCCAGGAGGGGGAGCTCCGGCTGGGCATCTTCAGGACAGAGTGAGCTTTCAAACTGTGTCACACACTTTGCTGTCACCCCTCACTTTCCTACCTGAAAGTCCAATTGAATCCAATATCTCCTGTGCCTGCTCTTTGTGAGCAGCAGCAGAATAGTGCACTTACATCTGGACTCTGCTGAAACGGGAGAAGAGACAGTCCAGAAAGTTCCCACTGATCATCTTCAGCACACAGTGAGCTTAGCAACTGTGGCGCACACATTACTGTCACTCGTCACTTTATCTCCTAAAAGTCCATTTGAATGCAACCTCTCCACTGCCCGCTCTCTCTGAGCAGCAGCAGAGTAGAGCAGGAACATTTAGACTGCGCTAAAACAGCAGAAGAGCCAGGCCCAAAACATTCTGCTGATAATCTGCAGCGCACAGCGAGCTTTGCAACTCTGAAACACGCATTGCTGCCACTCCTCCCTTTCCTGCCTGAAAGACCGATTGAATCCAACATGTCTGTGCCCGCTCTCAGCTGAGCAGCAACAGGGACAGTAGAGCAGGAACGTTTAGACTGTGCTAAAACAGCAGAAGAGCCATGCAAAAAAGCTCCTGCTGATCATCTATAGCACGCAGTCTCCTTTGCAACTGTGACACAAACATTGCTGTCACTTTTCGCTGTTTCTCCTAAAAGTTCACTTGAACCCAACAACTCTGTTTCCAGCTCTCTGCTGTGAGCAGCACATTGAGTAGAGCAGGAATGTGTGGAATCAAAGACAGTGGAAGAGACAGTCCAGAAAGCTGCTGTTGTGCTTCTATACCACACACTGAACTTTACAACTGTGACACACACATTGTTGTTACTCCTCACTTTATCTCCTAAAAGTGCATTTGAATCCAACGTTTCTTCTGCCCTCTGTCGTTTCAAGAGCAGCCGTGACAGGCGAGCACGAGCGCTTGGACTCTGCTCCCACAGCCGAAGAGCCAGCAGGGTAAGCTCCGGCTGGGCATCTTCAGCACGCAGTCAGCTTTGCAACTGTGAAACATATATTGCTGTCGCTCCTCTCTATCCTACCTCAAAGACCACTAGAATCCAAAATGTCTGCGCCATTCTCTGCTGTGCAGCAGCAGAGAGAGTAGAGCAGGAACGTTTAGACTCTGCTAAAAGAGCAGAAGTGCCAGGACAAAATGTTCCTGCTGATCATCTTCAGCGCACAGCGACCTTTGCAACTCTGAAACACACATTGCAGTCAGTCCCCCCTTGCCTGCCTGAAAGACCAACGGAATCCAACATCTCTGTGCCCGCTCTCTGCTGAGCAGCAACAGAGACAGAAGAGCAGGAACGTTTAGACTGTGCTAAAACAGCAGAAGAGCCATGCAAAAAAGCTCCTGCTGATCATCTACAGCACACAGTCACCTTTGCAACGGTGACACAAACATTGCTGTCTCTTTTCACTGTTTCTCCTAAAAGTTCACTTGAATCCAACAGCTCTGTTTCCAGCTCTCTGCTGCGAGCAGCACAGTGGTTAGAGCAGGAATGTGTGGAATCTAAGAGAGTGGAAGGGACCGTCCAGAAAGCTGCTGTTGCGCTTCTTCACCACACACTGAACTTTACAACTGTGACACACACATTGTTGTCACTCCTCACCTTATCTCCTAAAAGTGCATTTGAATCCAGCGTTTCTGGTGCCCTGTGTCGTTTCAAGAGCAGCCGTGACAGGTGAACACGAGCGCTTGGACTCTGCTCCCACAGCCGAAGGGCCAGGAGGGGGAGCTCCGGCTGGGCATCTTCAGGACAGAGTGAGCTTTCAAACTGTGTCACACACTTTGCTGTCACCCCTCACTTTCCTACCTGAAAGTCCAATTGAATCCAATATCTCCTGTGCCTGCTCTTTGTGAGCAGCAGCAGAATAGTGCACTTACGTCTGGACTCTGCTGAAACGGCAGAAGAGACAGTCCAGAAAGTTCCCACTGATCATCTTCAGCACACAGTGAGCTTAGCAACTGTGGCGCACACATTACTGTCACTCGTCACTTTATCTCCTAAAAGTCCATTTGAATGCAACCTCTCCACTGCCCGCTCTCTCTGAGCAGCAGCAGAGTAGAGCAGGAACGTTTAGACTGTGCTAAAACAGCAGAAGAGCCAGGCCCAAAACATTCTGCTGATAATCTGCAGCGCACAGCGAGCTTTGCAACTCTGAAACACGCATTGCTGCCACTCCTCCCTTTCCTGCCTGAAAGACCGGTTGAATCCAACATCTCTGTGCCCGCTCTCAGCAGAGCAGCAACAGAGACAGTAGAGCAGGAACGTTTAGACTGTGCTAAAACAGCAGAAGAGCCATGCAAAAAAGCTCCTGCTGATCATCTATAGCACGCAGTCTCCTTTGCAACTGTGACACAAACATTGCTGTCACTTTTCACTGTTTCTCCTAAAAGTTCACTTGAACCCAACAACTCTGTTTCCAGCTCTCTGCTGTGAGCAGCACATTGAGTAGAGCAGGAATGTGTGGAATCAAAGACAGTGGAAGAGACAGTCCAGAAAGCTGCTGTTGTGCTTCTATACCACACACTGAACTTTACAACTGTGACACACACATTGTTGTCACTCCTCACTTTATCTCCTAAAAGTGCATTTGAATCCAACGTTTCTTCTGCCCTCTGTCGTTTCAAGAGCAGCCGTGACAGGCGAGCACGAGCGCTTGGACTCTGCTCCCACAGCCGAAGAGCCAGCAGGGTAAGCTCCGGCTGGGCATCTTCAGCACGCAGTCAGCTTTGCAACTGTGAAACATATATTGCTGTCGCTCCTCTCTTTCCTACCTCAAAGACCACTAGAATCCAAAATCTCTGTGCCATTCTCTGCTGTGCAGCAGCAGAGAGAGTAGAGCAGGAACGTTTAGACTCTGCTAAAAGAGCAGAAGTGCCAGAACAAAATGTTCCTGCTGATCATCTTCAGCGCACAGCGACCTTTGCAACTCTGAAACACACATTGCAGTCAGTCCCCCCTTGCCTGCCTGAAAGACCAATTGAATCCAACATCTCTGTGCCCACTCTCAGCTGAGCAGCAACAGAGACAGAAGAGCAGGAACGTTTAGACTGTGCTAAAACAGCAGAAGAGCCATGCAAAAAAGCTCCTGCTGATCATCTACAGCACACAGTCACCTTTGCAACTGTGACACAAACATTGCTGTCTCTTTTCACTGTTTCTCCTAAAAGTTCACTTGAATCCAACAGCTCTGTTTCCAGCTCTCTGCTGCGAGCAGCACAGTGGTTAGAGCAGGAATGTGTGGAATCTAAGAGAGTGGAAGGGACCGTCCAGAAAGCTGCTGTTGCGCTTCTTCACCACACACTGAACTTTACGACTGAGACACACACATTGTTGTCACTCCTCACCTTATCTCCTAAAAGTGCATTTGAATCCAGCGTTTCTGGTGCCCTGTGTCGTTTCAAGAGCAGCCGTGACAGGTGAACACGAGCGCTTGGACTCTGCTCCCACAGCCGAAGGGCCAGGAGGGGGAGCTCCGGCTGGGCATCTTCAGGACAGAGTGAGCTTTCAAACTGTGTCACACACTTTGCTGTCACCCCTCACTTTCCTACCTGAAAGTCCAATTGAATCCAATATCTCCTGTGCCTGCTCTTTGTGAGCAGCAGCAGAATAGTGCACTTACGTCTGGACTCTGCTGAAACGGCAGAAGAGACAGTCCAGAAAGTTCCCACTGATCATCTTCAGCACACAGTGAGCTTAGCAACTGTGGCGCACACATTACTGTCACTCGTCACTTTATCTCCTAAAAGTCCATTTGAATGCAACCTCTCCACTGCCCGCTCTCTCTGAGCAGCAGCAGAGTAGAGCAGGAACGTTTAGACTGTGCTAAAACAGCAGAAGAGCCAGGCCCAAAACATTCTGCTGATAATCTGCAGCGCACAGCGAGCTTTGCAACTCTGAAACACGCATTGCTGCCACTCCTCCCTTTCCTGCCTGAAAGACCGGTTGAATCAAACATCTCTGTGCCCGCTCTCAGCAGAGCAGCAACAGAGACAGTAGAGCAGGAACGTTTAGACTGTGCTAAAACAGCAGAAGAGCCATGCAAAAAAGCTCCTGCTGATCATCTATAGCACGCAGTCTCCTTTGCAACTGTGACACAAACATTGCTGTCACTTTTCACTGTTTCTCCTAAAAGTTCACTTGAACCCAACAACTCTGTTTCCAGCTCTCTGCTGTGAGCAGCACATTGAGTAGAGCAGGAATGTGTGGAATCAAAGACAGTGGAAGAGACAGTCCAGAAAGCTGCTGTTGTGCTTCTATACCACACACTGAACTTTACAACTGTGACACACACATTGTTGTCACTCCTCACTTTATCTCCTAAAAGTGCATTTGAATCCAACGTTTCTGGTGCCCTCTGTCGTTTCAAGAGCAGCCGTGACAGGCGAGCACGAGCGCTTGGACTCTGCTCCCACAGCCGAAGAGCCAGCAGGGTAAGCTCCGGCTGGGCATCTTCAGCACGCAGTCAGCTTTGCAACTGTGAAACATATATTGCTGTCGCTCCTCTCTTTCCTACCTCAAAGACCACTAGAATCCAAAATCTCTGTGCCATTCTCTGCTGTGCAGCAGCAGAGAGAGTAGAGCAGGAACGTTTAGACTCTGCTAAAAGAGCAGAAGTGCCAGAACAAAATGTTCCTGCTGATCATCTTCAGCGCACAGCGACCTTTGCAACTCTGAAACACACATTGCAGTCAGTCCCCCCTTGCCTGCCTGAAAGACCAATTGAATCCAACATCTCTGTGCCCACTCTCAGCTGAGCAGCAACAGAGACAGAAGAGCAGGAACGTTTAGACTGTGCTAAAACAGCAGAAGAGCCATGCAAAAAAGCTCCTGCTGATCATCTACAGCACACAGTCACCTTTGCAACTGTGACACAAACATTGCTGTCTCTTTTCACTGTTTCTCCTAAAAGTTCACTTGAATCCAACAGCTCTGTTTCCAGCTCTCTGCTGCGAGCAGCACAGTGGTTAGAGCAGGAATGTGTGGAATCTAAGAGAGTGGAAGGGACCGTCCAGAAAGCTGCTGTTGCGCTTCTTCACCACACACTGAACTTTACGACTGTGACACACACATTGTTGTCACTCCTCACCTTATCTCCTAAAAGTGCATTTGAATCCAGCGTTTCTGGTGCCCTGTGTCGTTTCAAGAGCAGCCGTGACAGGTGAACACGAGCGCTTGGACTCTGCTCCCACAGCCGAAGGGCCAGGAGGGGGAGCTCCGGCTGGGCATCTTCAGGACAGAGTGAGCTTTCAAACTGTGTCACACACTTTGCTGTCACCCCTCACTTTCCTACCTGAAAGTCCAATTGAATCCAATATCTCCTGTGCCTGCTCTTTGTGAGCAGCAGCATAATAGTGCACTTACGTCTGGACTCTGCTGAAACGGCAGAAGAGACAGTCCAGAAAGTTCCCACTGATCATCTTCAGCACACAGTGAGCTTAGCAACTGTGGCGCACACATTACTGTCACTCGTCACTTTATCTCCTAAAAGTCCATTTGAATGCAACCTCTCCACTGCCCGCTCTCTCTGAGCAGCAGCAGAGTAGAGCAGGAACGTTTAGACTGTGCTAAAACAGCAGAAGAGCCAGGCCCAAAACATTCTGCTGATAATCTGCAGCGCACAGCGAGCTTTGCAACTCTGAAACACGCATTGCTGCCACTCCTCCCTTTCCTGCCTGAAAGACCGATGGAATCCAACATCTCTGTGCCCGCTCTCAGCTGAGCAGCAACAGAGACAGTAGAGCAGGAACGTTTAGACTGTGCTAAAACAGCAGAAGAGCCATGCAAAAAAGCTCCTGCTGATCATCTATAGCACGCAGTCTCCTTTGCAACTGTGACACAAACATTGCTGTCACTTTTCACTGTTTCTCCTAAAAGTTCACTTGAACCCAACAACTCTGTTTCCAGCTCTCTGCTGTGAGCAGCACAGTGAGTAGAGCAGGAATGTGTGGAATCAAAGAGAGTGGAAGAGACAGTCCAGAAAGCTGCTGTTGTGCTTCTATACCACACACTGAACTTTACAACTGTGACACACACATTGTTGTTACTCCTCACTTTATCTCCTAAAAGTGCATTTGAATCCAACGTTTCTGGTGCCCTCTGTCGTTTCAAGAGCAGCCGTGACAGGCGAGCACGAGCGCTTGGACTCTGCTCCCACAGCCGAAGAGCCAGCAGGGTAAGCTCCGGCTGGGCATCTTCAGCACGCAGTCAGCTTTGCAACTGTGAAACATATATTGCTGTCGCTCCTCTCTTTCCTACCTCAAAGACCACTAGAATCCAAAATCTCTGTGCCATTCTCTGCTGTGCAGCAGCAGAGAGAGTAGAGCAGGAACGTTTAGACTCTGCTAAAAGAGCAGAAGTGCCAGAACAAAATGTTCCTGCTGATCATCTTCAGCGCACAGCGACCTTTGCAACTCTGAAACACACATTGCAGTCAGTCCCCCCTTGCCTGCCTGAAAGACCAATTGAATCCAACATCTCTGTGCCCGCTCTCAGCTGAGCAGCAACAGAGACAGAAGAGCAGGAACGTTTAGACTGTGCTAAAACAGCAGAAGAGCCATGCAAAAAAGCTCCTGCTGATCATCTACAGCACACAGTCACCTTTGCAACTGTGACACAAACATTGCTGTCTCTTTTCACTGTTTCTCCTAAAAGTTCACTTGAATCCAACAGCTCTGTTTCCAGCTCTCTGCTGCGAGCAGCACAGTGGTTAGAGCAGGAATGTGTGGAATCTAAGAGAGTGGAAGAGACCGTCCAGAAAGCTGCTGTTGCGCTTCTTCACCACACACTGAACTTTACAACTGTGACACACACATTGTTGTCACTCCTCACCTTATCTCCTAAAAGTGCATTTGAATCCAGCGTTTCTGGTGCCCTGTGTCGTTTCAAGAGCAGCCGTGACAGGTGAACACGAGCGCTTGGACTCTGCTCCCACAGCCGAAGGGCCAGGAGGGGGAGCTCCGGCTGGGCATCTTCAGGACAGAGTGAGCTTTCAAACTGTGTCACACACTTTGCTGTCACCCCTCACTTTCCTACCTGAAAGTCCAATTGAATCCAATATCTCCTGTGCCTGCTCTTTGTGAGCAGCAGCAGAATAGTGCACTTACGTCTGGACTCTGCTGAAACGGCAGAAGAGACAGTCCAGAAAGTTCCCACTGATCATCTTCAGCACACAGTGAGCTTAGCAACTGTGGCGCACACATTACTGTCACTCGTCACTTTATCTCCTAAAAGTCCATTTGAATGCAACCTCTCCACTGCCCGCTCTCTCTGAGCAGCAGCAGAGTAGAGCAGGAACGTTTAGACTGTGCTAAAACAGCAGAAGAGCCAGGCCCAAAACATTCTGCTGATAATCTGCAGCGCACAGCGAGCTTTGCAACTCTGAAACACGCATTGCTGCCACTCCTCCCTTTCCTGCCTGAAAGACCGATGGAATCCAACATCTCTGTGCCCGCTCTCAGCTGAGCAGCAACAGAGACAGTAGAGCAGGAACGTTTAGACTGTGCTAAAACAGCAGAAGAGCCATGCAAAAAAGCTCCTGCTGATCATCTATAGCACGCAGTCTCCTTTGCAACTGTGACACAAACATTGCTGTCACTTTTCACTGTTTCTCCTAAAAGTTCACTTGAACCCAACAAATCAGTTTCCAGCTCTCTGCTGTGAGCAGCACAGTGAGTAGAGCAGGAATGTGTGGAATCAAAGAGAGTGGAAGAGACAGTCCAGAAAGCTGCTGTTGTGCTTCTATACCACACACTGAACTTTACAACTGTGACACACACATTGTTGTTACTCCTCACTTTATCTCCTAAAAGTGCATTTGAATCCAACGTTTCTGGTGCCCTCTGTCGTTTCAAGAGCAGCCGTGACAGGCGAGCACGAGCGCTTGGACTCTGCTCCCACAGCCGAAGAGCCAGCAGGGTAAGCTCCGGCTGGGCATCTTCAGCACGCAGTCAGCTTTGCAACTGTGAAACATATATTGCTGTCGCTCCTCTCTTTCCTACCTCAAAGACCACTAGAATCCAAAATCTCTGTGCCATTCTCTGCTGTGCAGCAGCAGAGAGAGTAGAGCAGGAACGTTTAGACTCTGCTAAAAGAGCAGAAGTGCCAGAACAAAATGTTCCTGCTGATCATCTTCAGCGCACAGCGACCTTTGCAACTCTGAAACACACATTGCAGTCAGTCCCCCCTTGCCTGCCTGAAAGACCAATTGAATCCAACATCTCTGTGCCCGCTCTCAGCTGAGCAGCAACAGAGACAGAAGAGCAGGAACGTTTAGACTGTGCTAAAACAGCAGAAGAGCCATGCAAAAAAGCTCCTGCTGATCATCTACAGCACACAGTCACCTTTGCAACTGTGACACAAACATTGCTGTCTCTTTTCACTGTTTCTCCTAAAAGTTCACTTGAATCCAACAGCTCTGTTTCCAGCTCTCTGCTGCGAGCAGCACAGTGGTTAGAGCAGGAATGTGTGGAATCTAAGAGAGTGGAAGAGACCGTCCAGAAAGCTGCTGTTGCGCTTCTTCACCACACACTGAACTTTACAACTGTGACACACACATTGTTGTCACTCCTCACCTTATCTCCTAAAAGTGCATTTGAATCCAGCGTTTCTGGTGCCCTGTGTCGTTTCAAGAGCAGCCGTGACAGGTGAACACGAGCGCTTGGACTCTGCTCCCACAGCCGAAGGGCCAGGAGGGGGAGCTCCGGCTGGGCATCTTCAGGACAGAGTGAGCTTTCAAACTGTGTCACACACTTTGCTGTCACCCCTCACTTTCCTACCTGAAAGTCCAATTGAATCCAATATCTCCTGTGCCTGCTCTTTGTGAGCAGCAGCAGAATAGTGCACTTACGTCTGGACTCTGCTGAAACGGCAGAAGAGACAGTCCAGAAAGTTCCCACTGATCATCTTCAGCACACAGTGAGCTTAGCAACTGTGGCGCACACATTACTGTCACTCGTCACTTTATCTCCTAAAAGTCCATTTGAATGCAACCTCTCCACTGCCCGCTCTCTCTGAGCAGCAGCAGAGTAGAGCAGGAACGTTTAGACTGTGCTAAAACAGCAGAAGAGCCAGGCCCAAAACATTCTGCTGATAATCTGCAGCGCACAGCGAGCTTTGCAACTCTGAAACACGCATTGCTGCCACTCCTCCCTTTCCTGCCTGAAAGACCGATTGAATCCAACATCTCTGTGCCAGCTCTCAGCTGAGCAGCAACAGAGACAGTAGAGCAGGAACGTTTAGACTGTGCTAAAACAGCAGAAGAGCCATGCAAAAAAGCTCCTGCTGATCATCTATAGCACGCAGTCTCCTTTGCAACTGTGACACAAACATTGCTGTCACTTTTCACTGTTTCTCCTAAAAGTTCACTTGAACCCAACAACTCTGTTTCCAGCTCTCTGCTGTGAGCAGCACATTGAGTAGAGCAGGAATGTGTGGAATCAAAGACAGTGGAAGAGACAGTCCAGAAAGCTGCTGTTGTGCTTCTATACCACACACTGAACTTTACAACTGTGACACACACATTGTTGTCACTCCTCACTTTATCTCCTAAAAGTGCATTTGAATCCAACGTTTCTGGTGCCCTCTGTCGTTTCAAGAGCAGCCGTGACAGGCGAGCACGAGCGCTTGGACTCTGCTCCCACAGCCGAAGAGCCAGCAGGGTAAGCTCCGGCTGGGCATCTTCAGCACGCAGTCAGCTTTGCAACTGTGAAACATATATTGCTGTCGCTCCTCTCTTTCCTACCTCAAAGACCACTTGAATCCAAAATCTCTGTGCCATTCTCTGCTGTGCAGCAGCAGAGAGAGTAGAGCAGGAACGTTTAGACTCTGCTAAAAGAGCAGAAGTGCCAGAACAAAATGTTCCTGCTGATCATCTTCAGCGCACAGCGACCTTTGCAACTCTGAAACACACATTGCAGTCAGTCCCCCCTTGCCTGCCTGAAAGACCAATTGAATCCAACATCTCTGTGCCCGCTCTCTGCTGAGCAGCAACAGAGACAGAAGAGCAGGAACGTTTAGACTGTGCTAAAACAGCAGAAGAGCCATGCAAAAAAGCTCCTGCTGATCATCTACAGCACACAGTCACCTTTGCAACTGTGACACAAACATTGCTGTCTCTTTTCACTGTTTCTCCTAAAAGTTCACTTGAATCCAACAGCTCTGTTTCCAGCTCTCTGCTGCGAGCAGCACAGTGGTTAGAGCAGGAATGTGTGGAATCTAAGAGAGTGGAAGGGACCGTCCAGAAAGCTGCTGTTGCGCTTCTTCACCACACACTGAACTTTACAACTGTGACACACACATTGTTGTCACTCCTCACCTTATCTCCTAAAAGTGCATTTGAATCCAGCGTTTCTGGTGCCCTGTGTCGTTTCAAGAGCAGCCGTGACAGGTGAACACGAGCGCTTGGACTCTGCTCCCACAGCCGAAGGGCCAGGAGGGGGAGCTCCGGCTGGGCATCTTCAGGACAGAGTGAGCTTTCAAACTGTGTCACACACTTTGCTGTCACCCCTCACTTTCCTACCTGAAAGTCCAATTGAATCCAATATCTCCTGTGCCTGCTCTTTGTGAGCAGCAGCAGAATAGTGCACTTACGTCTGGACTCTGCTGAAACGGCAGAAAAGACAGTCCAGAAAGTTCCCACTGATCATCTTCAGCACACAGTGAGCTTAGCAACTGTGGCGCACACATTACTGTCACTCGTCACTTTATCTCCTAAAAGTCCATTTGAATGCAACCTCTCCACTGCCCGCTCTCTCTGAGCAGCAGCAGAGTAGAGCAGGAACGTTTAGACTGTGCTAAAACAGCAGAAGAGCCAGGCCCAAAACATTCTGCTGATAATCTGCAGCGCACAGCGAGCTTTGCAACTCTGAAACACGCATTGCTGCCACTCCTCCCTTTCCTGCCTGAAAGACCGATTGAATCCAACATCTCTGTGCCAGCTCTCAGCTGAGCAGCAACAGAGACAGTAGAGCAGGAACGTTTAGACTGTGCTAAAACAGCAGAAGAGCCATGCAAAAAAGCTCCTGCTGATCATCTATAGCACGCAGTCTCCTTTGCAACTGTGACACAAACATTGCTGTCACTTTTCACTGTTTCTCCTAAAAGTTCACTTGAACCCAACAACTCTGTTTCCAGCTCTCTGCTGTGAGCAGCACATTGAGTAGAGCAGGAATGTGTGGAATCAAAGACAGTGGAAGAGACAGTCCAGAAAGCTGCTGTTGTGCTTCTATACCACACACTGAACTTTACAACTGTGACACACACATTGTTGTTACTCCTCACTTTATCTCCTAAAAGTGCATTTGAATCCAACGTTTCTGGTGCCCTCTGTCGTTTCAAGAGCAGCCGTGACAGGCGAGCACGAGCGCTTGGACTCTGCTCCCACAGCCGAAGAGCCAGCAGGGTAAGCTCCGGCTGGGCATCTTCAGCACGCAGTCAGCTTTGCAACTGTGAAACATATATTGCTGTCGCTCCTCTCTTTCCTACCTCAAAGACCACTAGAATCCAAAATCTCTGTGCCATTCTCTGCTGTGCAGCAGCAGAGAGAGTAGAGCAGGAACGTTTAGACTCTGCTAAAAGAGCAGAAGTGCCAGAACAAAATGTTCCTGCTGATCATCTTCAGCGCACAGCGACCTTTGCAACTCTGAAACACACATTGCAGTCAGTCCCCCCTTGCCTGCCTGAAAGACCAATTGAATCCAACATCTCTGTGCCCGCTCTCAGCTGAGCAGCAACAGAGACAGAAGAGCAGGAACGTTTAGACTGTGCTAAAACAGCAGAAGAGCCATGCAAAAAAGCTCCTGCTGATCATCTACAGCACACAGTCACCTTTGCAACTGTGACACAAACATTGCTGTCTCTTTTCACTGTTTCTCCTAAAAGTTCACTTGAATCCAACAGCTCTGTTTCCAGCTCTCTGCTGCGAGCAGCACAGTGGTTAGAGCAGGAATGTGTGGAATCTAAGAGAGTGGAAGGGACCGTCCAGAAAGCTGCTGTTGCGCTTCTTCACCACACACTGAACTTTACAACTGTGACACACACATTGTTGTCACTCCTCACCTTATCTCCTAAAAGTGCATTTGAATCCAGCGTTTCTGGTGCCCTGTGTCGTTTCAAGAGCAGCCGTGACAGGTGAACACGAGCGCTTGGACTCTGCTCCCACAGCCGAAGGGCCAGGAGGGGGAGCTCCGGCTGGGCATCTTCAGGACAGAGTGAGCTTTCAAACTGTGTCACACACTTTGCTGTCACCCCTCACTTTCCTACCTGAAAGTCCAATTGAATCCAATATCTCCTGTGCCTGCTCTTTGTGAGCAGCAGCAGAATAGTGCACTTACGTCTGGACTCTGCTGAAACGGCAGAAGAGACAGTCCAGAAAGTTCCCACTGATCATCTTCAGCACACAGTGAGCTTAGCAACTGTGGCGCACACATTACTGTCACTCGTCACTTTATCTCCTAAAAGTCCATTTGAATGCAACCTCTCCACTGCCCGCTCTCTCTGAGCAGCAGCAGAGTAGAGCAGGAACGTTTAGACTGTGCTAAAACAGCAGAAGAGCCAGGCCCAAAACATTCTGCTCATAATCTGCAGCGCACAGCGAGCTTTGCAACTCTGAAACACGCATTGCTGCCACTCCTCCCTTTCCTGCCTGAAAGACCGATTGAATCCAACATCTCTGTGCCAGCTCTCAGCTGAGCTGCAACAGAGACAGTAGAGCAGGAACGTTTAGACTGTGCTAAAACAGCAGAAGAGCCATGCAAAAAAGCTCCTGCTGATCATCTATAGCACGCAGTCTCCTTTGCAACTGTGACACAAACATTGCTGTCACTTTTCACTGTTTCTCCTAAAAGTTCACTTGAACCCAACAACTCTGTTTCCAGCTCTCTGCTGTGAGCAGCACATTGAGTAGAGCAGGAATGTGTGGAATCAAAGACAGTGGAAGAGACAGTCCAGAAAGCTGCTGTTGTGCTTCTATACCACACACTGAACTTTACAACTGTGACACACACATTGTTGTTACTCCTCACTTTATCTCCTAAAAGTGCATTTGAATCCAACGTTTCTTCTGCCCTCTGTCGTTTCAAGAGCAGCCGTGACAGGCGAGCACGAGCGCTTGGACTCTGCTCCCACAGCCGAAGAGCCAGCAGGGTAAGCTCCGGCTGGGCATCTTCAGCACGCAGTCAGCTTTGCAACTGTGAAACATATATTGCTGTCGCTCCTCTCTTTCCTACCTCAAAGACCACTTGAATCCAAAATCTCTGTGCCATTCTCTGCTGTGCAGCAGCAGAGAGAGTAGAGCAGGAACGTTTAGACTCTGCTAAAAGAGCAGAAGTGCCAGAACAAAATGTTCCTGCTGATCATCTTCAGCGCACAGCGACCTTTGCAACTCTGAAACACACATTGCAGTCAGTCCCCCCTTGCCTGCCTGAAAGACCAATTGAATCCAACACCTCTGTGCCCGCTCTCTGCTGAGCAGCAACAGAGACAGAAGAGCAGGAACGTTTAGACTGTGCTAAAACAGCAGAAGAGCCATGCAAAAAAGCTCCTGCTGATCATCTACAGCACACAGTCACCTTTGCAACTGTGACACAAACATTGCTGTCTCTTTTCACTGTTTCTCCTAAAAGTTCACTTGAATCCAACAGCTCTGTTTCCAGCTCTCTGCTGCGAGCAGCACAGTGGTTAGAGCAGGAATGTGTGGAATCTAAGAGAGTGGAAGAGACCGTCCAGAAAGCTGCTGTTGTGCTTCTTCACCACACACTGAACTTTACAACTGTGACACACACATTGTTGTCACTCCTCACCTTATCTCCTAAAAGTGCATTTGAATCCAGCGTTTCTGGTGCCCTGTGTCGTTTCAAGAGCAGCCGTGACAGGTGAACACGAGCGCTTGGACTCTGCTCCCACAGCCGAAGGGCCAGGAGGGGGAGCTCCGGCTGGGCATCTTCAGGACAGAGTGAGCTTTCAAACTGTGTCACACACTTTGCTGTCACCCCTCACTTTCCTACCTGAAAGTCCAATTGAATCCAACATCTCCAGTGCCTGCTCTTTGTGAGCAGCAGCAGAATATAGCACTTACGTCTGGACTCTGCTGAAACAGCAGAAGAGACAGTCCAGAAAGTTCCCACTGATCATCTTCAGCACACAGTCAGCTTAGCAACTGTGGCGCACACATTACTGTCACTCGTCACTTTATCTCCTAAAAGTCCATTTGAATGCAACCTCTCCACTGCCCGCTCTCTCTGAGCAGCAGCAGAGTAGAGCAGGAACGTTTAGACTGTGCTAAAACAGAAGAAGAGCCGGGCCCAAAACATTCTCCTGATAATCTGCAGCACACAGCGAGCTTTGCAACTCTGAAACACGCATTGCTGCCACTCCTCCCTTTCCTGCCTGAAAGACCAATTGAATCCAACATGTCTGTGCCCGCTCTCAGCTGAGCAGCAACAGAGACAGTAGAGCAGGAACGTTTAGACTGTGCTAAAACAGCAGAAGAGCCATGCAAAAAAGCTCCTGCTGATCATCTATAGCACACAGTCTCCTTTGCAACTGTGACACAAACATTGCTGTCACTTTTCACTGTTTCTCCTAAAAGTTCACTTGAATCCAACAACTCTGTTTCCAGCTCTCTGCTGTGAGCAGCACATTGATTAGAGCAGGAATGTGTGGAATCAGAGAGTGGAAGAGACAGTCCAGTAAGCTGCTGTTGTGCTTCTATACCACACACTGAACTTTACAACTGTGACGCACACATTGTTGTTACTCCTCACTTTATCTCTTAAAAGTGCATTTGAATCCAACGTTTCTTCTGCCCTCTGTCGTTTCAAGAGCAGCCGTGACAGGCGAGCACGAGCGCTTGGACTCTGCTCCCACAGCCGAAGAGCCAGCAGGGTAAGCTCCGGCTGGGCATCTTCAGCACGCAGTCAGCTTTGCAACTGTGAAACATATATTGCTGTCGCTCCTCTCTTTCCTACCTCAAAGACCACTTGAATCCAAAATCTCTGTGCCATTCTCTGCTGTGCAGCAGCAGAGAGAGTAGAGCAGGAACGTTTAGACTCTGCTAAAAGAGCAGAAGTGCCAGAACAAAATGTTCCTGCTGATCATCTTCAGCGCACAGCGAGCTTTGCAACTCTGAAACACACATTGCAGTCAGTCCCCCCTTGCCTGCCTGAAAGACCAATTGAATCCAACATCTCTGTGCCCGCTCTCTGCTGAGCAGCAACAGAGACAGAAGAGCAGGAACGTTTAGACTGTGCTAAAACAGCAGAAGAGCCATGCAAAAAAGCTCCTGCTGATCATCTACAGCACACAGTCACCTTTGCAACTGTGACACAAACATTGCTGTCACTTTTCACTGTTTCTCCTAAAAGTTCACTTGAATCCAACAGCTCTGTTTCCAGCTCTCTGCTGCGAGCAGCACAGTGGTTAGAGCAGGAATGTGTGGAATCTAAGAGAGTGGAAGGGACCGTCCAGAAAGCTGCTGTTGCGCTTCTTCACCACACACTGAACTTTACAACTGTGACACACACATTGTTGTCACTCCTCACCTTATCTCCTAAAAGTGCATTTGAATCCAGCGTTTCTGGTGCCCTGTGTCGTTTCAAGAGCAGCCGTGACAGGTGAACACGAGCGCTTGGACTCTGCTCCCACAGCCGAAGGGCCAGGAGGGGGAGCTCCGGCTGGGCATCTTCAGGACAGAGTGAGCTTTCAAACTGTGTCACACACTTTGCTGTCACCCCTCACTTTCCTACCTGAAAGTCCAATTGAATCCAACATCTCCTGTGCCTGCTCTTTGTGAGCAGCAGCAGAATATTGCACTTACGTCTGGACTCTGCTGAAACGGCAGAAGAGACAGTCCAGAAAGTTCCCACTGATCATCTTCAGCACACAGTGAGCTTAGCAACTGTGGCGCACACATTACTGTCACTCGTCACTTTATCTCCTAAAAGTCCATTTGAATGCAACCTCTCCACTGCCCGCTCTCTCTGAGCAGCAGCAGAGTAGAGCAGGAACGTTTAGACTGTGCTAAAACAGCAGAAGAGCCAGGCCCAAAACATTCTGCTGATAATCTGCAGCGCACAGCGAGCTTTGCAACTCTGAAACACGCATTGCTGCCACTCCTTCCTTTCCTGCCTGAAAGACCGATTGAATCCAACATCTCTGTGCCCGCTCTCAGCTGAGCAGCAACAGAGACAGTAGAGCAGGAACGTTTAGACTGTGCTAAAACAGCAGAAGAGCCATGCAAAAAAGCTCCTGCTGATCATCTATAGCACACAGTCTCCTTTGCAACTGTGACACAAACATTGCTGTCACTTTTCACTGTTTCTCCTAAAAGTTCACTTGAACCCAACAACTCTGTTTCCAGCTCTCTGCTGTGAGCAGCACATTGAGTAGAGCAGGAATGTGTGGAATCAAAGACAGTGGAAGAGACAGTCCAGAAAGCTGCTGTTGTGCTTCTATACCACACACTGAACTTTACAACTGTGACACACACATTGTTGTTACTCCTCACTTTATCTCCTAAAAGTGCATTTGAATCCAACGTTTCTTCTGCCCTCTGTCGTTTCAAGAGCAGCCGTGACAGGCGAGCACGAGCGCTTGGACTCTGCTCCCACAGCCGAAGAGCCAGCAGGGTAAGCTCCGGCTGGGCATCTTCAGCACGCAGTCAGCTTTGCAACTGTGAAACATATATTGCTGTCGCTCCTCTCTTTCCTACCTCAAAGACCACTTGAATCCAAAATCTCTGTGCCATTCTCTGCTGTGCAGCAGCAGAGAGAGTAGAGCAGGAACGTTTAGACTCTGCTAAAAGAGCAGAAGTGCCAGAACAAAATGTTCCTGCTGATCATCTTCAGCGCACAGCGACCTTTGCAACTCTGAAACACACATTGCAGTCAGTCCCCCCTTGCCTGCCTGAAAGACCAATTGAATCCAACATCTCTGTGCCCGCTCTCAGCTGGTCAGCAACAGAGACGGAAGAGCAGGAACGTTTAGACTGTGCTAAAACAGCAGAAGAGCCATGCAAAAAAGCTCCTGCTGATCATCTACAGCACACAGTCACCTTTGCAACTGTGACACAAACATTGCTGTCTCTTTTCACTGTTTCTCCTAAAAGTTCACTTGAATCCAACAGCTCTGTTTCCAGCTCTCTGCTGCGAGCAGCACAGTGGTTAGAGCAGGAATGTGTGGAATCTAAGAGAGTGGAAGGGACCGTCCAGAAAGCTGCTGTTGCGCTTCTTCACCACACACTGAACTTTACAACTGTGACACACACATTGTTGTCACTCCTCACCTTATCTCCTAAAAGTGCATTTGAATCCAGCGTTTCTGGTGCCCTGTGTCGTTTCAAGAGCAGCCGTGACAGGTGAACACGAGCGCTTGGACTCTGCTCCCACAGCCGAAGGGCCAGGAGGGGGAGCTCCGGCTGGGCATCTTCAGGACAGAGTGAGCTTTCAAACTGTGTCACACACTTTGCTGTCACCCCTCACTTTCCTACCTGAAAGTCCAATTGAATCCAACATCTCCTGTGCCTGCTCTTTGTGAGCAGCAGCAGAATATTGCACTTACGTCTGGACTCTGCTGAAACGGCAGAAGAGACAGTCCAGAAAGTTCCCACTGATCATCTTCAGCACACAGTGAGCTTAGCAACTGTGGCGCACACATTACTGTCACTCGTCACTTTATCTCCTAAAAGTCCATTTGAATGCAACCTCTCCACTGCCCGCTCTCTCTGAGCAGCAGCAGAGTAGAGCAGGAACGTTTAGACTGTGCTAAAACAGCAGAAGAGCCAGGCCCAAAACATTCTGCTGATAATCTGCAGCGCACAGCGAGCTTTGCAACTCTGAAACACGCATTGCTGCCACTCCTTCCTTTCCTGCCTGAAAGACCGATTGAATCCAACATCTCTGTGCCCGCTCTCAGCTGAGCAGCAACAGAGACAGTAGAGCAGGAACGTTTAGACTGTGCTAAAACAGCAGAAGAGCCATGCAAAAAAGCTCCTGCTGATCATCTATAGCACACAGTCTCCTTTGCAACTGTGACACAAACATTGCTGTCACTTTTCACTGTTTCTCCTAAAAGTTCACTTGAACCCAACAACTCTGTTTCCAGCTCTCTGCTGTGAGCAGCACATTGAGTAGAGCAGGAATGTGTGGAATCAAAGACAGTGGAAGAGACAGTCCAGAAAGCTGCTGTTGTGCTTCTATACCACACACTGAACTTTACAACTGTGACACACACATTGTTGTTACTCCTCACTTTATCTCCTAAAAGTGCATTTGAATCCAACGTTTCTTCTGCCCTCTGTCGTTTCAAGAGCAGCCGTGACAGGCGAGCACGAGCGCTTGGACTCTGCTCCCACAGCCGAAGAGCCAGCAGGGTAAGCTCCGGCTGGGCATCTTCAGCACGCAGTCAGCTTTGCAACTGTGAAACATATATTGCTGTCGCTCCTCTCTTTCCTACCTCAAAGACCACTTGAATCCAAAATCTCTGTGCCATTCTCTGCTGTGCAGCAGCAGAGAGAGTAGAGCAGGAACGTTTAGACTCTGCTAAAAGAGCAGAAGTGCCAGAACAAAATGTTCCTGCTGATCATCTTCAGCGCACAGCGACCTTTGCAACTCTGAAACACACATTGCAGTCAGTCCCCCCTTGCCTGCCTGAAAGACCAATTGAATCCAACATCTCTGTGCCCGCTCTCAGCTGGTCAGCAACAGAGACGGAAGAGCAGGAACGTTTAGACTGTGCTAAAACAGCAGAAGAGCCATGCAAAAAAGCTCCTGCTGATCATCTACAGCACACAGTCACCTTTGCAACTGTGACACAAACATTGCTGTCTCTTTTCACTGTTTCTCCTAAAAGTTCACTTGAATCCAACAGCTCTGTTTCCAGCTCTCTGCTGCGAGCAGCACAGTGGTTAGAGCAGGAATGTGTGGAATCTAAGAGAGTGGAAGGGACCGTCCAGAAAGCTGCTGTTGCGCTTCTTCACCACACACTGAACTTTACAACTGTGACACACACATTGTTGTCACTCCTCACCTTATCTCCTAAAAGTGCATTTAAATCCAGCGTTTCTGGTGCCCTGTGTCGTTTCAAGAGCAGCCGTGACAGGTGAACACGAGCGCTTGGACTCTGCTCCCACAGCCGAAGGGCCAGGAGGGGGAGCTCCGGCTGGGCATCTTCAGGACAGAGTGAGCTTTCAAACTGTGTCACACACTTTGCTGTCACCCCTCACTTTCCTACCTGAAAGTCCAATTGAATCCAACATCTCCTGTGCCTGCTCTTTGTGAGCAGCAGCAGAATATTGCACTTACGTCTGGACTCTGCTGAAACAGCAGAAGAGACAGTCCAGAAAGTTCCCACTGATCATCTTCAGCACACAGTGAGCTTAGCAACTGTGGCGCACACATTACTGTCACTCGTCACTTTATCTCCTAAAAGTCCATTTGAATGCAACCTCTCCACTGCCCGCTCTCTCTGAGCAGCAGCAGAGTAGAGCAGGAACGTTTAGACTGTGCTAAAACAGAAGAAGAGCCGGGCCCAAAACATTCTCCTGATAATCTGCAGCGCACAGCGAGCTTTGCAACTCTGAAACAAGCATTGCTGCCACTCCTCCCTTTCCTGCCTGAAAGACCAATTGAATCCAACATGTCTGTTCCCGCTCTCAGCCGAGCAGCAACAGAGACAGTAGAGCAGGAACGTTTAGACTGTGCTAAAACAGCAGAAGAGCCATGCAAAAAAGCTCCTGCTGATCATCTATAGCACACAGTCTCCTTTGCAACTGTGACACAAACATTGCTGTCACTTTTCACTGTTTCTCCTAAAAGTTCACTTGAACCCAACAACTCTGTTTCCAGCTCTCTGCTGTGAGCAGCACAGTGAGTAGAGCAGGAATGTGTGGAATCAAAGAGAGTGGAAGAGACAGTCCAGAAAGCTGCTGTTGTGCTTCTATACAACACACTGAACTTTACAACTGTGACACACACATTGTTGTTACTCCTCACTTTATCTCCTAAAAGTGCATTTGAATCCAACGTTTCTTCTGCCCTCTGTCGTTTCAAGAGCAGCCGTGACAGGCGAGCACGAGCGCTTGGACTCTGCTCCCACAGCCGAAGAGCCAGCAGGGTAAGCTCCGGCTGGGCATCTTCAGCACGCAGTCAGCTTTGCAACTGTGAAACATATATTGCTGTCGCTCCTCTCTTTCCTACCTCAAAGACCACTTGAATCCAAAATCTCTGTGGATTCTCTGCTGTGCAGCAGCAGAGAGAGTAGAGCAGGAACGTTTAGACTCTGCTAAAAGAGCAGAAGTGCCAGAACAAAATGTTCCTGCTGATCATCTTCAGCGCACAGCGACCTTTGCAACTCTGAAACACACATTGCAGTCAGTCCCCCCTTGCCTGCCTGAAAGACCAATTGAATCCAACATCTCTGTGCCTGCTCTCAGCTGAGCAGCAACAGAGACAGAAGAGCAGGAACGTTTAGACTGTGCTAAAACAGCAGAAGAGCCATGTAAAAAAGCTCCTGCTGATCATCTACAGCACACAGTCACCTTTGCAACTGTGACACAAACATTGCTGTCTCTTTTCACTGTTTCTCCTAAAAGTTCACTTGAATCCAACAGCTCTGTTTCCAGCTCTCTGCTGCGAGCAGCACAGTGGTTAGAGCAGGAATGTGTGGAATCTAAGAGAGTGGAAGGGACCGTCCAGAAAGCTGCTGTTGCGCTTCTTCACCACACACTGAACTTTACAACTGTGACACACACATTGTTGTCACTCCTCACCTTATCTCCTAAAAGTGCATTTGAATCCAGCGTTTCTGGTGCCCTGTGTCGTTTCAAGAGCAGCCGTGACAGGTGAACACGAGCGCTTGGACTCTGCTCCCACAGCCGAAGGGCCAGGAGGGGGAGCTCCGGCTGGGCATCTTCAGGACAGAGTGAGCTTTCAAACTGTGTCACACACTTTGCTGTCACCCCTCACTTTCCTACCTGAAAGTCCAATTGAATCCAACATCTCCTGTGCCTGCTCTTTGTGAGCAGCAGCAGAATATTGCACTTACGTCTGGACTCTGCTGAAACGGCAGAAGAGACAGTCCAGAAAGTTCCCACTGATCATCTTCAGCACACAGTGAGCTTAGCAACTGTGGCGCACACATTACTGTCACTCGTCACTTTATCTCCTAAAAGTCCATTTGAATGCAACCTCTCCACTGCCCGCTCTCTCTGAGCAGCAGCAGAGTAGAGCAGGAACGTTTAGACTGTGCTAAAACAGCAGAAGAGCCAGGCCCAAAACATTCTGCTGATAATCTGCAGCGCACAGCGAGCTTTGCAACTCTGAAACAAGCATTGCTGCCACTCCTCCCTTTCCTGCCTGAAAGACCAATTGAATCCAACATGTCTGTTCCCGCTCTCAGCCGAGCAGCAACAGAGACAGTAGAGCAGGAACGTTTAGACTGTGCTAAAACAGCAGAAGAGCCATGCAAAAAAGCTCCTGCTGATCATCTATAGCACACAGTCTCCTTTGCAACTGTGACACAAACATTGCTGTCACTTTTCACTGTTTCTCCTAAAAGTTCACTTGAACCCAACAACTCTGTTTCCAGCTCTCTGCTGTGAGCAGCACAGTGAGTAGAGCAGGAATGTGTGGAATCAAAGAGAGTGGAAGAGACAGTCCAGAAAGCTGCTGTTGTGCTTCTATACAACACACTGAACTTTACAACTGTGACACACACATTGTTGTTACTCCTCACTTTATCTCCTAAAAGTGCATTTGAATCCAACGTTTCTTCTGCCCTCTGTCGTTTCAAGAGCAGCCGTGACAGGCGAGCACGAGCGCTTGGACTCTGCTCCCACAGCCGAAGAGCCAGCAGGGTAAGCTCCGGCTGGGCATCTTCAGCACGCAGTCAGCTTTGCAACTGTGAAACATATATTGCTGTCGCTCCTCTCTTTCCTACCTCAAAGACCACTTGAATCCAAAATCTCTGTGGATTCTCTGCTGTGCAGCAGCAGAGAGAGTAGAGCAGGAACGTTTAGACTCTGCTAAAAGAGCAGAAGTGCCAGAACAAAATGTTCCTGCTGATCATCTTCAGCGCACAGCGACCTTTGCAACTCTGAAACACACATTGCAGTCAGTCCCCCCTTGCCTGCCTGAAAGACCAATTGAATCCAACATCTCTGTGCCCGCTCTCAGCTGAGCAGCAACAGAGACAGAAGAGCAGGAACGTTTAGACTGTGCTAAAACAGCAGAAGAGCCATGTAAAAAAGCTCCTGCTGATCATCTACAGCACACAGTCACCTTTGCAACTGTGACACAAACATTGCTGTCTCTTTTCACTGTTTCTCCTAAAAGTTCACTTGAATCCAACAGCTCTGTTTCCAGCTCTCTGCTGCGAGCAGCACAGTGGTTAGAGCAGGAATGTGTGGAATCTAAGAGAGTGGAAGGGACCGTCCAGAAAGCTGCTGTTGCGCTTCTTCACCACACACTGAACTTTACAACTGTGACACACACATTGTTGTCACTCCTCACCTTATCTCCTAAAAGTGCATTTGAATCCAGCGTTTCTGGTGCCCTGTGTCGTTTCAAGAGCAGCCGTGACAGGTGAACACGAGCGCTTGGACTCTGCTCCCACAGCCGAAGGGCCAGGAGGGGGAGCTCCGGCTGGGCATCTTCAGGACAGAGTGAGCTTTCAAACTGTGTCACACACTTTGCTGTCACCCCTCACTTTCCTACCTGAAAGTCCAATTGAATCCAACATCTCCTGTGCCTGCTCTTTGTGAGCAGCAGCAGAATATTGCACTTACGTCTGGACTCTGCTGAAACGGCAGAAGAGACAGTCCAGAAAGTTCCCACTGATCATCTTCAGCACACAGTGAGCTTAGCAACTGTGGCGCACACATTACTGTCACTCGTCACTTTATCTCCTAAAAGTCCATTTGAATGCAACCTCTCCACTGCCCGCTCTCTCTGAGCAGCAGCAGAGTAGAGCAGGAACGTTTAGACTGTGCTAAAACAGCAGAAGAGCCAGGCCCAAAACATTCTGCTGATAATCTGCAGCGCACAGCGAGCTTTGCAACTCTGAAACACGCATTGCTGCCACTCCTTCCTTTCCTGCCTGAAAGACCGATTGAATCCAACATCTCTGTGCCCGCTCTCAGCTGAGCAGCAACAGAGACAGTAGAGCAGGAACGTTTAGACTGTGCTAAAACAGCAGAAGAGCCATGCAAAAAAGCTCCTGCTGATCATCTATAGCACACAGTCTCCTTTGCAACTGTGACACAAACATTGCTGTCACTTTTCACTGTTTCTCCTAAAAGTTCACTTGAACCCAACAACTCTGTTTCCAGCTCTCTGCTGTGAGCAGCACATTGAGTAGAGCAGGAATGTGTGGAATCAAAGACAGTGGAAGAGACAGTCCAGAAAGCTGCTGTTGTGCTTCTATACCACACACTGAACTTTACAACTGTGACACACACATTGTTGTTACTCCTCACTTTATCTCCTAAAAGTGCATTTGAATCCAACGTTTCTTCTGCCCTCTGTCGTTTCAAGAGCAGCCGTGACAGGCGAGCACGAGCGCTTGGACTCTGCTCCCACAGCCGAAGAGCCAGCAGGGTAAGCTCCGGCTGGGCATCTTCAGCACGCAGTCAGCTTTGCAACTGTGAAACATATATTGCTGTCGCTCCTCTCTTTCCTACCTCAAAGACCACTTGAATCCAAAATCTCTGTGCCATTCTCTGCTGTGCAGCAGCAGAGAGAGTAGAGCAGGAACGTTTAGACTCTGCTAAAAGAGCAGAAGTGCCAGAACAAAATGTTCCTGCTGATCATCTTCAGCGCACAGCGACCTTTGCAACTCTGAAACACACATTGCAGTCAGTCCCCCCTTGCCTGCCTGAAAGACCAATTGAATCCAACATCTCTGTGCCCGCTCTCAGCTGGTCAGCAACAGAGACGGAAGAGCAGGAACGTTTAGACTGTGCTAAAACAGCAGAAGAGCCATGCAAAAAAGCTCCTGCTGATCATCTACAGCACACAGTCACCTTTGCAACTGTGACACAAACATTGCTGTCTCTTTTCACTGTTTCTCCTAAAAGTTCACTTGAATCCAACAGCTCTGTTTCCAGCTCTCTGCTGCGAGCAGCACAGTGGTTAGAGCAGGAATGTGTGCAATCTAAGAGAGTGGAAGAGACCGTCCAGAAAGCTGCTGTTGTGCTTCTTCACCACACACTGAACTTTACAACTGTGACACACACATTGTTGTCACTCCTCACCTTATCTCCTAAAAGTGCATTTGAATCCAGCGTTTCTGGTGCCCTGTGTCGTTTCAAGAGCAGCCGTGACAGGTGAACACGAGCGCTTGGACTCTGCTCCCACAGCCGAAGGGCCAGGAGGGGGAGCTCCGGCTGAGCATCTTCAGGACAGAGTGAGCTTTCAAACTGTGTCACACACTTTGCTGTCACCCCTCACTTTCCTACCTGAAAGTCCAATTGAATCCAACATCTCCTGTGCCTGCTCTTTGTGAGCAGCAGCAGAATATAGCACTTACGTCTGGACTCTGCTGAAACAGCAGAAGAGACAGTCCAGAAAGTTCCCACTGATCATCTTCAGCACACAGTGAGCTTAGCAACTGTGGCGCACACATTACTGTCACTCGTCACTTTATCTCCTAAAAGTCCATTTGAATGCAACCTCTCCACTGCCCGCTCTCTCTGAGCAGCAGCAGAGTAGAGCAGGAACGTTTAGACTGTGCTAAAACAGAAGAAGAGCCGGGCCCAAAACATTCTCCTGATAATCTGCAGCACACAGCGAGCTTTGCAACTCTGAAACACGCATTGCTGCCACTCCTCCCTTTCCTGCCTGAAAGACCAATTGAATCCAACATGTCTGTGCCCGCTCTCAGCTGAGCAGCAACAGAGACAGTAGAGCAGGAACGTTTAGACTGTGCTAAAACAGCAGAAGAGCCATGCAAAAAAGCTCCTGCTGATCATCTATAGCACACAGTCTCCTTTGCAACTGTGACACAAACATTGCTGTCACTTTTCACTGTTTCTCCTAAAAGTTCACTTGAATCCAACAACTCTGTTTCCAGCTCTCTGCTGTGAGCAGCACATTGAGTAGAGCAGGAATGTGTGGAATCAGAGAGTGGAAGAGACAGTCCAGTAAGCTGCTGTTGTGCTTCTATACCACACACTGAACTTTACAACTGTGACACACACATTGTTGTTACTCCTCACTTTATCTCCTAAAAGTGCATTTGAATCCAACGTTTCTGGTGCCCTCTGTCGTTTCAAGAGCAGCCGTGACAGGCGAGCACAAGCGCTTGGACTCTGCTCCCACAGCCGAAGAGCCAGCTGGGTAAGCTCTGGCTGGGCATCTTCAGCACGCAGTCAGCTTTGCAACTGTGAAACATATATTGCTGTCACTCCTCTCTTTCCTACCTCAAAGACCACTTGAATCCAAAATCTCTGTGCCATTCTCTGCTGTGCAGCAGCAGAGAGAGTAGAGCAGGAACGTTTAGACTCTGCTAAAAGAGCAGAAGTGCCAGAACAAAATGTTCCTGCTGATCATCTTCAGCGCACAGCGAGCTTTGCAACTCTGAAACACACATTGCAGTCAGTCCCCCCTTGCCTGCCTGAAAGACCAATTGAATCCAACATCTCTGTGCCCGCTCTCTGCTGAGCAGCAACAGAGACAAAGAGCAGGAACGTTTAGACTGTGCTAAAACAGCAGAAGAGCCATGCAAAAAAGCTCCTGCTGATCATCTACAGCACACAGTCACCTTTGCAACTGTGACACAAACATTGCTGTCTCTTTTCACTGTTTCTCCTAAAAGTTCACTTGAATCCAAAAACTCTGTTTCCAGCTCTCTGCTGCGAGCAGCACAGTGGTTAGAGCAGGAATGTGTGGAATCTAAGAGAGTGGAAGAGACCGTCCAGAAAGCTGCTGTTGCGCTTCTTCACCACACACTGAACTTTACAACTGTGACACACACATTGTTGTCACTCCTCACTTTATCTCCTAAAAGTGCATTTGAATCCAGCGTTTCTGGTGCCTTGTGTCGTTTCAAGAGCAGCCGTGACAGGTGAACACGAGCGCTTGGACTCTGCTCCCACAGCCGAAGGGCCAGGAGGGGGAGCTCCGGCTGGGCATCTTCAGGACAGAGTGAGCTTTCAAACTGTGTCACACACTTTGCTGTCACCCCTCACTTTCCTACCTGAAAGTCCAATTGAATCCAACATCTCCTGTGCCTGCTCTTTGTGAGCAGCAGCAGAATATTGCACTTACGTCTGGACTCTGCTGAAACAGCAGAAGAGACAGTCCAGAAAGTTCCCACTGATCATCTTCAGCACACAGTGAGCATAGCAACTGTGGCGCACACATTACTGTCACTCGTCACTTTATCTCCTAAAAGTCCATTTGAATGCAACCTCTCCACTGCCCGCTCTCTCTGAGCAGCAGCAGAGTAGAGCAGGAACGTTTAGACTGTGCTAAAACAGAAGAAGAGCCGGGCCCAAAACATTCTCCTGATAATCTGCAGCACACAGCGAGCTTTGCAACTCTGAAACACGCATTGCTGCCACTCCTCCCTTTCCTGCCTGAAAGACCAATTGAATCCAACATGTCTGTGCCCGCTCTCAGCTGAGCAGCAACAGAGACAGTAGAGCAGGAACGTTTAGACTCTGCTAAAACAGCAGAAGAGCCATGCAAAAAAGCTCCTGCTGATCATCTATAGCACACAGTCTCCTTTGCAACTGTGACACAAACATTGCTGTCACTTTTCACTGTTTCTCCTAAAAGTTCACTTGAATCCAACAACTCTGTTTCCAGCTCTCTGCTGTGAGCAGCACATTGAGTAGAGCAGGAATGTGTGGAATCAGAGAGTGGAAGAGACAGTCCAGTAAGCTGCTGTTGTGCTTCTATACCACACACTGAACTTTACAACTGTGACACACACATTGTTGTTACTCCTCACTTTATCTCTTAAAAGTGCATTTGAATCCAACGTTTCTTCTGCCCTCTGTCGTTTCAAGAGCAGCCGTGACAGGCGAGCACGAGCGCTTGGACTCTGCTCCCACAGCCGAAGAGCCAGCAGGGTAAGCTCCGGCTGGGCATCTTCAGCACGCAGTCAGCTTTGCAACTGTGAAACATATATTGCTGTCGCTCCTCTCTTTCCTACCTCAAAGACCACTTGAATCCAAAATCTCTGTGCCATTCTCTGCTGTGCAGCAGCAGAGAGAGTAGAGCAGGAACGTTTAGACTCTGCTAAAAGAGCAGAAGTGCCAGAACAAAATGTTCCTGCTGATCATCTTCAGCGCACAGCGAGCTTTGCAACTCTGAAACACACATTGCAGTCAGTCCCCCCTTGCCTGCCTGAAAGACCAATTGAATCCAACATCTCTGTGCCCTCTCTCTGCTGAGCAGCAACAGAGACAGAAGAGCAGGAACGTTTAGACTGTGCTAAAACAGCAGAAGAGCCATGCAAAAAAGCTCCTGCTGATCATCTACAGCACACAGTCACCTTTGCAACTGTGACACAAACATTGCTGTCTCTTTTCACTGTTTCTCCTAAAAGTTCACTTGAATCCAACAGCTCTGTTTCCAGCTCTCTGCTGCGAGCAGCACAGTGGTTAGAGCAGGAATGTGTGCAATCTAAGAGAGTGGAAGAGACCGTCCAGAAAGCTGCTGTTGTGCTTCTTCACCACACACTGAACTTTACAACTGTGACACACACATTGTTGTCACTCCTCACCTTATCTCCTAAAAGTGCATTTGAATCCAGCGTTTCTGGTGCCCTGTGTCGTTTCAAGAGCAGCCGTGACAGGTGAACACGAGCGCTTGGACTCTGCTCCCACAGCCGAAGGGCCAGGAGGGGGAGCTCCGGCTGAGCATCTTCAGGACAGAGTGAGCTTTCAAACTGTGTCACACACTTTGCTGTCACCCCTCACTTTCCTACCTGAAAGTCCAATTGAATCCAACATCTCCAGTGCCTGCTCTTTGTGAGCAGCAGCAGAATATAGCACTTACGTCTGGACTCTGCTGAAACAGCAGAAGAGACAGTCCAGAAAGTTCCCACTGATCATCTTCAGCACACAGTGAGCTTAGCAACTGTGGCGCACACATTACTGTCACTCGTCACTTTATCTCCTAAAAGTCCATTTGAATGCAACCTCTCCACTGCCCGCTCTCTCTGAGCAGCAGCAGAGTAGAGCAGGAACGTTTAGACTGTGCTAAAACAGAAGAAGAGCCGGGCCCAAAACATTCTCCTGATAATCTGCAGCACACAGCGAGCTTTGCAACTCTGAAACACGCATTGCTGCCACTCCTCCCTTTCCTGCCTGAAAGACCAATTGAATCCAACATGTCTGTGCCCGCTCTCAGCTGAGCAGCAACAGAGACAGTAGAGCAGGAACGTTTAGACTCTGCTAAAACAGCAGAAGAGCCATGCAAAAAAGCTCCTGCTGATCATCTATAGCACACAGTCTCCTTTGCAACTGTGACACAAACATTGCTGTCACTTTTCACTGTTTCTCCTAAAAGTTCACTTGAATCCAACAACTCTGTTTCCAGCTCTCTGCTGTGAGCAGCACATTGAGTAGAGCAGGAATGTGTGGAATCAGAGAGTGGAAGAGACAGTCCAGTAAGCTGCTGTTGTGCTTCTATACCACACACTGAACTTTACAACTGTGACACACACATTGTTGTTACTCCTCACTTTATCTCTTAAAAGTGCATTTGAATCCAACGTTTCTTCTGCCCTCTGTCGTTTCAAGAGCAGCCGTGACAGGCGAGCACGAGCGCTTGGACTCTGCTCCCACAGCCGAAGAGCCAGCAGGGTAAGCTCCGGCTGGGCATCTTCAGCACGCAGTCAGCTTTGCAACTGTGAAACATATATTGCAGTCGCTCCTCTCTTTCCTACCTCAAAGACCACTTGAATCCAAAATCTCTGTGCCATTCTCTGCTGTGCAGCAGCAGAGAGAGTAGAGCAGGAACGTTTAGACTCTGCTAAAAGAGCAGAAGTGCCAGAACAAAATGTTCCTGCTGATCATCTTCAGCGCACAGCGAGCTTTGCAACTCTGAAACACACATTGCAGTCAGTCCCCCCTTGCCTGCCTGAAAGACCAATTGAATCCAACATCTCTGTGCCCGCTCTCTGCTGAGCAGCAACAGAGACAGAAGAGCAGGAACGTTTAGACTGTGCTAAAACAGCAGAAGAGCCATGCAAAAAAGCTCCTGCTGATCATCTACAGCACACAGTCACCTTTGCAACTGTGACACAAACATTGCTGTCTCTTTTCACTGTTTCTCCTAAAAGTTCACTTGAATCCAAAAACTCTGTTTCCAGCTCTCTGCTGCGAGCAGCACAGTGGTTAGAGCAGGAATGTGTGGAATCTAAGAGAGTGGAAGAGACCGTCCAGAAAGCTGCTGTTGCGCTTCTTCACCACACACTGAACTTTACAACTGTGACACACACATTGTTGTCACTCCTCACCTTATCTCCTAAAAGTGCATTTGAATCCAGCGTTTCTGGTGCCTTGTGTCGTTTCAAGAGCAGCCGTGACAGGTGAACACGAGCGCTTGGACTCTGCTCCCACAGCCGAAGGGCCAGGAGGGGGAGCTCCGGCTGGGCATCTTCAGGACAGAGTGAGCTTTCAAACTGTGTCACACACTTTGCTGTCACCCCTCACTTTCCTACCTGAAAGTCCAATTGAATCCAACATCTCCTGTGCCTGCTCTTTGTGAGCAGCAGCAGAATATTGCACTTACGTCTGGACTCTGCTGAAACAGCAGAAGAGACAGTCCAGAAAGTTCCCACTGATCATCTTCAGCACACAGTGAGCATAGCAACTGTGGCGCACACATTACTGTCACTCGTCACTTTATCTCCTAAAAGTCCATTTGAATGCAACCTCTCCACTGCCCGCTCTCTCTGAGCAGCAGCAGAGTAGAGCAGGAACGTTTAGACTGTGCTAAAACAGAAGAAGAGCCGGGCCCAAAACATTCTCCTGATAATCTGCAGCACACAGCGAGCTTTGCAACTCTGAAACACGCATTGCTGCCACTCCTCCCTTTCCTGCCTGAAAGACCAATTGAATCCAACATGTCTGTGCCCGCTCTCAGCTGAGCAGCAACAGAGACAGTAGAGCAGGAACGTTTAGACTCTGCTAAAACAGCAGAAGAGCCATGCAAAAAAGCTCCTGCTGATCATCTATAGCACACAGTCTCCTTTGCAACTGTGACACAAACATTGCTGTCACTTTTCACTGTTTCTCCTAAAAGTTCACTTGAATCCAACAACTCTGTTTCCAGCTCTCTGCTGTGAGCAGCACATTGAGTAGAGCAGGAATGTGTGGAATCAGAGAGTGGAAGAGACAGTCCAGTAAGCTGCTGTTGTGCTTCTATACCGCACACTGAACTTTACAACTGTGACACACACATTGTTGTTACTCCTCACTTTATCTCTTAAAAGTGCATTTGAATCCAACGTTTCTTCTGCCCTCTGTCGTTTCAAGAGCAGCCGTGACAGGCGAGCACGAGCGCTTGGACTCTGCTCCCACAGCCGAAGAGCCAGCAGGGTAAGCTCCGGCTGGGCATCTTCAGCACGCAGTCAGCTTTGCAACTGTGAAACATATATTGCTGTCGCTCCTCTCTTTCCTACCTCAAAGACCACTTGAATCCAAAATCTCTGCGCCATTCTCTGCTGTGCAGCAGCAGAGAGAGTAGAGCAGGAACGTTTAGACTCTGCTAAAAGAGCAGAAGTGCCAGAACAAAATGTTCCTGCTGATCATCTTCAGCGCACAGCGAGCTTTGCAACTCTGAAACACACATTGCAGTCAGTCCCCCCTTGCCTGCCTGAAAGACCAATTGAATCCAACATCTCTGTGCCCGCTCTCTGCTGAGCAGCAACAGAGACAGAAGAGCAGGAACGTTTAGACTGTGCTAAAACAGCAGAAGAGCCATGCAAAAAAGCTCCTGATGATCATCTACAGCACACAGTCACCTTTGCAACTGTGACACAAACATTGCTGTCTCTTTTCACTGTTTCTCCTAAAAGTTCACTTCAATCCAACAGCTCTGTTTCCAGCTCTCTGCTGCGAGCAGCACAGTGGTTAGAGCAGGAATGTGTGGAATCTAAGAGAGTGGAAGAGACAGTCCAGAAAGCTGCTGTTGCGCTTCTTCACCACACACTGAACTTTACAACTGTGACACACACATTGTTGTCACTCCTCACCTTATCTCCTAAAAGTGCATTTGAATCCAGCGTTTCTGGTGCCCTGTGTCGTTTCAAGAGCAGCCGTGACAGGTGAACACGAGCGCTTGGACTCTACTCCCACAGCCGAAGGGCCAGGAGGGGGAGCTCCGGCTGGGCATCTTCAGGACAGAGTGAGCTTTCAAACTGTGTCACACACTTTGCTGTCACCCCTCACTTTCCTACCTGAAATTCCAATTGAATCCAACATCTCCTGTGCCTGCTCTTTGTGAGCAGCAGCAGAATATTGCACTTACGTCTGGACTCTGCTGAAACAGCAGAAGAGACAGTCCAGAAAGTTCCCACTGATCATCTTCAGCACACAGTGAGCTTAGCAACTGTGGCGCACACATTACTGTCACTCGTCACTTTATCTCCTAAAAGTCCATTTGAATGCAACCTCTCCACTGCCCGCTCTCTCTGAGCAGCAGCAGAGTAGAGCAGGAACGTTTAGACTGTGCTAAAACAGAAGAAGAGCCGGGCCCAAAACATTCTCCTGATAATCTGCAGCGCACAGCGAGCTTTGCAACTCTGAAACAAGCATTGCTGCCACTCCTCCCTTTCCTGCCTGAAAGACCAATTGAATCCAACATGTCTGTGCCCGCTCTCAGCTGAGCAGCAACAGAGACAGTAGAGCAGGAACGTTTAGACTCTGCTAAAACAGCAGAAGAGCCATGCAAAAAAGCTCCTGCTGATCATCTATAGCACACAGTCTCCTTTGCAACTGTGACACAAACATTGCTGTCACTTTTCACTGTTTCTCCTAAAAGTTCACTTGAACCCAACAACTCTGTTTCCAGCTCTCTGCTGTGAGCAGCACAGTGAGTAGAGCAGGAATGTGTGGAATCAAAGAGAGTGGAAGAGACAGTCCAGAAAGCTGCTGTTGTGCTTCTATACAACACACTGAACTTTACAACTGTGACACACACATTGTTGTTACTCCTCACTTTATCTCCTAAAAGTGCATTTGAATCCAACGTTTCTGGTGCCCTCTGTCGTTTCAAGAGCAGCCGTGACAGGCGAGCACAAGCGCTTGGACTCTGCTCCCACAGCCGAAGAGCCAGCAGGGTAAGCTCCGGCTGGGCATCTTCAGCACGCAGTCAGCTTTGCAACTGTGAAACATATATTGCTGTCGCTCCTCTCTTTCCTACCTCAAAGACCACTTGAATCCAAAATCTCTGCGCCATTCTCTGCTGTGCAGCAGCAGAGAGTGTAGAGCAGGAACGTTTAGACTCTGCTAAAAGAGCAGAAGTGCCAGAACAAAATGTTCCTGCTGATCATCTTCAGCGCACAGCGAGCTTTGCAACTCTGAAACACACATTGCAGTCAGTCCCCCCTTGCCTGCCTGAAAGACCAATTGAATCCAACATCTCTGTGCCCGCTCTCTGCTGAGCAGCAACAGAGACAGAAGAGCAGGAACGTTTAGACTGTGCTAAAACAGCAGAAGAGCCATGCAAAAAAGCTCCTGCTGATCATCTACAGCACACAGTCACCTTTGCAACTGTGACACAAACATTGCTGTCTCTTTTCACTGTTTCTCCTAAAAGTTCACTTGAATCCAACAGCTCTGTTTCCAGCTCTCTGCTGCGAGCAGCACAGTGGTTAGAGCAGGAATGTGTGGAATCTAAGAGAGTGGAAGAGACCGTCCAGAAAGCTGCTGTTGTGCTTCTTCACCACACACTGAACTTTACAACTGTGACACACACATTGTTGTCACTCCTCACCTTATCTGCTAAAAGTGCATTTGAATCCAGCGTTTCTGGTGCCCTGTGTCGTTTCAAGAGCAGCCGTGACAGGTGAACACGAGCGCTTGGACTCTGCTCCCACAGCCGAAGGGCCAGGAGGGGGAGCTCCGGCTGAGCATCTTCAGGACAGAGTGAGCTTTCAAACTGTGTCACACACTTTGCTGTCACCCCTCACTTTCCTACCTGAAAGTCCAATTGAATCCAACATCTCCAGTGCCTGCTCTTTGTGAGCAGCAGCAGAATATAGCACTTACGTCTGGACTCTGCTGAAACAGCAGAAGAGACAGTCCAGAAAGTTCCCACTGATCATCTTCAGCACACAGTGAGCTTAGCAACTGTGGCGCACACATTACTGTCACTCGTCACTTTATCTCCTAAAAGTCCATTTGAATGCAACCTCTCCACTGCCCGCTCTCTCTGAGCAGCAGCAGAGTAGAGCAGGAACGTTTAGACTGTGCTAAAACAGAAGAAGAGCCGGGCCCAAAACATTCTCCTGATAATCTGCAGCACACAGCGAGCTTTGCAACTCTGAAACACGCATTGCTGCCACTCCTCCCTTTCCTGCCTGAAAGACCAATTGAATCCAACATGTCTGTGCCCGCTCTCAGCTGAGCAGCAACAGAGACAGTAGAGCAGGAACGTTTAGACTGTGCTAAAACAGCAGAAGAGCCATGCAAAAAAGCTCCTGCTGATCATCTATAGCACACAGTCTCCTTTGCAACTGTGACACAAACATTGCTGTCACTTTTCACTGTTTCTCCTAAAAGTTCACTTGAATCCAACAACTCTGTTTCCAGCTCTCTGCTGTGAGCAGCACATTGAGTAGAGCAGGAATGTGTGGAATCAGAGAGTGGAAGAGACAGTCCAGTAAGCTGCTGTTGTGCTTCTATACCACACACTGAACTTTACAACTGTGACACACACATTGTTGTTACTCCTCACTTTATCTCTTAAAAGTGCATTTGAATCCAACGTTTCTTCTGACCTCTGTCGTTTCAAGAGCAGCCGTGACAGGCGAGCACAAGCGCTTGGACTCTGCTCCCACAGCCGAAGAGCCAGCAGGGTAAGCTCCGGCTGGGCATCTTCAGCACGCAGTCAGCTTTGCAACTGTGAAACATATATTGCTGTCGCTCCTCTCTTTCCTACCTCAAAGACCACTTGAATCCAAAATCTCTGCGCCATTCTCTGCTGTGCAGCAGCAGAGAGTGTAGAGCAATAACGTTTAGACTCTGCTAAAAGAGCAGAAGTGCCAGGACAAAATGTTCCTGCTGATCATCTTCAGCGCACAGCGAGCTTTGCAACTCTGAAACACACATTGCAGTCAGTCCCCCCTTGCCTGCCTGAAAGACCAATTGAATCCAACATGTCTTTGCCCGCTCTCTGCTGAGCAGCATCAGAGACAGAAGAGCAGGAACGTTTAGACTGTGCTAAAACAGCAGAAGAGCCATGCAAAAAAGCTCCTGCTGATCATCTACAGCACACAGTCACCTTTGCAACTGTGACACAAACATTGCTGTCTCTTTTCACTGTTTCTCCTAAAAGTTCACTTGAATCCAACAGCTCTGTTTCCAGCTCTCTGCTGCGAGCAGCACAGTGGTTAGAGCAGGAATGTGTGGAATCTAAGAGAGTGGAAGAGACCGTCCAGAAAGCTGCTGTTGCGCTTCTTCACCACACACTGAACTTTACAACTGTGACACACACATTGTTGTCACTCCTCACCTTATCTCCTAAAAGTGCATTTGAATCCAGCGTTTCTGGTGCCCTGTGTCGTTTCAAGAGCAGCCGTGACAGGTGAACACGAGCGCTTGGACTCTGCTCCCACAGCCGAAGGGCCAGGAGGGGGAGCTCCGGCTGGGCATCTTCAGGACAGAGTGAGCTTTCAAACTGTGTCACACACTTTGCTGTCACCCCTCACTTTCCTACCTGAAAGTCCAATTGAATCCAACATCTCCTGTGCCTGCTCTTTGTGAGCAGCAGCAGAATATTGCACTTACGTCTGGACTCTGCTGAAACAGCAGAAGAGACAGTCCAGAAAGTTCCCACTGATCATCTTCAGCACACAGTGAGCTTAGCAACTGTGGCGCACACATTACTGTCACTCGTCACTTTATCTCCTAAAAGTCCATTTGAATGCAACCTCTCCACTGCCCGCTCTCTCTGAGCAGCAGCAGAGTAGAGCAGGAACGTTTAGACTGTGCTAAAACAGAAGAAGAGCCGGGCCCAAAACATTCTCCTGATAATCTGCAGCGCACAGCGAGCTTTGCAACTCTGAAACAAGCATTGCTGCCACTCCTCCCTTTCCTGCCTGAAAGACCAATTGAATCCAACATGTCTGTGCCCGCTCTCAGCTGAGCAGCAACAGAGACAGTAGAGCAGGAACGTTTAGACTGTGCTAAAACAGCAGAAGAGCCATGCAAAAAAGCTCCTGCTGATCATCTATAGCACACAGTCTCCTTTGCAACTGTGACACAAACATTGCTGTCACTTTTCACTGTTTCTCCTAAAAGTTCACTTGAACCCAACAACTCTGTTTCCAGCTCTCTGCTGTGAGCAGCACAGTGAGTAGAGAAGGAATGTGTAGAATCAAAGAGAGTGGAAGAGACAGTCCAGAAAGCTGCTGTTGTGCTTCTATACAACACACTGAACTTTACAACTGTGACACACACATTGTTGTTACTCCTCACTTTATCTCTTAAAAGTGCATTTGAATCCAACGTTTCTTCTGCCCTCTGTCGTTTCAAGAGCAGCCGTGACAGGCGAGCACGAGCGCTTGGACTCTGCTCCCACAGCCGAAGAGCCAGCAGGGTAAGCTCCGGCTGGGCATCTTCAGCACGCAGTCAGCTTTGCAACTGTGAAACATATATTGCTGTCGCTCCTCTCTTTCCTACCTCAAAGACCACTTGAATCCAAAATCTCTGTGCCATTCTCTGCTGTGCAGCAGCAGAGAGAGTAGAGCAGGAACGTTTAGACTCTGCTAAAAGAGCAGAAGTGCCAGAACAAAATGTTCCTGCTGATCATCTTCAGCGCACAGCGACCTTTGCAACTCTGAAACACACATTGCAGTCAGTCCCCCCTTGCCTGCCTGAAAGACCAATTGAATCCAACATCTCTGTGCCCGCTCTCTGCTGAGCAGCAACAGAGACAGAAGAGCAGGAACGTTTAGACTGTGCTAAAACAGCAGAAGAGCCATGCAAAAAAGCTCCTGCTGATCATCTACAGCACACAGTCACCTTTGCAACTGTGACACAAACATTGCTGTCTCTTTTCACTGTTTCTCCTAAAAGTTCACTTGAATCCAACAGCTCTGTTTCCAGCTCTCTGCTGCGAGCAGCACAGTGGTTAGAGCAGGAATGTGTGGAATCTAAGAGAGTGGAAGAGACCGTCCAGAAAGCTGCTGTTGCGCTTCTTCACCACACACTGAACTTTACAACTGTGACACACACATTGTTGTCACTCCTCACCTTATCTCCTAAAAGTGCATTTGAATCCAGCGTTTCTGGTGCCCTGTGTCGTTTCAAGAGCAGCCGTGACAGGTGAACACGAGCGCTTGGACTCTGCTCCCACAGCCGAAGGGCCAGGAGGGGGAGCTCCGGCTGGGCATCTTCAGGACAGAGTGAGCTTTCAAACTGTGTCACACACTTTGCTGTCACCCCTCACTTTCCTACCTGAAAGTCCAATTGAATCCAACATCTCCTGTGCCTGCTCTTTGTGAGCAGCAGCAGAATATTGCACTTACGTCTGGACTCTGCTGAAACAGCAGAAGAGACAGTCCAGAAAGTTCCCACTGATCATCTTCAGCACACAGTGAGCTTAGCAACTGTGGCGCACACATTACTGTCACTCGTCACTTTATCTCCTAAAAGTCCATTTGAATGCAACCTCTCCACTGCCCGCTCTCTCTGAGCAGCAGCAGAGTAGAGCAGGAACGTTTAGACTGTGCTAAAACAGCAGAAGAGCCGGGCCCAAAACATTCTGCTGATAATTTGCAGCGCACAGCGAGCTTTGCAACTCTGAAACACGCATTGCTGCCACTCCTCCCTTTCCTGCCTGAAAGACCAATTGAATCCAACATGTCTGTGCCCGCTCTCAGCTGAGCAGCAACAGAGACAGTAGAGCAGGAACGTTTAGACTGTGCTAAAACAGCAGAAGAGCCATGCAAAAAAGCTCCTGCTGATCATCTATAGCACGCAGTCTCCTTTGCAACTGTGACACAAACATTGCTGTCACTTTTCACTGTTTCTCCTAAAAGTTCACTTGAACCCAACAACTCTGTTTCCAGCTCTCTGCTGTGAGCAGCACATTGAGTAGAGCAGGAATGTGTGGAATCAAAGACAGTGGAAGAGACAGTCCAGAAAGCTGCTGTTGTGCTTCTATACCACACACTGAACTTTACAACTGTGACACACACATTGTTGTTAGTCCTCACTTTATCTCTTAAAAGTGCATTTGAATCCAACGTTTCTTCTGCCCTCTGTCGTTTCAAGAGCAGCCGTGACAGGCGAGCACGAGCGCTTGGACTCTGCTCCCACAGCCGAAGAGCCAGCAGGGTAAGCTCCGGCTGGGCATCTTCAGCACGCAGTCAGCTTTGCAACTGTGAAACATATATTGCTGTCGCTCCTCTCTTTCCTACCTCAAAGACCACTTGAATCCAAAATCTCTGTGCCATTCTCTGCTGTGCAGCAGCAGAGAGAGTAGAGCAGGAACGTTTAGACTCTGCTAAAAGAGCAGAAGTGCCAGAACAAAATGTTCCTGCTGATCATCTTCAGCGCACAGCGACCTTTGCAACTCTGAAACACACATTGCAGTCAGTCCCCCCTTGCCTGCCTGAAAGACCAATTGAATCCAACATCTCTGTGCCCGCTCTCTGCTGAGCAGCAACAGAGACAGAAGAGCAGGAACGTTTAGACTGTGCTAAAACAGCAGAAGAGCCATGCAAAAAAGCTCCTGCTGATCATCTACAGCACACAGTCACCTTTGCAACGGTGACACAAACATTGCTGTCTCTTTTCACTGTTTCTCCTAAAAGTTCACTTGAATCCAACAGCTCTGTTTCCAGCTCTCTGCTGCGAGCAGCACAGTGGTTAGAGCAGGAATGTGTGCAATCTAAGAGAGTGGAAGGGACCGTCCAGAAAGCTGCTGTTGCGCTTCTTCACCACACACTGAACTTTACAACTGTGACACACACATTGTTGTCACTCCTCACCTTATCTCCTAAAAGTGCATTTGAATCCAGCGTTTCTGGTGCCCTGTGTCGTTTCAAGAGCAGCCGTGACAGGTGAACACGAGCGCTTGGACTCTGCTCCCACAGCCGAAGGGCCAGGAGGGGGAGCTCCGGCTGGGCATCTTCAGGACAGAGTGAGCTTTCAAACTGTGTCACACACTTTGCTGTCACCCCTCACTTTCCTACCTGAAAGTCCAATTGAATCCAATATCTCCTGTGCCTGCTCTTTGTGAGCAGCAGCAGAATAGTGCACTTACGTCTGGACTCTGCTGAAACGGCAGAAGAGACAGTCCAGAAAGTTCCCACTGATCATCTTCAGCACACAGTGAGCTTAGCAACTGTGGCGCACACATTACTGTCACTCGTCACTTTATCTCCTAAAAGTCCATTTGAATGCAACCTCTCCACTGCCCGCTCTCTCTGAGCAGCAGCAGAGTAGAGCAGGAACGTTTAGACTGTGCTAAAACAGCAGAAGAGCCAGGCCCAAAACATTCTGCTGATAATCTGCAGCGCACAGCGAGCTTTGCAACTCTGAAACACGCATTGCTGCCACTCCTCCCTTTCCTGCCTGAAAGACCGGTTGAATCCAACATCTCTGTGCCCGCTCTCAGCAGAGCAGCAACAGAGACAGTAGAGCAGGAACGTTTAGACTGTGCTAAAACAGCAGAAGAGCCATGCAAAAAAGCTCCTGCTGGTCATCTATAGCACGCAGTCTCCTTTGCAACTGTGACACAAACATTGCTGTCACTTTTCACTGTTTCTCCTAAAAGTTCACTTGAACCCAACAACTCTGTTTCCAGCTCTCTGCTGTGAGCAGCACATTGAGTAGAGCAGGAATGTGTGGAATCAAAGACAGTGGAAGAGACAGTCCAGAAAGCTGCTGTTGTGCTTCTATACCACACACTGAACTTTACAACTGTGACACACACATTGTTGTCACTCCTCACTTTATCTCCTAAAAGTGCATTTGAATCCAACGTTTCTTCTGCCCTCTGTCGTTTCAAGAGCAGCCGTGACAGGCGAGCACGAGCGCTTGGACTCTGCTCCCACAGCCGAAGAGCCAGCAGGGTAAGCTCCGGCTGGGCATCTTCAGCACGCAGTCAGCTTTGCAACTGTGAAACATATATTGCTGTCGCTCCTCTCTTTCCTACCTCAAAGACCACTAGAATCCAAAATCTCTGTGCCATTCTCTGCTGTGCAGCAGCAGAGAGAGTAGAGCAGGAACGTTTAGACTCTGCTAAAAGAGCAGAAGTGCCAGAACAAAATGTTCCTGCTGATCATCTTCAGCGCACAGCGACCTTTGCAACTCTGAAACACACATTGCAGTCAGTCCCCCCTTGCCTGCCTGAAAGACCAATTGAATCCAACATCTCTGTGCCCACTCTCAGCTGAGCAGCAACAGAGACAGAAGAGCAGGAACGTTTAGACTGTGCTAAAACAGCAGAAGAGCCATGCAAAAAAGCTCCTGCTGATCATCTACAGCACACAGTCACCTTTGCAACTGTGACACAAACATTGCTGTCTCTTTTCACTGTTTCTCCTAAAAGTTCACTTGAATCCAACAGCTCTGTTTCCAGCTCTCTGCTGCGAGCAGCACAGTGGTTAGAGCAGGAATGTGTGGAATCTAAGAGAGTGGAAGGGACCGTCCAGAAAGCTGCTGTTGCGCTTCTTCACCACACACTGAACTTTACGACTGTGACACACACATTGTTGTCACTCCTCACCTTATCTCCTAAAAGTGCATTTGAATCCAGCGTTTCTGGTGCCCTGTGTCGTTTCAAGAGCAGCCGTGACAGGTGAACACGAGCGCTTGGACTCTGCTCCCACAGCCGAAGGGCCAGGAGGGGGAGCTCCGGCTGGGCATCTTCAGGACAGAGTGAGCTTTCAAACTGTGTCACACACTTTGCTGTCACCCCTCACTTTCCTACCTGAAAGTCCAATTGAATCCAATATCTCCTGTGCCTGCTCTTTGTGAGCAGCAGCAGAATAGTGCACTTACGTCTGGACTCTGCTGAAACGGCAGAAGAGACAGTCCAGAAAGTTCCCACTGATCATCTTCAGCACACAGTGAGCTTAGCAACTGTGGCGCACACATTACTGTCACTCGTCACTTTATCTCCTAAAAGTCCATTTGAATGCAACCTCTCCACTGCCCGCTCTCTCTGAGCAGCAGCAGAGTAGAGCAGGAACGTTTAGACTGTGCTAAAACAGCAGAAGAGCCAGGCCCAAAACATTCTGCTGATAATCTGCAGCGCACAGCGAGCTTTGCAACTCTGAAACACGCATTGCTGCCACTCCTCCCTTTCCTGCCTGAAAGACCGGTTGAATCAAACATCTCTGTGCCCGCTCTCAGCAGAGCAGCAACAGAGACAGTAGAGCAGGAACGTTTAGACTGTGCTAAAACAGCAGAAGAGCCATGCAAAAAAGCTCCTGCTGATCATCTATAGCACGCAGTCTCCTTTGCAACTGTGACACAAACATTGCTGTCACTTTTCACTGTTTCTCCTAAAAGTTCACTTGAACCCAACAACTCTGTTTCCAGCTCTCTGCTGTGAGCAGCACATTGAGTAGAGCAGGAATGTGTGGAATCAAAGACAGTGGAAGAGACAGTCCAGAAAGCTGCTGTTGTGCTTCTATACCACACACTGAACTTTACAACTGTGACACACACATTGTTGTCACTCCTCACTTTATCTCCTAAAAGTGCATTTGAATCCAACGTTTCTTCTGCCCTCTGTCGTTTCAAGAGCAGCCGTGACAGGCGAGCACGAGCGCTTGGACTCTGCTCCCACAGCCGAAGAGCCAGCAGGGTAAGCTCCGGCTGGGCATCTTCAGCACGCAGTCAGCTTTGCAACTGTGAAACATATATTGCTGTCGCTCCTCTCTTTCCTACCTCAAAGACCACTTGAATCCAAAATCTCTGTGCCATTCTCTGCTGTGCAGCAGCAGAGAGAGTAGAGCAGGAACGTTTAGACTCTGCTAAAAGAGCAGAAGTGCCAGAACAAAATGTTCCTGCTGGTCATCTTCAGCGCAGGCGACCTTTCCAACTCTGAAACACACGTTGCAGTCAGTCCCCCCTTGCCTGCCTGAAAGACCAATTGAATCCAACATCTCTGTGCCCGCTCTCTGCTGAGCAGCAACAGAGACAGAAGAGCAGGAACGTTTAGACTGTGCTAAAACAGCAGAAGAGCCATGCAAAAAAGCTCCTGCTGATCATCTACAGCACACAGTCACCTTTGCAACTGTGACACAAACATTGCTGTCTCTTTTCACTGTTTCTCCTAAAAGTTCACTTGAATCCAACAGCTCTGTTTCCAGCTCTCTGCTGCGAGCAGCACAGTGGTTAGAGCAGGAATGTGTGGAATCTAAGAGAGTGGAAGGGACCGTCCAGAAAGCTGCTGTTGCGCTTCTTCACCACACACTGAACTTTACGACTGTGACACACACATTGTTGTCACTCCTCACCTTATCTCCTAAAAGTGCATTTGAATCCAGCGTTTCTGGTGCCCTGTGTCGTTTCAAGAGCAGCCGTGACAGGTGAACACGAGCGCTTGGACTCTGCTCCCACAGCCGAAGGGCCAGGAGGGGGAGCTCCGGCTGGGCATCTTCAGGACAGAGTGAGCTTTCAAACTGTGTCACACACTTTGCTGTCACCCCTCACTTTCCTACCTGAAAGTCCAATTGAATCCAATATCTCCTGTGCCTGCTCTTTGTGAGCAGCAGCATAATAGTGCACTTACGTCTGGACTCTGCTGAAACGGCAGAAGAGACAGTCCAGAAAGTTCCCACTGATCATCTTCAGCACACAGTGAGCTTAGCAACTGTGGCGCACACATTACTGTCACTCGTCACTTTATCTCCTAAAAGTCCATTTGAATGCAACCTCTCCACTGCCCGCTCTCTCTGAGCAGCAGCAGAGTAGAGCAGGAACGTTTAGACTGTGCTAAAACAGCAGAAGAGCCAGGCCCAAAACATTCTGCTGATAATCTGCAGCGCACAGCGAGCTTTGCAACTCTGAAACACGCATTGCTGCCACTCCTCCCTTTCCTGCCTGAAAGACCGATGGAATCCAACATCTCTGTGCCCGCTCTCAGCTGAGCAGCAACAGAGACAGTAGAGCAGGAACGTTTAGACTGTGCTAAAACAGCAGAAGAGCCATGCAAAAAAGCTCCTGCTGATCATCTATAGCACGCAGTCTCCTTTGCAACTGTGACACAAACATTGCTGTCACTTTTCACTGTTTCTCCTAAAAGTTCACTTGAACCCAACAACTCTGTTTCCAGCTCTCTGCTGTGAGCAGCACAGTGAGTAGAGCAGGAATGTGTGGAATCAAAGAGAGTGGAAGAGACAGTCCAGAAAGCTGCTGTTGTGCTTCTATACCACACACTGAACTTTACAACTGTGACACACACATTGTTGTTACTCCTCACTTTATCTCCTAAAAGTGCATTTGAATCCAACGTTTCTGGTGCCCTCTGTCGTTTCAAGAGCAGCCGTGACAGGCGAGCACGAGCGCTTGGACTCTGCTCCCACAGCCGAAGAGCCAGCAGGGTAAGCTCCGGCTGGGCATCTTCAGCACGCAGTCAGCTTTGCAACTGTGAAACATATATTGCTGTCGCTCCTCTCTTTCCTACCTCAAAGACCACTAGAATCCAAAATCTCTGTGCCATTCTCTGCTGTGCAGCAGCAGAGAGAGTAGAGCAGGAACGTTTAGACTCTGCTAAAAGAGCAGAAGTGCCAGAACAAAATGTTCCTGCTGATCATCTTCAGCGCACAGCGACCTTTGCAACTCTGAAACACACATTGCAGTCAGTCCCCCCTTGCCTGCCTGAAAGACCAATTGAATCCAACATCTCTGTGCCCGCTCTCAGCTGAGCAGCAACAGAGACAGAAGAGCAGGAACGTTTAGACTGTGCTAAAACAGCAGAAGAGCCATGCAAAAAAGCTCCTGCTGATCATCTACAGCACACAGTCACCTTTGCAACTGTGACACAAACATTGCTGTCTCTTTTCACTGTTTCTCCTAAAAGTTCACTTGAATCCAACAGCTCTGTTTCCAGCTCTCTGCTGCGAGCAGCACAGTGGTTAGAGCATTAATGTGTGGAATCTAAGAGAGTGGAAGAGACCGTCCAGAAAGCTGCTGTTGCGCTTCTTCACCACACACTGAACTTTACAACTGTGACACACACATTGTTGTCACTCCTCACCTTATCTCCTAAAAGTGCATTTGAATCCAGCGTTTCTGGTGCCCTGTGTCGTTTCAAGAGCAGCCGTGACAGGTGAACACGAGCGCTTGGACTCTGCTCCCACAGCCGAAGGGCCAGGAGGGGGAGCTCCGGCTGGGCATCTTCAGGACAGAGTGAGCTTTCAAACTGTGTCACACACTTTGCTGTCACCCCTCACTTTCCTACCTGAAAGTCCAATTGAATCCAATATCTCCTGTGCCTGCTCTTTGTGAGCAGCAGCAGAATAGTGCACTTACGTCTGGACTCTGCTGAAACGGCAGAAGAGACAGTCCAGAAAGTTCCCACTGATCATCTTCAGCACACAGTGAGCTTAGCAACTGTGGCGCACACATTACTGTCACTCGTCACTTTATCTCCTAAAAGTCCATTTGAATGCAACCTCTCCACTGCCCGCTCTCTCTGAGCAGCAGCAGAGTAGAGCAGGAACGTTTAGACTGTGCTAAAACAGCAGAAGAGCCAGGCCCAAAACATTCTGCTGATAATCTGCAGCGCACAGCGAGCTTTGCAACTCTGAAACACGCATTGCTGCCACTCCTCCCTTTCCTGCCTGAAAGACCGATGGAATCCAACATCTCTGTGCCCGCTCTCAGCTGAGCAGCAACAGAGACAGTAGAGCAGGAACGTTTAGACTGTGCTAAAACAGCAGAAGAGCCATGCAAAAAAGCTCCTGCTGATCATCTATAGCACGCAGTCTCCTTTGCAACTGTGACACAAACATTGCTGTCACTTTTCACTGTTTCTCCTAAAAGTTCACTTGAACCCAACAACTCTGTTTCCAGCTCTCTGCTGTGAGCAGCACAGTGAGTAGAGCAGGAATGTGTGGAATCAAAGAGAGTGGAAGAGACAGTCCAGAAAGCTGCTGTTGTGCTTCTATACCACACACTGAACTTTACAACTGTGACACACACATTGTTGTTACTCCTCACTTTATCTCCTAAAAGTGCATTTGAATCCAACGTTTCTGGTGCCCTCTGTCGTTTCAAGAGCAGCCGTGACAGGCGAGCACGAGCGCTTGGACTCTGCTCCCACAGCCGAAGAGCCAGCAGGGTAAGCTCCGGCTGGGCATCTTCAGCACGCAGTCAGCTTTGCAACTGTGAAACATATATTGCTGTCGCTCCTCTCTTTCCTACCTCAAAGACCACTAGAATCCAAAATCTCTGTGCCATTCTCTGCTGTGCAGCAGCAGAGAGAGTAGAGCAGGAACGTTTAGACTCTGCTAAAAGAGCAGAAGTGCCAGAACAAAATGTTCCTGCTGATCATCTTCAGCGCACAGCGACCTTTGCAACTCTGAAACACACATTGCAGTCAGTCCCCCCTTGCCTGCCTGAAAGACCAATTGAATCCAACATCTCTGTGCCCGCTCTCAGCTGAGCAGCAACAGAGACAGAAGAGCAGGAACGTTTAGACTGTGCTAAAACAGCAGAAGAGCCATGCAAAAAAGCTCCTGCTGATCATCTACAGCACACAGTCACCTTTGCAACTGTGACACAAACATTGCTGTCTCTTTTCACTGTTTCTCCTAAAAGTTCACTTGAATCCAACAGCTCTGTTTCCAGCTCTCTGCTGCGAGCAGCACAGTGGTTAGAGCAGGAATGTGTGGAATCTAAGAGAGTGGAAGAGACCGTCCAGAAAGCTGCTGTTGCGCTTCTTCACCACACACTGAACTTTACAACTGTGACACACACATTGTTGTCACTCCTCACCTTATCTCCTAAAAGTGCATTTGAATCCAGCGTTTCTGGTGCCCTGTGTCGTTTCAAGAGCAGCCGTGACAGGTGAACACGAGCGCTTGGACTCTGCTCCCACAGCCGAAGGGCCAGGAGGGGGAGCTCCGGCTGGGCATCTTCAGGACAGAGTGAGCTTTCAAACTGTGTCACACACTTTGCTGTCACCCCTCACTTTCCTACCTGAAAGTCCAATTGAATCCAATATCTCCTGTGCCTGCTCTTTGTGAGCAGCAGCAGAATAGTGCACTTACGTCTGGACTCTGCTGAAACGGCAGAAGAGACAGTCCAGAAAGTTCCCACTGATCATCTTCAGCACACAGTGAGCTTAGCAACTGTGGCGCACACATTACTGTCACTCGTCACTTTATCTCCTAAAAGTCCATTTGAATGCAACCTCTCCACTGCCCGCTCTCTCTGAGCAGCAGCAGAGTAGAGCAGGAACGTTTAGACTGTGCTAAAACAGCAGAAGAGCCAGGCCCAAAACATTCTGCTGATAATCTGCAGCGCACAGCGAGCTTTGCAACTCTGAAACACGCATTGCTGCCACTCCTCCCTTTCCTGCCTGAAAGACCGATTGAATCCAACATCTCTGTGCCAGCTCTCAGCTGAGCAGCAACAGAGACAGTAGAGCAGGAACGTTTAGACTGTGCTAAAACAGCAGAAGAGCCATGCAAAAAAGCTCCTGCTGATCATCTATAGCACGCAGTCTCCTTTGCAACTGTGACACAAACATTGCTGTCACTTTTCACTGTTTCTCCTAAAAGTTCACTTGAACCCAACAACTCTGTTTCCAGCTCTCTGCTGTGAGCAGCACATTGAGTAGAGCAGGAATGTGTGGAATCAAAGACAGTGGAAGAGACAGTCCAGAAAGCTGCTGTTGTGCTTCTATACCACACACTGAACTTTACAACTGTGACACACACATTGTTGTTACTCCTCACTTTATCTCCTAAAAGTGCATTTGAATCCAACGTTTCTTCTGCCCTCTGTCGTTTCAAGAGCAGCCGTGACAGGCGAGCACGAGCGCTTGGACTCTGCTCCCACAGCCGAAGAGCCAGCAGGGTAAGCTCCGGCTGGGCATCTTCAGCACGCAGTCAGCTTTGCAACTGTGAAACATATATTGCTGTCGCTCCTCTCTTTCCTACCTCAAAGACCACTTGAATCCAAAATCTCTGTGCCATTCTCTGCTGTGCAGCAGCAGAGAGAGTAGAGCAGGAACGTTTAGACTCTGCTAAAAGAGCAGAAGTGCCAGAACAAAATGTTCCTGCTGATCATCTTCAGCGCACAGCGACCTTTGCAACTCTGAAACACACATTGCAGTCAGTCCCCCCTTGCCTGCCTGAAAGACCAATTGAATCCAACATCTCTGTGCCCGCTCTCTGCTGAGCAGCAACAGAGACAGAAGAGCAGGAACGTTTAGACTGTGCTAAAACAGCAGAAGAGCCATGCAAAAAAGCTCCTGCTGATCATCTACAGCACACAGTCACCTTTGCAACTGTGACACAAACATTGCTGTCTCTTTTCACTGTTTCTCCTAAAAGTTCACTTGAATCCAACAGCTCTGTTTCCAGCTCTCTGCTGCGAGCAGCACAGTGGTTAGAGCAGGAATGTGTGGAATCTAAGAGAGTGGAAGGGACCGTCCAGAAAGCTGCTGTTGCGCTTCTTCACCACACACTGAACTTTACAACTGTGACACACACATTGTTGTCACTCCTCACCTTATCTCCTAAAAGTGCATTTGAATCCAGCGTTTCTGGTGCCCTGTGTCGTTTCAAGAGCAGCCGTGACAGGTGAACACGAGCGCTTGGACTCTGCTCCCACAGCCGAAGGGCCAGGAGGGGGAGCTCCGGCTGGGCATCTTCAGGACAGAGTGAGCTTTCAAACTGTGTCACACACTTTGCTGTCACCCCTCACTTTCCTACCTGAAAGTCCAATTGAATCCAATATCTCCTGTGCCTGCTCTTTGTGAGCAGCAGCAGAATAGTGCACTTACGTCTGGACTCTGCTGAAACGGCAGAAAAGACAGTCCAGAAAGTTCCCACTGATCATCTTCAGCACACAGTGAGCTTAGCAACTGTGGCGCACACATTACTGTCACTCGTCACTTTATCTCCTAAAAGTCCATTTGAATGCAACCTCTCCACTGCCCGCTCTCTCTGAGCAGCAGCAGAGTAGAGCAGGAACGTTTAGACTGTGCTAAAACAGCAGAAGAGCCAGGCCCAAAACATTCTGCTGATAATCTGCAGCGCACAGCGAGCTTTGCAACTCTGAAACACGCATTGCTGCCACTCCTCCCTTTCCTGCCTGAAAGACCGATTGAATCCAACATCTCTGTGCCAGCTCTCAGCTGAGCAGCAACAGAGACAGTAGAGCAGGAACGTTTAGACTGTGCTAAAACAGCAGAAGAGCCATGCAAAAAAGCTCCTGCTGATCATCTATAGCACGCAGTCTCCTTTGCAACTGTGACACAAACATTGCTGTCACTTTTCACTGTTTCTCCTAAAAGTTCACTTGAACCCAACAACTCTGTTTCCAGCTCTCTGCTGTGAGCAGCACATTGAGTAGAGCAGGAATGTGTGGAATCAAAGACAGTGGAAGAGACAGTCCAGAAAGCTGCTGTTGTGCTTCTATACCACACACTGAACTTTACAACTGTGACACACACATTGTTGTTACTCCTCACTTTATCTCCTAAAAGTGCATTTGAATCCAACGTTTCTGGTGCCCTCTGTCGTTTCAAGAGCAGCCGTGACAGGCGAGCACGAGCGCTTGGACTCTGCTCCCACAGCCGAAGAGCCAGCAGGGTAAGCTCCGGCTGGGCATCTTCAGCACGCAGTCAGCTTTGCAACTGTGAAACATATATTGCTGTCGCTCCTCTCTTTCCTACCTCAAAGACCACTAGAATCCAAAATCTCTGTGCCATTCTCTGCTGTGCAGCAGCAGAGAGAGTAGAGCAGGAACGTTTAGACTCTGCTAAAAGAGCAGAAGTGCCAGAACAAAATGTTCCTGCTGATCATCTTCAGCGCACAGCGACCTTTGCAACTCTGAAACACACATTGCAGTCAGTCCCCCCTTGCCTGCCTGAAAGACCAATTGAATCCAACATCTCTGTGCCCGCTCTCAGCTGAGCAGCAACAGAGACAGAAGAGCAGGAACGTTTAGACTGTGCTAAAACAGCAGAAGAGCCATGCAAAAAAGCTCCTGCTGATCATCTACAGCACACAGTCACCTTTGCAACTGTGACACAAACATTGCTGTCTCTTTTCACTGTTTCTCCTAAAAGTTCACTTGAATCCAACAGCTCTGTTTCCAGCTCTCTGCTGCGAGCAGCACAGTGGTTAGAGCAGGAATGTGTGGAATCTAAGAGAGTGGAAGGGACCGTCCAGAAAGCTGCTGTTGCGCTTCTTCACCACACACTGAACTTTACAACTGTGACACACACATTGTTGTCACTCCTCACCTTATCTCCTAAAAGTGCATTTGAATCCAGCGTTTCTGGTGCCCTGTGTCGTTTCAAGAGCAGCCGTGACAGGTGAACACGAGCGCTTGGACTCTGCTCCCACAGCCGAAGGGCCAGGAGGGGGAGCTCCGGCTGGGCATCTTCAGGACAGAGTGAGCTTTCAAACTGTGTCACACACTTTGCTGTCACCCCTCACTTTCCTACCTGAAAGTCCAATTGAATCCAATATCTCCTGTGCCTGCTCTTTGTGAGCAGCAGCAGAATAGTGCACTTACGTCTGGACTCTGCTGAAACGGCAGAAGAGACAGTCCAGAAAGTTCCCACTGATCATCTTCAGCACACAGTGAGCTTAGCAACTGTGGCGCACACATTACTGTCACTCGTCACTTTATCTCCTAAAAGTCCATTTGAATGCAACCTCTCCACTGCCCGCTCTCTCTGAGCAGCAGCAGAGTAGAGCAGGAACGTTTAGACTGTGCTAAAACAGCAGAAGAGCCAGGCCCAAAACATTCTGCTCATAATCTGCAGCGCACAGCGAGCTTTGCAACTCTGAAACACGCATTGCTGCCACTCCTCCCTTTCCTGCCTGAAAGACCGATTGAATCCAACATCTCTGTGCCAGCTCTCAGCTGAGCAGCAACAGAGACAGTAGAGCAGGAACGTTTAGACTGTGCTAAAACAGCAGAAGAGCCATGCAAAAAAGCTCCTGCTGATCATCTATAGCACGCAGTCTCCTTTGCAACTGTGACACAAACATTGCTGTCACTTTTCACTGTTTCTCCTAAAAGTTCACTTGAACCCAACAACTCTGTTTCCAGCTCTCTGCTGTGAGCAGCACATTGAGTAGAGCAGGAATGTGTGGAATCAAAGACAGTGGAAGAGACAGTCCAGAAAGCTGCTGTTGTGCTTCTATACCACACACTGAACTTTACAACTGTGACACACACATTGTTGTTACTCCTCACTTTATCTCCTAAAAGTGCATTTGAATCCAACGTTTCTTCTGCCCTCTGTCGTTTCAAGAGCAGCCGTGACAGGCGAGCACGAGCGCTTGGACTCTGCTCCCACAGCCGAAGAGCCAGCAGGGTAAGCTCCGGCTGGGCATCTTCAGCACGCAGTCAGCTTTGCAACTGTGAAACATATATTGCTGTCGCTCCTCTCTTTCCTACCTCAAAGACCACTTGAATCCAAAATCTCTGTGCCATTCTCTGCTGTGCAGCAGCAGAGAGAGTAGAGCAGGAACGTTTAGACTCTGCTAAAAGAGCAGAAGTGCCAGAACAAAATGTTCCTGCTGATCATCTTCAGCGCACAGCGACCTTTGCAACTCTGAAACACACATTGCAGTCAGTCCCCCCTTGCCTGCCTGAAAGACCAATTGAATCCAACATCTCTGTGCCCGCTCTCTGCTGAGCAGCAACAGAGACAGAAGAGCAGGAACGTTTAGACTGTGCTAAAACAGCAGAAGAGCCATGCAAAAAAGCTCCTGCTGATCATCTACAGCACACAGTCACCTTTGCAACTGTGACACAAACATTGCTGTCTCTTTTCACTGTTTCTCCTAAAAGTTCACTTGAATCCAACAGCTCTGTTTCCAGCTCTCTGCTGCGAGCAGCACAGTGGTTAGAGCAGGAATGTGTGGAATCTAAGAGAGTGGAAGGGACCGTCCAGAAAGCTGCTGTTGCGCTTCTTCACCACACACTGAACTTTACAACTGTGACACACACATTGTTGTCACTCCTCACCTTATCTCCTAAAAGTGCATTTGAATCCAGCGTTTCTGGTGCCCTGTGTCGTTTCAAGAGCAGCCGTGACAGGTGAACACGAGCGCTTGGACTCTGCTCCCACAGCCGAAGGGCCAGGAGGGGGAGCTCCGGCTGGGCATCTTCAGGACAGAGTGAGCTTTCAAACTGTGTCACACACTTTGCTGTCACCCCTCACTTTCCTACCTGAAAGTCCAATTGAATCCAACATCTCCTGTGCCTGCTCTTTGTGAGCAGCAGCAGAATATTGCACTTACGTCTGGACTCTGCTGAAACGGCAGAAGAGACAGTCCAGAAAGTTCCCACTGATCATCTTCAGCACACAGTGAGCTTAGCAACTGTGGCGCACACATTACTGTCACTCGTCACTTTATCTCCTAAAAGTCCATTTGAATGCAACCTCTCCACTGCCCGCTCTCTCTGAGCAGCAGCAGAGTAGAGCAGGAACGTTTAGACTGTGCTAAAACAGCAGAAGAGCCAGGCCCAAAACATTCTGCTGATAATCTGCAGCGCACAGCGAGCTTTGCAACTCTGAAACACGCATTGCTGCCACTCCTTCCTTTCCTGCCTGAAAGACCGATTGAATCCAACATCTCTGTGCCCGCTCTCAGCTGAGCAGCAACAGAGACAGTAGAGCAGGAACGTTTAGACTGTGCTAAAACAGCAGAAGAGCCATGCAAAAAAGCTCCTGCTGATCATCTATAGCACACAGTCTCCTTTGCAACTGTGACACAAACATTGCTGTCACTTTTCACTGTTTCTCCTAAAAGTTCACTTGAACCCAACAACTCTGTTTCCAGCTCTCTGCTGTGAGCAGCACATTGAGTAGAGCAGGAATGTGTGGAATCAAAGACAGTGGAAGAGACAGTCCAGAAAGCTGCTGTTGTGCTTCTATACCACACACTGAACTTTACAACTGTGACACACACATTGTTGTTACTCCTCACTTTATCTCCTAAAAGTGCATTTGAATCCAACGTTTCTTCTGCCCTCTGTCGTTTCAAGAGCAGCCGTGACAGGCGAGCACGAGCGCTTGGACTCTGCTCCCACAGCCGAAGAGCCAGCAGGGTAAGCTCCGGCTGGGCATCTTCAGCACGCAGTCAGCTTTGCAACTGTGAAACATATATTGCTGTCGCTCCTCTCTTTCCTACCTCAAAGACCACTTGAATCCAAAATCTCTGTGCCATTCTCTGCTGTGCAGCAGCAGAGAGAGTAGAGCAGGAACGTTTAGACTCTGCTAAAAGAGCAGAAGTGCCAGAACAAAATGTTCCTGCTGATCATCTTCAGCGCACAGCGACCTTTGCAACTCTGAAACACACATTGCAGTCAGTCCCCCCTTGCCTGCCTGAAAGACCAATTGAATCCAACATCTCTGTGCCCGCTCTCTGCTGAGCAGCAACAGAGACAAAGAGCAGGAACGTTTAGACTGTGCTAAAACAGCAGAAGAGCCATGCAAAAAAGCTCCTGCTGATCATCTACAGCACACAGTCACCTTTGCAACTGTGACACAAACATTGCTGTCTCTTTTCACTGTTTCTCCTAAAAGTTCACTTGAATCCAACAGCTCTGTTTCCAGCTCTCTGCTGCGAGCAGCACAGTGGTTAGAGCAGGAATGTGTGCAATCTAAGAGAGTGGAAGAGACCGTCCAGAAAGCTGCTGTTGTGCTTCTTCACCACACACTGAACTTTACAACTGTGACACACACATTGTTGTCACTCCTCACCTTATCTCCTAAAAGTGCATTTGAATCCAGCGTTTCTGGTGCCCTGTGTCGTTTCAAGAGCAGCCGTGACAGGTGAACACGAGCGCTTGGACTCTGCTCCCACAGCCGAAGGGCCAGGAGGGGGAGCTCCGGCTGAGCATCTTCAGGACAGAGTGAGCTTTCAAACTGTGTCACACACTTTGCTGTCACCCCTCACTTTCCTACCTGAAAGTCCAATTGAATCCAACATCTCCAGTGCCTGCTCTTTGTGAGCAGCAGCAGAATATAGCACTTACGTCTGGACTCTGCTGAAACAGCAGAAGAGACAGTCCAGAAAGTTCCCACTGATCATCTTCAGCACACAGTCAGCTTAGCAACTGTGGCGCACACATTACTGTCACTCGTCACTTTATCTCCTAAAAGTCCATTTGAATGCAACCTCTCCACTGCCCGCTCTCTCTGAGCAGCAGCAGAGTAGAGCAGGAACGTTTAGACTGTGCTAAAACAGAAGAAGAGCCGGGCCCAAAACATTCTCCTGATAATCTGCAGCACACAGCGAGCTTTGCAACTCTGAAACACGCATTGCTGCCACTCCTCCCTTTCCTGCCTGAAAGACCAATTGAATCCAACATGTCTGTGCCCGCTCTCAGCTGAGCAGCAACAGAGACAGTAGAGCAGGAACGTTTAGACTGTGCTAAAACAGCAGAAGAGCCATGCAAAAAAGCTCCTGCTGATCATCTATAGCACACAGTCTCCTTTGCAACTGTGACACAAACATTGCTGTCACTTTTCACTGTTTCTCCTAAAAGTTCACTTGAATCCAACAACTCTGTTTCCAGCTCTCTGCTGTGAGCAGCACATTGATTAGAGCAGGAATGTGTGGAATCAGAGAGTGGAAGAGACAGTCCAGTAAGCTGCTGTTGTGCTTCTATACCACACACTGAACTTTACAACTGTGACGCACACATTGTTGTTACTCCTCACTTTATCTCTTAAAAGTGCATTTGAATCCAACGTTTCTTCTGCCCTCTGTCGTTTCAAGAGCAGCCGTGACAGGCGAGCACGAGCGCTTGGACTCTGCTCCCACAGCCGAAGAGCCAGCAGGGTAAGCTCCGGCTGGGCATCTTCAGCACGCAGTCAGCTTTGCAACTGTGAAACATATATTGCTGTCGCTCCTCTCTTTCCTACCTCAAAGACCACTTGAATCCAAAATCTCTGTGCCATTCTCTGCTGTGCAGCAGCAGAGAGAGTAGAGCAGGAACGTTTAGACTCTGCTAAAAGAGCAGAAGTGCCAGAACAAAATGTTCCTGCTGATCATCTTCAGCGCACAGCGAGCTTTGCAACTCTGAAACACACATTGCAGTCAGTCCCCCCTTGCCTGCCTGAAAGACCAATTGAATCCAACATCTCTGTGCCCGCTCTCTGCTGAGCAGCAACAGAGACAGAAGAGCAGGAACGTTTAGACTGTGCTAAAACAGCAGAAGAGCCATGCAAAAAAGCTCCTGCTGATCATCTACAGCACACAGTCACCTTTGCAACGGTGACACAAACATTGCTGTCACTTTTCACTGTTTCTCCTAAAAGTTCACTTGAATCCAACAGCTCTGTTTCCAGCTCTCTGCTGCGAGCAGCACAGTGGTTAGAGCAGGAATGTGTGGAATCTAAGAGAGTGGAAGGGACCGTCCAGAAAGCTGCTGTTGCGCTTCTTCACCACACACTGAACTTTACAACTGTGACACACACATTGTTGTCACTCCTCACCTTATCTCCTAAAAGTGCATTTGAATCCAGCGTTTCTGGTGCCCTGTGTCGTTTCAAGAGCAGCCGTGACAGGTGAACACGAGCGCTTGGACTCTGCTCCCACAGCCGAAGGGCCAGGAGGGGGAGCTCCGGCTGGGCATCTTCAGGACAGAGTGAGCTTTCAAACTGTGTCACACACTTTGCTGTCACCCCTCACTTTCCTACCTGAAAGTCCAATTGAATCCAACATCTCCTGTGCCTGCTCTTTGTGAGCAGCAGCAGAATATTGCACTTACGTCTGGACTCTGCTGAAACGGCAGAAGAGACAGTCCAGAAAGTTCCCACTGATCATCTTCAGCACACAGTGAGCTTAGCAACTGTGGCGCACACATTACTGTCACTCGTCACTTTATCTCCTAAAAGTCCATTTGAATGCAACCTCTCCACTGCCCGCTCTCTCTGAGCAGCAGCAGAGTAGAGCAGGAACGTTTAGACTGTGCTAAAACAGCAGAAGAGCCAGGCCCAAAACATTCTGCTGATAATCTGCAGCGCACAGCGAGCTTTGCAACTCTGAAACACGCATTGCTGCCACTCCTTCCTTTCCTGCCTGAAAGACCGATTGAATCCAACATCTCTGTGCCCGCTCTCAGCTGAGCAGCAACAGAGACAGTAGAGCAGGAACGTTTAGACTGTGCTAAAACAGCAGAAGAGCCATGCAAAAAAGCTCCTGCTGATCATCTATAGCACACAGTCTCCTTTGCAACTGTGACACAAACATTGCTGTCACTTTTCACTGTTTCTCCTAAAAGTTCACTTGAACCCAACAACTCTGTTTCCAGCTCTCTGCTGTGAGCAGCACATTGAGTAGAGCAGGAATGTGTGGAATCAAAGACAGTGGAAGAGACAGTCCAGAAAGCTGCTGTTGTGCTTCTATACCACACACTGAACTTTACAACTGTGACACACACATTGTTGTTACTCCTCACTTTATCTCCTAAAAGTGCATTTGAATCCAACGTTTCTTCTGCCCTCTGTCGTTTCAAGAGCAGCCGTGACAGGCGAGCACGAGCGCTTGGACTCTGCTCCCACAGCCGAAGAGCCAGCAGGGTAAGCTCCGGCTGGGCATCTTCAGCACGCAGTCAGCTTTGCAACTGTGAAACATATATTGCTGTCGCTCCTCTCTTTCCTACCTCAAAGACCACTTGAATCCAAAATCTCTGTGCCATTCTCTGCTGTGCAGCAGCAGAGAGAGTAGGGCAGGAACGTTTAGACTCTGCTAAAAGAGCAGAAGTGCCAGAACAAAATGTTCCTGCTGATCATCTTCAGCGCACAGCGACCTTTGCAACTCTGAAACACACATTGCAGTCAGTCCCCCCTTGCCTGCCTGAAAGACCAATTGAATCCAACATCTCTGTGCCCGCTCTCAGCTGGTCAGCAACAGAGACGGAAGAGCAGGAACGTTTAGACTGTGCTAAAACAGCAGAAGAGCCATGCAAAAAAGCTCCTGCTGATCATCTACAGCACACAGTCACCTTTGCAACTGTGACACAAACATTGCTGTCTCTTTTCACTGTTTCTCCTAAAAGTTCACTTGAATCCAACAGCTCTGTTTCCAGCTCTCTGCTGCGAGCAGCACAGTGGTTAGAGCAGGAATGTGTGGAATCTAAGAGAGTGGAAGGGACCGTCCAGAAAGCTGCTGATGCGCTTCTTCACCACACACTGAACTTTACAACTGTGACACACACATTGTTGTCACTCCTCACCTTATCTCCTAAAAGTGCATTTAAATCCAGCGTTTCTGGTGCCCTGTGTCGTTTCAAGAGCAGCCGTGACAGGTGAACACGAGCGCTTGGACTCTGCTCCCACAGCCGAAGGGCCAGGAGGGGGAGCTCCGGCTGGGCATCTTCAGGACAGAGTGAGCTTTCAAACTGTGTCACACACTTTGCTGTCACCCCTCACTTTCCTACCTGAAAGTCCAATTGAATCCAACATCTCCTGTGCCTGCTCTTTGTGAGCAGCAGCAGAATATTGCACTTACGTCTGGACTCTGCTGAAACAGCAGAAGAGACAGTCCAGAAAGTTCCCACTGATCATCTTCAGCACACAGTGAGCTTAGCAACTGTGGCGCACACATTACTGTCACTCGTCACTTTATCTCCTAAAAGTCCATTTGAATGCAACCTCTCCACTGCCCGCTCTCTCTGAGCAGCAGCAGAGTAGAGCAGGAACGTTTAGACTGTGCTAAAACAGAAGAAGAGCCGGGCCCAAAACATTCTCCTGATAATCTGCAGCGCACAGCGAGCTTTGCAACTCTGAAACAAGCATTGCTGCCACTCCTCCCTTTCCTGCCTGAAAGACCAATTGAATCCAACATGTCTGTTCCCGCTCTCAGCCGAGCAGCAACAGAGACTGTAGAGCAGGAACGTTTAGACTGTGCTAAAACAGCAGAAGAGCCATGCAAAAAAGCTCCTGCTGATCATCTATAGCACACAGTCTCCTTTGCAACTGTGACACAAACATTGCTGTCACTTTTCACTGTTTCTCCTAAAAGTTCACTTGAACCCAACAACTCTGTTTCCAGCTCTCTGCTGTGAGCAGCACAGTGAGTAGAGCAGGAATGTGTGGAATCAAAGAGAGTGGAAGAGACAGTCCAGAAAGCTGCTGTTGTGCTTCTATACAACACACTGAACTTTACAACTGTGACACACACATTGTTGTTACTCCTCACTTTATCTCCTAAAAGTGCATTTGAATCCAACGTTTCTTCTGCCCTCTGTCGTTTCAAGAGCAGCCGTGACAGGCGAGCACGAGCGCTTGGACTCTGCTCCCACAGCCGAAGAGCCAGCAGGGTAAGCTCCGGCTGGGCATCTTCAGCACGCAGTCAGCTTTGCAACTGTGAAACATATATTGCTGTCGCTCCTCTCTTTCCTACCTCAAAGACCACTTGAATCCAAAATCTCTGTGGATTCTCTGCTGTGCAGCAGCAGAGAGAGTAGAGCAGGAACGTTTAGACTCTGCTAAAAGAGCAGAAGTGCCAGAACAAAATGTTCCTGCTGATCATCTTCAGCGCACAGCGACCTTTGCAACTCTGAAACACACATTGCAGTCAGTCCCCCCTTGCCTGCCTGAAAGACCAATTGAATCCAACATCTCTGTGCCCGCTCTCAGCTGAGCAGCAACAGAGACAGAAGAGCAGGAACGTTTAGACTGTGCTAAAACAGCAGAAGAGCCATGTAAAAAAGCTCCTGCTGATCATCTACAGCACACAGTCACCTTTGCAACTGTGACACAAACATTGCTGTCTCTTTTCACTGTTTCTCCTAAAAGTTCACTTGAATCCAACAGTTCTGTTTCCAGCTCTCTGCTGCGAGCAGCACAGTGGTTAGAGCAGGAATGTGTGGAATCTAAGAGAGTGGAAGGGACCGTCCAGAAAGCTGCTGTTGCGCTTCTTCACCACACACTGAACTTTACAACTGTGACACACACATTGTTGTCACTCCTCACCTTATCTCCTAAAAGTGCATTTGAATCCAGCGTTTCTGGTGCCCTGTGTCGTTTCAAGAGCAGCCGTGACAGGTGAACACGAGCGCTTGGACTCTGCTCCCACAGCCGAAGGGCCAGGAGGGGGAGCTCCGGCTGGGCATCTTCAGGACAGAGTGAGCTTTCAAACTGTGTCACACACTTTGCTGTCACCCCTCACTTTCCTACCTGAAAGTCCAATTGAATCCAACATCTCCTGTGCCTGCTCTTTGTGAGCAGCAGCAGAATATTGCACTTACGTCTGGACTCTGCTGAAACAGCAGAAGAGACAGTCCAGAAAGTTCCCACTGATCATCTTCAGCACACAGTCAGCTTAGCAACTGTGGCGCACACATTACTGTCACTCGTCACTTTATCTCCTAAAAGTCCATTTGAATGCAACCTCTCCACTGCCCGCTCTCTCTGAGCAGCAGCAGAGTAGAGCAGGAACGTTTAGACTGTGCTAAAACAGAAGAAGAGCCGGGCCCAAAACATTCTCCTGATAATCTGCAGCACACAGCGAGCTTTGCAACTCTGAAACACGCATTGCTGCCACTCCTCCCTTTCCTGCCTGAAAGACCAATTGAATCCAACATGTCTGTGCCCGCTCTCAGCTGAGCAGCAACAGAGACAGTAGAGCAGGAACGTTTAGACTCTGCTAAAACAGCAGAAGAGCCATGCAAAAAAGCTCCTGCTGATCATCTATAGCACACAGTCTCCTTTGCAACTGTGACACAAACATTGCTGTCACTTTTCACTGTTTCTCCTAAAAGTTCACTTGAATCCAACAACTCTGTTTCCAGCTCTCTGCTGTGAGCAGCACATTGAGTAGAGCAGGAATGTGTGGAATCAGAGAGTGGAAGAGACAGTCCAGTAAGCTGCTGTTGTGCTTCTATACCACACACTGAACTTTACAACTGTGACACACACATTGTTGTTACTCCTCACTTTATCTCTTAAAAGTGCATTTGAATCCAACGTTTCTTCTGCCCTCTGTCGTTTCAAGAGCAGCCGTGACAGGCGAGCACGAGCGCTTGGACTCTGCTCCCACAGCCGAAGAGCCAGCAGGGTAAGCTCCGGCTGGGCATCTTCAGCACGCAGTCAGCTTTGCAACTGTGAAACATATATTGCAGTCGCTCCTCTCTTTCCTACCTCAAAGACCACTTGAATCCAAAATCTCTGTGCCATTCTCTGCTGTGCAGCAGCAGAGAGAGTAGAGCAGGAACGTTTAGACTCTGCTAAAAGAGCAGAAGTGCCAGAACAAAATGTTCCTGCTGATCATCTTCAGCGCACAGCGAGCTTTGCAACTCTGAAACACACATTGCAGTCAGTCCCCCCTTGCCTGCCTGAAAGACCAATTGAATCCAACATCTCTGTGCCCGCTCTCTGCTGAGCAGCAACAGAGACAGAAGAGCAGGAACGTTTAGACTGTGCTAAAACAGCAGAAGAGCCATGCAAAAAAGCTCCTGCTGATCATCTACAGCACACAGTCACCTTTGCAACTGTGACACAAACATTGCTGTCTCTTTTCACTGTTTCTCCTAAAAGTTCACTTGAATCCAAAAACTCTGTTTCCAGCTCTCTGCTGCGAGCAGCACAGTGGTTAGAGCAGGAATGTGTGGAATCTAAGAGAGTGGAAGAGACCGTCCAGAAAGCTGCTGTTGCGCTTCTTCACCACACACTGAACTTTACAACTGTGACACACACATTGTTGTCACTCCTCACTTTATCTCCTAAAAGTGCATTTGAATCCAGCGTTTCTGGTGCCTTGTGTCGTTTCAAGAGCAGCCGTGACAGGTGAACACGAGCGCTTGGACTCTGCTCCCACAGCCGAAGGGCCAGGAGGGGGAGCTCCGGCTGGGCATCTTCAGGACAGAGTGAGCTTTCAAACTGTGTCACACACTTTGCTGTCACCCCTCACTTTCCTACCTGAAAGTCCAATTGAATCCAACATCTCCTGTGCCTGCTCTTTGTGAGCAGCAGCAGAATATTGCACTTACGTCTGGACTCTGCTGAAACAGCAGAAGAGACAGTCCAGAAAGTTCCCACTGATCATCTTCAGCACACAGTGAGCATAGCAACTGTGGCGCACACATTACTGTCACTCGTCACTTTATCTCCTAAAAGTCCATTTGAATGCAACCTCTCCACTGCCCGCTCTCTCTGAGCAGCAGCAGAGTAGAGCAGGAACGTTTAGACTGTGCTAAAACAGAAGAAGAGCCGGGCCCAAAACATTCTCCTGATAATCTGCAGCACACAGCGAGCTTTGCAACTCTGAAACACGCATTGCTGCCACTCCTCCCTTTCCTGCCTGAAAGACCAATTGAATCCAACATGTCTGTGCCCGCTCTCAGCTGAGCAGCAACAGAGACAGTAGAGCAGGAACGTTTAGACTCTGCTAAAACAGCAGAAGAGCCATGCAAAAAAGCTCCTGCTGATCATCTATAGCACACAGTCTCCTTTGCAACTGTGACACAAACATTGCTGTCACTTTTCACTGTTTCTCCTAAAAGTTCACTTGAATCCAACAACTCTGTTTCCAGCTCTCTGCTGTGAGCAGCACATTGAGTAGAGCAGGAATGTGTGGAATCAGAGAGTGGAAGAGACAGTCCAGTAAGCTGCTGTTGTGCTTCTATACCACACACTGAACTTTACAACTGTGACACACACATTGTTGTTACTCCTCACTTTATCTCTTAAAAGTGCATTTGAATCCAACGTTTCTTCTGCCCTCTGTCGTTTCAAGAGCAGCCGTGACAGGCGAGCACGAGCGCTTGGACTCTGCTCCCACAGCCGAAGAGCCAGCAGGGTAAGCTCCGGCTGGGCATCTTCAGCACGCAGTCAGCTTTGCAACTGTGAAACATATATTGCTGTCGCTCCTCTCTTTCCTACCTCAAAGACCACTTGAATCCAAAATCTCTGTGCCATTCTCTGCTGTGCAGCAGCAGAGAGAGTAGAGCAGGAACGTTTAGACTCTGCTAAAAGAGCAGAAGTGCCAGAACAAAATGTTCCTGCTGATCATCTTCAGCGCACAGCGAGCTTTGCAACTCTGAAACACACATTGCAGTCAGTCCCCCCTTGCCTGCCTGAAAGACCAATTGAATCCAACATCTCTGTGCCCTCTCTCTGCTGAGCAGCAACAGAGACAGAAGAGCAGGAACGTTTAGACTGTGCTAAAACAGCAGAAGAGCCATGCAAAAAAGCTCCTGCTGATCATCTACAGCACACAGTCACCTTTGCAACTGTGACACAAACATTGCTGTCTCTTTTCACTGTTTCTCCTAAAAGTTCACTTGAATCCAACAGCTCTGTTTCCAGCTCTCTGCTGCGAGCAGCACAGTGGTTAGAGCAGGAATGTGTGCAATCTAAGAGAGTGGAAGAGACCGTCCAGAAAGCTGCTGTTGTGCTTCTTCACCACACACTGAACTTTACAACTGTGACACACACATTGTTGTCACTCCTCACCTTATCTCCTAAAAGTGCATTTGAATCCAGCGTTTCTGGTGCCCTGTGTCGTTTCAAGAGCAGCCGTGACAGGTGAACACGAGCGCTTGGACTCTGCTCCCACAGCCGAAGGGCCAGGAGGGGGAGCTCCGGCTGAGCATCTTCAGGACAGAGTGAGCTTTCAAACTGTGTCACACACTTTGCTGTCACCCCTCACTTTCCTACCTGAAAGTCCAATTGAATCCAACATCTCCAGTGCCTGCTCTTTGTGAGCAGCAGCAGAATATAGCACTTACGTCTGGACTCTGCTGAAACAGCAGAAGAGACAGTCCAGAAAGTTCCCACTGATCATCTTCAGCACACAGTGAGCTTAGCAACTGTGGCGCACACATTACTGTCACTCGTCACTTTATCTCCTAAAAGTCCATTTGAATGCAACCTCTCCACTGCCCGCTCTCTCTGAGCAGCAGCAGAGTAGAGCAGGAACGTTTAGACTGTGCTAAAACAGAAGAAGAGCCGGGCCCAAAACATTCTCCTGATAATCTGCAGCACACAGCGAGCTTTGCAACTCTGAAACACGCATTGCTGCCACTCCTCCCTTTCCTGCCTGAAAGACCAATTGAATCCAACATGTCTGTGCCCGCTCTCAGCTGAGCAGCAACAGAGACAGTAGAGCAGGAACGTTTAGACTCTGCTAAAACAGCAGAAGAGCCATGCAAAAAAGCTCCTGCTGATCATCTATAGCACACAGTCTCCTTTGCAACTGTGACACAAACATTGCTGTCACTTTTCACTGTTTCTCCTAAAAGTTCACTTGAATCCAACAACTCTGTTTCCAGCTCTCTGCTGTGAGCAGCACATTGAGTAGAGCAGGAATGTGTGGAATCAGAGAGTGGAAGAGACAGTCCAGTAAGCTGCTGTTGTGCTTCTATACCACACACTGAACTTTACAACTGTGACACACACATTGTTGTTACTCCTCACTTTATCTCTTAAAAGTGCATTTGAATCCAACGTTTCTTCTGCCCTCTGTCGTTTCAAGAGCAGCCGTGACAGGCGAGCACGAGCGCTTGGACTCTGCTCCCACAGCCGAAGAGCCAGCAGGGTAAGCTCCGGCTGGGCATCTTCAGCACGCAGTCAGCTTTGCAACTGTGAAACATATATTGCAGTCGCTCCTCTCTTTCCTACCTCAAAGACCACTTGAATCCAAAATCTCTGTGCCATTCTCTGCTGTGCAGCAGCAGAGAGAGTAGAGCAGGAACGTTTAGACTCTGCTAAAAGAGCAGAAGTGCCAGAACAAAATGTTCCTGCTGATCATCTTCAGCGCACAGCGAGCTTTGCAACTCTGAAACACACATTGCAGTCAGTCCCCCCTTGCCTGCCTGAAAGACCAATTGAATCCAACATCTCTGTGCCCGCTCTCTGCTGAGCAGCAACAGAGACAGAAGAGCAGGAACGTTTAGACTGTGCTAAAACAGCAGAAGAGCCATGCAAAAAAGCTCCTGCTGATCATCTACAGCACACAGTCACCTTTGCAACTGTGACACAAACATTGCTGTCTCTTTTCACTGTTTCTCCTAAAAGTTCACTTGAATCCAACAGCTCTGTTTCCAGCTCTCTGCTGCGAGCAGCACAGTGGTTAGAGCAGGAATGTGTGCAATCTAAGAGAGTGGAAGAGACCGTCCAGAAAGCTGCTGTTGTGCTTCTTCACCACACACTGAACTTTACAACTGTGACACACACATTGTTGTCACTCCTCACCTTATCTCCTAAAAGTGCATTTGAATCCAGCGTTTCTGGTGCCCTGTGTCGTTTCAAGAGCAGCCGTGACAGGTGAACACGAGCGCTTGGACTCTGCTCCCACAGCCGAAGGGCCAGGAGGGGGAGCTCCGGCTGAGCATCTTCAGGACAGAGTGAGCTTTCAAACTGTGTCACACACTTTGCTGTCACCCCTCACTTTCCTACCTGAAAGTCCAATTGAATCCAACATCTCCAGTGCCTGCTCTTTGTGAGCAGCAGCAGAATATAGCACTTACGTCTGGACTCTGCTGAAACAGCAGAAGAGACAGTCCAGAAAGTTCCCACTGATCATCTTCAGCACACAGTGAGCTTAGCAACTGTGGCGCACACATTACTGTCACTCGTCACTTTATCTCCTAAAAGTCCATTTGAATGCAACCTCTCCACTGCCCGCTCTCTCTGAGCAGCAGCAGAGTAGAGCAGGAACGTTTAGACTGTGCTAAAACAGAAGAAGAGCCGGGCCCAAAACATTCTCCTGATAATCTGCAGCACACAGCGAGCTTTGCAACTCTGAAACACGCATTGCTGCCACTCCCCCCTTGCCTGCCTGAAAGACCAATTGAATCCAACATGTCTGTGCCCGCTCTCAGCTGAGCAGCAACAGAGACAGTAGAGCAGGAACGTTTAGACTCTGCTAAAACAGCAGAAGAGCCATGCAAAAAAGCTCCTGCTGATCATCTATAGCACACAGTCTCCTTTGCAACTGTGACACAAACATTGCTGTCACTTTTCACTGTTTCTCCTAAAAGTTCACTTGAATCCAACAACTCTGTTTCCAGCTCTCTGCTGTGAGCAGCACATTGAGTAGAGCAGGAATGTGTGGAATCAGAGAGTGGAAGAGACAGTCCAGTAAGCTGCTGTTGTGCTTCTATACCACACACTGAACTTTACAACTGTGACACACACATTGTTGTTACTCCTCACTTTATCTCTTAAAAGTGCATTTGAATCCAACGTTTCTTCTGCCCTCTGTCGTTTCAAGAGCAGCCGTGACAGGCGAGCACGAGCGCTTGGACTCTGCTCCCACAGCCGAAGAGCCAGCAGGGTAAGCTCCGGCTGGGCATCTTCAGCACGCAGTCAGCTTTGCAACTGTGAAACATATATTGCAGTCGCTCCTCTCTTTCCTACCTCAAAGACCACTTGAATCCAAAATCTCTGTGCCATTCTCTGCTGTGCAGCAGCAGAGAGAGTAGAGCAGGAACGTTTAGACTCTGCTAAAAGAGCAGAAGTGCCAGAACAAAATGTTCCTGCTGATCATCTTCAGCGCACAGCGAGCTTTGCAACTCTGAAACACACATTGCAGTCAGTCCCCCCTTGCCTGCCTGAAAGACCAATTGAATCCAACATCTCTGTGCCCGCTCTCTGCTGAGCAGCAACAGAGACAGAAGAGCAGGAACGTTTAGACTGTGCTAAAACAGCAGAAGAGCCATGCAAAAAAGCTCCTGCTGATCATCTACAGCACACAGTCACCTTTGCAACTGTGACACAAACATTGCTGTCTCTTTTCACTGTTTCTCCTAAAAGTTCACTTGAATCCAAAAACTCTGTTTCCAGCTCTCTGCTGCGAGCAGCACAGTGGTTAGAGCAGGAATGTGTGGAATCTAAGAGAGTGGAAGAGACCGTCCAGAAAGCTGCTGTTGCGCTTCTTCACCACACACTGAACTTTACAACTGTGACACACACATTGTTGTCACTCCTCACCTTATCTCCTAAAAGTGCATTTGAATCCAGCGTTTCTGGTGCCTTGTGTCGTTTCAAGAGCAGCCGTGACAGGTGAACACGAGCGCTTGGACTCTGCTCCCACAGCCGAAGGGCCAGGAGGGGGAGCTCCGGCTGGGCATCTTCAGGACAGAGTGAGCTTTCAAACTGTGTCACACACTTTGCTGTCACCCCTCACTTTCCTACCTGAAAGTCCAATTGAATCCAACATCTCCTGTGCCTGCTCTTTGTGAGCAGCAGCAGAATATTGCACTTACGTCTGGACTCTGCTGAAACAGCAGAAGAGACAGTCCAGAAAGTTCCCACTGATCATCTTCAGCACACAGTGAGCATAGCAACTGTGGCGCACACATTACTGTCACTCGTCACTTTATCTCCTAAAAGTCCATTTGAATGCAACCTCTCCACTGCCCGCTCTCTCTGAGCAGCAGCAGAGTAGAGCAGGAACGTTTAGACTGTGCTAAAACAGAAGAAGAGCCGGGCCCAAAACATTCTCCTGATAATCTGCAGCACACAGCGAGCTTTGCAACTCTGAAACACGCATTGCTGCCACTCCTCCCTTTCCTGCCTGAAAGACCAATTGAATCCAACATGTCTGTGCCCGCTCTCAGCTGAGCAGCAACAGAGACAGTAGAGCAGGAACGTTTAGACTCTGCTAAAACAGCAGAAGAGCCATGCAAAAAAGCTCCTGCTGATCATCTATAGCACACAGTCTCCTTTGCAACTGTGACACAAACATTGCTGTCACTTTTCACTGTTTCTCCTAAAAGTTCACTTGAATCCAACAACTCTGTTTCCAGCTCTCTGCTGTGAGCAGCACATTGAGTAGAGCAGGAATGTGTGGAATCAGAGAGTGGAAGAGACAGTCCAGTAAGCTGCTGTTGTGCTTCTATACCGCACACTGAACTTTACAACTGTGACACACACATTGTTGTTACTCCTCACTTTATCTCTTAAAAGTGCATTTGAATCCAACGTTTCTTCTGCCCTCTGTCGTTTCAAGAGCAGCCGTGACAGGCGAGCACGAGCGCTTGGACTCTGCTCCCACAGCCGAAGAGCCAGCAGGGTAAGCTCCGGCTGGGCATCTTCAGCACGCAGTCAGCTTTGCAACTGTGAAACATATATTGCTGTCGCTCCTCTCTTTCCTACCTCAAAGACCACTTGAATCCAAAATCTCTGCGCCATTCTCTGCTGTGCAGCAGCAGAGAGAGTAGAGCAGGAACGTTTAGACTCTGCTAAAAGAGCAGAAGTGCCAGAACAAAATGTTCCTGCTGATCATCTTCAGCGCACAGCGAGCTTTGCAACTCTGAAACACACATTGCAGTCAGTCCCCCCTTGCCTGCCTGAAAGACCAATTGAATCCAACATCTCTGTGCCCGCTCTCTGCTGAGCAGCAACAGAGACAGAAGAGCAGGAACGTTTAGACTGTGCTAAAACAGCAGAAGAGCCATGCAAAAAAGCTCCTGATGATCATCTACAGCACACAGTCACCTTTGCAACTGTGACACAAACATTGCTGTCTCTTTTCACTGTTTCTCCTAAAAGTTCACTTCAATCCAACAGCTCTGTTTCCAGCTCTCTGCTGCGAGCAGCACAGTGGTTAGAGCAGGAATGTGTGGAATCTAAGAGAGTGGAAGAGACAGTCCAGAAAGCTGCTGTTGCGCTTCTTCACCACACACTGAACTTTACAACTGTGACACACACATTGTTGTCACTCCTCACCTTATCTCCTAAAAGTGCATTTGAATCCAGCGTTTCTGGTGCCCTGTGTCGTTTCAAGAGCAGCCGTGACAGGTGAACACGAGCGCTTGGACTCTACTCCCACAGCCGAAGGGCCAGGAGGGGGAGCTCCGGCTGGGCATCTTCAGGACAGAGTGAGCTTTCAAACTGTGTCACACACTTTGCTGTCACCCCTCACTTTCCTACCTGAAATTCCAATTGAATCCAACATCTCCTGTGCCTGCTCTTTGTGAGCAGCAGCAGAATATTGCACTTACGTCTGGACTCTGCTGAAACAGCAGAAGAGACAGTCCAGAAAGTTCCCACTGATCATCTTCAGCACACAGTGAGCTTAGCAACTGTGGCGCACACATTACTGTCACTCGTCACTTTATCTCCTAAAAGTCCATTTGAATGCAACCTCTCCACTGCCCGCTCTCTCTGAGCAGCAGCAGAGTAGAGCAGGAACGTTTAGACTGTGCTAAAACAGAAGAAGAGCCGGGCCCAAAACATTCTCCTGATAATCTGCAGCGCACAGCGAGCTTTGCAACTCTGAAACAAGCATTGCTGCCACTCCTCCCTTTCCTGCCTGAAAGACCAATTGAATCCAACATGTCTGTGCCCGCTCTCAGCTGAGCAGCAACAGAGACAGTAGAGCAGGAACGTTTAGACTCTGCTAAAACAGCAGAAGAGCCATGCAAAAAAGCTCCTGCTGATCATCTATAGCACACAGTCTCCTTTGCAACTGTGACACAAACATTGCTGTCACTTTTCACTGTTTCTCCTAAAAGTTCACTTGAACCCAACAACTCTGTTTCCAGCTCTCTGCTGTGAGCAGCACAGTGAGTAGAGCAGGAATGTGTGGAATCAAAGAGAGTGGAAGAGACAGTCCAGAAAGCTGCTGTTGTGCTTCTATACAACACACTGAACTTTACAACTGTGACACACACATTGTTGTTACTCCTCACTTTATCTCCTAAAAGTGCATTTGAATCCAACGTTTCTGGTGCCCTCTGTCGTTTCAAGAGCAGCCGTGACAGGCGAGCACAAGCGCTTGGACTCTGCTCCCACAGCCGAAGAGCCAGCAGGGTAAGCTCCGGCTGGGCATCTTCAGCACGCAGTCAGCTTTGCAACTGTGAAACATATATTGCTGTCGCTCCTCTCTTTCCTACCTCAAAGACCACTTGAATCCAAAATCTCTGCGCCATTCTCTGCTGTGCAGCAGCAGAGACTGTAGAGCAGGAACGTTTAGACTCTGCTAAAAGAGCAGAAGTGCCAGAACAAAATGTTCCTGCTGATCATCTTCAGCGCACAGCGAGCTTTGCAACTCTGAAACACACATTGCAGTCAGTCCCCCCTTGCCTGCCTGAAAGACCAATTGAATCCAACATCTCTGTGCCCGCTCTCTGCTGAGCAGCAACAGAGACAGAAGAGCAGGAACGTTTAGACTGTGCTAAAACAGCAGAAGAGCCATGCAAAAAAGCTCCTGCTGATCATCTACAGCACACAGTCACCTTTGCAACTGTGACACAAACATTGCTGTCTCTTTTCACTGTTTCTCCTAAAAGTTCACTTGAATCCAACAGCTCTGTTTCCAGCTCTCTGCTGCGAGCAGCACAGTGGTTAGAGCAGGAATGTGTGGAATCTAAGAGAGTGGAAGAGACCGTCCAGAAAGCTGCTGTTGTGCTTCTTCACCACACACTGAACTTTACAACTGTGACACACACATTGTTGTCACTCCTCACCTTATCTCCTAAAAGTGCATTTGAATCCAGCGTTTCTGGTGCCCTGTGTCGTTTCAAGAGCAGCCGTGACAGGTGAACACGAGCGCTTGGACTCTGCTCCCACAGCCGAAGGGCCAGGAGGGGGAGCTCCGGCTGAGCATCTTCAGGACAGAGTGAGCTTTCAAACTGTGTCACACACTTTGCTGTCACCCCTCACTTTCCTACCTGAAAGTCCAATTGAATCCAACATCTCCAGTGCCTGCTCTTTGTGAGCAGCAGCAGAATATAGCACTTACGTCTGGACTCTGCTGAAACAGCAGAAGAGACAGTCCAGAAAGTTCCCACTGATCATCTTCAGCACACAGTGAGCTTAGCAACTGTGGCGCACACATTACTGTCACTCGTCACTTTATCTCCTAAAAGTCCATTTGAATGCAACCTCTCCACTGCCCGCTCTCTCTGAGCAGCAGCAGAGTAGAGCAGGAACGTTTAGACTGTGCTAAAACAGAAGAAGAGCCGGGCCCAAAACATTCTCCTGATAATCTGCAGCACACAGCGAGCTTTGCAACTCTGAAACACGCATTGCTGCCACTCCTCCCTTTCCTGCCTGAAAGACCAATTGAATCCAACATGTCTGTGCCCGCTCTCAGCTGAGCAGCAACAGAGACAGTAGAGCAGGAACGTTTAGACTGTGCTAAAACAGCAGAAGAGCCATGCAAAAAAGCTCCTGCTGATCATCTATAGCACACAGTCTCCTTTGCAACTGTGACAGAAACATTGCTGTCACTTTTCACTGTTTCTCCTAAAAGTTCACTTGAATCCAACAACTCTGTTTCCAGCTCTCTGCTGTGAGCAGCACATTGAGTAGAGCAGGAATGTGTGGAATCAGAGAGTGGAAGAGACAGTCCAGTAAGCTGCTGTTGTGCTTCTATACCACACACTGAACTTTACAACTGTGACACACACATTGTTGTTACTCCTCACTTTATCTCTTAAAAGTGCATTTGAATCCAACGTTTCTTCTGACCTCTGTCGTTTCAAGAGCAGCCGTGACAGGCGAGCACAAGCGCTTGGACTCTGCTCCCACAGCCGAAGAGCCAGCAGGGTAAGCTCCGGCTGGGCATCTTCAGCACGCAGTCAGCTTTGCAACTGTGAAACATATATTGCTGTCGCTCCTCTCTTTCCTACCTCAAAGACCACTTGAATCCAAAATCTCTGCGCCATTCTCTGCTGTGCAGCAGCAGAGAGTGTAGAGCAGGAACGTTTAGACTCTGCTAAAAGAGCAGAAGTGCCAGGACAAAATGTTCCTGCTGATCATCTTCAGCGCACAGCGAGCTTTGCAACTCTGAAACACACATTGCAGTCAGTCCCCCCTTGCCTGCCTGAAAGACCAATTGAATCCAACATGTCTTTGCCCGCTCTCTGCTGAGCAGCATCAGAGACAGAAGAGCAGGAACGTTTAGACTGTGCTAAAACAGCAGAAGAGCCATGCAAAAAAGCTCCTGCTGATCATCTACAGCACACAGTCACCTTTGCAACTGTGACACAAACATTGCTGTCTCTTTTCACTGTTTCTCCTAAAAGTTCACTTGAATCCAACAGCTCTGTTTCCAGCTCTCTGCTGCGAGCAGCACAGTGGTTAGAGCAGGAATGTGTGGAATCTAAGAGAGTGGAAGAGACCGTCCAGAAAGCTGCTGTTGCGCTTCTTCACCACACACTGAACTTTACAACTGTGACACACACATTGTTGTCACTCCTCACCTTATCTCCTAAAAGTGCATTTGAATCCAGCGTTTCTGGTGCCCTGTGTCGTTTCAAGAGCAGCCGTGACAGGTGAACACGAGCGCTTGGACTCTGCTCCCACAGCCGAAGGGCCAGGAGGGGGAGCTCCGGCTGGGCATCTTCAGGACAGAGTGAGCTTTCAAACTGTGTCACACACTTTGCTGTCACCCCTCACTTTCCTACCTGAAAGTCCAATTGAATCCAACATCTCCTGTGCCTGCTCTTTGTGAGCAGCAGCAGAATATTGCACTTACGTCTGGACTCTGCTGAAACAGCAGAAGAGACAGTCCAGAAAGTTCCCACTGATCATCTTCAGCACACAGTGAGCTTAGCAACTGTGGCGCACACATTACTGTCACTCGTCACTTTATCTCCTAAAAGTCCATTTGAATGCAACCTCTCCACTGCCCGCTCTCTCTGAGCAGCAGCAGAGTAGAGCAGGAACGTTTAGACTGTGCTAAAACAGAAGAAGAGCCGGGCCCAAAACATTCTCCTGATAATCTGCAGCGCACAGCGAGCTTTGCAACTCTGAAACAAGCATTGCTGCCACTCCTCCCTTTCCTGCCTGAAAGACCAATTGAATCCAACATGTCTGTGCCCGCTCTCAGCTGAGCAGCAACAGAGACAGTAGAGCAGGAACGTTTAGACTGTGCTAAAACAGCAGAAGAGCCATGCAAAAAAGCTCCTGCTGATCATCTATAGCACACAGTCTCCTTTGCAACTGTGACACAAACATTGCTGTCACTTTTCACTGTTTCTCCTAAAAGTTCACTTGAACCCAACAACTCTGTTTCCAGCTCTCTGCTGTGAGCAGCACAGTGAGTAGAGAAGGAATGTGTAGAATCAAAGAGAGTGGAAGAGACAGTCCAGAAAGCTGCTGTTGTGCTTCTATACAACACACTGAACTTTACAACTGTGACACACACATTGTTGTTACTCCTCACTTTATCTCTTAAAAGTGCATTTGAATCCAACGTTTCTTCTGCCCTCTGTCGTTTCAAGAGCAGCCGTGACAGGCGAGCACGAGCGCTTGGACTCTGCTCCCACAGCCGAAGAGCCAGCAGGGTAAGCTCCGGCTGGGCATCTTCAGCACGCAGTCAGCTTTGCAACTGTGAAACATATATTGCTGTCGCTCCTCTCTTTCTTTCCTACCTCAAAGACCACTTGAATCCAAAATCTCTGTGCCATTCTCTGCTGTGCAGCAGCAGAGAGAGTAGAGCAGGAACGTTTAGACTCTGCTAAAAGAGCAGAAGTGCCAGAACAAAATGTTCCTGCTGATCATCTTCAGCGCACAGCGAGCTTTGCAACTCTGAAACACACATTGCAGTCAGTCCCCCCTTGCCTGCCTGAAAGACCAATTGAATCCAACATCTCTGTGCCCGCTCTCTGCTGAGCAGCAACAGAGACAGAAGAGCAGGAACGTTTAGACTGTGCTAAAACAGCAGAAGAGCCATGCAAAAAAGCTCCTGCTGATCATCTACAGCACACAGTCACCTTTGCAACTGTGACACAAACATTGCTGTCTCTTTTCACTGTTTCTCCTAAAAGTTCACTTCAATCCAACAGCTCTGTTTCCAGCTCTCTGCTGCGAGCAGCACAGTGGTTAGAGCAGGAATGTGTGGAATCTAAGAGAGTGGAAGAGACCGTCCAGAAAGCTGCTGTTGCGCTTCTTCACCACACACTGAACTTTACAACTGTGACACACACATTGTTGTCACTCCTCACCTTATCTCCTAAAAGTGCATTTGAATCCAGCGTTTCTGGTGCCCTGTGTCGTTTCAAGAGCAGCCGTGACAGGTGAACACGAGCGCTTGGACTCTGCTCCCACAGCCGAAGGGCCAGGAGGGGGAGCTCCGGCTGAGCATCTTCAGGACAGAGTGAGCTTTCAAACTGTGTCACACACTTTGCTGTCACCCCTCACTTTCCTACCTGAAAGTCCAATTGAATCCAACATCTCCTGTGCCTGCTCTTTGTGAGCAGCAGCAGAATATTGCACTTACGTCTGGACTCTGCTGAAACGGCAGAAGAGACAGTCCAGAAAGTTCCCACTGATCATCTTCAGCACACAGTGAGCTTAGCAACTGTGGCGCACACATTACTGTCACTCGTCACTTTATCTCCTAAAAGTCCATTTGAATGCAACCTCTCCACTGCCCGCTCTCTCTGAGCAGCAGCAGAGTAGAGCAGGAACGTTTAGACTGTGCTAAAACAGAAGAAGAGCCGGGCCCAAAACATTCTCCTGATAATCTGCAGCGCACAGCGAGCTTTGCAACTCTGAAACAAGCATTGCTGCCACTCCTCCCTTTCCTGCCTGAAAGACCAATTGAATCCAACATGTCTGAGCCTGCTCTCAGCTGAGCAGCAACAGAGACAGTAGAGCAGGAACGTTTAGACTGTGCTAAAACAGCAGAAGAGCCATGCAAAAAAGCTCCTGCTGATCATCTATAGCACACAGTCTCCTTTGCAACTGTGACACAAACATTGCTGTCACTTTTCACTGTTTCTCCTACAAGTTCACTTGAACCCAACAACTCTGTTTCCAGCTCTCTGCTGTGAGCAGCACAGTGAGTAGAGCAGGAATGTGTGGAATCAAAGAGAGTGGAAGAGACAGTCCAGAAAGCTGCTGTTGTGCTTGTATACAACACACTGAACTTTACAACTGTGACACACACATTGTTGTTACTCCTCACTTTATCTCCTAAAAGTGCATTTGAATCCAACGTTTCTTCTGCCCTCTGTCGTTTCAAGAGCAGCCGTGACAGGCGAGCACAAGCGCTTGGACTCTGCTCCCACAGCCGAAGAGCCAGCAGGGTAAGCTCCGGCTGGGCATCTTCAGCACGCAGTCAGCTTTGCAACTGTGAAACATATATTGCTGTCGCTCCTCTCTTTCCTACCTCAAAGACCACTTGAATCCAAAATCTCTGCGCCATTCTCTGCTGTGCAACAGCAGAGAGTGTAGAGCAGGAACGTTTAGACTCTGCTAAAAGAGCAGAAGTGCCAGGACAAAATGTTCCTGCTGATCATCTTCAGCGCACAGCGAGCTTTGCAACTCTGAAACACACATTGCAGTCAGTCCCCCCTTGCCTGCCTGAAAGACCAATTGAATCCAACATCTCTGTGCCCGCTCTCTGCTGAGCAGCAACAGAGACAGAAGAGCAGGAACGTTTAGACTGTGCTAAAACAGCAGAAGAGCCATGCAAAAAAGCTCCTGCTGATCATCTACAGCACACAGTCACCTTTGCAACTGTGACACAAGCATTGCTGTCTCTTTTCACTGTTTCTCCTAAAAGTTCACTTGAATCCAACAGCTCTGTTTCCAGCTCTCTGCTGCGAGCAGCACAGTGGTTAGAGCAGGAATGTGTGGAATCTAAGAGAGTGGAAGAGACCGTCCAGAAAGCTGCTGTTGCGCTTCTTCACCACACACTGAACTTTACAACTGTGACACACACATTGTTGTCACTCCTCACCTTATCTCCTAAAAGTGCATTTGAATCCTGCGTTTCTGGTGCCCTGTGTCGTTTCAAGAGCAGCCGTGACAGGTGAACACGAGCGCTTGGACTCTGCTCCCACAGCCGAAGGGCCAGGAGGGGGAGCTCCGGCTGGGCATCTTCAGGACAGAGTGAGCTTTCAAACTGTGTCACACACTTTGCTGTCACCCCTCACTTTCCTACCTGAAAGTCCAATTGAATCCAACATCTCCTGTGCCTGCTCTTTGTGAGCAGCAGCAGAATATTGCACTTACGTCTGGACTCTGCTGAAACGGCAGAAGAGACAGTCCAGAAAGTTCCCACTGATCATCTTCAGCACACAGTGAGCTTAGCAACTGTGGCGCACACATTACTGTCACTCGTCACTTTATCTCCTAAAAGTCCATTTGAATGCAACCTCTCCACTGCCCGCTCTCTCTGAGCAGCAGCAGAGTAGAGCAGGAACGTTTAGACTGTGCTAAAACAGAAGAAGAGCCGGGCCCAAAACATTCTCCTGATAATCTGCAGCGCACAGCGAGCTTTGCAACTCTGAAACAAGCATTGCTGCCACTCCTCCCTTTCCTGCCTGAAAGACCAATTGAATCCAACATGTCTGAGCCTGCTCTCAGCTGAGCAGCAACAGAGACAGTAGAGCAGGAACGTTTAGACTGTGCTAAAACAGCAGAAGAGCCATGCAAAAAAGCTCCTGCTGATCATCTATAGCACACAGTCTCCTTTGCAACTGTGACACAAACATTGCTGTCACTTTTCACTGTTTCTCCTACAAGTTCACTTGAACCCAACAACTCTGTTTCCAGCTCTCTGCTGTGAGCAGCACAGTGAGTAGAGCAGGAATGTGTGGAATCAAAGAGAGTGGAAGAGACAGTCCAGAAAGCTGCTGTTGTGCTTGTATACAACACACTGAACTTTACAACTGTGACACACACATTGTTGTTACTCCTCACTTTATCTCCTAAAAGTGCATTTGAATCCAACGTTTCTTCTGCCCTCTGTCGTTTCAAGAGCAGCCGTGACAGGCGAGCACAAGCGCTTGGACTCTGCTCCCACAGCCGAAGAGCCAGCAGGGTAAGCTCCGGCTGGGCATCTTCAGCACGCAGTCAGCTTTGCAACTGTGAAACATATATTGCTGTCGCTCCTCTCTTTCCTACCTCAAAGACCACTTGAATCCAAAATCTCTGCGCCATTCTCTGCTGTGCAACAGCAGAGAGTGTAGAGCAGGAACGTTTAGACTCTGCTAAAAGAGCAGAAGTGCCAGGACAAAATGTTCCTGCTGATCATCTTCAGCGCACAGCGAGCTTTGCAACTCTGAAACACACATTGCAGTCAGTCCCCCCTTGCCTGCCTGAAAGACCAATTGAATCCAACATCTCTGTGCCCGCTCTCTGCTGAGCAGCAACAGAGACAGAAGAGCAGGAACGTTTAGACTGTGCTAAAACAGCAGAAGAGCCATGCAAAAAAGCTCCTGCTGATCATCTACAGCACACAGTCACCTTTGCAACTGTGACACAAGCATTGCTGTCTCTTTTCACTGTTTCTCCTAAAAGTTCACTTGAATCCAACAGCTCTGTTTCCAGCTCTCTGCTGCGAGCAGCACAGTGGTTAGAGCAGGAATGTGTGGAATCTAAGAGAGTGGAAGAGACCGTCCAGAAAGCTGCTGTTGCGCTTCTTCACCACACACTGAACTTTACAACTGTGACACACACATTGTTGTCACTCCTCACCTTATCTCCTAAAAGTGCATTTGAATCCTGCGTTTCTGGTGCCCTGTGTCGTTTCAAGAGCAGCCGTGACAGGTGAACACGAGCGCTTGGACTCTGCTCCCACAGCCGAAGGGCCAGGAGGGGGAGCTCCGGCTGGGCATCTTCAGGACAGAGTGAGCTTTCAAACTGTGTCACACACTTTGCTGTCACCCCTCACTTTCCTACCTGAAAGTCCAATTGAATCCAACATCTCCTGTGCCTGCTCTTTGTGAGCAGCAGCAGAATATTGCACTTACGTCTGGACTCTGCTGAAACAGCAGAAGAGACAGTCCAGAAAGTTCCCACTGATCATCTTCAGCACACAGTGAGCTTAGCAACTGTGGCGCACACATTACTGTCACTCGTCACTTTATCTCCTAAAAGTCCATTTGAATGCAACCTCTCCACTGCCCGCTCTCTCTGAGCAGCAGCAGAGTAGAGCAGGAACGTTTAGACTGTGCTAAAACAGAAGAAGAGCCGGGCCCAAAACATTCTCCTGATAATCTGCAGCACACAGCGAGCTTTGCAACTCTGAAACACGCATTGCTGCCACTCCTCCCTTTCCTGCCTGAAAGACCAATTGAATCCAACATGTCTGTGCCCGCTCTCAGCTGAGCAGCAACAGAGACAGTAGAGCAGGAACGTTTAGACTCTGCTAAAACAGCAGAAGAGCCATGCAAAAAAGCTCCTGCTGATCATCTATAGCACACAGTCTCCTTTGCAACTGTGACACAAACATTGCTGTCACTTTTCACTGTTTCTCCTAAAAGTTCACTTGAATCCAACAACTCTGTTTCCAGCTCTCTGCTGTGAGCAGCACATTGAGTAGAGCAGGAATGTGTGGCATCAGAGAGTGGAAGAGACAGTCCAGTAAGCTGCTGTTGTGCTTCTATACCGCACACTGAACTTTACAACTGTGACACACACATTGTTGTTACTCCTCACTTTATCTCTTAAAAGTGCATTTGAATCCAACGTTTCTTCTGCCCTCTGTCGTTTCAAGAGCAGCCGTGACAGGCGAGCACGAGCGCTTGGACTCTGCTCCCACAGCCGAAGAGCCAGCAGGGTAAGCTCCGGCTGGGCATCTTCAGCACGCAGTCAGCTTTGCAACTGTGAAACATATATTGCTGTCGCTCCTCTCTTTCCTACCTCAAAGACCACTTGAATCCAAAATCTCTGTGCCATTCTCTGCTGTGCAGCAGCAGAGAGAGTAGAGCAGGAACGTTTAGACTCTGCTAAAAGAGCAGAAGTGCCAGAACAAAATGTTCCTGCTGATCATCTTCAGCGCACAGCGACCTTTGCAACTCTGAAACACACATTGCAGTCAGTCCCCCCTTGCCTGCCTGAAAGACCAATTGAATCCAACATCTCTGTGCCCGCTCTCTGCTGAGCAGCAACAGAGACAGAAGAGCAGGAACGTTTAGACTGTGCTAAAACAGCAGAAGAGCCATGCAAAAAAGCTCCTGCTGATCATCTACAGCACACAGTCACCTTTGCAACTGTGACACAAACATTGCTGTCTCTTTTCACTGTTTCTCCTAAAAGTTCACTTGAATCCAACAGCTCTGTTTCCAGCTCTCTGCTGCGAGCAGCACAGTATTTAGAGCAGGAATGTGTGGAATCTAAGAGAGTGGAAGAGACCATCCAGAAAGCTGCTGTTGTGCTTCTTCACCACACACTGAACTTTACAACTGTGACACACACATTGTTGTCACTCCTCACCTTATCTCCTAAAAGTGCAATTGAATCCAGCGTTTCTGGTGCCCTGTGTCGTTTCAAGAGCAGCCGTGACAGGTGAACACGAGCGCTTGGACTCTGCTCCCACAGCCGAAGGGCCAGGAGGGGGAGCTCCGGCTGAGCATCTTCAGGACAGAGTGAGCTTTCAAACTGTGTCACACACTTTGCTGTCACCCCTCACTTTCCTACCTGAAAGTCCAATTGAATCCAACATCTCCAGTGCCTGCTCTTTGTGAGCAGCAGCAGAATATTGCACTTACGTCTGGACTCTGCTGAAACAGCAGAAGAGACAGTCCAGAAAGTTCCCACTGATCATCTTCAGCACACAGTGAGCTTAGCAACTGTGGCGCACACATTACTGTCACTCGTCACTTTATCTCCTAAAAGTCCATTTGAATGCAACCTCTCCACTGCCCGCTCTCTCTGAGCAGCAGCAGAGTAGAGCAGGAACGTTTAGACTGTGCTAAAACAGAAGAAGAGCCGGGCCCAAAACATTCTCCTGATAATCTGCAGCACACAGCGAGCTTTGCAACTCTGAAACACGCATTGCTGCCACTCCTCCCTTTCCTGCCTGAAAGACCAATTGAATCCAACATGTCTGTGCCCGCTCTCAGCTGAGCAGCAACAGAGACAGTAGAGCAGGAACGTTTAGACTGTGCTAAAACAGCAGAAGAGCCATGCAAAAAAGCTCCTGCTGATCATCTATAGCACACAGTCTCCTTTGCAACTGTGACACAAACATTGCTGTCACTTTTCACTGTTTCTCCTAAAAGTTCACTTGAATCCAACAACTCTGTTTCCAGCTCTCTGCTGTGAGCAGCACATTGAGTAGAGCAGGAATGTGTGGAATCAGAGAGTGGAAGAGACAGTCCAGTAAGCTGCTGTTGTGCTTCTATACCGCACACTGAACTTTACAACTGTGACACACACATTGTTGTTACTCCTCACTTTATCTCTTAAAAGTGCATTTGAATCCAACGTTTCTTCTGCCCTCTGTCGTTTCAAGAGCAGCCGTGACAGGCGAGCACGAGCGCTTGGACTCTGCTCCCACAGCCGAAGAGCCAGCAGGGTAAGCTCCGGCTGGGCATCTTCAGCACGCAGTCAGCTTTGCAACTGTGAAACATATATTGCTGTCGCTCCTCTCTTTCCTACCTCAAAGACCACTTGAATCCAAAATCTCTGTGCCATTCTCTGCTGTGCAGCAGCAGAGAGAGTAGAGCAGGAACGTTTAGACTCTGCTAAAAGAGCAGAAGTGCCAGAACAAAATGTTCCTGCTGATCATCTTCAGCGCACAGCGACCTTTGCAACTCTGAAACACACATTGCAGTCAGTCCCCCCTTGCCTGCCTGAAAGACCAATTGAATCCAACATCTCTGTGCCCGCTCTCTGCTGAGCAGCAACAGAGACAGAAGAGCAGGAACGTTTAGACTGTGCTAAAACAGCAGAAGAGCCATGCAAAAAAGCTCCTGCTGATCATCTACAGCACACAGTCACCTTTGCAACTGTGACACAAACATTGCTGTCTCTTTTCACTGTTTCTCCTAAAAGTTCACTTCAATCCAACAGCTCTGTTTCCAGCTCTCTGCTGCGAGCAGCACAGTGGTTAGAGCAGGAATGTGTGGAATCTAAGAGAGTGGAAGAGACCGTCCAGAAAGCTGCTGTTGTGCTTCTTCACCACACACTGAACTTTACAACTGTGACACACACATTGTTGTCACTCCTCACCTTATCTCCTAAAAGTGCATTTGAATCCAGCGTTTCTGGTGCCCTGTGTCGTTTCAAGAGCAGCCGTGACAGGTGAACACGAGCGCTTGGACTCTGCTCCCACAGCCGAAGGGCCAGGAGGGGGAGCTCCGGCTGGGCATCTTCAGGACAGAGTGAGCTTTCAAACTGTGTCACACACTTTGCTGTCACCCCTCACTTTCCTACCTGAAAGTCCAATTGAATCCAACATCTCCAGTGCCTGCTCTTTGTGAGCAGCAGCAGAATATTGCACTTACGTCTGGACTCTGCTGAAACAGCAGAAGAGACAGTCCAGAAAGTTCCCACTGATCATCTTCAGCACACAGTGAGCTTAGCAACTGTGGCGCACACATTACTGTCACTCGTCACTTTATCTCCTAAAAGTCCATTTGAATGCAACCTCTCCACTGCCCGCTCTCTCTGAGCAGCAGCAGAGTAGAGCAGGAACGTTTAGACTGTGCTAAAACAGAAGAAGAGCCGGGCCCAAAACATTCTCCTGATAATCTGCAGCACACAGCGAGCTTTGCAACTCTGAAACACGCATTGCTGCCACTCCTCCCTTTCCTGCCTGAAAGACCAATTGAATCCAACATGTCTGTGCCCGCTCTCAGCTGAGCAGCAACAGAGACAGTAGAGCAGGAACGTTTAGACTCTGCTAAAACAGCAGAAGAGCCATGCAAAAAAGCTCCTGCTGATCATCTATAGCACACAGTCTCCTTTGCAACTGTGACACAAACATTGCTGTCACTTTTCACTGTTTCTCCTAAAAGTTCACTTGAATCCAACAACTCTGTTTCCAGCTCTCTGCTGTGAGCAGCACATTGAGTAGAGCAGGAATGTGTGGAATCAGAGAGTGGAAGAGACAGTCCAGTAAGCTGCTGTTGTGCTTCTATACCGCACACTGAACTTTACAACTGTGACACACACATTGTTGTTACTCCTCACTTTATCTCTTAAAAGTGCATTTGAATCCAACGTTTCTTCTGCCCTCTGTCGTTTCAAGAGCAGCCGTGACAGGCGAGCACGAGCGCTTGGACTCTGCTCCCACAGCCGAAGAGCCAGCAGGGTAAGCTCCGGCTGGGCATCTTCAGCACGCAGTCAGCTTTGCAACTGTGAAACATATATTGCTGTCGCTCCTCTCTTTCCTACCTCAAAGACCACTTGAATCCAAAATCTCTGTGCCATTCTCTGCTGTGCAGCAGCAGAGAGAGTAGAGCAGGAACGTTTAGACTCTGCTAAAAGAGCAGAAGTGCCAGGACAAAATGTTCCTGCTGATCATCTTCAGCGCACAGCGAGCTTTGCAACTCTGAAACACACATTGCAGTCAGTCCCCCCTTGCCTGCCTGAAAGACCAATTGAATCCAACATCTCTGTGCCCGCTCTCTGCTGAGCAGCAACAGAGACAGAAGAGCAGGAACGTTTAGACTGTGCTAAAACAGCAGAAGAGCCATGCAAAAAAGCTCCTGATGATCATCTACAGCACACAGTCACCTTTGCAACTGTGACACAAACATTGCTGTCTCTTTTCACTGTTTCTCCTAAAAGTTCACTTGAATCCAACAGCTCTGTTTCCAGCTCTCTGCTGCGAGCAGCACAGTGGTTAGAGCAGGAATGTGTGGAATCTAAGAGAGTGGAAGAGACCGTCCAGAAAGCTGCTGTTGCGCTTCTTCACCACACACTGAACTTTACAACTGTGACACACACATTGTTGTCACTCCTCACCTTATCTCCTAAAAGTGCATTTGAATCCAGCGTTTCTGGTGCCCTGTGTCGTTTCAAGAGCAGCCGTGACAGGTGAACACGAGCGCTTGGACTCTGCTCCCACAGCCGAAGGGCCAGGAGGGGGAGCTCCGGCTGGGCATCTTCAGGGCAGAGTGAGCTTTCAAACTGTGTCACACACTTTGCTGTCACCCCTCACTTTCCTACCTGAAAGTCCAATTGAATCCAACATCTCCTGTGCCTGCTCTTTGTGAGCAGCAGCAGAATATTGCACTTACGTCTGGACTCTGCTGAAACAGCAGAAGAGACAGTCCAGAAAGTTCCCACTGATCATCTTCAGCACACAGTGAGCTTAGCAACTGTGGCGCACACATTACTGTCACTCGTCACTTTATCTCCTAAAAGTCCATTTGAATGCAACCTCTCCACTGCCCGCTCTCTCTGAGCAGCAGCAGAGTAGAGCAGGAACGTTTAGACTGTGTTAAAACAGAAGAAGAGCCGGGCCCAAAACATTCTCCTGATAATCTGCAGCACACAGCGAGCTTTGCAACTCTGAAACACGCATTGCTGCCACTCCTCCCTTTCCTGCCTGAAAGACCAATTGAATCCAACATGTCTGTGCCCGCTCTCAGCTGAGCAGCAACAGAGACAGTAGAGCAGGAACGTTTAGACTCTGCTAAAACAGCAGAAGAGCCATGCAAAAAAGCTCCTGCTGATCATCTATAGCACACAGTCTCCTTTGCAACTGTGACACAAACATTGCTGTCACTTTTCACTGTTTCTCCTAAAAGTTCACTTGAATCCAACAACTCTGTTTCCAGCTCTCTGCTGCGAGCAGCACATTGAGTAGAGCAGGAATGTGTGGAATCAAAGAGAGTGGAAGAGACAGTCCAGTAAGATGCTGTTGTGCTTCTATACCACACACTGAACTTTACAACTGTGACACACACATTGTTGTTACTCCTCACTTTATCTCTTAAAAGTGCATTTGAATCCAACGTTTCTTCTGCCCTCTGTCGTTTCAAGAGCAGCCGTGACAGGCGAGCACGAGCGCTTGGACTCTGCTCCCACAGCCGAAGAGCCAGCAGGGTAAGCTCCGGCTGGGCATCTTCAGCACGCAGTCAGCTTTGCAACTGTGAAACATATATTGCTGTCGCTCCTCTCTTTCTTTCCTACCTCAAAGACCACTTGAATCCAAAATCTCTGTGCCATTCTCTGCTGTGCAGCAGCAGAGAGAGTAGAGCAGGAACGTTTAGACTCTGCTAAAAGAGCAGAAGTGCCAGAACAAAATGTTCCTGCTGATCATCTTCAGCGCACAGCGAGCTTTGCAACTCTGAAACACACATTGCAGTCAGTCCCCCCTTGCCTGCCTGAAAGACCAATTGAATCCAACATCTCTGTGCCCGCTCTCTGCAGAGCAGCAACAGAGACAGAAGAGCAGGAACGTTTAGACTGTGCTAAAACAGCAGAAGAGCCATGCAAAAAAGCTCCTGCTGATCATCTACAGCACACAGTCACCTTTGCAACTGTGACACAAACATTGCTGTCTCTTTTCACTGTTTCTCCTAAAAGTTCACTTGAATCCAACAGCTCTGTTTCCAGCTCTCTGCTGCGAGCAGCACAGTGGTTTGAACAGGAATGTGTGGAATCTAAGAGAGTGGAAGAGACCGTCCAGAAAGCTGCTGTTGCGCTTCTTCACCACACACTGAACTTTACAACTGTGACACACACATTGTTGTCACTCCTCACCTTATCTCCTAAAAGTGCATTTGAATCCAGCGTTTCTGGTGCCCTGTGTCGTTTCAAGAGCAGCCGTGACAGGTGAACACGAGCGCTTGGACTCTGCTCCCACAGCCGAAGGGCCAGGAGGGGGAGCTCCGGCTGGGCATCTTCAGGACAGAGTGAGCTTTCAAACTGTGTCACACACTTTGCTGTCACCCCTCACTTTCCTACCTGAAAGTCCAATTGAATCCAACATCTCCTGTGCCTGCTCTTTGTGAGCAGCAGCAGAATATTGCACTTACGTCTGGACTCTGCTGAAACAGCAGAAGAGACAGTCCAGAAAGTTCCCACTGATCATCTTCAGCACACAGTCAGCTTAGCAACTGTGGCGCACACATTACTGTCACTCGTCACTTTATCTCCTAAAAGTCCATTTGAATGCAACCTCTCCACTGCCCGCTCTCTCTGAGCAGCAGCAGAGTAGAGCAGGAACGTTTAGACTGTGCTAAAACAGAAGAAGAGCCGGGCCCAAAACATTCTCCTGATAATCTGCAGCACACAGCGAGCTTTGCAACTCTGAAACACGCATTGCTGCCACTCCTCCCTTTCCTGCCTGAAAGACCAATTGAATCCAACATGTCTGTGCCCGCTCTCAGCTGAGCAGCAACAGAGACAGTAGAGCAGGAACGTTTAGACTGTGCTAAAACAGCAGAAGAGCCATGCAAAAAAGCTCCTGCTGATCATCTATAGCACACAGTCTCCTTTGCAACTGTGACACAAACATTGCTGTCACTTTTCACTGTTTCTCCTAAAAGTTCACTTGAACCCAACAACTCTGTTTCCAGCTCTCTGCTGTGAGCAGCACAGTGAGTAGAGCAGGAATGTGTGGAATCAAAGAGAGTGGAAGAGACAGTCCAGAAAGCTGCTGTTGTGCTTCTATACAACACACTGAACTTTACAACTGTGACACACACATTGTTGTTACTCCTCACTTTATCTCCTAAAAGTGCATTTGAATCCAACGTTTCTGGTGCCCTCTGTCGTTTCAAGAGCAGCCGTGACAGGCGAGCACAAGCGCTTGGACTCTGCTCCCACAGCCGAAGAGCCAGCAGGGTAAGCTCCGGCCGGGCATCTTCAGCACGCAGTCAGCTTTGCAACTGTGAAACATATATTGCTGTCGCTCCTCTCTTTCTTTCCTACCTCAAAGACCACTTGAATCCAAAATCTCTGCGCCATTCTTTGCTGTGCAGCAGCAGAGAGAGTAGAGCAGGAACGTTTAGACTCTGCTAAAAGAGCAGAAGTGCCAGAACAAAATGTTCCTGCTGATCATCTTCAGCGCACAGCGACCTTTGCAACTCTGAAACACACATTGCAGTCAGTCCCCCCTTGCCTGCCTGAAAGACCAATTGAATCCAACATCTCTGTGCCCGCTCTCTGCTGAGCAGCAACAGAGACAGAAGAGCAGGAACGTTTAGACTGTGCTAAAACAGCAGAAGAGCCATGCAAAAAAGCTCCTGCTGATCATCTATAGCACACAGTCTCCTTTGCAACTGTGACACAAACATTGCTGTCACTTTTCACTGTTTCTCCTAAAAGTTCACTTGAACCCAACAACTCTGTTTCCAGCTCTCTGCTGTGAGCAGCACAGTGAGTAGAGCAGGAATGTGTGGAATCAAAGAGAGTGGAAGAGACAGTCCAGAAAGCTGCTGTTGTGCTTCTATACAACACACTGAACTTTACAACTGTGACACACACATTGTTGTTACTCCTCACTTTATCTCCTAAAAGTGCATTTGAATCCAACGTTTCTGGTGCCCTCTGTCGTTTCAAGAGCAGCCGTGAGAGGCGAGCACGAGCGCTTGGACTCTGCTCCCACAGCCGAAGAGCCAGCAGGGTAAGCTCCGGCTGGGCATCTTCAGCACGCAGTCAGCTTTGCAACTGTGAAACATATATTGCTGTCGCTCCTCTCTTTCCTACCTCAAAGACCACTTGAATCCAAAATCTCTGTGCCATTCTCTGCTGTGCAGCAGCAGAGAGAGTAGAGCAGGAACGTTTAGACTCTGCTAAAAGAGCAGAAGTGCCAGAACAAAATGTTCCTGCTGATCATCTTCAGCGCACAGCGACCTTTGCAACTCTGAAACACACATTGCAGTCAGTCCCCCCTTGCCTGCCTGAAAGACCAATTGAATCCAACATCTCTGTGCCCGCTCTCTGCTGAGCAGCAACAGAGACAGAAGAGCAGGAACGTTTAGACTGTGCTAAAACAGCAGAAGAGCCATGCAAAAAAGCTCCTGCTGATCATCTACAGCACACAGTCACCTTTGCAACTGTGACACAAACATTGCTGTCTCTTTTCACTGTTTCTCCTAAAAGTTCACTTGAATCCAACAGCTCTGTTTCCAGCTCTCTGCTGCGAGCAGCACAGTGGTTAGAGCAGGAATGTGTGGAATCTAAGAGAGTGGAAGAGACCGTCCAGAAAGCTGCTGTTGCGCTTCTTCACCACACACTGAACTTTACAACTGTGACACACACATTGTTGTCACTCCTCACCTTATCTCCTAAAAGTGCATTTGAATCCAGCGTTTCTGGTGCCCTGTGTCGTTTCAAGAGCAGCCGTGACAGGTGAACACGAGCGCTTGGACTCTGCTCCCACAGCCGAAGGGCCAGGAGGGGGAGCTCCGGCTGGGCATCTTCAGGACAGAGTGAGCTTTCAAACTGTGTCACACACTTTGCTGTCACCCCTCACTTTCCTACCTGAAAGTCCAATTGAATCCAACATCTCCTGTGCCTGCTCTTTGTGAGCAGCAGCAGAATATTGCACTTACGTCTGGACTCTGCTGAAACAGCAGAAGAGACAGTCCAGAAAGTTCCCACTGATCATCTTCAGCACACAGTCAGCTTAGCAACTGTGGCGCACACATTACTGTCACTCGTCACTTTATCTCCTAAAAGTCCATTTGAATGCAACCTCTCCACTGCCCGCTCTCTCTGAGCAGCAGCAGAGTAGAGCAGGAACGTTTAGACTGTGCTAAAACAGAAGAAGAGCCGGGCCCAAAACATTCTCCTGATAATCTGCAGCACACAGCGAGCTTTGCAACTCTGAAACACGCATTGCTGCCACTCCTCCCTTTCCTGCCTGAAAGACCAATTGAATCCAACATGTCTGTGCCCGCTCTCAGCTGAGCAGCAACAGAGACAGTAGAGCAGGAACGTTTAGACTGTGCTAAAACAGCAGAAGAGCCATGCAAAAAAGCTCCTGCTGATCATCTATAGCACACAGTCTCCTTTGCAACTGTGACACAAACATTGCTGTCACTTTTCACTGTTTCTCCTAAAAGTTCACTTGAACCCAACAACTCTGTTTCCAGCTCTCTGCTGTGAGCAGCACAGTGAGTAGAGCAGGAATGTGTGGAATCAAAGAGAGTGGAAGAGACAGTCCAGAAAGCTGCTGTTGTGCTTCTATACAACACACTGAACTTTACAACTGTGACACACACATTGTTGTTACTCCTCACTTTATCTCCTAAAAGTGCATTTGAATCCAACGTTTCTGGTGCCCTCTGTCGTTTCAAGAGCAGCCGTGACAGGCGAGCACAAGCGCTTGGACTCTGCTCCCACAGCCGAAGAGCCAGCAGGGTAAGCTCCGGCCGGGCATCTTCAGCACGCAGTCAGCTTTGCAACTGTGAAACATATATTGCTGTCGCTCCTCTCTTTCTTTCCTACCTCAAAGACCACTTGAATCCAAAATCTCTGCGCCATTCTTTGCTGTGCAGCAGCAGAGAGAGTAGAGCAGGAACGTTTAGACTCTGCTAAAAGAGCAGAAGTGCCAGAACAAAATGTTCCTGCTGATCATCTTCAGCGCACAGCGACCTTTGCAACTCTGAAACACACATTGCAGTCAGTCCCCCCTTGCCTGCCTGAAAGACCAATTGAATCCAACATCTCTGTGCCCGCTCTCTGCTGAGCAGCAACAGAGACAGAAGAGCAGGAACGTTTAGACTGTGCTAAAACAGCAGAAGAGCCATGCAAAAAAGCTCCTGCTGATCATCTATAGCACACAGTCTCCTTTGCAACTGTGACACAAACATTGCTGTCACTTTTCATTGTTTCTCCTAAAAGTTCACTTGAACCCAACAACTCTGTTTCCAGCTCTCTGCTGCGAGCAGCACAGTGAGTAGAGCAGGAATGTGTGGAATCAAAGAGAGTGGAAGAGACAGTCCAGAAAGCTGCTGTTGTGCTTCTATACAACACACTGAACTTTACAACTGTGACACACACATTGTTGTTACTCCTCACTTTATCTCCTAAAAGTGCATTTGAATCCAACGTTTCTGGTGCCCTCTGTCGTTTCAAGAGCAGCCGTGAGAGGCGAGCACGAGCGCTTGGACTCTGCTCCCACAGCCGAAGAGCCAGCAGGGTAAGCTCCGGCTGGGCATCTTCAGCACGCAGTCAGCTTTGCAACTGTGAAACATATATTGCTGTCGCTCCTCTCTTTCCTACCTCAAAGACCACTTGAATCCAAAATCTCTGTGCCATTCTCTGCTGTGCAGCAGCAGAGAGAGTAGAGCAGGAACGTTTAGACTCTGCTAAAAGAGCAGAAGTGCCAGAACAAAATGTTCCTGCTGATCATCTTCAGCGCACAGCGACCTTTGCAACTCTGAAACACACATTGCAGTCAGTCCCCCCTTGCCTGCCTGAAAGACCAATTGAATCCAACATCTCTGTGCCCGCTCTCTGCTGAGCAGCAACAGAGACAGAAGAGCAGGAACGTTTAGACTGTGCTAAAACAGCAGAAGAGCCATGCAAAAAAGCTCCTGATGATCATCTACAGCACACAGTCACCTTTGCAACTGTGACACAAACATTGCTGTCTCTTTTCACTGTTTCTCCTAAAAGTTCACTTGAATCCAACAGCTCTGTTTCCAGCTCTCTGCTGCGAGCAGCACAGTGGTTAGAGCAGGAATGTGTGGAATCTAAGAGAGTGGAAGAGACCGTCCAGAAAGCTGCTGTTGCGCTTCTTCACCACACACTGAACTTTACAACTGTGACACACACATTGTTGTCACTCCTCACCTTATCTCCTAAAAGTGCATTTGAATCCAGCGTTTCTGGTGCCCTGTGTCGTTTCAAGAGCAGCCGTGACAGGTGAACACGAGCGCTTGGACTCTGCTCCCACAGCCGAAGGGCCAGGAGGGGGAGCTCCGGCTGGGCATCTTCAGGACAGAGTGAGCTTTCAAACTGTGTCACACACTTTGCTGTCACCCCTCACTTTCCTACCTGAAAGTCCAATTGAATCCAACATCTCCTGTGCCTGCTCTTTGTGAGCAGCAGCAGAATATTGCACTTACGTCTGGACTCTGCTGAAACAGCAGAAGAGACAGTCCAGAAAGTTCCCACTGATCATCTTCAGCACACAGTCAGCTTAGCAACTGTGGCGCACACATTACTGTCACTCGTCACTTTATCTCCTAAAAGTCCATTTGAATGCAACCTCTCCACTGCCCGCTCTCTCTGAGCAGCAGCAGAGTAGAGCAGGAACGTTTAGACTGTGCTAAAACAGAAGAAGAGCCGGGCCCAAAACATTCTCCTGATAATCTGCAGCACACAGCGAGCTTTGCAACTCTGAAACACGCATTGCTGCCACTCCTCCCTTTCCTGCCTGAAAGACCAATTGAATCCAACATGTCTGTGCCCGCTCTCAGCTGAGCAGCAACAGAGACAGTAGAGCAGGAACGTTTAGACTGTGCTAAAACAGCAGAAGAGCCATGCAAAAAAGCTCCTGCTGATCATCTATAGCACACAGTCTCCTTTGCAACTGTGACACAAACATTGCTGTCACTTTTCACTGTTTCTCCTAAAAGTTCACTTGAACCCAACAACTCTGTTTCCAGCTCTCTGCTGTGAGCAGCACAGTGAGTAGAGCAGGAATGTGTGGAATCAAAGAGAGTGGAAGAGACAGTCCAGAAAGCTGCTGTTGTGCTTCTATACAACACACTGAACTTTACAACTGTGACACACACATTGTTGTTACTCCTCACTTTATCTCCTAAAAGTGCATTTGAATCCAACGTTTCTGGTGCCCTCTGTCGTTTCAAGAGCAGCCGTGACAGGCGAGCACAAGCGCTTGGACTCTGCTCCCACAGCCGAAGAGCCAGCAGGGTAAGCTCCGGCCGGGCATCTTCAGCACGCAGTCAGCTTTGCAACTGTGAAACATATATTGCTGTCGCTCCTCTCTTTCTTTCCTACCTCAAAGACCACTTGAATCCAAAATCTCTGCGCCATTCTTTGCTGTGCAGCAGCAGAGAGAGTAGAGCAGGAACGTTTAGACTCTGCTAAAAGAGCAGAAGTGCCAGAACAAAATGTTCCTGCTGATCATCTTCAGCGCACAGCGACCTTTGCAACTCTGAAACACACATTGCAGTCAGTCCCCCCTTGCCTGCCTGAAAGACCAATTGAATCCAACATCTCTGTGCCCGCTCTCTGCTGAGCAGCAACAGAGACAGAAGAGCAGGAACGTTTAGACTGTGCTAAAACAGCAGAAGAGCCATGCAAAAAAGCTCCTGCTGATCATCTATAGCACACAGTCTCCTTTGCAACTGTGACACAAACATTGATGTCACTTTTCACTGTTTCTCCTAAAAGTTCACTTGAACCCAACAACTCTGTTTCCAGCTGTCTGCTGTGAGCAGCACAGTGAGTAGAGCAGGAATGTGTGGAATCAAAGAGAGTGGAAGAGACAGTCCAGAAAGCTGCTGTTGTGCTTGTATACAACACACTGAACTTTACAACTGTGACACACACATTGTTGTTACTCCTCACTTTATCTCCTAAAAGTGCATTTGAATCCAACGTTTCTGGTGCCCTCTGTCGTTTCAAGAGCAGCCGTGAGAGGCGAGCACGAGCGCTTGGACTCTGCTCCCACAGCCGAAGAGCCAGCAGGGTAAGCTCCGGCTGGGCATCTTCAGCACGCAGTCAGCTTTGCAACTGTGAAACATATATTGCTGTCGCTCCTCTCTTTCTTTCCTACCTCAAAGACCACTTGAATCCAAAATCTCTGCGCCATTCTCTGCTGTGCAGCAGCAGAGAGAGTAGAGCAGGAACGTTTAGACTCTGCTAAAAGAGCAGAAGTGCCAGAACAAAATGTTCCTGCTGATCATCTTCAGCGCACAGCGACCTTTGCAACTCTGAAACACACATTGCAGTCAGTCCCCCCTTGCCTGCCTGAAAGACCAATTGAATCCAACATCTCTGTGCCCGCTCTCTGCTGAGCAGCAACAGAGACAGAAGAGCAGGAACGTTTAGACTGTGCTAAAACAGCAGAAGAGCCATGCAAAAATCTCCTGATGATCATCTACAGCACACAGTCACCTTTGCAACTGTGACACAAACATTGCTGTCTCTTTTCACTGTTTCTCCTAAAAGTTCACTTGAATCCAACAGCTCTGTTTCCAGCTCTCTGCTGCGAGCAGCACAGTGGTTAGAGCAGGAATGTGTGGAATCTAAGAGAGTGGAAGAGACCGTCCAGAAAGCTGCTGTTGCGCTTCTTCACCACACACTGAACTTTACAACTGTGACACACACATTGTTGTCACTCCTCACCTTATCTCCTAAAAGTGCATTTGAATCCAGCGTTTCTGGTGCCCTGTGTCGTTTCAAGAGCAGCCGTGACAGGTGAACACGAGCGCTTGGACTCTGCTCCCACAGCCGAAGGGCCAGGAGGGGGAGCTCCGGCTGGGCATCTTCAGGACAGAGTGAGCTTTCAAACTGTGTCACACACTTTGCTGTCACCCCTCACTTTCCTACCTGAAAGTCCAATTGAATCCAACATCTCCTGTGCCTGCTCTTTGTGAGCAGCAGCAGAATATTGCACTTACGTCTGGACTCTGCTGAAACAGCAGAAGAGACAGTCCAGAAAGTTCCCACTGATCATCTTCAGCACACAGTCAGCTTAGCAACTGTGGCGCACACATTACTGTCACTCGTCACTTTATCTCCTAAAAGTCCATTTGAATGCAACCTCTCCACTGCCCGCTCTCTCTGAGCAGCAGCAGAGTAGAGCAGGAACGTTTAGACTGTGCTAAAACAGAAGAAGAGCCGGGCCCAAAACATTCTCCTGATAATCTGCAGCACACAGCGAGCTTTGCAACTCTGAAACACGCATTGCTGCCACTCCTCCCTTTCCTGCCTGAAAGACCAATTGAATCCAACATGTCTGTGCCCGCTCTCAGCTGAGCAGCAACAGAGACAGTAGAGCAGGAACGTTTAGACTGTGCTAAAACAGCAGAAGAGCCATGCAAAAAAGCTCCTGCTGATCATCTATAGCACACAGTCTCCTTTGCAACTGTGACACAAACATTGCTGTCACTTTTCACTGTTTCTCCTAAAAGTTCACTTGAACCCAACAACTCTGTTTCCAGCTCTCTGCTGTGAGCAGCACAGTGAGTAGAGCAGGAATGTGTGGAATCAAAGAGAGTGGAAGAGACAGTCCAGAAAGCTGCTGTTGTGCTTCTATACAACACACTGAACTTTACAACTGTGACACACACATTGTTGTCACTCCTCACCTTATCTCCTAAAAGTGCAATTGAATCCAGCGTTTCTGGTGCCCTCTGTCGTTTCAAGAGCAGCCGTGACAGGCGAGCACAAGCGCTTGGACTCTGCTCCCACAGCCGAAGAGCCAGCAGGGTAAGCTCCGGCCGGGCATCTTCAGCACGCAGTCAGCTTTGCAACTGTGAAACATATATTGCTGTCGCTCCTCTCTTTCTTTCCTACCTCAAAGACCACTTGAATCCAAAATCTCTGCGCCATTCTTTGCTGTGCAGCAGCAGAGAGAGTAGAGCAGGAACGTTTAGACTCTGCTAAAAGAGCAGAAGTGCCAGAACAAAATGTTCCTGCTGATCATCTTCAGCGCACAGCGAGCTTTGCAACTCTGAAACACACATTGCAGTCAGTCCCCCCTTGCCTGCCTGAAAGACCAATTGAATCCAACATCTCTGTGCCCGCTCTCTGCTGAGCAGCAACAGAGACAGAAGAGCAGGAACGTTTAGACTGTGCTAAAACAGCAGAAGAGCCATGCAAAAAAGCTCCTGCTGATCATCTATAGCACACAGTCTCCTTTGCAACTGTGACACAAACATTGCTGTCACTTTTCACTGTTTCTCCTAAAAGTTCACTTGAACCCAACAACTCTGTTTCCAGCTCTCTGCTGTGAGCAGCACAGTGAGTAGAGCAGGAATGTGTGGAATCAAAGAGAGTGGAAGAGACAGTCCAGAAAGCTGCTGTTGTGCTTCTATACAACACACTGAACTTTACAACTGTGACACACACATTGTTGTTACTCCTCACTTTATCTCCTAAAAGTGCATTTGAATCCAACGTTTCTGGTGCCCTCTGTCGTTTCAAGAGCAGCCGTGAGAGGCGAGCACGAGCGCTTGGACTCTGCTCCCACAGCCGAAGAGCCAGCAGGGTAAGCTCCGGCTGGGCATCTTCAGCACGCAGTCAGCTTTGCAACTGTGAAACATATATTGCTGTCGCTCCTCTCTTTCCTACCTCAAAGACCACTTGAATCCAAAATCTCTGTGCCATTCTCTGCTGTGCAGCAGCAGAGAGAGTAGAGCAGGAACGTTTAGACTCTGCTAAAAGAGCAGAAGTGCCAGAACAAAATGTTCCTGAAAGGACACAGGGCACCAGAAACGCTGGATTCAAATGCACTTTTAGGAGATAAGGTGAGGAGTGACAACAATGTGTGTGTCACAGTTGTAAAGTTCAGTGTGTGGTGAAGAAGCGCAACAGCAGCTTACTGGACTGTCTCTTCCACTCTCTTAGATTCCACACATTCCTGCTCTAACCACTGTGCTGCTCGCAGCAGAGAGCTGGAAACAGAGCTGTTGGATTCAAGTGAACTTTTAGGAGAAACAGTGAAAAGGGACAGCAATGTTTGTGTCACAGTTGCAAAGGTGACTGTGTGCTGTAGATGATCAGCAGGAGCTTTTTTGCATGGCTCTTCTGCTGTTTTAGCACAGTCTAAACGTTCCTGCTCTTCTGTCTCTGATGCTGCTCAGCAGAGAGCGGGCAAAGACATGTTGGATTCAATTGGTCTTTCAGGCAGGCAAGGGGGGACTGACTGCAATGTGTGTTTCAGAGTTGCAAAGCTCGCTGTGCGCTGAAGATGATCAGCAGGAACATTTTGTCCTGGCACTTCTGCTCTTTTAGCAGAGTCTAAACGTTCCTGCTCTACACTCTCTGCTGCTGCACAGCAGAGAATGGCGCAGAGATTTTGGATTCAAGTGGTCTTTGAGGTAGGAAAGAGAGGAGCGACAGCAATATATGTTTCACAGTTGCAAAGCTGACTGCGTGCTGAAGATGCCCAGCCGGAGCTTACCCTGCTGGCTCTTCGGCTGTGGGAGCAGAGTCCAAGCGCTCGTGCTCGCCTGTCACGGCTGCTCTTGAAACGACAGAGGGCACCAGAAACGTTGGATTCAAATGCACTTTTAAGAGATAAAGTGAGGAGTAACAACAATGTGTGTGTCACAGTTGTAAAGTTCAGTGTGTTGTATAGAAGCACAACAGCAGCTTTCTGGACTGTCTCTTCCACTCTCTTTGATTCCACACATTCCTGCTCTACTCACTGTGCTGCTCACAGCAGAGAGCTGGAAACAGAGTTGTTGGATTGAAGTGAACTTTTAGGAGAAACAGTGAAAAGAGACAGCAATGTTTGTGTCACAGTTGCAAAGGTGACTGTGTGCTGTAGATGATCAGCAGGAGCTTTTTTGCATGGCTCTTCTGCTGTTTTAGCACAGTCTAAACGTTCCTGCTCTTCTGTCTCTGTTGCTGCTCAGCATAGAGCGGGCACAGAGATGTTGGATTCAATTGGTCTTTCAGGCAGGCAAGGGGGGACTGACTGCAATGTGTGTTTCAGAGTTGCAAAGCTCGCTGTGTGCTGCAGATTATCAGGAGAATGTTTTGGGCCCGGCTCTTCTTCTGTTTTAGCGCAGTCTAAACGTTCCTGCTCTACTCTGCTGCTGCTCAGAGAGAGCGGGCAGTGGAGAGGTTGCATTCAAATGGACTTTTAGGAGATAAAGTGACGAGTGACAGTAATGTGTGCGCCACAGTTGCTAAGCTCACTGTGTGCTGAAGATGATCAGTGGGAACTTTCTGGACTGTCTCTTCTGCTGTTTCAGCAGAGTCCAGACGTAAGTGCAATATTCTGCTGCTGCTCACAAAGAGCAGGCACAGGAGATGTTGGATTCAATTGGACTTTCAGGTAGGAAAGTGAGGGGTGACAGCAAAGTGTGTGACACAGTTTGAAAGCTCACTCTGTCCTGAAGATGCCCAGCCGGAGCTCCCCCTCCTGGCCCTTCGGCTGTGGGAGCAGAGTCCAAGCGCTCGTGTTCACCTGTCACGGCTGCTCTTGAAACGACACAGGGCACCAGAAACGCTGGATTCAAATGCACTTTTAGGAGATAAGGTGAGGAGTGACAACAATGTGTGTGTCACAGTTGTAAAGTTCAGTGTGTGGTGAAGAAGCGCAACAGCAGCTTTCTGGACGGTCTCTTCCACTCTCTTAGATTCCACACATTCCTGCTCTAACCACTGTGCTGCTCGCAGCAGAGAGCTGGAAACAGAGCTGTTGGATTCAAGTGAACTTTTAGGAGAAACAGTGAAAAGGGACAGCAATGTTTGTGTCACAGTTGCAAAGGTGACTGTGTGCTGTAGATGATCAGCAGGAGCTTTTTTGCATGGCTCTTCTGCTGTTTTAGCACAGTCTAAACGTTCCTGCTCTTCTGTCTCTGTTGCTGCTCAGCAGAGAGCGGGCACAGAGATGTTGGATTCAATTGGTCTTTCAGGCAGGCAAGGGGGGACTGACTGCAATGTGTGTTTCAGAGTTGCAAAGCTCGCTGTGCGCTGAAGATGATCAGCAGGAACATTTTGTTCTGTCACTTCTGCTCTTTTAGCAGAGTCTAAACGTTCCTGCTCTACTCTCTCTGCTGCTGCACAGCAGAGAATGGCACAGAGATTTTGGATTCAAGTGGTCTTTGAGGTAGGAAAGAGAGGAGCGACAGCAATATATGTTTCACAGTTGCAAAGCTGACTGCGTGCTGAAGATGCCCAGCCGGAGCTTACCCTGCTGGCTCTTCGGCTGTGGGAGCAGAATCCAAGCGCTCGTGCTCGCCTGTCACGGCTGCTCTTGAAACGACAGAGGGCAGAAGAAACGTTGGATTCAAATGCACTTTTAAGAGATAATGTGAGGAGTAACAACAATGTGTGTGTCACAGTTGTAAAGTTCAGTGTGTGGTATAGAAGCACAACAGCAGCTTACTGGACGGTCTCTTCCACTCTCTTTGATTCCACACATTCCTGCTCTACTCAATGTGCTGCTCACAGCAGAGAGCTGGAAACAGAGTTGTTGGATTCAAGTGAACTTTTAGGAGAAACAGTGAAAAGTGACAGCAATGTTTGTGTCACAGTTGCAAAGGAGACTGTGTGCTATAGATGATCAGCAGGAGCTTTTTTGCATGGCTCTTCTGCTGTTTTAGCAGAGTCTAAACGTTCCTGCTCTACTGTCTCTGTTGCTGCTCAGCTGAGAGCGGGCACAGACATGTTGGATTCAATTGGTCTTTCAGGCAGGAAAGGGAGGAGTGGCAGCAATGCGTGTTTCAGAGTTGCAAAGCTCGCTGTATGCTGCAGATTATCAGGAGAATGTTTTGGGCCCGGCTCTTCTTCTGTTTTAGCACAGTCTAAACGTTCCTGCTCTACTCTGCTGCTGCTCAGAGAGAGCGGGCAGTGGAGAGGTTGCATTCAAATGGACTTTTAGGAGATAAAGTGACGAGTGACAGTAATGTGTGCGCCACAGTTGCTAAGCTCACTGTGTGCTGAAGATGATCAGTGGGAACTTTCTGGACTGTCTCTTCTGCTGTTTCAGCAGAGTCCAGACGTAAGTGCAATATTCTGCTGCTGCTCACAAAGAGCAGGCACAGGAGATGTTGGATTCAATTGGACTTTCAGGTAGGAAAGTGAGGGGTGACAGCAAAGTGTGTGACACAGTTTGAAAGCTCACTCTGTCCTGAAGATGCCCAGCCGGAGCTCCCCCTCCTGGCCCTTCGGCTGTGGGAGCAGAGTCCAAGCGCTCGTGTTCACCTGTCACGGCTGCTCTTGAAACGACACAGGGCACCAGAAACGCTGGATTCAAATGCACTTTTAGGAGATAAGGTGAGGAGTGACAACAATGTGTGTGTCACAGTTGTAAAGTTCAGTGTGTGGTGAAGAAGCGCAACAGCAGCTTTCTGGACTGTCTCTTCCACTCTCTTAGATTCCACACATTCCTGCTCTAACCACTGTGCTGCTCGCAGCAGAGAGCTGGAAACAGAGCTGTTGGATTGAAGTGAACTTTTAGGAGAAACAGTGAAAAGAGACAGCAATGTTTGTGTCACAGTTGCAAAGGTGACTGTGTGCTGTAGATGATCAGCAGGAGCTTTTTTGCATGGCTCTTCTGCTGTTTTAGCACAGTCTAAACGTTCCTGCTCTTCTGTCTCTGATGCTGCTCAGCAGAGAGCGGGCACAGAGATGTTGGATTCAATTGGTCTTTCAGGCAGGCAAGGGGGGACTGACTGCAATGTGTGTTTCAGAGTTGCAAAGCTCGCTGTGCGCTGAAGATGATCAGCAGGAACATTTTGTTCTGGCACTTCTGCTCTTTTAGCAGAGTCTAAACGTTCCTGCTCTACTCTCTCTGCTGCTGCACAGCAGAGAATGGCGCAGAGATTTTGGATTCAAGTGGTCTTTGAGGTAGGAAAGAGAGGAGCGACAGCAATATATGTTTCACAGTTGCAAAGCTGACTGCGTGCTGAAGATGCCCAGCCGGAGCTTACCCTGCTGGCTCTTCGGCTGTGGGAGCAGAGTCCAAGCGCTCGTGCTCGCCTGTCACGGCTGCTCTTGAAACGACAGAGGGCAGAAGAAACGTTGGATTCAAATGCACTTTTAAGAGATAAAGTGAGGAGTAACAACAATGTGTGTGTCACAGTTGTAAAGTTCAGTGTGTGGTATAGAAGCACAACAGCAGCTTACTGGACTGTCTCTTCCACTCTCTTTGATTCCACACATTCCTGCTCTACTCAATGTGCTGCTCACAGAGAGAGCTGGAAACAGAGTTGTTGGATTCAAGTGAACTTTTAGGAGAAACAGTGAAAAGTGACAGCAATGTTTGTGTCACAGTTGCAAAGGAGACTGTGTGCTATAGATGATCAGCAGGAGCTTTTTTGCATGGCTCTTCTGCTGTTTTAGCAGAGTCTAAACGTTCCTGCTCTACTGTCTCTGTTGCTGCTCAGCTGAGAGCGGGCACAGACATGTTGGATTCAATTGGTCTTTCAGGCAGGAAAGGGAGGAGTGGCAGCAATGCGTGTTTCAGAGTTGCAAAGCTCGCTGTATGCTGCAGATTATCAGGAGAATGTTTTGGGCCCGGCTCTTCTTCTGTTTTAGCACAGTCTAAACGTTCCTGCTCTACTCTGCTGCTGCTCAGAGAGAGCGGGCAGTGGAGAGGTTGCATTCAAATGGACTTTTAGGAGATAAAGTGACGAGTGACAGTAATGTGTGCGCCACAGTTGCTAAGCTCACTGTGTGCTGAAGATGATCAGTGGGAACTTTCTGGACTGTCTCTTCTGCTGTTTCAGCAGAGTCCAGACGTAAGTGCAATATTCTGCTGCTGCTCACAAAGAGCAGGCACAGGAGATGTTGGATTCAATTGGACTTTCAGGTAGGAAAGTGAGGGGTGACAGCAAAGTGTGTGACACAGTTTGAAAGCTCACTCTGCCCTGAAGATGCCCAGCCGGAGCTCCCCCTCCTGGCCCTTCGGCTGTGGGAGCAGAGTCCAAGCGCTCGTGTTCACCTGTCACGGCTGCTCTTGAAACGACACAGGGCACCAGAAACGCTGGATTCAAATGCACTTTTAGGAGATAAGGTGAGGAGTGACAACAATGTGTGTGTCACAGTTGTAAAGTTCAGTGTGTGGTGAAGAAGCGCAACAGCAGCTTTCTGGACTGTCTCTTCCACTCTCTTAGATTCCACACATTCCTGCTCTAACCACTGTGCTGCTCGCAGCAGAGAGCTGGAAACAGAGCTGTTGGATTGAAGTGAACTTTTAGGAGAAACAGTGAAAAGAGACAGCAATGTTTGTGTCACAGTTGCAAAGGTGACTGTGTGCTGTAGATGATCAGCAGGAGCTTTTTTGCATGGCTCTTCTGCTGTTTTAGCACAGTCTAAACGTTCCTGCTCTTCTGTCTCTGATGCTGCTCAGCAGAGAGCGGGCACAGAGATGTTGGATTCAATTGGTCTTTCAGGCAGGCAAGGGGGGACTGACTGCAATGTGTGTTTCAGAGTTGCAAAGCTCGCTGTGCGCTGAAGATGATCAGCAGGAACATTTTGTTCTGGCACTTCTGCTCTTTTAGCAGAGTCTAAACGTTCCTGCTCTACTCTCTCTGCTGCTGCACAGCAGAGAATGGCGCAGAGATTTTGGATTCAAGTGGTCTTTGAGGTAGGAAAGAGAGGAGCGACAGCAATATATGTTTCACAGTTGCAAAGCTGACTGCGTGCTGAAGATGCCCAGCCGGAGCTTACCCTGCTGGCTCTTCGGCTGTGGGAGCAGAGTCCAAGCGCTCGTGCTCGCCTGTCACGGCTGCTCTTGAAACGACAGAGGGCAGAAGAAACGTTGGATTCAAATGCACTTTTAAGAGATAAAGTGAGGAGTAACAACAATGTGTGTGTCACAGTTGTAAAGTTCAGTGTGTGGTATAGAAGCACAACAGCAGCTTACTGGACTGTCTCTTCCACTCTCTTTGATTCCACACATTCCTGCTCTACTCACTGTGCTGCTCACAGCAGAGAGCTGGAAACAGAGTTGTTGGGTTCAAGTGAACTTTTAGGAGAAACAGTGAAAAGTGACAGCAATGTTTGTGTCACAGTTGCAAAGGAGACTGTGTGCTATAGATGATCAGCAGGAGCTTTTTTGCATGGCTCTTCTGCTGTTTTAGCACAGTCTAAACGTTCCTGCTCTACTGTCTCTGTTGCTGCTCAGCTGAGAGCGGGCACAGACATGTTGGATTCAATTGGTCTTTCAGGCAGGAAAGGGAGGAGTGGCAGCAATGCTTGTTTCAGAGTTGCAAAGCTCGCTGTGCGCTGCAGATTATCAGGAGAATGTTTTGGGCCCGGCTCTTCTTCTGTTTTAGCACAGTCTAAACGTTCCTGCTCTACTCTGCTGCTGCTCAGAGAGAGCGGGCAGTGGAGAGGTTGCATTCAAATGGACTTTTAGGAGATAAAGTGACGAGTGACAGTAATGTGTGCGCCACAGTTGCTAAGCTCACTGCGTGCTGAAGATGATCAGTGGGAACTTTCTGGACTGTCTCTTCTGCTGTTTCAGCAGAGTCCAGACGTAAGTGCAATATTCTGCTGCTGCTCACAAAGAGCAGGCACAGGAGATGTTGGATTCAATTGGACTTTCAGGTAGGAAAGTGAGGGGTGACAGCAAAGTGTGTGACACAGTTTGAAAGCTCACTCTGTCCTGAAGATGCCCAGCCGGAGCTCCCCCTCCTGGCCCTTCGGCTGTGGGAGTAGAGTCCAAGCGCTCGTGTTCACCTGTCACGGCTGCTCTTGAAACGACACAGGGCACCAGAAACGCTGGATTCAAATGCACTTTTAGGAGATAAGGTGAGGAGTGACAACAATGTGTGTGTCACAGTTGTAAAGTTCAGTGTGTGGTGAAGAAGCGCAACAGCAGCTTTCTGGACTGTCTCTTCCACTCTCTTAGATTCCACACATTCCTGCTCTAACCACTGTGCTGCTCGCAGCAGAGAGCTGGAAACAGAGCTGTTGGATTGAAGTGAACTTTTAGGAGAAACAGTGAAAAGAGACAGCAATGTTTGTGTCACAGTTGCAAAGGTGACTGTGTGCTGTAGATGATCAGCAGGAGCTTTTTTGCATGGCTCTTCTGCTGTTTTAGCACAGTCTAAACGTTCCTGCTCTTCTGTCTCTGATGCTGCTCAGCAGAGAGCGGGCACAGAGATGTTGGATTCAATTGGTCTTTCAGGCAGGCAAGGGGGGACTGACTGCAATGTGTGTTTCAGAGTTGCAAAGCTCGCTGTGCGCTGAAGATGATCAGCAGGAACATTTTGTTCTGGCACTTCTGCTCTTTTAGCAGAGTCTAAACGTTCCTGCTCTACTCTCTCTGCTGCTGCACAGCAGAGAATGGCGCAGAGATTTTGGATTCAAGTGGTCTTTGAGGTAGGAAAGAGAGGAGCGACAGCAATATATGTTTCACAGTTGCAAAGCTGACTGCGTGCTGAAGATGCCCAGCCGGAGCTTACCCTGCTGGCTCTTCGGCTGTGGGAGCAGAGTCCAAGCGCTCGTGCTCGCCTGTCACGGCTGCTCTTGAAACGACAGAGGGCAGAAGAAACGTTGGATTCAAATGCACTTTTAAGAGATAAAGTGAGGAGTAACAACAATGTGTGTGTCACAGTTGTAAAGTTCAGTGTGTGGTATAGAAGCACAACAGCAGCTTACTGGACTGTCTCTTCCACTCTCTTTGATTCCACACATTCCTGCTCTACTCAATGTGCTGCTCACAGCAGAGAGCTGGAAACAGAGTTGTTGGATTCAAGTGAACTTTTAGGAGAAACAGTGAAAAGTGACAGCAATGTTTGTTTCACAGTTGCAAAGGAGACTGTGTGCTATAGATGATCAGCAGGAGCTTTTTTGCATGGCTCTTCTGTTGTTTTAGCACAGTCTAAACGTTCCTGCTCTACTGTCTCTGTTGCTGCTCAGCTGAGAGCGGGCACAGACATGTTGGATTCAATTGGTCTTTCAGGCAGGAAAGGGAGGAGTGGCAGCAATGCGTGTTTCAGAGTTGCAAAGCTCGCTGTGTGCTGCAGATTATCAGGAGAATGTTTTGGGCCCGGCTCTTCTTCTGTTTTAGCACAGTCTAAACGTTCCTGCTCTACTCTGCTGCTGCTCAGAGAGAGCGGGCAGTGGAGAGGTTGCATTCAAATGGACTTTTAGGAGATAAAGTGACGAGTGACAGTAATGTGTGCGCCACAGTTGCTAAGCTGACTGTGTGCTGAAGATGATCAGTGGGAACTTTCTGGACTGTCTCTTCTGCTGTTTCAGCAGAGTCCAGACGTAAGTGCTATATTCTGCTGCTGCTCACAAAGAGCAGGCACTGGAGATGTTGGATTCAATTGGACTTTCAGGTAGGAAAGTGAGGGGTGACAGCAAAGTGTGTGACACAGTTTGAAAGCTCACTCTGTCCTGAAGATGCCCAGCCGGAGCTCCCCCTCCTGGCCCTTCGGCTGTGGGAGCAGAGTCCAAGCGCTCGTGTTCACCTGTCACGGCTGCTCTTGAAACGACACAGGGCACCAGAAACGCTGGATTCAAATGCACTTTTAGGAGATAAGGTGAGGAGTGACAACAATGTGTGTGTCACAGTTGTAAAGTTCAGTGTGTGGTGAAGAAGCACAACAGCAGCTTTCTGGACGGTATCTTCCACTCTCTTAGATTCCACACATTCCTGCTCTAACCACTGTGCTGCTCGCAGCAGAGAGCTGGAAACAGAGCTGTTGGATTGAAGTGAACTTTTAGGAGAAACAGTGAAAAGAGACAGCAATGTTTGTGTCACAGTTGCAAAGGTGACTGTGTGCTGTAGATGATCAGCAGGAGCTTTTTTGCATGGCTCTTCTGCTGTTTTAGCACAGTCTAAACGTTCCTGCTCTTGGTCTCTGTTGCTGCTCAGCAGAGAGCGGGCACAGAGATGTTGGATTCAATTGGTCTTTCAGGCAGGCAAGGGGGGACTGACTGCAATGTGTGTTTCAGAGTTGCAAAGCTCGCTGTGCGCTGAAGATGATCAGCAGGAACATTTTGTTCTGGCACTTCTGCTCTTTTAGCAGAGTCTAAACGTTCCTGCTCTACTCTCTCTGCTGCTGCACAGCAGAGAATGGCGCAGAGATTTTGGATTCAAGTGGTCTTTGAGGTAGGAAAGAGAGGAGCGACAGCAATATATGTTTCACAGTTGCAAAGCTGACTGCGTGCTGAAGATGCCCAGCCGGAGCTTACCCTGCTGGCTCTTCGGCTGTGGGAGCAGAGTCCAAGCGCTTGTGCTCGCCTGTCACGGCTGCTCTTGAAACGACAGAGGGCACCAGAAACGTTGGATTCAAATGCACTTTTAGGAGATAAAGTGAGGAGTAACAACAATGTGTGTGTCACAGTTGTAAAGTTCAGTGTGTTGTATAGAAGCACAACAGCAGCTTTCTGGACTGTCTCTTCCACTCTCTTTGATTCCACACATTCCTGCTCTACTCACTGTGCTGCTCACAGCAGAGAGCTGGAAACAGAGTTGTTGGGTTCAAGTGAACTTTTAGGAGAAACAGTGAAAAGTGACAGCAATGTTTGTGTCACAGTTGCAAAGGAGACTGTGTGCTATAGATGATCAGCAGGAGCTTTTTTGCATGGCTCTTCTGCTGTTTTAGCAGAGTCTAAACGTTCCTGCTCTACTGTCTCTGTTGCTGCTCAGCTGAGAGCGGGCACAGACATGTTGGATTCAATTGGTCTTTCAGGCAGGAAAGGGAGGAGTGGCAGCAATGCTTGTTTCAGAGTTGCAAAGCTCGCTGTGCGCTGCAGATTATCAGGAGAATGTTTTGGGCCCGGCTCTTCTTCTGTTTTAGCACAGTCTAAACGTTCCTGCTCTACTCTGCTGCTGCTCAGAGAGAGCGGGCAGTGGAGAGGTTGCATTCAAATGGACTTTTAGGAGATAAAGTGACGAGTGACAGTAATGTGTGCGCCACAGTTGCTAAGCTGACTGTGTGCTGAAGATGATCAGTGGGAACTTTCTGGACTGTCTCTTCTGCTGTTTCAGCAGAGTCCAGACGTAAGTGCAATATTCTGCTGCTGCTCACAAAGAGCAGGCACAGGAGATGTTGGATTCAATTGGACTTTCAGGTAGGAAAGTGAGGGGTGACAGCAAAGTGTGTGACACAGTTTGAAAGCTCACTCTGTCCTGAAGATGCCCAGCCGGAGCTCCCCCTCCTGGCCCTTCGGCTGTGGGAGCAGAGTCCAAGCGCACGTGTTCACCTGTCACGGCTGCTCTTGAAACGACACAGGGCACCAGAAACGCTGGATTCAAATGCACTTTTAGGAGATAAGGTGAGGAGTGACAACAATGTGTGTGTCACAGTTGTAAAGTTCAGTGTGTGGTGAAGAAGCGCAACAGCAGCTTTCTGGACTGTCTCTTCCACTCTCTTAGATTCCACACATTCCTGCTCTAACCACTGTGCTGCTCGCAGCAGAGAGCTGGAAACAGAGCTGTTGGATTGAAGTGAACTTTTAGGAGAAACAGTGAAAAGAGACAGCAATGTTTGTGTCACAGTTGCAAAGGTGACTGTGTGCTGTAGATGATCAGCAGGAGCTTTTTTGCATGGCTCTTCTGCTGTTTTAGCACAGTCTAAACGTTCCTGCTCTTCTGTCTCTGTTGCTGCTCAGCATAGAGCGGGCACAGAGATGTTGGATTCAATTGGTCTTTCAGGCAGGCAAGGGGGGACTGACTGCAATGTGTGTTTCAGAGTTGCAAAGCTCACTGTGCGCTGAAGATGATCAGCAGGAACATTTTGTTCTGTCACTTCTGCTCTTTTAGCAGAGTCTAAACGTTCCTGCTCTACTCTCTCTGCTGCTGCACAGCAGAGAATGGCACAGAGATTTTGGATTCAAGTGGTCTTTGAGGTAGGAAAGAGAGGAGCGACAGCAATATATGTTTCACAGTTGCAAAGCTGACTGCGTGCTGAAGATGCCCAGCCGGAGCTTACCCTGCTGGCTCTTCGGCTGTGGGAGCAGAATCCAAGCGCTCGTGCTCGCCTGTCACGGCTGCTCTTGAAACGACAGAGGGCAGAAGAAACGTTGGATTCAAATGCACTTTTAAGAGATAATGTGAGGAGTAACAACAATGTGTGTGTCACAGTTGTAAAGTTCAGTGTGTGGTATAGAAGCACAACAGCAGCTTACTGGACTGTCTCTTCCACTCTCTTTGATTCCACACATTCCTGCTCTACTCAATGTGCTGCTCACAGCAGAGAGCTGGAAACAGAGTTGTTGGATTCAAGTGAACTTTTAGGAGAAACAGTGAAAAGTGACAGCAATGTTTGTGTCACAGTTGCAAAGGAGACTGTGTGCTATAGATGATCAGCAGGAGCTTTTTTGCATGGCTCTTCTGCTGTTTTAGCAGAGTCTAAACGTTCCTGCTCTACTGTCTCTGTTGCTGCTCAGCTGAGAGCGGGCACAGACATGTTGGATTCAATTGGTCTTTCAGGCAGGAAAGGGAGGAGTGGCAGCAATGCGTGTTTCAGAGTTGCAAAGCTCGCTGTGTGCTGCAGATTATCAGGAGAATGTTTTGGGCCCGGCTCTTCTTCTGTTTTAGCACAGTCTAAACGTTCCTGCTCTACTCTGCTGCTGCTCAGAGAGAGCGGGCAGTGGAGAGGTTGCATTCAAATGGACTTTTAGGAGATAAAGTGACGAGTGACAGTAATGTGTGCGCCACAGTTGCTAAGCTCACTGTGTGCTGAAGATGATCAGTGGGAACTTTCTGGACTGTCTCTTCTGCTGTTTCAGCAGAGTCCAGACGTAAGTGCAATATTCTGCTGCTGCTCACAAAGAGCAGGCACAGGAGATGTTGGATTCAATTGGACTTTCAGGTAGGAAAGTGAGGGGTGACAGCAAAGTGTGTGACACAGTTTGAAAGCTCACTCTGTCCTGAAGATGCCCAGCCGGAGCTCCCCCTCCTGGCCCTTCGGCTGTGGGAGCAGAGTCCAAGCGCTCGTGTTCACCTGTCACGGCAGCTCTTGAAACGACACAGGGCACCAGAAACGCTGGATTCAAATGCACTTTTAGGAGATAAGGTGAGGAGTGACAACAATGTGTGTGTCACAGTTGTAAAGTTCAGTGTGTGGTGAAGAAGCGCAACAGCAGCTTTCTGGACGGTCTCTTCCACTCTCTTAGATTCCACACATTCCTGCTCTAACCACTGTGCTGCTCGCAGCAGAGAGCTGGAAACAGAGCTGTTGGATTGAAGTGAACTTTTAGGAGAAACAGTGAAAAGAGACAGCAATGCTTGTGTCACAGTTGCAAAGGTGACTGTGTGCTGTAGATGATCAGCAGGAGCTTTTTTGCATGGCTCTTCTGCTGTTTTAGCACAGTCTAAACGTTCCTGCTCTTCTGTCTCTGTTGCTGCTCAGCAGAGAGCGGGCACAGAGATGTTGGATTCAATTGGTCTTTCAGGCAGGCAAGGGGGGACTGACTGCAATGTGTGTTTCAGAGTTGCAAAGCTCGCTGTGCGCTGAAGATGATCAGCAGGAACATTTTGTTCTGGCACTTCTGCTCTTTTAGCAGAGTCTAAACGTTCCTGCTCTACTCTCTCTGCTGCTGCACAGCAGAGAATGGCACAGAGATTTTGGATTCAAGTGGTCTTTGAGGTAGGAAAGAAAGAGAGGAGCGACAGCAATATATGTTTCACAGTTGCAAAGCTGACTGCGTGCTGAAGATGCCCAGCCGGAGCTTACCCTGCTGGCTCTTCGGCTGTGGGAGCAGAGTCCAAGCGCTCGTGCTCGCCTGTCACGGCTGCTCTTGAAACGACAGAGGGCAGAAGAAACGTTGGATTCAAATGCACTTTTAAGAGATAAAGTGAGGAGTAACAACAATGTGTGTGTCACAGTTGTAAAGTTCAGTGTGTGGTATAGAAGCACAACAGCATCTTACTGGACTGTCTCTTCCACTCTCTTTGATTCCACACATTCCTGCTCTACTCAATGTGCTGCTCGCAGCAGAGAGCTGGAAACAGAGTTGTTGGATTCAAGTGAACTTTTAGGAGAAACAGTGAAAAGTGACAGCAATGTTTGTGTCACAGTTGCAAAGGAGACTGTGTGCTATAGATGATCAGCAGGAGCTTTTTTGCATGGCTCTTCTGCTGTTTTAGCAGAGTCTAAACGTTCCTGCTCTACTGTCTCTGTTGCTGCTCAGCTGAGAGCGGGCACAGACATGTTGGATTCAATTGGTCTTTCAGGCAGGAAAGGGAGGAGTGGCAGCAATGCGTGTTTCAGAGTTGCAAAGCTCGCTGTGTGCTGCAGATTATCAGGAGAATGTTTTGGGCCCGGCTCTTCTTCTGTTTTAGCACAGTCTAAACGTTCCTGCTCTACTCTGCTGCTGCTCAGAGAGAGCGGGCAGTGGAGAGGTTGCATTCAAATGGACTTTTAGGAGATAAAGTGACGAGTGACAGTAATGTGTGCGCCACAGTTGCTAAGCTCACTGTGTGCTGAAGATGATCAGTGGGAACTTTCTGGACTGTCTCTTCTGCTGTTTCAGCAGAGTCCAGACGTAAGTGCAATATTCTGCTGCTGCTCACAAAGAGCAGGCACAGGAGATGTTGGATTCAATTGGACTTTCAGGTAGGAAAGTGAGGGGTGACAGCAAAGTGTGTGACACAGTTTGAAAGCTCACTCTGTCCTGAAGATGCCCAGCCGGAGCTCCCCCTCCTGGCCCTTCGGCTGTGGGAACAGAGTCCAAGCGCTCGTGTTCACCTGTCACGGCTGCTCTTGAAACGACACAGGGCACCAGAAACGCAGGATTCAAATGCACTTTTAGGAGATAAGGTGAGGAGTGACAACAATGTGTGTGTCACAGTTGTAAAGTTCAGTGTGTGGTGAAGAAGCGCAACAGCAGCTTTCTGGACGGTCTCTTCCACTCTCTTAGATTCCACACATTCCTGCTCTAACCACTGTGCTGCTCGCAGCAGAGAGCTGGAAACAGAGCTGTTGGATTGAAGTGAACTTTTAGGAGAAACAGTGAAAAGAGACAGCAATGTTTGTGTCACAGTTGCAAAGGTGACTGTGTGCTGTAGATGATCAGCAGGAGCTTTTTTGCATGGCTCTTCTGCTGTTTTAGCACAGTCTAAACGTTCCTGCTCTTCTGTCTCTGTTGCTGCTCAGCAGAGAGCGGGCACAGAGATGTTGGATTCAATTGGTCTTTCAGGCAGGCAAGGGGGGACTGACTGCAATGTGTGTTTCAGAGTTGCAAAGGTCGCTGTGCGCTGAAGATGATCAGCAGGAACATTTTGTTCTGGCACTTCTGCTCTTTTAGCAGAGTCTAAACGTTCCTGCTCTACTCTCTCTGCTGCTGCACAGCAGAGAATGGCACAGAGATTTTGGATTCAAGTGGTCTTTGAGGTAGGAAAGAGAGGAGCGACAGCAATATATGTTTCACAGTTGCAAAGCTGACTGCGTGCTGAAGATGCCCAGCCGGAGCTTACCCTGCTGGCTCTTCGGCTGTGGGAGCAGAGTCCAAGCGCTCGTGCTCGCCTCTCACGGCTGCTCTTGAAACGACAGAGGGCACCAGAAACGTTGGATTCAAATGCACTTTTAGGAGATAAAGTGAGGAGTAACAACAATGTGTGTGTCACAGTTGTAAAGTTCAGTGTGTTGTATAGAAGCACAACAGCAGCTTTCTGGACTGTCTCTTCCACTCTCTTTGATTCCACACATTCCTGCTCTACTCACTGTGCTGCTCACAGCAGAGAGCTGGAAACAGAGTTGTTGGGTTCAAGTGAACTTTTAGGAGAAACAGTGAAAAGTGACAGCAATGTTTGTGTCACAGTTGCAAAGGAGACTGTGTGCTATAGATGATCAGCAGGAGCTTTTTTGCATGGCTCTTCTGCTGTTTTAGCACAGTCTAAACGTTCCTGCTCTTCTGTCTCTGTTGCTGCTCAGCAGAGAGCGGGCACAGAGATGTTGGATTCAATTGGTCTTTCAGGCAGGCAAGGGGGGACTGACTGCAATGTGTGTTTCAGAGTTGCAAAGCTCGCTGTGCGCTGAAGATGATCAGCAGGAACATTTTGTTCTGGCACTTCTGCTCTTTTAGCAGAGTCTAAACGTTCCTGCTCTACTCTCTCTGCTGCTGCACAGCAAAGAATGGCGCAGAGATTTTGGATTCAAGTGGTCTTTGAGGTAGGAAAGAAAGAGAGGAGCGACAGCAATATATGTTTCACAGTTGCAAAGCTGACTGCGTGCTGAAGATGCCCGGCCGGAGCTTACCCTGCTGGCTCTTCGGCTGTGGGAGCAGAGTCCAAGCGCTTGTGCTCGCCTGTCACGGCTGCTCTTGAAACGACAGAGGGCACCAGAAACGTTGGATTCAAATGCACTTTTAGGAGATAAAGTGAGGAGTAACAACAATGTGTGTGTCACAGTTGTAAAGTTCAGTGTGTTGTATAGAAGCACAACAGCAGCTTTCTGGACTGTCTCTTCCACTCTCTTTGATTCCACACATTCCTGCTCTACTCACTGTGCTGCTCACAGCAGAGAGCTGGAAACAGAGTTGTTGGGTTCAAGTGAACTTTTAGGAGAAACAGTGAAAAGTGACAGCAATGTTTGTGTCACAGTTGCAAAGGAGACTGTGTGCTATAGATGATCAGCAGGAGCTTTTTTGCATGGCTCTTCTGCTGTTTTAGCACAGTCTAAACGTTCCTGCTCTACTGTCTCTGTTGCTGCTCAGCTGAGAGCGGGCACAGACATGTTGGATTCAATTGGTCTTTCAGGCAGGAAAGGGAGGAGTGGCAGCAATGCGTGTTTCAGAGTTGCAAAGCTCGCTGTGTGCTGCAGATTATCAGGAGAATGTTTTGGGCCCGGCTCTTCTTCTGTTTTAGCACAGTCTAAACGTTCCTGCTCTACTCTGCTGCTGCTCAGAGAGAGCGGGCAGTGGAGAGGTTGCATTCAAATGGACTTTTAGGAGATAAAGTGACGAGTGACAGTAATGTGTGCGCCACAGTTGCTAAGCTGACTGTGTGCTGAAGATGATCAGTGGGAACTTTCTGGACTGTCTCTTCTGCTGTTTCAGCAGAGTCCAGACGTAAGTGCAATATTCTGCTGCTGCTCACAAAGAGCAGGCACAGGAGATGTTGGATTCAATTGGACTTTCAGGTAGGAAAGTGAGGGGTGACAGCAAAGTGTGTGACACAGTTTGAAAGCTCACTCTGTCCTGAAGATGCCCAGCCGGAGCTCCCCCTCCTGGCCCTTCGGCTGTGGGAGCAGAGTCCAAGCGCTCGTGTTCACCTGTCACGGCTGCTCTTGAAACGACACAGGGCACCAGAAACGCTGGATTCAAATGCACTTTTAGGAGATAAGGTGAGGAGTGACAACAATGTGTGTGTCACAGTTGTAAAGTTCAGTGTGTGGTGAAGAAGCGCAACAGCAGCTTTCTGGACGGTCTCTTCCACTCTCTTAGATTCCACACATTCCTGCTCTAACCACTGTGCTGCTCGCAGCAGAGAGCTGGAAACAGAGCTGTTGGATTGAAGTGAACTTTTAGGAGAAACAGTGAAAAGAGACAGCAATGTTTGTGTCACAGTTGCAAAGGTGACTGTGTGCTGTAGATGATCATCAGGAGCTTTTTTGCATGGCTCTTCTGCTGTTTTAGCACAGTCTAAACGTTCCTGCTCTTCTGTCTCTGTTGCTGCTCAGCAGAGAGCGGGCACAGAGATGTTGGATTCAATTGGTCTTTCAGGCAGGCAAGGGGGGACTGACTGCAATGTGTGTTTCAGAGTTGCAAAGGTCGCTGTGTGCTGAAGATGATCAGCAGGAACATTTTGTTCTGGCACTTCTGCTCTTTTAGCAGAGTCTAAACGTTCCTGCTCTACTCTCTCTGCTGCTGCACAGCAGAGAATGGCGCAGAGATTTTGGATTCAAGTGGTCTTTGAGGTAGGAAAGAGAGGAGCGACAGCAATATATGTTTCACAGTTGCAAAGCTGACTGCGTGCTGAAGATGCCCAGCCGGAGCTTACCCTGCTGGCTCTTCGGCTGTGGGAGCAGAGTCCAAGCGCTCGTGCTCGCCTCTCACGGCTGCTCTTGAAACGACAGAGGGCACCAGAAACGTTGGATTCAAATGCACTTTTAGGAGATAAAGTGAGGAGTAACAACAATGTGTGTGTCACAGTTGTAAAGTTCAGTGTGTTGTATAGAAGCACAACAGCAGCTTTCTGGACTGTCTCTTCCACTCTCTTTGATTCCACACATTCCTGCTCTACTCACTGTGCTGCTCACAGCAGAGAGCTGGAAACAGAGTTGTTGGGTTCAAGTGAACTTTTAGGAGAAACAATGAAAAGTGACAGCAATGTTTGTGTCACAGTTGCAAAGGAGACTGTGTGCTATAGATGATCAGCAGGAGCTTTTTTGCATGGCTCTTCTGCTGTTTTAGCACAGTCTAAACGTTCCTGCTCTTCTGTCTCTGTTGCTGCTCAGCAGAGAGCGGGCACAGAGATGTTGGATTCAATTGGTCTTTCAGGCAGGCAAGGGGGGACTGACTGCAATGTGTGTTTCAGAGTTGCAAAGGTCGCTGTGCGCTGAAGATGATCAGCAGGAACATTTTGTTCTGGCACTTCTGCTCTTTTAGCAGAGTCTAAACGTTCCTGCTCTACTCTCTCTGCTGCTGCACAGCAAAGAATGGCGCAGAGATTTTGGATTCAAGTGGTCTTTGAGGTAGGAAAGAAAGAGAGGAGCGACAGCAATATATGTTTCACAGTTGCAAAGCTGACTGCGTGCTGAAGATGCCCGGCCGGAGCTTACCCTGCTGGCTCTTCGGCTGTGGGAGCAGAGTCCAAGCGCTTGTGCTCGCCTGTCACGGCTGCTCTTGAAACGACAGAGGGCACCAGAAACGTTGGATTCAAATGCACTTTTAGGAGATAAAGTGAGGAGTAACAACAATGTGTGTGTCACAGTTGTAAAGTTCAGTGTGTTGTATAGAAGCACAACAGCAGCTTTCTGGACTGTCTCTTCCACTCTCTTTGATTCCACACATTCCTGCTCTACTCACTGTGCTGCTCACAGCAGAGAGCTGGAAACAGAGTTGTTGGGTTCAAGTGAACTTTTAGGAGAAACAGTGAAAAGTGACAGCAATGTTTGTGTCACAGTTGCAAAGGAGACTGTGTGCTATAGATGATCAGCAGGAGCTTTTTTGCATGGCTCTTCTGCTGTTTTAGCACAGTCTAAACGTTCCTGCTCTACTGTCTCTGTTGCTGCTCAGCTGAGAGCGGGCACAGACATGTTGGATTCAATTGGTCTTTCAGGCAGGAAAGGGAGGAGTGGCAGCAATGCGTGTTTCAGAGTTGCAAAGCTCGCTGTGTGCTGCAGATTATCAGGAGAATGTTTTGGGCCCGGCTCTTCTTCTGTTTTAGCACAGTCTAAACGTTCCTGCTCTACTCTGCTGCTGCTCAGAGAGAGCGGGCAGTGGAGAGGTTGCATTCAAATGGACTTTTAGGAGATAAAGTGACGAGTGACAGTAATGTGTGCGCCACAGTTGCTAAGCTGACTGTGTGCTGAAGATGATCAGTGGGAACTTTCTGGACTGTCTCTTCTGCTGTTTCAGCAGAGTCCAGACGTAAGTGCAATATTCTGCTGCTGCTCACAAAGAGCAGGCACAGGAGATGTTGGATTCAATTGGACTTTCAGGTAGGAAAGTGAGGGGTGACAGCAAAGTGTGTGACACAGTTTGAAAGCTCACTCTGTCCTGAAGATGCCCAGCCGGAGCTCCCCCTCCTGGCCCTTCGGCTGTGGGAGCAGAGTCCAAGCGCTCGTGTTCACCTGTCACGGCTGCTCTTGAAACGACACAGGGCACCAGAAACGCTGGATTCAAATGCACTTTTAGGAGATAAGGTGAGGAGTGACAACAATGTGTGTGTCACAGTTGTAAAGTTCAGTGTGTGGTGAAGAAGCGCAACAGCAGCTTTCTGGACGGTCTCTTCCACTCTCTTAGATTCCACACATTCCTGCTCTAACCACTGTGCTGCTCGCAGCAGAGAGCTGGAAACAGAGCTGTTGGATTCAAGTGAACTTTTAGGAGAAACAGTGAAAAGAGACAGCAATGTTTGTGTCACAGTTGCAAAGGTGACTGTGTGCTGTAGATGATCATCAGGAGCTTTTTTGCATGGCTCTTCTGCTGTTTTAGCACAGTCTAAACGTTCCTGCTCTTCTGTCTCTGTTGCTGCTCAGCAGAGAGCGGGCACAGAGATGTTGGATTCAATTGGTCTTTCAGGCAGGCAAGGGGGGACTGACTGCAATGTGTGTTTCAGAGTTGCAAAGGTCGCTGTGCGCTGAAGATGATCAGCAGGAACATTTTGTTCTGGCACTTCTGCTCTTTTAGCAGAGTCTAAACGTTCCTGCTCTACTCTCTCTGCTGCTGCACAGCAGAGAATGGCACAGAGATTTTGGATTCAAGTGGTCTTTGAGGTAGGAAAGAGAGGAGCGACAGCAATATATGTTTCACAGTTGCAAAGCTGACTGCGTGCTGAAGATGCCCAGCCGGAGCTTACCCTGCTGGCTCTTCGGCTGTGGGAGCAGAGTCCAAGCGCTCGTGCTCGCCTCTCACGGCTGCTCTTGAAACGACAGAGGGCACCAGAAACGTTGGATTCAAATGCACTTTTAGGAGATAAAGTGAGGAGTAACAACAATGTGTGTGTCACAGTTGTAAAGTTCAGTGTGTTGTATAGAAGCACAACAGCAGCTTTCTGGACTGTCTCTTCCACTCTCTTTGATTCCACACATTCCTGCTCTACTCACTGTGCTGCTCACAGCAGAGAGCTGGAAACAGAGTTGTTGGGTTCAAGTGAACTTTTAGGAGAAACAGTGAAAAGTGACAGCAATGTTTGTGTCACAGTTGCAAAGGAGACTGTGTGCTATAGATGATCAGCAGGAGCTTTTTTGCATGGCTCTTCTGCTGTTTTAGCACAGTCTAAACGTTCCTGCTCTTCTGTCTCTGTTGCTGCTCAGCAGAGAGCGGGCACAGAGATGTTGGATTCAATTGGTCTTTCAGGCAGGCAAGGGGGGACTGACTGCAATGTGTGTTTCAGAGTTGCAAAGGTCGCTGTGCGCTGAAGATGATCAGCAGGAACATTTTGTTCTGGCACTTCTGCTCTTTTAGCAGAGTCTAAACGTTCCTGCTCTACTCTCTCTGCTGCTGCACAGCAAAGAATGGCGCAGAGATTTTGGATTCAAGTGGTCTTTGAGGTAGGAAAGAAAGAGAGGAGCGACAGCAATATATGTTTCACAGTTGCAAAGCTGACTGCGTGCTGAAGATGCCCGGCCGGAGCTTACCCTGCTGGCTCTTCGGCTGTGGGAGCAGAGTCCAAGCGCTTGTGCTCGCCTGTCACGGCTGCTCTTGAAACGACAGAGGGCACCAGAAACGTTGGATTCAAATGCACTTTTAGGAGATAAAGTGAGGAGTAACAACAATGTGTGTGTCACAGTTGTAAAGTTCAGTGTGTTGTATAGAAGCACAACAGCAGCTTTCTGGACTGTCTCTTCCACTCTCTTTGATTCCACACATTCCTGCTCTACTCACTGTGCTGCTCACAGCAGAGAGCTGGAAACAGAGTTGTTGGGTTCAAGTGAACTTTTAGGAGAAACAGTGAAAAGTGACAGCAATGTTTGTGTCACAGTTGCAAAGGAGACTGTGTGCTATAGATGATCAGCAGGAGCTTTTTTGCATGGCTCTTCTGCTGTTTTAGCACAGTCTAAACGTTCCTGCTCTACTGTCTCTGTTGCTGCTCAGCTGAGAGCGGGCACAGACATGTTGGATTCAATTGGTCTTTCAGGCAGGAAAGGGAGGAGTGGCAGCAATGCTTGTTTCAGAGTTGCAAAGCTCGCTGTGTGCTGCAGATTATCAGGAGAATGTTTTGGGCCCGGCTCTTCTTCTGTTTTAGCACAGTCTAAACGTTCCTGCTCTACTCTGCTGCTGCTCAGAGAGAGCGGGCAGTGGAGAGGTTGCATTCAAATGGACTTTTAGGAGATAAAGTGACGAGTGACAGTAATGTGTGCGCCACAGTTGCTAAGCTGACTGTGTGCTGAAGATGATCAGTGGGAACTTTCTGGACTGTCTCTTCTGCTGTTTCAGCAGAGTCCAGACGTAAGTGCAATATTCTGCTGCTGCTCACAAAGAGCAGGCACAGGAGATGTTGGATTCAATTGGACTTTCAGGTAGGAAAGTGAGGGGTGACAGCAAAGTGTGTGACACAGTTTGAAAGCTCACTCTGTCCTGAAGATGCCCAGCCGGAGCTCCCCCTCCTGGCCCTTCGGCTGTGGGAGCAGAGTCCAAGCGCTCGTGTTCACCTGTCACGGCTGCTCTTGAAACGACACAGGGCACCAGAAACGCTGGATTCAAATGCACTTTTAGGAGATAAGGTGAGGAGTGACAACAATGTGTGTGTCACAGTTGTAAAGTTCAGTGTGTGGTGAAGAAGCGCAACAGCAGCTTTCTGGACGGTCTCTTCCACTCTCTTAGATTCCACACATTCCTGCTCTAACCACTGTGCTGCTCGCAGCAGAGAGCTGGAAACAGAGCTGTTGGATTCAAGTGAACTTTTAGGAGAAACAGTGAAAAGAGACAGCAATGTTTGTGTCACAGTTGCAAAGGTGACTGTGTGCTGTAGATGATCATCAGGAGCTTTTTTGCATGGCTCTTCTGCTGTTTTAGCACAGTCTAAACGTTCCTGCTCTTCTGTCTCTGTTGCTGCTCAGCAGAGAGCGGGCACAGAGATGTTGGATTCAATTGGTCTTTCAGGCAGGCAAGGGGGGACTGACTGCAATGTGTGTTTCAGAGTTGCAAAGGTCGCTGTGCGCTGAAGATGATCAGCAGGAACATTTTGTTCTGGCACTTCTGCTCTTTTAGCAGAGTCTAAACGTTCCTGCTCTACTCTCTCTGCTGCTGCACAGCAGAGAATGGCACAGAGATTTTGGATTCAAGTGGTCTTTGAGGTAGGAAAGAGAGGAGCGACAGCAATATATGTTTCACAGTTGCAAAGCTGACTGCGTGCTGAAGATGCCCGGCCGGAGCTTACCCTGCTGGCTCTTCAGCTGTGGGAGCAGAGTCCAAGCGCTCGTGCTCGCCTGTCACGGCTGCTCTTGAAACGACAGAGGGCAGAAGAAACGTTGGATTCAAATGCACTTTTAAGAGATAAAGTGAGGAGTAACAACAATGTGTGTGTCACAGTTGTAAAGTTCAGTGTGGTATAGAAGCACAACAGCAGCTTACTGGACTGTCTCTTCCACTCTCTTTGATTCCACACATTCTTGCTCTACTCAATGTGCTGCTCACAGCAGAGAGCTGGAAACAGAGTTGTTTATTCAAGTGAACTTTTAGGAGAAACAGTGAAAAGTGACAGCAATGTTTGTGTCACAGTTGCAAAGGAGACTGTGTGCTATAGATGATCAGCAGGAGCTTTTTTGCATGGCTCTTCTGCTGTTTTAGCACAGTCTAAACGTTCCTGCTCTACTGTCTCTGTTGCTGCTCAGCTGAGAGCGGGCACAGACATGTTGTATTCAATTGGTCTTTCAGGCAGGAAAGGGAGGAGTGGCAGCAATGCGTGTTTCAGAGTTGCAAAGCTCGCTGTGTGCTGCAGATTATCAGGAGAATGTTTTGGGCCCGGCTCTTCTTCTGTTTTAGCACAGTCTAAACGTTCCTGCTCTACTCTGCTGCTGCTCAGAGAGAGCGGGCAGTGGAGAGGTTGCATTCAAATGGACTTTTAGGAGATAAAGTGACGAGTGACAGTAATGTGTGCGCCACAGTTGCTAAGCTGACTGTGTGCTGAAGATGATCAGTGGGAACTTTCTGGACTGTCTCTTCTGCTGTTTCAGCAGAGTCCAGACGTAAGTGCTATATTCTGCTGCTGCTCACAAAGAGCAGGCACTGGAGATGTTGGATTCAATTGGACTTTCAGGTAGGAAAGTGAGGGGTGACAGCAAAGTGTGTGACACAGTTTGAAAGCTCACTCTGTCCTGAAGATGCTCAGCCGGAGCTCCCCCTCCTGGCCCTTCGGCTGTGGGAGCAGAGTCCAAGCGCTCGTGTTCACCTGTCACGGCTGCTCTTGAAACGACACAGGGCACCAGAAGCGCTGGATTCAAATGCACTTTTAGGAGATAAGGTGAGGAGTGACAACAATGTGTGTGTCACAGTTGTAAAGTTCAGTGTGTGGTGAAGAAGCGCAACAGCAGCTTTCTGGACGGTCTCTTCCACTCTCTTAGATTCCACACATTCCTGTTCAAACCACTGTGCTGCTCGCAGCAGAGAGCTGGAAACAGAGCTGTTGGATTCAAGTGAACTTTTAGGAGAAACAGTGAAAAGAGACAGCAATGTTTGTGTCACAGTTGCAAAGGTGACTGTGTGCTGTAGATGATCATCAGGAGCTTTTTTGCATGGCTCTTCTGCTGTTTTAGCACAGTCTAAACGTTCCTGCTCTTCTGTCTCTGTTGCTGCTCAGCAGAGAGCGGGCACAGAGATGTTGGATTCAATTGGTCTTTCAGGCAGGCAAGGGGGGACTGACTGCAATGTGTGTTTCAGAGTTGCAAAGCTCGCTGTGCGCTGAAGATGATCAGCAGGAACATTTTGTTCTGGCACTTCTGCTCTTTTAGCAGAGTCTAAACGTTCCTGCTCTACTCTCTCTGCTGCTGCACAGCAGAGAATGGCGCAGAGATTTTGGATTCAAGTGGTCTTTGAGGTAGGAAAGAAAGAGAGGAGCGACAGCAATATATGTTTCACAGTTGCAAAGCTGACTGCGTGCTGAAGATGCCCAGCCGGAGCTTACCCTGCTGGCTCTTCGGCTGTGGGAGCAGAGTCCAAGCGCTCGTGCTCGCCTCTCACGGCTGCTCTTGAAACGACAGAGGGCACCAGAAACGTTGGATTCAAATGCACTTTTAGGAGATAAAGTGAGGAGTAACAACAATGTGTGTGTCACAGTTGTAAAGTTCAGTGTGTTGTATAGAAGCACAACAGCAGCTTTCTGGACTGTCTCTTCCACTCTCTTTGATTCCACACATTCCTGCTCTACTCACTGTGCTGCTCACAGCAGACAGCTGGAAACAGAGTTGTTGGGTTCAAGTGAACTTTTAGGAGAAACAGTGAAAAGTGACAGCAATGTTTGTGTCACAGTTGCAAAGGAGACTGTGTGCTATAGATGATCAGCAGGAGCTTTTTTGCATGGCTCTTCTGCTGTTTTAGCACAGTCTAAACGTTCCTGCTCTTCTGTCTCTGTTGCTGCTCAGCAGAGAGCGGGCACAGAGATGTTGGATTCAATTGGTCTTTCAGGCAGGCAAGGGGGGACTGACTGCAATGTGTGTTTCAGAGTTGCAAAGGTCGCTGTGCGCTGAAGATGATCAGCAGGAACATTTTGTTCTGGCACTTCTGCTCTTTTAGCAGAGTCTAAACGTTCCTGCTCTACTCTCTCTGCTGCTGCACAGCAAAGAATGGCGCAGAGATTTTGGATTCAAGTGGTCTTTGAGGTAGGAAAGAAAGAGAGGAGCGACAGCAATATATGTTTCACAGTTGCAAAGCTGACTGCGTGCTGAAGATGCCCGGCCGGAGCTTACCCTGCTGGCTCTTCGGCTGTGGGAGCAGAGTCCAAGCGCTTGTGCTCGCCTGTCACGGCTGCTCTTGAAACGACAGAGGGCAGAAGAAACGTTGGATTCAAATGCACTTTTAGGAGATAAAGTGAGGAGTAACAACAATGTGTGTGTCACAGTTGTAAAGTTCAGTGTGTTGTATAGAAGCACAACAGCAGCTTTCTGGACTGTCTCTTCCACTCTCTTTGATTCCACACATTCCTGCTCTACTCACTGTGCTGCTCACAGCAGAGAGCTGGAAACAGAGTTGTTGGGTTCAAGTGAACTTTTAGGAGAAACAGTGAAAAGTGACAGCAATGTTTGTGTCACAGTTGCAAAGGAGACTGTGTGCTATAGATGATCAGCAGGAGCTTTTTTGCATGGCTCTTCTGCTGTTTTAGCACAGTCTAAACGTTCCTGCTCTACTGTCTCTGTTGCTGCTCAGCTGAGAGCGGGCACAGACATGTTGGATTCAATTGGTCTTTCAGGCAGGAAAGGGAGGAGTGGCAGCAATGCGTGTTTCAGAGTTGCAAAGCTCGCTGTGTGCTGCAGATTATCAGGAGAATGTTTTGGGCCCGGCTCTTCTTCTGTTTTAGCACAGTCTAAACGTTCCTGCTCTACTCTGCTGCTGCTCAGAGAGAGCGGGCAGTGGAGAGGTTGCATTCAAATGGACTTTTAGGAGATAAAGTGACGAGTGACAGTAATGTGTGCGCCACAGTTGCTAAGCTGACTGTGTGCTGAAGATGATCAGTGGGAACTTTCTGGACTGTCTCTTCTGCTGTTTCAGCAGAGTCCAGACGTAAGTGCAATATTCTGCTGCTGCTCACAAAGAGCAGGCACAGGAGATGTTGGATTCAATTGGACTTTCAGGTAGGAAAGTGAGGGGTGACAGCAAAGTGTGTGACACAGTTTGAAAGCTCACTCTGTCCTGAAGATGCCCAGCCGGAGCTCCCCCTCCTGGCCCTTCGGCTGTGGGAGCAGAGTCCAAGCGCTCGTGTTCACCTGTCACGGCTGCTCTTGAAACGACACAGGGCACCAGAAACGCTGGATTCAAATGCACTTTTAGGAGATAAGGTGAGGAGTGACAACAATGTGTGTGTCACAGTTGTAAAGTTCAGTGTGTGGTGAAGAAGCGCAACAGCAGCTTTCTGGACGGTCTCTTCCACTCTCTTAGATTCCACACATTCCTGCTCTAACCACTGTGCTGCTCGCAGCAGAGAGCTGGAAACAGAGCTGTTGGATTCAAGTGAACTTTTAGGAGAAACAGTGAAAAGAGACAGCAATGTTTGTGTCACAGTTGCAAAGGTGACTGTGTGCTGTAGATGATCATCAGGAGCTTTTTTGCATGGCTCTTCTGCTGTTTTAGCACAGTCTAAACGTTCCTGCTCTTCTGTCTCTGTTGCTGCTCAGCAGAGAGCGGGCACAGAGATGTTGGATTCAATTGGTCTTTCAGGCAGGCAAGGGGGGACTGACTGCAATGTGTGTTTCAGAGTTGCAAAGGTCGCTGTGCGCTGAAGATGATCAGCAGGAACATTTTGTTCTGGCACTTCTGCTCTTTTAGCAGAGTCTAAACGTTCCTGCTCTACTCTCTCTGCTGCTGCACAGCAGAGAATGGCACAGAGATTTTGGATTCAAGTGGTCTTTGAGGTAGGAAAGAGAGGAGCGACAGCAATATATGTTTCACAGTTGCAAAGCTGACTGCGTGCTGAAGATGCCCAGCCGGAGCTTACCCTGCTGGCTCTTCGGCTGTGGGAGCAGAGTCCAAGCGCTCGTGCTCGCCTCTCACGGCTGCTCTTGAAACGACAGAGGGCACCAGAAACGTTGGATTCAAATGCACTTTTAGGAGATAAAGTGAGGAGTAACAACAATGTGTGTGTCACAGTTGTAAAGTTCAGTGTGTTGTATAGAAGCACAACAGCAGCTTTCTGGACTGTCTCTTCCACTCTCTTTGATTCCACACATTCCTGCTCTACTCACTGTGCTGCTCACAGCAGAGAGCTGGAAACAGAGTTGTTGGGTTCAAGTGAACTTTTAGGAGAAACAGTGAAAAGTGACAGCAATGTTTGTGTCACAGTTGCAAAGGAGACTGTGTGCTATAGATGATCAGCAGGAGCTTTTTTGCATGGCTCTTCTGCTGTTTTAGCACAGTCTAAACGTTCCTGCTCTTCTGTCTCTGTTGCTGCTCAGCAGAGAGCGGGCACAGAGATGTTGGATTCAATTGGTCTTTCAGGCAGGCAAGGGGGGACTGACTGCAATGTGTGTTTCAGAGTTGCAAAGGTCGCTGTGCGCTGAAGATGATCAGCAGGAACATTTTGTTCTGGCACTTCTGCTCTTTTAGCAGAGTCTAAACGTTCCTGCTCTACTCTCTCTGCTGCTGCACAGCAAAGAATGGCGCAGAGATTTTGGATTCAAGTGGTCTTTGAGGTAGGAAAGAAAGAGAGGAGCGACAGCAATATATGTTTCACAGTTGCAAAGCTGACTGCGTGCTGAAGATGCCCGGCCGGAGCTTACCCTGCTGGCTCTTCGGCTGTGGGAGCAGAGTCCAAGCGCTTGTGCTCGCCTGTCACGGCTGCTCTTGAAACGACAGAGGGCACCAGAAACGTTGGATTCAAATGCACTTTTAGGAGATAAAGTGAGGAGTAACAACAATGTGTGTGTCACAGTTGTAAAGTTCAGTGTGTTGTATAGAAGCACAACAGCAGCTTTCTGGACTGTCTCTTCCACTCTCTTTGATTCCACACATTCCTGCTCTACTCACTGTGCTGCTCACAGCAGAGAGCTGGAAACAGAGTTGTTGGGTTCAAGTGAACTTTTAGGAGAAACAGTGAAAAGTGACAGCAATGTTTGTGTCACAGTTGCAAAGGAGACTGTGTGCTATAGATGATCAGCAGGAGCTTTTTTGCATGGCTCTTCTGCTGTTTTAGCACAGTCTAAACGTTCCTGCTCTACTGTCTCTGTTGCTGCTCAGCTGAGAGCGGGCACAGACATGTTGGATTCAATTGGTCTTTCAGGCAGGAAAGGGAGGAGTGGCAGCAATGCGTGTTTCAGAGTTGCAAAGCTCGCTGTGCGCTGCAGATTATCAGGAGAATGTTTTGGGCCCGGCTCTTCTTCTGTTTTAGCACAGTCTAAACGTTCCTGCTCTACTCTGCTGCTGCTCAGAGAGAGCGGGCAGTGGAGAGGTTGCATTCAAATGGACTTTTAGGAGATAAAGTGACGAGTGACAGTAATGTGTGCGCCACAGTTGCTAAGCTGACTGTGTGCTGAAGATGATCAGTGGGAACTTTCTGGACTGTCTCTTCTGCTGTTTCAGCAGAGTCCAGACGTAAGTGCAATATTCTGCTGCTGCTCACAAAGAGCAGGCACAGGAGATGTTGGATTCAATTGGACTTTCAGGTAGGAAAGTGAGGGGTGACAGCAAAGTGTGTGACACAGTTTGAAAGCTCACTCTGTCCTGAAGATGCCCAGCCGGAGCTCCCCCTCCTGGCCCTTCGGCTGTGGGAGCAGAGTCCAAGCGCTCGTGTTCACCTGTCACGGCTGCTCTTGAAACGACACAGGGCACCAGAAACGCTGGATTCAAATGCACTTTTAGGAGATAAGGTGAGGAGTGACAACAATGTGTGTGTCACAGTTGTAAAGTTCAGTGTGTGGTGAAGAAGCGCAACAGCAGCTTTCTGGACGGTCTCTTCCACTCTCTTAGATTCCACACATTCCTGCTCTAACCACTGTGCTGCTCGCAGCAGAGAGCTGGAAACAGAGCTGTTGGATTCAAGTGAACTTTTAGGAGAAACAGTGAAAAGAGACAGCAATGTTTGTGTCACAGTTGCAAAGGTGACTGTGTGCTGTAGATGATCATCAGGAGCTTTTTTGCATGGCTCTTCTGCTGTTTTAGCACAGTCTAAACGTTCCTGCTCTTCTGTCTCTGTTGCTGCTCAGCAGAGAGCGGGCACAGAGATGTTGGATTCAATTGGTCTTTCAGGCAGGCAAGGGGGGACTGACTGCAATGTGTGTTTCAGAGTTGCAAAGGTCGCTGTGCGCTGAAGATGATCAGCAGGAACATTTTGTTCTGGCACTTCTGCTCTTTTAGCAGAGTCTAAACGTTCCTGCTCTACTCTCTCTGCTGCTGCACAGCAGAGAATGGCACAGAGATTTTGGATTCAAGTGGTCTTTGAGGTAGGAAAGAGAGGAGCGACAGCAATATATGTTTCACAGTTGCAAAGCTGACTGCGTGCTGAAGATGCCCAGCCGGAGCTTACCCTGCTGGCTCTTCGGCTGTGGGAGCAGAGTCCAAGCGCTCGTGCTCGCCTCTCACGGCTGCTCTTGAAACGACACAGGGCACCAGAAACGCTGGATTCAAATGCACTTTTAGGAGATAAAGTGAGGAGTAACAACAATGTGTGTGTCACAGTTGTAAAGTTCAGTGTGTTGTATAGAAGCACAACAGCAGCTTTCTGGACTGTCTCTTCCACTCTCTTTGATTCCACACATTCCTGCTCTACTCACTGTGCTGCTCACAGCAGAGAGCTGGAAACAGAGTTGTTGGGTTCAAGTGAACTTTTAGGAGAAACAGTGAAAAGTGACAGCAATGTTTGTGTCACAGTTGCAAAGGAGACTGTGTGCTATAGATGATCAGCAGGAGCTTTTTTGCATGGCTCTTCTGCTGTTTTAGCACAGTCTAAACGTTCCTGCTCTTCTGTCTCTGTTGCTGCTCAGCAGAGAGCGGGCACAGAGATGTTGGATTCAATTGGTCTTTCAGGCAGGCAAGGGGGGACTGACTGCAATGTGTGTTTCAGAGTTGCAAAGGTCGCTGTGCGCTGAAGATGATCAGCAGGAACATTTTGTTCTGGCACTTCTGCTCTTTTAGCAGAGTCTAAACGTTCCTGCTCTACTCTCTCTGCTGCTGCACAGCAAAGAATGGCGCAGAGATTTTGGATTCAAGTGGTCTTTGAGGTAGGAAAGAAAGAGAGGAGCGACAGCAATATATGTTTCACAGTTGCAAAGCTGACTGCGTGCTGAAGATGCCCGGCCGGAGCTTACCCTGCTGGCTCTTCGGCTGTGGGAGCAGAGTCCAAGCGCTTGTGCTCGCCTGTCACGGCTGCTCTTGAAACGACAGAGGGCAGAAGAAACGTTGGATTCAAATGCACTTTTAGGAGATAAAGTGAGGAGTAACAACAATGTGTGTGTCACAGTTGTAAAGTTCAGTGTGTTGTATAGAAGCACAACAGCAGCTTTCTGGACTGTCTCTTCCACTCTCTTTGATTCCACACATTCCTGCTCTACTCACTGTGCTGCTCACAGCAGAGAGCTGGAAACAGAGTTGTTGGGTTCAAGTGAACTTTTAGGAGAAACAGTGAAAAGTGACAGCAATGTTTGTGTCACAGTTGCAAAGGAGACTGTGTGCTATAGATGATCAGCAGGAGCTTTTTTGCATGGCTCTTCTGCTGTTTTAGCACAGTCTAAACGTTCCTGCTCTACTGTCTCTGTTGCTGCTCAGCTGAGAGCGGGCACAGACATGTTGGATTCAATTGGTCTTTCAGGCAGGAAAGGGAGGAGTGGCAGCAATGCGTGTTTCAGAGTTGCAAAGCTCGCTGTGTGCTGCAGATTATCAGGAGAATGTTTTGGGCCCGGCTCTTCTTCTGTTTTAGCACAGTCTAAACGTTCCTGCTCTACTCTGCTGCTGCTCAGAGAGAGCGGGCAGTGGAGAGGTTGCATTCAAATGGACTTTTAGGAGATAAAGTGACGAGTGACAGTAATGTGTGCGCCACAGTTGCTAAGCTGACTGTGTGCTGAAGATGATCAGTGGGAACTTTCTGGACTGTCTCTTCTGCTGTTTCAGCAGAGTCCAGACGTAAGTGCAATATTCTGCTGCTGCTCACAAAGAGCAGGCACAGGAGATGTTGGATTCAATTGGACTTTCAGGTAGGAAAGTGAGGGGTGACAGCAAAGTGTGTGACACAGTTTGAAAGCTCACTCTGTCCTGAAGATGTCCAGCCGGAGCTCCCCCTCCTGGCCCTTCGGCTGTGGGAGCAGAGTCCAAGCGCTCGTGTTCACCTGTCACGGCTGCTCTTGAAACGACACAGGGCACCAGAAACGCTGGATTCAAATGCACTTTTAGGAGATAAGGTGAGGAGTGACAACAATGTGTGTGTCACAGTTGTAAAGTTCAGTGTGTGGTGAAGAAGCGCAACAGCAGCTTTCTGGACGGTCTCTTCCACTCTCTTAGATTCCACACATTCCTGCTCTAACCACTGTGCTGCTCGCAGCAGAGAGCTGGAAACAGAGCTGTTGGATTCAAGTGAACTTTTAGGAGAAACAGTGAAAAGAGACAGCAATGTTTGTGTCACAGTTGCAAAGGTGACTGTGTGCTGTAGATGATCATCAGGAGCTTTTTTGCATGGCTCTTCTGCTGTTTTAGCACAGTCTAAACGTTCCTGCTCTTCTGTCTCTGTTGCTGCTCAGCAGAGAGCGGGCACAGAGATGTTGGATTCAATTGGTCTTTCAGGCAGGCAAGGGGGGACTGACTGCAATGTGTGTTTCAGAGTTGCAAAGCTCGCTGTGCGCTGAAGATGATCAGCAGGAACATTTTGTTCTGGCACTTCTGCTCTTTTAGCAGAGTCTAAACGTTCCTGCTCTACTCTCTCTGCTGCTGCACAGCAGAGAATGGCACAGAGATTTTGGATTCAAGTGGTCTTTGAGGTAGGAAAGAGAGGAGCGACAGCAATATATGTTTCACAGTTGCAAAGCTGACTGCGTGCTGAAGATGCCCAGCCAGAGCTTACCCTGCTGGCTCTTCAGCTGTGGGAGCAGAGTCCAAGCGCTCGTGCTCGCCTGTCACGGCTGCTCTTGAAACGACAGAGGGCAGAAGAAACGTTGGATTCAAATGCACTTTTAAGAGATAAAGTGAGGAGTAACAACAATGTGTGTGTCACAGTTGTAAAGTTCAGTGTGGTATAGAAGCACAACAGCAGCTTACTGGATTGTCTCTTCCGCTCTCTTTGATTCCACACATTCCTGCTCTAACCACTGTGCTGCTCACAGCAGAGAGCTGGAAACAGAGTTGTTTATTCAAGTGAACTTTTAGGAGAAACAGTGAAAAGTGACAGCAATGTTTGTGTCACAGTTGCAAAGGAGACTGTGTGCTATAGATGATCAGCAGGAGCTTTTTTGCATGGCTCTTCTGCTGTTTTAGCACAGTCTAAACGTTCCTGCTCTACTGTCTCTGTTGCTGCTCAGCTGAGAGCGGGCACAGACATGTTGGATTCAATTGGTCTTTCAGGCAGGAAAGGGAGGAGTGGCAGCAATGCGTGTTTCAGAGTTGCAAAGCTCGCTGTGTGCTGCAGATTATCAGGAGAATGTTTTGGGCCCGGCTCTTCTTCTGTTTTAGCACAGTCTAAACGTTCCTGCTCTACTCTGCTGCTGCTCAGAGAGAGCGGGCAGTGGAGAGGTTGCATTCAAATGGACTTTTAGGAGATAAAGTGACGAGTGACAGTAATGTGTGCGCCACAGTTGCTAAGCTGACTGTGTGCTGAAGATGATCAGTGGGAACTTTCTGGACTGTCTCTTCTGCTGTTTCAGCAGAGTCCAGACGTAAGTGCTATATTCTGCTGCTGCTCACAAAGAGCAGGCACTGGAGATGTTGGATTCAATTGGACTTTCAGGTAGGAAAGTGAGGGGTGACAGCAAAGTGTGTGACACAGTTTGAAAGCTCACTCTGTCCTGAAGATGCTCAGCCGGAGCTCCCCCTCCTGGCCCTTCGGCTGTGGGAGCAGAGTCCAAGCGCTCGTGTTCACCTGTCACGGCTGCTCTTGAAACGACACAGGGCACCAGAAGCGCTGGATTCAAATGCACTTTTAGGAGATAAGGTGAGGAGTGACAACAATGTGTGTGTCACAGTTGTAAAGTTCAGTGTGTGGTGAAGAAGCGCAACAGCAGCTTTCTGGACGGTCTCTTCCACTCTCTTAGATTCCACACATTCCTGTTCAAACCACTGTGCTGCTCGCAGCAGAGAGCTGGAAACAGAGCTGTTGGATTCAAGTGAACTTTTAGGAGAAACAGTGAAAAGAGACAGCAATGTTTGTGTCACAGTTGCAAAGGTGACTGTGTGCTGTAGATGATCAGCAGGAGCTTTTTTGCATGGCTCTTCTGCTGTTTTAGCACAGTCTAAACGTTCCTGCTCTTCTGTCTCTGTTGCTGCTCAGCAGAGAGCGGGCACAGAGATGTTGGATTCAATTGGTCTTTCAGGCAGGCAAGGGGGGACTGACTGCAATGTGTGTTTCAGAGTTGCAAAGCTCGCTGTGCGCTGAAGATGATCAGCAGGAACATTTTGTCCTGGCACTTCTGCTCTTTTAGCAGAGTCTAAACGTTCCTGCTCTACTCTCTCTGCTGCTGCACAGCAGAGAATGGCACAGAGATTTTGGATTCAAGTGGTCTTTGAGGTAGGAAAGAAAGAGAGGAGCGACAGCAATATATGTTTCACAGTTGCAAAGCTGACTGCGTGCTGAAGATGCCCAGCCGGAGCTTACCCTGCTGGCTCTTCGGCTGTGGGAGCAGAGTCCAAGCGCTCGTGCTCGCCTGTCACGGCTGCTCTTGAAACGACAGAGGGCAGAAGAAACGTTGGATTCAAATGCACTTTTAAGAGATAAAGTGAGGAGTAACAACAATGTGTGTGTCACAGTTGTAAAGTTCAGTGTGTGGTATAGAAGCACAACAGCATCTTACTGGACTGTCTCTTCCACTCTCTTTGATTCCACACATTCCTGCTCTACTCAATGTGCTGCTCGCAGCAGAGAGCTGGAAACAGAGTTGTTGGATTCAAGTGAACTTTTAGGAGAAACAGTGAAAAGTGACAGCAATGTTTGTGTCACAGTTGCAAAGGAGACTGTGTGCTATAGATGATCAGCAGGAGCTTTTTTGCATGGCTCTTCTGCTGTTTTAGCAGAGTCTAAACGTTCCTGCTCTACTGTCTCTGTTGCTGCTCAGCTGAGAGCGGGCACAGACATGTTGGATTCAATTGGTCTTTCAGGCAGGAAAGGGAGGAGTGGCAGCAATGCGTGTTTCAGAGTTGCAAAGCTCGCTGTGTGCTGCAGATTATCAGGAGAATGTTTTGGGCCCGGCTCTTCTTCTGTTTTAACACAGTCTAAACGTTCCTGCTCTACTCTGCTGCTGCTCAGAGAGAGCGGGCAGTGGAGAGGTTGCATTCAAATGGACTTTTAGGAGATAAAGTGACGAGTGACAGTAATGTGTGCGCCACAGTTGCTAAGCTCACTGTGTGCTGAAGATGATCAGTGGGAACTTTCTGGACTGTCTCTTCTGCTGTTTCAGCAGAGTCCAGACGTAAGTGCAATATTCTGCTGCTGCTCACAAAGAGCAGGCACAGGAGATGTTGGATTCAATTGGACTTTCAGGTAGGAAAGTGAGGGGTGACAGCAAAGTGTGTGACACAGTTTGAAAGCTCACTCTGTCCTGAAGATGCCCAGCCGGAGCTCCCCCTCCTGGCCCTTCGGCTGTGGGAGCAGAGTCCAAGCGCTCGTGTTCACCTGTCACGGCTGCTCTTGAAACGACACAGGGCACCAGAAACGCTGGATTCAAATGCACTTTTAGGAGATAAGGTGAGGAGTGACAACAATGTGTGTGTCACAGTTGTAAAGTTCAGTGTGTGGTGAAGAAGCGCAACAGCAGCTTTCTGGACGGTCTCTTCCACTCTCTTAGATTCCACACATTCCTGCTCTAACCACTGTGCTGCTCGCAGCAGAGAGCTGGAAACAGAGCTGTTGGATTCAAGTGAACTTTTAGGAGAAACAGTGAAAAGAGACAGCAATGTTTGTGTCACAGTTGCAAAGGTGACTGTGTGCTGTAGATGATCATCAGGAGCTTTTTTGCATGGCTCTTCTGCTGTTTTAGCACAGTCTAAACGTTCCTGCTCTTCTGTCTCTGTTGCTGCTCAGCAGAGAGCGGGCACAGAGATGTTGGATTCAATTGGTCTTTCAGGCAGGCAAGGGGGGACTGACTGCAATGTGTGTTTCAGAGTTGCAAAGGTCGCTGTGCGCTGAAGATGATCAGCAGGAACATTTTGTTCTGGCACTTCTGCTCTTTTAGCAGAGTCTAAACGTTCCTGCTCTACTCTCTCTGCTGCTGCACAGCAGAGAATGGCACAGAGATTTTGGATTCAAGTGGTCTTTGAGGTAGGAAAGAGAGGAGCGACAGCAATATATGTTTCACAGTTGCAAAGCTGACTGCGTGCTGAAGATGCCCAGCCGGAGCTTACCCTGCTGGCTCTTCGGCTGTGGGAGCAGAGTCCAAGCGCTCGTGCTCGCCTGTCACGGCTGCTCTTGAAACGACAGAGGGCAGAAGAAACGTTGGATTCAAATGCACTTTTAAGAGATAAAGTGAGGAGTAACAACAATGTGTGTGTCACAGTTGTAAAGTTCAGTGTGCGGTATAGAAGCACAACAGCAGCTTACTGGACTGTCTCTTCCACTCTCTGATTCCACACATTCCTGCTCTACTCAATGTGCTGCTCACAGCAGAGAGCTGGAAACAGAGTTGTTGGATTCAAGTGAACTTTTAGGAGAAACAGTGAAAAGTGACAGCAATGTTTGTGTCACAGTTGCAAAGGAGACTGTGTGCTATAGATGATCAGCAGGAGCTTTTTTGCATGGCTCTTCTGCTGTTTTAGCAGAGTCTAAACGTTCCTGCTCTACTGTCTCTGTTGCTGCTCAGCTGAGAGCGGGCACAGACATGTTGGATTCAATTGGTCTTTCAGGTAGGAAAGGGAGGAGTGGCAGCAATGCGTGTTTCAGAGTTGCAAAGCTCGCTGTGTGCTGCAGATTATCAGGAGAATGTTTTGGGCCCGGCTCTTCTTCTGTTTTAGCACAGTCTAAACGTTCCTGCTCTACTCTGCTGCTGCTCAGAGAGAGCGGGCAGTGGAGAGGTTGCATTCAAATGGACTTTTAGGAGATAAAGTGACGAGTGACAGTAATGTGTGCGCCACAGTTGCTAAGCTCACTGTGTGCTGAAGATGATCAGTGGGAACTTTCTGGACTGTCTCTTCTGCTGTTTCAGCAGAGTCCAGACGTAAGTGCAATATTCGGCTGCTGCTCACAAAGAGCAGGCACTGGAGATGTTGGATTCAATTGGACTTTCAGGTAGGAAAGTGAGGGGTGACAGCAAAGTGTGTGACACAGTTTGAAAGCTCACTCTGTCCTGAAGATGCCCAGCCGGAGCTCCCCCTCCTGGCCCTTCGGCTGTGGGAGCAGAGTCCAAGCGCTCGTGTTCACCTGTCACGGCTGCTCTTGAAACGACACAGGGCACCAGAAACGCTGGATTCAAATGCACTTTTAGGAGATAAGGTGAGGAGTGACAACAATGTGTGTGTCACAGTTGTAAAGTTCAGTGTGTGGTGAAGAAGCACAACAGCAGCTTTCTGGACGGTCTCTTCCACTCTCTTAGATTCCACACATTCCTGCTCTAACCACTGTGCTGCTCGCAGCAGAGAGCTGGAAACAGAGCTGTTGGATTCAAGTGAACTTTTAGGAGAAACAGTGAAAAGAGACAGCAATGTTTGTGTCACAGTTGCAAAGGTGACTGTGTGCTGTAGATGATCAGCAGGAGCTTTTTTGCATGGCTCTTCTGCTGTTTTAGCACAGTCTAAACGTTCCTGCTCTTCTGTCTCTGTTGCTGCTCAGCAGAGAGCGGGCACAGAGATGTTGGATTCAATTGGTCTTTCAGGCAGGCAAGGGGGACTGACTGCAATGTGTGTTTCAGAGTTGCAAAGGTCGCTGTGCGCTGAAGATGATCAGCAGGAACATTTTGTTCTGGCACTTCTGCTCTTTTAGCAGAGTCTAAACGTTCCTGCTCTACTCTCTCTGCTGCTGCACAGCAGAGAATGGCACAGAGATTTTGGATTCAAGTGGTCTTTGAGGTAGGAAAGAGAGGAGCGACAGCAATATATGTTTCACAGTTGCAAAGCTGACTGCGTGCTGAAGATGCCCAGCCGGAGCTTACCCTGCTGGCTCTTCGGCTGTGGGAGCAGAGTCCAAGCGCTCGTGCTCGCCTGTCACGGCTGCTCTTGAAACGACAGAGGGCAGAAGAAACGTTGGATTCAAATGCACTTTTAAGAGATAAAGTGAGGAGTAACAACAATGTGTGTGTCACAGTTGTAAAGTTCAGTGTGCGGTATAGAAGCACAACAGCAGCTTACTGGACTGTCTCTTCCACTCTCTGATTCCACACATTCCTGCTCTACTCAATGTGCTGCTCACAGCAGAGAGCTGGAAACAGAGTTGTTGGATTCAAGTGAACTTTTAGGAGAAACAGTGAAAAGTGACAGCAATGTTTGTGTCACAGTTGCAAAGGAGACTGTGTGCTATAGATGATCAGCAGGAGCTTTTTTGCATGGCTCTTCTGCTGTTTTAGCAGAGTCTAAACGTTCCTGCTCTACTGTCTCTGTTGCTGCTCAGCTGAGAGCGGGCACAGACATGTTGGATTCAATTGGTCTTTCAGGCAGGAAAGGGAGGAGTGGCAGCAATGCGTGTTTCAGAGTTGCAAAGCTCGCTGTGTGCTGCAGATTATCAGGAGAATGTTTTGGGCCCGGCTCTTCTTCTGTTTTAGCACAGTCTAAACGTTCCTGCTCTACTCTGCTGCTGCTCAGAGAGAGCGGGCAGTGGAGAGGTTGCATTCAAATGGACTTTTAGGAGATAAAGTGACGAGTGACAGTAATGTGTGCGCCACAGTTGCTAAGCTGACTGTGTGCTGAAGATGATCAGTGGGAACTTTCTGGACTGTCTCTTCTGCTGTTTCAGCAGAGTCCAGACGTAAGTGCTATATTCTGCTGCTGCTCACAAAGAGCAGGCACTGGAGATGTTGGATTCAATTGGACTTTCAGGTAGGAAAGTGAGGGGTGACAGCAAAGTGTGTGACACAGTTTGAAAGCTCACTCTGTCCTGAAGATGCTCAGCCGGAGCTCCCCCTCCTGGCCCTTCGGCTGTGGGAGCAGAGTCCAAGCGCTCGTGTTCACCTGTCACGGCTGCTCTTGAAACGACACAGGGCACCAGAAGCGCTGGATTCAAATGCACTTTTAGGAGATAAGGTGAGGAGTGACAACAATGTGTGTGTCACAGTTGTAAAGTTCAGTGTGTGGTGAAGAAGCGCAACAGCAGCTTTCTGGACGGTCTCTTCCACTCTCTTAGATTCCACACATTCCTGTTCAAACCACTGTGCTGCTCGCAGCAGAGAGCTGGAAACAGAGCTGTTGGATTCAAGTGAACTTTTAGGAGAAACAGTGAAAAGAGACAGCAATGTTTGTGTCACAGTTGCAAAGGTGACTGTGTGCTGTAGATGATCAGCAGGAGCTTTTTTGCATGGCTCTTCTGCTGTTTTAGCACAGTCTAAACGTTCCTGCTCTTCTGTCTCTGTTGCTGCTCAGCAGAGAGCGGGCACAGAGATGTTGGATTCAATTGGTCTTTCAGGCAGGCAAGGGGGGACTGACTGCAATGTGTGTTTCAGAGTTGCAAAGCTCGCTGTGCGCTGAAGATGATCAGCAGGAACATTTTGTCCTGGCACTTCTGCTCTTTTAGCAGAGTCTAAACGTTCCTGCTCTACTCTCTCTGCTGCTGCACAGCAGAGAATGGCACAGAGATTTTGGATTCAAGTGGTCTTTGAGGTAGGAAAGAAAGAGAGGAGCGACAGCAATATATGTTTCACAGTTGCAAAGCTGACTGCGTGCTGAAGATGCCCAGCCGGAGCTTACCCTGCTGGCTCTTCGGCTGTGGGAGCAGAGTCCAAGCGCTCGTGCTCGCCTGTCACGGCTGCTCTTGAAACGACAGAGGGCAGAAGAAACGTTGGATTCAAATGCACTTTTAAGAGATAAAGTGAGGAGTAACAACAATGTGTGTGTCACAGTTGTAAAGTTCAGTGTGTGGTATAGAAGCACAACAGCATCTTACTGGACTGTCTCTTCCACTCTCTTTGATTCCACACATTCCTGCTCTACTCAATGTGCTGCTCGCAGCAGAGAGCTGGAAACAGAGTTGTTGGATTCAAGTGAACTTTTAGGAGAAACAGTGAAAAGTGACAGCAATGTTTGTGTCACAGTTGCAAAGGAGACTGTGTGCTATAGATGATCAGCAGGAGCTTTTTTGCATGGCTCTTCTGCTGTTTTAGCAGAGTCTAAACGTTCCTGCTCTACTGTCTCTGTTGCTGCTCAGCTGAGAGCGGGCACAGACATGTTGGATTCAATTGGTCTTTCAGGCAGGAAAGGGAGGAGTGGCAGCAATGCGTGTTTCAGAGTTGCAAAGCTCGCTGTGTGCTGCAGATTATCAGGAGAATGTTTTGGGCCCGGCTCTTCTTCTGTTTTAACACAGTCTAAACGTTCCTGCTCTACTCTGCTGCTGCTCAGAGAGAGCGGGCAGTGGAGAGGTTGCATTCAAATGGACTTTTAGGAGATAAAGTGACGAGTGACAGTAATGTGTGCGCCACAGTTGCTAAGCTCACTGTGTGCTGAAGATGATCAGTGGGAACTTTCTGGACTGTCTCTTCTGCTGTTTCAGCAGAGTCCAGACGTAAGTGCAATATTCTGCTGCTGCTCACAAAGAGCAGGCACAGGAGATGTTGGATTCAATTGGACTTTCAGGTAGGAAAGTGAGGGGTGACAGCAAAGTGTGTGACACAGTTTGAAAGCTCACTCTGTCCTGAAGATGCCCAGCCGGAGCTCCCCCTCCTGGCCCTTCGGCTGTGGGAGCAGAGTCCAAGCGCTCGTGTTCACCTGTCACGGCTGCTCTTGAAACGACACAGGGCACCAGAAACGCTGGATTCAAATGCACTTTTAGGAGATAAGGTGAGGAGTGACAACAATGTGTGTGTCACAGTTGTAAAGTTCAGTGTGTGGTGAAGAAGCGCAACAGCAGCTTTCTGGACGGTCTCTTCCACTCTCTTAGATTCCACACATTCCTGCTCTAACCACTGTGCTGCTCGCAGCAGAGAGCTGGAAACAGAGCTGTTGGATTCAAGTGAACTTTTAGGAGAAACAGTGAAAAGAGACAGCAATGTTTGTGTCACAGTTGCAAAGGTGACTGTGTGCTGTAGATGATCATCAGGAGCTTTTTTGCATGGCTCTTCTGCTGTTTTAGCACAGTCTAAACGTTCCTGCTCTTCTGTCTCTGTTGCTGCTCAGCAGAGAGCGGGCACAGAGATGTTGGATTCAATTGGTCTTTCAGGCAGGCAAGGGGGGACTGACTGCAATGTGTGTTTCAGAGTTGCAAAGGTCGCTGTGCGCTGAAGATGATCAGCAGGAACATTTTGTTCTGGCACTTCTGCTCTTTTAGCAGAGTCTAAACGTTCCTGCTCTACTCTCTCTGCTGCTGCACAGCAGAGAATGGCACAGAGATTTTGGATTCAAGTGGTCTTTGAGGTAGGAAAGAGAGGAGCGACAGCAATATATGTTTCACAGTTGCAAAGCTGACTGCGTGCTGAAGATGCCCAGCCGGAGCTTACCCTGCTGGCTCTTCGGCTGTGGGAGCAGAGTCCAAGCGCTCGTGCTCGCCTGTCACGGCTGCTCTTGAAACGACAGAGGGCAGAAGAAACGTTGGATTCAAATGCACTTTTAAGAGATAAAGTGAGGAGTAACAACAATGTGTGTGTCACAGTTGTAAAGTTCAGTGTGCGGTATAGAAGCACAACAGCAGCTTACTGGACTGTCTCTTCCACTCTCTGATTCCACACATTCCTGCTCTACTCAATGTGCTGCTCACAGCAGAGAGCTGGAAACAGAGTTGTTGGATTCAAGTGAACTTTTAGGAGAAACAGTGAAAAGTGACAGCAATGTTTGTGTCACAGTTGCAAAGGAGACTGTGTGCTATAGATGATCAGCAGGAGCTTTTTTGCATGGCTCTTCTGCTGTTTTAGCAGAGTCTAAACGTTCCTGCTCTACTGTCTCTGTTGCTGCTCAGCTGAGAGCGGGCACAGACATGTTGGATTCAATTGGTCTTTCAGGCAGGAAAGGGAGGAGTGGCAGCAATGCGTGTTTCAGAGTTGCAAAGCTCGCTGTGTGCTGCAGATTATCAGGAGAATGTTTTGGGCCCGGCTCTTCTTCTGTTTTAGCACAGTCTAAACGTTCCTGCTCTACTCTGCTGCTGCTCAGAGAGAGCGGGCAGTGGAGAGGTTGCATTCAAATGGACTTTTAGGAGATAAAGTGACGAGTGACAGTAATGTGTGCGCCACAGTTGCTAAGCTCACTGTGTGCTGAAGATGATCAGTGGGAACTTTCTGGACTGTCTCTTCTGCTGTTTCAGCAGAGTCCAGACGTAAGTGCAATATTCGGCTGCTGCTCACAAAGAGCAGGCACTGGAGATGTTGGATTCAATTGGACTTTCAGGTAGGAAAGTGAGGGGTGACAGCAAAGTGTGTGACACAGTTTGAAAGCTCACTCTGTCCTGAAGATGCCCAGCCGGAGCTCCCCCTCCTGGCCCTTCGGCTGTGGGAGCAGAGTCCAAGCGCTCGTGTTCACCTGTCACGGCTGCTCTTGAAACGACACAGGGCACCAGAAACGCTGGATTCAAATGCACTTTTAGGAGATAAGGTGAGGAGTGACAACAATGTGTGTGTCACAGTTGTAAAGTTCAGTGTGTGGTGAAGAAGCACAACAGCAGCTTTCTGGACGGTCTCTTCCACTCTCTTAGATTCCACACATTCCTGCTCTAACCACTGTGCTGCTCGCAGCAGAGAGCTGGAAACAGAGCTGTTGGATTCAAGTGAACTTTTAGGAGAAACAGTGAAAAGAGACAGCAATGTTTGTGTCACAGTTGCAAAGGTGACTGTGTGCTGTAGATGATCAGCAGGAGCTTTTTTGCATGGCTCTTCTGCTGTTTTAGCACAGTCTAAACGTTCCTGCTCTTCTGTCTCTGTTGCTGCTCAGCAGAGAGCGGGCACAGAGATGTTGGATTCAATTGGTCTTTCAGGCAGGCAAGGGGGACTGACTGCAATGTGTGTTTCAGAGTTGCAAAGGTCGCTGTGCGCTGAAGATGATCAGCAGGAACATTTTGTTCTGGCACTTCTGCTCTTTTAGCAGAGTCTAAACGTTCCTGCTCTACTCTCTCTGCTGCTGCACAGCAGAGAATGGCACAGAGATTTTGGATTCAAGTGGTCTTTGAGGTAGGAAAGAGAGGAGCGACAGCAATATATGTTTCACAGTTGCAAAGCTGACTGCGTGCTGAAGATGCCCAGCCGGAGCTTACCCTGCTGGCTCTTCGGCTGTGGGAGCAGAGTCCAAGCGCTCGTGCTCGCCTGTCACGGCTGCTCTTGAAACGACAGAGGGCAGAAGAAACGTTGGATTCAAATGCACTTTTAAGAGATAAAGTGAGGAGTAACAACAATGTGTGTGTCACAGTTGTAAAGTTCAGTGTGCGGTATAGAAGCACAACAGCAGCTTACTGGACTGTCTCTTCCACTCTCTGATTCCACACATTCCTGCTCTACTCAATGTGCTGCTCACAGCAGAGAGCTGGAAACAGAGTTGTTGGATTCAAGTGAACTTTTAGGAGAAACAGTGAAAAGTGACAGCAATGTTTGTGTCACAGTTGCAAAGGAGACTGTGTGCTATAGATGATCAGCAGGAGCTTTTTTGCATGGCTCTTCTGCTGTTTTAGCACAGTCTAAACGTTCCTGCTCTACTGTCTCTGTTGCTGCTCAGCTGAGAGCGGGCACAGACATGTTGGATTCAATTGGTCTTTCAGGCAGGAAAGGGAGGAGTGGCAGCAATGCGTGTTTCAGAGTTGCAAAGCTCGCTGTGTGCTGCAGATTATCAGGAGAATGTTTTGGGCCCGGCTCTTCTTCTGTTTTAGCACAGTCTAAACGTTCCTGCTCTACTCTGCTGCTGCTCAGAGAGAGCGGGCAGTGGAGAGGTTGCATTCAAATGGACTTTTAGGAGATAAAGTGACGAGTGACAGTAATGTGTGCGCCACAGTTGCTAAGCTCACTGTGTGCTGAAGATGATCAGTGGGAACTTTCTGGACTGTCTCTTCTGCTGTTTCAGCAGAGTCCAGACGTAAGTGCAATATTCTGCTGCTGCTCACAAAGAGCAGGCACTGGAGATGTTGGATTCAATTGGACTTTCAGGTAGGAAAGTGAGGGGTGACAGCAAAGTGTGTGACACAGTTTGAAAGCTCACTCTGTCCTGAAGATGCTCAGCCGGAGCTCCCCCTCCTGGCCCTTCGGCTGTGGGAGCAGAGTCCAAGCGCTCGTGTTCACCTGTCACGGCTGCTCTTGAAACGACACAGGGCACCAGAAACGCTGGATTCAAATGCACTTTTAGGAGATAAGGTGAGGAGTGACAACAATGTGTGTGTCACAGTTGTAAAGTTCAGTGTGTGGTGAAGAAGCACAACAGCAGCTTTCTGGACGGTCTCTTCCACTCTCTTAGATTCCACACATTCCTGCTCTAACCACTGTGCTGCTCGCAGCAGAGAGCTGGAAACAGAGCTGTTGGATTGAAGTGAACTTTTAGGAGAAACAGTGAAAAGAGACAGCAATGTTTGTGTCACAGTTGCAAAGGTGACTGTGTGCTGTAGATGATCAGCAGGAGCTTTTTTGCATGGCTCTTCTGCTGTTTTAGCACAGTCTAAACGTTCCTGCTCTTCTGTCTCTGTTGCTGCTCAGCAGAGAGCGGGCACAGAGATGTTGGATTCAATTGGTCTTTCAGGCAGGCAAGGGGGGACTGACTGCAATGTGTGTTTCAGAGTTGCAAAGGTCGCTGTGCGCTGAAGATGATCAGCAGGAACATTTTGTTCTGGCACTTCTGCTCTTTTAGCAGAGTCTAAACGTTCCTGCTCTACTCTCTCTGCTGCTGCACAGCAGAGAATGGCACAGAGATTTTGGATTCAAGTGGTCTTTGAGGTAGGAAAGAGAGGAGCGACAGCAATATATGTTTCACAGTTGCAAAGCTGACTGCGTGCTGAAGATGCCCAGCCGGAGCTTACCCTGCTGGCTCTTCGGCTGTGGGAGCAGAGTCCAAGCGCTCGTGCTCGCCTGTCACGGCTGCTCTTGAAACGACAGAGGGCAGAAGAAACGTTGGATTCAAATGCACTTTTAAGAGATAAAGTGAGGAGTAACAACAATGTGTGTGTCACAGTTGTAAAGTTCAGTGTGCGGTATAGAAGCACAACAGCAGCTTACTGGACTGTCTCTTCCACTCTCTGATTCCACACATTCCTGCTCTACTCAATGTGCTGCTCACAGCAGAGAGCTGGAAACAGAGTTGTTGGATTCAAGTGAACTTTTAGGAGAAACAGTGAAAAGTGACAGCAATGTTTGTGTCACAGTTGCAAAGGAGACTGTGTGCTATAGATGATCAGCAGGAGCTTTTTTGCATGGCTCTTCTGCTGTTTTAGCACAGTCTAAACGTTCCTGCTCTACTGTCTCTGTTGCTGCTCAGCTGAGAGCGGGCACAGACATGTTGGATTCAATTGGTCTTTCAGGCAGGAAAGGGAGGAGTGGCAGCAATGCGTGTTTCAGAGTTGCAAAGCTCGCTGTGTGCTGCAGATTATCAGGAGAATGTTTTGGGCCCGGCTCTTCTTCTGTTTTAGCACAGTCTAAACGTTCCTGCTCTACTCTGCTGCTGCTCAGAGAGAGCGGGCAGTGGAGAGGTTGCATTCAAATGGACTTTTAGGAGATAAAGTGACGAGTGACAGTAATGTGTGCGCCACAGTTGCTAAGCTCACTGTGTGCTGAAGATGATCAGTGGGAACTTTCTGGACTGTCTCTTCTGCTGTTTCAGCAGAGTCCAGACGTAAGTGCAATATTCTGCTGCTGCTCACAAAGAGCAGGCACTGGAGATGTTGGATTCAATTGGACTTTCAGGTAGGAAAGTGAGGGGTGACAGCAAAGTGTGTGACACAGTTTGAAAGCTCACTCTGTCCTGAAGATGCTCAGCCGGAGCTCCCCCTCCTGGCCCTTCGGCTGTGGGAGCAGAGTCCAAGCGCTCGTGTTCACCTGTCACGGCTGCTCTTGAAACGACACAGGGCACCAGAAACGCTGGATTCAATTGCACTTTTAGGAGATAAGGTGAGGAGTGACAACAATGTGTGTGTCACAGTTGTAAAGTTCAGTGTGTGGTGAAGAAGCACAACAGCAGCTTTCTGGATGGTCTCTTCCACTCTCTTAGATTCCACACATTCCTGCTCTAACCACTGTGCTGCTCGCAGCAGAGAGCTGGAAACAGAGCTGTTGGGTTCAAGTGAACTTTTAGGAGAAACAGTGAAAAGAGACAGCAATGTTTGTGTCACAGTTGCAAAGGTGACTGTGTGCTGTAGATGATCAGCAGGAGCTTTTTTGCATGGCTCTTCTGCTGTTTTAGCACAGTCTAAACGTTCCTGCTCTTCTGTCTCTGTTGCTGCTCAGCAGAGAGCGGGCACAGAGATGTTGGATTCAATTGGTCTTTCAGGCAGGCAAGGGGGGACTGACTGCAATGTGTGTTTCAGAGTTGCAAAGGTCGCTGTGCGCTGAAGATGATCAGCAGGAACATTTTGTTCTGGCACTTCTGCTCTTTTAGCAGAGTCTAAACGTTCCTGCTCTACTCTCTCTGCTGCTGCACAGCAGAGAATGGCACAGAGATTTTGGATTCAAGTGGTCTTTGAGGTAGGAAAGAGAGGAGCGACAGCAATATATGTTTCACAGTTGCAAAGCTGACTGCGTGCTGAAGATGCCCAGCCGGAGCTTACCCTGCTGGCTCTTCGGCTGTGGGAGCAGAGTCCAAGCGCTCGTGCTCGCCTGTCACGGCTGCTCTTGAAACGACAGAGGGCAGAAGAAACGTTGGATTCAAATGCACTTTTAAGAGATAAAGTGAGGAGTAACAACAATGTGTGTGTCACAGTTGTAAAGTTCAGTGTGCGGTATAGAAGCACAACAGCAGCTTACTGGACTGTCTCTTCCACTCTCTGATGCCACACATTCCTGCTCTACTCAATGTGCTGCTCACAGCAGAGAGCTGGAAACAGAGTTGTTGGATTCAAGTGAACTTTTAGGAGAAACAGTGAAAAGTGACAGCAATGTTTGTGTCACAGTTGCAAAGGAGACTGTGTGCTATAGATGATCAGCAGGAGCTTTTTTGCATGGCTCTTCTGCTGTTTTAGCAGAGTCTAAACGTTCCTGCTCTACTGTCTCTGTTGCTGCTCAGCTGAGAGCGGGCACAGACATGTTGGATTCAATTGGTCTTTCAGGCAGGAAAGGGAGGAGTGGCAGCAATGCGTGTTTCAGAGTTGCAAAGCTCGCTGTGTGCTGCAGATTATCAGGAGAATGTTTTGGGCCCGGCTCTTCTTCTGTTTTAGCACAGTCTAAACGTTCCTGCTCTACTCTGCTGCTGCTCAGAGAGAGCGGGCAGTGGAGAGGTTGCATTCAAATGGACTTTTAGGAGATAAAGTGACGAGTGACAGTAATGTGTGCGCCACAGTTGCTAAGCTCACTGTGTGCTGAAGATGATCAGTGGGAACTTTCTGGACTGTCTCTTCTGCTGTTTCAGCAGAGTCCAGACGTAAGTGCAATATTCTGCTGCTGCTCACAAAGAGCAGGCACTGGAGATGTTGGATTCAATTGGACTTTCAGGTAGGAAAGTGAGGGGTGACAGCAAAGTGTGTGACACAGTTTGAAAGCTCACTCTGTCCTGAAGATGCTCAGCCGGAGCTCCCCCTCCTGGCCCTTCGGCTGTGGGAGCAGAGTCCAAGCGCTCGTGTTCACCTGTCACGGCTGCTCTTGAAACGACACAGGGCACCAGAAACGCTGGATTCAATTGCACTTTTAGGAGATAAGGTGAGGAGTGACAACAATGTGTGTGTCACAGTTGTAAAGTTCAGTGTGTGGTGAAGAAGCACAACAGCAGCTTTCTGGATGGTCTCTTCCACTCTCTTAGATTCCACACATTCCTGCTCTAAATACTGTGCTGCTCGCAGCAGAGAGCTGGAAACAGAGCTGTTGGATTCAAGTGAACTTTTAGGAGAAACAGTGAAAAGAGACAGCAATGTTTGTGTCACAGTTGCAAAGGTGACTGTGTGCTGTAGATGATCAGCAGGAGCTTTTTTGCATGGCTCTTCTGCTGTTTTAGCACAGTCTAAACGTTCCTGCTCTTCTGTCTCTGTTGCTGCTCAGCAGAGAGCGGGCACAGAGATGTTGGATTCAATTGGTCTTTCAGGCAGGCAAGGGGGGACTGACTGCAATGTGTGTTTCAGAGTTGCAAAGGTCGCTGTGCGCTGAAGATGATCAGCAGGAACATTTTGTTCTGGCACTTCTGCTCTTTTAGCAGAGTCTAAACGTTCCTGCTCTACTCTCTCTGCTGCTGCACAGCAGAGAATGGCACAGAGATTTTGGATTCAAGTGGTCTTTGAGGTAGGAAAGAGAGGAGCGACAGCAATATATGTTTCACAGTTGCAAAGCTGACTGCGTGCTGAAGATGCCCAGCCGGAGCTTACCCTGCTGGCTCTTCGGCTGTGGGAGCAGAGTCCAAGCGCTCGTGCTCGCCTGTCACGGCTGCTCTTGAAACGACAGAGGGCAGAAGAAACGTTGGATTCAAATGCACTTTTAAGAGATAAAGTGAGGAGTAACAACAATGTGTGTGTCACAGTTGTAAAGTTCAGTGTGCGGTATAGAAGCACAACAGCAGCTTACTGGACTGTCTCTTCCACTCTCTGATGCCACACATTCCTGCTCTACTCAATGTGCTGCTCACAGCAGAGAGCTGGAAACAGAGTTGTTGGATTCAAGTGAACTTTTAGGAGAAACAGTGAAAAGTGACAGCAATGTTTGTGTCACAGTTGCAAAGGAGACTGTGTGCTATAGATGATCAGCAGGAGCTTTTTTGCATGGCTCTTCTGCTGTTTTAGCAGAGTCTAAACGTTCCTGCTCTACTGTCTCTGTTGCTGCTCAGCTGAGAGCGGGCACAGACATGTTGGATTCAATTGGTCTTTCAGGCAGGAAAGGGAGGAGTGGCAGCAATGCGTGTTTCAGAGTTGCAAAGCTCGCTGTGTGCTGCAGATTATCAGGAGAATGTTTTGGGCCCGGCTCTTCTTCTGTTTTAGCACAGTCTAAACGTTCCTGCTCTACTCTGCTGCTGCTCAGAGAGAGCGGGCAGTGGAGAGGTTGCATTCAAATGGACTTTTAGGAGATAAAGTGACGAGTGACAGTAATGTGTGCGCCACAGTTGCTAAGCTCACTGTGTGCTGAAGATGATCAGTGGGAACTTTCTGGACTGTCTCTTCTGCTGTTTCAGCAGAGTCCAGACGTAAGTGCAATATTCTGCTGCTGCTCACAAAGAGCAGGCACAGGAGATGTTGGATTCAATTGGACTTTCAGGTAGTAAAGTGAGGGGTGACAGCAAAGTGTGTGACACAGTTTGAAAGCTCACTCTGTCCTGAAGATTCCCAGCCGGAGCTCCCCCTCCTGGCCCTTCGGCTGTGGGAGCAGAGTCCAAGCGCTCGTGTTCACCTGTCACGGCTGCTCTTGAAACGACACAGGGCACCAGAAACGCAGGATTCAAATGCACTTTTAGGAGATAAGGTGAGGAGTGACAACAATGTGTGTGTCACAGTTGTAAAGTTCAGTGTGTGGTGAAGAAGCGCAACAGCAGCTTTCTGGACGGTCTCTTCCACTCTCTTAGATTCCACACATTCCTGCTCTAACCACTGTGCTGCTCGCAGCAGAGAGCTGGAAACAGAGCTGTTGGATTCAAGTGAACTTTTAGGAGAAACAGTGAAAAGAGACAGCAATGCTTGTGTCACAGTTGCAAAGGTGACTGTGTGCTGTAGATGATCAGCAGGAGCTTTTTTGCATGGCTCTTCTGCTGTTTTAGCACAGTCTAAACGTTCCTGCTCTTCTGTCTCTGTTGCTGCTCAGCAGAGAGCGGGCACAGAGATGTTGGATTCAATTGGTCTTTCAGGCAGGCAAGGGGGGACTGACTGCAATGTGTGTTTCAGAGTTGCAAAGCTCGCTGTGCGCTGAAGATGATCAGCAGGAACATTTTGTCCTGGCACTTCTGCTCTTTTAGCAGAGTCTAAACGTTCCTGCTCTACACTCTCTGCTGTTGCACAGCAGAGAATGGCGCAGAGATTTTGGATTCAAGTGGTCTTTGAGGTAGGAAAGAGAGGAGCGACAGCAATATATGTTTCACAGTTGCAAAGCTGACTGCGTGCTGAAGATGCCCAGCCGGAGCTTACCCTGCTGGCTCTTCGGCTGTGGGAGCAGAGTCCAAGCGCTTGTGCTCGCCTGTCACGGCTGCTCTTGAAACGACAGAGGGCAGAAGAAACGTTGGATTCAAATGCACTTTTAGGAGATAAAGTGAGGAGTAACAACAATGTGTGTGTCACAGTTGTAAAGTTCAGTGTGTTGTATACAAGCACAACAGCAGCTTTCTGGACTGTCTCTTCCACTCTCTTTGATTCCACACATTCCTGCTCTACTCACTGTGCTGCTCACAGCAGAGAGCTGGAAACAGAGTTGTTGGGTTCAAGTGAACTTGTAGGAGAAACAGTGAAAAGTGACAGCAATGTTTGTGTCACAGTTGCAAAGGAGACTGTGTGCTATAGATGATCAGCAGGAGCTTTTTTGCATGGCTCTTCTGCTGTTTTAGCACAGTCTAAACGTTCCTGCTCTACTGTCTCTGTTGCTGCTCAGCTGAGAGCAGGCTCAGACATGTTGGATTCAATTGGTCTTTCAGGCAGGAAAGGGAGGAGTGGCAGCAATGCTTGTTTCAGAGTTGCAAAGCTCGCTGTGCGCTGCAGATTATCAGGAGAATGTTTTGGGCCCGGCTCTTCTTCTGTTTTAGCACAGTCTAAACGTTCCTGCTCTACTCTGCTGCTGCTCAGAGAGAGCGGGCAGTGGAGAGGTTGCATTCAAATGGACTTTTAGGAGATAAAGTGACGAGTGACAGTAATGTGTGCGCCACAGTTGCTAAGCTCACTGTGTGCTGAAGATGATCAGTGGGAACTTTCTGGACTGTCTCTTCTGCTGTTTCAGCAGAGTCCAGACGTAAGTGCAATATTCTGCTGCTGCTCACAAAGAGCAGGCACAGGAGATGTTGGATTCAATTGGACTTTCAGGTAGGAAAGTGAGGGGTGACAGCAAAGTGTGTGACACAGTTTGAAAGCTCACTCTGTCCTGAAGATGCCCAGCCGGAGCTCCCCCTCCTGGCCCTTCGGCTGTGGGAGCAGAGTCCAAGCGCTCGTGTTCACCTGTCACGGCTGCTCTTGAAACGACACAGGGCACCAGAAACGCTGGATTCAAATGCACTTTTAGGAGATAAGGTGAGGAGTGACAACAATGTGTGTGTCACAGTTGTAAAGTTCAGTGTGTGGTGAAGAAGCGCAACAGCAGCTTTCTGGACTGTCTCTTCCACTCTCTTAGATTCCACACATTCCTGCTCTAACCACTGTGCTGCTCGCAGCAGAGAGCTGGAAACAGAGCTGTTGGATTCAAGTGAACTTTTAGGAGAAACAGTGAAAAGAGACAGCAATGTTTGTGTCACAGTTGCAAAGGTGACTGTGTGCTGTAGATGATCAGCAGGAGCTTTTTTGCATGGCTCTTCTGCTGTTTTAGCACAGTCTAAACGTTCCTGCTCTTCTGTCTCTGTTGCTGCTCAGCAGAGAGCGGGCACAGAGATGTTGGATTCAATTGGTCTTTCAGGCAGGCAAGGGGGGACTGACTGCAATGTGTGTTTCAGAGTTGCAAAGCTCGCTGTGCGCTGAAGATGATCAGCAGGAACATTTTGTTCTGGCACTTCTGCTCTTTTAGCAGAGTCTAAACGTTCCTGCTCTACTCTCTCTGCTGCTGCACAGCAGAGAATGGCACAGAGATTTTGGATTCAAGTGGTCTTTGAGGTAGGAAAGAGAGGAGCGACAGCAATATATGTTTCACAGTTGCAAAGCTGACTGCGTGCTGAAGATGCCCAGCCGGAGCTTACCCTGCTGGCTCTTCGGCTGTGGGAGCAGAGTCCAAGCGCTCGTGCTCGCCTCTCACGGCTGCTCTTGAAACGACAGAGGGCACCAGAAACGTTGGATTCAAATGCACTTTTAGGAGATAAAGTGAGGAGTAACAACAATGTGTGTGTCACAGTTGTAAAGTTCAGTGTGTTGTATAGAAGCACAACAGCAGCTTTCTGGACTGTCTCTTCCACTCTCTTTGATTCCACACATTCCTGCTCTACTCACTGTGCTGCTCACAGCAGAGAGCTGGAAACAGAGTTGTTGGGTTCAAGTGAACTTTTAGGAGAAACAATGAAAAGTGACAGCAATGTTTGTGTCACAGTTGCAAAGGAGACTGTGTGCTATAGATGATCAGCAGGAGCTTTTTTGCATGGCTCTTCTGCTGTTTTAGCACAGTCTAAACGTTCCTGCTCTTCTGTCTCTGTTGCTGCTCAGCAGAGAGCGGGCACAGAGATGTTGGATTCAATTGGTCTTTCAGGCAGGCAAGGGGGGACTGACTGCAATGTGTGTTTCAGAGTTGCAAAGGTCGCTGTGCGCTGAAGATGATCAGCAGGAACATTTTGTTCTGGCACTTCTGCTCTTTTAGCAGAGTCTAAACGTTCCTGCTCTACTCTCTCTGCTGCTGCACAGCAAAGAATGGCGCAGAGATTTTGGATTCAAGTGGTCTTTGAGGTAGGAAAGAAAGAGAGGAGCGACAGCAATATATGTTTCACAGTTGCAAAGCTGACTGCGTGCTGAAGATGCCCGGCCGGAGCTTACCCTGCTGGCTCTTCGGCTGTGGGAGCAGAGTCCAAGCGCTTGTGCTCGCCTGTCACGGCTGCTCTTGAAACGACAGAGGGCAGAAGAAACGTTGGATTCAAATGCACTTTTAGGAGATAAAGTGAGGAGTAACAACAATGTGTGTGTCACAGTTGTAAAGTTCAGTGTGTTGTATAGAAGCACAACAGCAGCTTTCTGGACTGTCTCTTCCACTCTCTTTGATTCCACACATTCCTGCTCTACTCACTGTGCTGCTCACAGCAGAGAGCTGGAAACAGAGTTGTTGGATTCAAGTGAACTTTTAGGAGAAACAGTGAAAAGTGACAGCAATGTTTGTGTCACAGTTGCAAAGGAGACTGTGTGCTATAGATGATCAGCAGGAGCTTTTTTGCATGGCTCTTCTGCTGTTTTAGCACAGTCTAAACGTTCCTGCTCTACTGTCTCTGTTGCTGCTCAGCTGAGAGCGGGCACAGACATGTTGGATTCAATTGGTCTTTCAGGCAGGAAAGGGAGGAGTGGCAGCAATGCGTGTTTCAGAGTTGCAAAGCTCGCTGTGTGCTGCAGATTATCAGGAGAATGTTTTGGGCCCGGCTCTTCTTCTGTTTTAGCACAGTCTAAACGTTCCTGCTCTACTCTGCTGCTGCTCAGAGAGAGCGGGCAGTGGAGAGGTTGCATTCAAATGGACTTTTAGGAGATAAAGTGACGAGTGACAGTAATGTGTGCGCCACAGTTGCTAAGCTCACTGTGTGCTGAAGATGATCAGTGGGAACTTTCTGGACTGTCTCTTCTGCTGTTTCAGCAGAGTCCAGACGTAAGTGCAATATTCTGCTGCTGCTCACAAAGAGCAGGCACAGGAGATGTTGGATTCAATTGGACTTTCAGGTAGGAAAGTGAGGGGTGACAGCAAAGTGTGTGACACAGTTTGAAAGCTCACTCTGTCCTGAAGATGCCCAGCCGGAGCTCCCCCTCCTGGCCCTTCGGCTGTGGGAGCAGAGTCCAAGCGCTCGTGTTCACCTGTCACGGCTGCTCTTGAAACGACACAGGGCACCAGAAACGCTGGATTCAAATGCACTTTTAGGAGATAAGGTGAGGAGTGACAACAATGTGTGTGTCACAGTTGTAAAGTTCAGTGTGTGGTGAAGAAGCGCAACAGCAGCTTTCTGGACGGTCTCTTCCACTCTCTTAGATACCACACATTCCTGCTCTAACCACTGTGCTGCTCGCAGCAGAGAGCTGGAAACAGAGCTGTTGGATTCAAGTGAACTTTTAGGAGAAACAGTGAAAAGAGACAGCAATGTTTGTGTCACAGTTGCAAAGGTGACTGTGTGCTGTAGATGATCATCAGGAGCTTTTTTGCATGGCTCTTCTGCTGTTTTAGCACAGTCTAAACGTTCCTGCTCTTCTGTCTCTGTTGCTGCTCAGCAGAGAGCGGGCACAGAGATGTTGGATTCAATTGGTCTTTCAGGCAGGCAAGGGGGGACTGACTGCAATGTGTGTTTCAGAGTTGCAAAGCTCGCTGTGCGCTGAAGATGATCAGCAGGAACATTTTGTTCTGGCACTTCTGCTCTTTTAGCAGAGTCTAAACGTTCCTGCTCTACTCTCTCTGCTGCTGCACAGCAGAGAATGGCACAGAGATTTTGGATTCAAGTGGTCTTTGAGGTAGGAAAGAGAGGAGCGACAGCAATATATGTTTCACAGTTGCAAAGCTGACTGCGTGCTGAAGATGCCCAGCCAGAGCTTACCCTGCTGGCTCTTCAGCTGTGGGAGCAGAGTCCAAGCGCTCGTGCTCGCCTGTCACGGCTGCTCTTGAAACGACAGAGGGCAGAAGAAACGTTGGATTCAAATGCACTTTTAAGAGATAAAGTGAGGAGTAACAACAATGTGTGTGTCACAGTTGTAAAGTTCAGTGTGGTATAGAAGCACAACAGCAGCTTACTGGATTGTCTCTTCCGCTCTCTTTGATTCCACATATTCCTGCTCTAACCACTGTGCTGCTCACAGCAGAGAGCTGGAAACAGAGTTGTTTATTCAAGTGAACTTTTAGGAGAAACAGTGAAAAGTGACAGCAATGTTTGTGTCACAGTTGCAAAGGAGACTGTGTGCTATAGATGATCAGCAGGAGCTTTTTTGCATGGCTCTTCTGCTGTTTTAGCACAGTCTAAACGTTCCTGCTCTACTGTCTCTGTTGCTGCTCAGCTGAGAGCGGGCACAGACATGTTGGATTCAATTGGTCTTTCAGGCAGGAAAGGGAGGAGTGGCAGCAATGCGTGTTTCAGAGTTGCAAAGCTCGCTGTGTGCTGCAGATTATCAGGAGAATGTTTTGGGCCCGGCTCTTCTTCTGTTTTAGCACAGTCTAAACGTTCCTGCTCTACTCTGCTGCTGCTCAGAGAGAGCGGGCAGTGGAGAGGTTGCATTCAAATGGACTTTTAGGAGATAAAGTGACGAGTGACAGTAATGTGTGCGCCACAGTTGCTAAGCTGACTGTGTGCTGAAGATGATCAGTGGGAACTTTCTGGACTGTCTCTTCTGCTGTTTCAGCAGAGTCCAGACGTAAGTGCTATATTCTGCTGCTGCTCACAAAGAGCAGGCACTGGAGATGTTGGATTCAATTGGACTTTCAGGTAGGAAAGTGAGGGGTGACAGCAAAGTGTGTGACACAGTTTGAAAGCTCACTCTGTCCTGAAGATGCTCAGCCGGAGCTCCCCCTCCTGGCCCTTCGGCTGTGGGAGCAGAGTCCAAGCGCTCGTGTTCACCTGTCACGGCTGCTCTTGAAACGACACAGGGCACCAGAAGCGCTGGATTCAAATGCACTTTTAGGAGATAAGGTGAGGAGTGACAACAATGTGTGTGTCACAGTTGTAAAGTTCAGTGTGTGGTGAAGAAGCGCAACAGCAGCTTTCTGGACGGTCTCTTCCACTCTCTTAGATTCCACACATTCCTGTTCAAACCACTGTGCTGCTCGCAGCAGAGAGCTGGAAACAGAGCTGTTGGATTCAAGTGAACTTTTAGGAGAAACAGTGAAAAGAGACAGCAATGTTTGTGTCACAGTTGCAAAGGTGACTGTGTGCTGTAGATGATCAGCAGGAGCTTTTTTGCATGGCTCTTCTGCTGTTTTAGCACAGTCTAAACGTTCCTGCTCTTCTGTCTCTGTTGCTGCTCTGCAGAGAGCGGGCACAGAGATGTTGGATTCAATTGGTCTTTCAGGCAGGCAAGGGGGGACTGACTGCAATGTGTGTTTCAGAGTTGCAAAGCTCGCTGTGCGCTGAAGATGATCAGCAGGAACATTTTGTTCTGGCACTTCTGCTCTTTTAGCAGAGTCTAAACGTTCCTGCTCTACTCTCTCTGCTGCTGCACAGCAGAGAATGGCACAGAGATTTTGGATTCAAGTGGTCTTTGAGGTAGGAAAGAAAGAGAGGAGTGACAGCAATATATGTTTCACAGTTGCAAAGCTGACTGCGTGCTGAAGATGCCCAGCCGGAGCTTACCCTGCTGGCTCTTCGGCTGTGGGAGCAGAGTCCAAGCGCTCGTGCTCGCCTGTCACGGCTGCTCTTGAAACGACAGAGGGCAGAAGAAACGTTGGATTCAAATGCACTTTTAAGAGATAAAGTGAGGAGTAACAACAATGTGTGTGTCACAGTTGTAAAGTTCAGTGTGTGGTATAGAAGCACAACAGCATCTTACTGGACTGTCTCTTCCACTCTCTTTGATTCCACACATTCCTGCTCTACTCAATGTGCTGCTCGCAGCAGAGAGCTGGAAACAGAGTTGTTGGATTCAAGTGAACTTTTAGGAGAAACAGTGAAAAGTGACAGCAATGTTTGTGTCACAGTTGCAAAGGAGACTGTGTGCTATAGATGATCAGCAGGAGCTTTTTTGCATGGCTCTTCTGCTGTTTTAGCAGAGTCTAAACGTTCCTGCTCTACTGTCTCTGTTGCTGCTCAGCTGAGAGCGGGCACAGACATGTTGGATTCAATTGGTCTTTCAGGCAGGAAAGGGAGGAGTGGCAGCAATGCGTGTTTCAGAGTTGCAAAGCTCGCTGTGTGCTGCAGATTATCAGGAGAATGTTTTGGGCCCGGCTCTTCTTCTGTTTTAACACAGTCTAAACGTTCCTGCTCTACTCTGCTGCTGCTCAGAGAGAGCGGGCAGTGGAGAGGTTGCATTCAAATGGACTTTTAGGAGATAAAGTGACGAGTGACAGTAATGTGTGCGCCACAGTTGCTAAGCTCACTGTGTGCTGAAGATGATCAGTGGGAACTTTCTGGACTGTCTCTTCTGCTGTTTCAGCAGAGTCCAGACGTAAGTGCAATATTCTGCTGCTGCTCACAAAGAGCAGGCACAGGAGATGTTGGATTCAATTGGACTTTCAGGTAGGAAAGTGAGGGGTGACAGCAAAGTGTGTGACACAGTTTGAAAGCTCACTCTGTCCTGAAGATGCCCAGCCGGAGCTCCCCCTCCTGGCCCTTCGGCTGTGGGAGCAGAGTCCAAGCGCTCGTGTTCACCTGTCACGGCTGCTCTTGAAACGACACAGGGCACCAGAAACGCTGGATTCAAATGCACTTTTAGGAGATAAGGTGAGGAGTGACAACAATGTGTGTGTCACAGTTGTAAAGTTCAGTGTGTGGTGAAGAAGCGCAACAGCAGCTTTCTGGACGGTCTCTTCCACTCTCTTAGATTCCACACATTCCTGCTCTAACCACTGTGCTGCTCGCAGCAGAGAGCTGGAAACAGAGCTGTTGGATTCAAGTGAACTTTTAGGAGAAACAGTGAAAAGAGACAGCAATGTTTGTGTCACAGTTGCAAAGGTGACTGTGTGCTGTAGATGATCATCAGGAGCTTTTTTGCATGGCTCTTCTGCTGTTTTAGCACAGTCTAAACGTTCCTGCTCTTCTGTCTCTGTTGCTGCTCAGCAGAGAGCGGGCACAGAGATGTTGGATTCAATTGGTCTTTCAGGCAGGCAAGGGGGGACTGACTGCAATGTGTGTTTCAGAGTTGCAAAGGTCGCTGTGCGCTGAAGATGATCAGCAGGAACATTTTGTTCTGGCACTTCTGCTCTTTTAGCAGAGTCTAAACGTTCCTGCTCTACTCTCTCTGCTGCTGCACAGCAGAGAATGGCACAGAGATTTTGGATTCAAGTGGTCTTTGAGGTAGGAAAGAGAGGAGCGACAGCAATATATGTTTCACAGTTGCAAAGCTGACTGCGTGCTGAAGATGCCCAGCCGGAGCTTACCCTGCTGGCTCTTCGGCTGTGGGAGCAGAGTCCAAGCGCTCGTGCTCGCCTGTCACGGCTGCTCTTGAAACGACAGAGGGCAGAAGAAACGTTGGATTCAAATGCACTTTTAAGAGATAAAGTGAGGAGTAACAACAATGTGTGTGTCACAGTTGTAAAGTTCAGTGTGCGGTATAGAAGCACAACAGCAGCTTACTGGACTGTCTCTTCCACTCTCTGATTCCACACATTCCTGCTCTACTCAATGTGCTGCTCACAGCAGAGAGCTGGAAACAGAGTTGTTGGATTCAAGTGAACTTTTAGGAGAAACAGTGAAAAGTGACAGCAATGTTTGTGTCACAGTTGCAAAGGAGACTGTGTGCTATAGATGATCAGCAGGAGCTTTTTTGCATGGCTCTTCTGCTGTTTTAGCAGAGTCTAAACGTTCCTGCTCTACTGTCTCTGTTGCTGCTCAGCTGAGAGCGGGCACAGACATGTTGGATTCAATTGGTCTTTCAGGCAGGAAAGGGAGGAGTGGCAGCAATGCGTGTTTCAGAGTTGCAAAGCTCGCTGTGTGCTGCAGATTATCAGGAGAATGTTTTGGGCCCGGCTCTTCTTCTGTTTTAGCACAGTCTAAACGTTCCTGCTCTACTCTGCTGCTGCTCAGAGAGAGCGGGCAGTGGAGAGGTTGCATTCAAATGGACTTTTAGGAGATAAAGTGACGAGTGACAGTAATGTGTGCGCCACAGTTGCTAAGCTCACTGTGTGCTGAAGATGATCAGTGGGAACTTTCTGGACTGTCTCTTCTGCTGTTTCAGCAGAGTCCAGACGTAAGTGCAATATTCGGCTGCTGCTCACAAAGAGCAGGCACTGGAGATGTTGGATTCAATTGGACTTTCAGGTAGGAAAGTGAGGGGTGACAGCAAAGTGTGTGACACAGTTTGAAAGCTCACTCTGTCCTGAAGATGCCCAGCCGGAGCTCCCCCTCCTGGCCCTTCGGCTGTGGGAGCAGAGTCCAAGCGCTCGTGTTCACCTGTCACGGCTGCTCTTGAAACGACACAGGGCACCAGAAACGCTGGATTCAAATGCACTTTTAGGAGATAAGGTGAGGAGTGACAACAATGTGTGTGTCACAGTTGTAAAGTTCAGTGTGTGGTGAAGAAGCACAACAGCAGCTTTCTGGACGGTCTCTTCCACTCTCTTAGATTCCACACATTCCTGCTCTAACCACTGTGCTGCTCGCAGCAGAGAGCTGGAAACAGAGCTGTTGGATTCAAGTGAACTTTTAGGAGAAACAGTGAAAAGAGACAGCAATGTTTGTGTCACAGTTGCAAAGGTGACTGTGTGCTGTAGATGATCAGCAGGAGCTTTTTTGCATGGCTCTTCTGCTGTTTTAGCACAGTCTAAACGTTCCTGCTCTTCTGTCTCTGTTGCTGCTCAGCAGAGAGCGGGCACAGAGATGTTGGATTCAATTGGTCTTTCAGGCAGGCAAGGGGGACTGACTGCAATGTGTGTTTCAGAGTTGCAAAGGTCGCTGTGCGCTGAAGATGATCAGCAGGAACATTTTGTTCTGGCACTTCTGCTCTTTTAGCAGAGTCTAAACGTTCCTGCTCTACTCTCTCTGCTGCTGCACAGCAGAGAATGGCACAGAGATTTTGGATTCAAGTGGTCTTTGAGGTAGGAAAGAGAGGAGCGACAGCAATATATGTTTCACAGTTGCAAAGCTGACTGCGTGCTGAAGATGCCCAGCCGGAGCTTACCCTGCTGGCTCTTCGGCTGTGGGAGCAGAGTCCAAGCGCTCGTGCTCGCCTGTCACGGCTGCTCTTGAAACGACAGAGGGCAGAAGAAACGTTGGATTCAAATGCACTTTTAAGAGATAAAGTGAGGAGTAACAACAATGTGTGTGTCACAGTTGTAAAGTTCAGTGTGCGGTATAGAAGCACAACAGCAGCTTACTGGACTGTCTCTTCCACTCTCTGATTCCACACATTCCTGCTCTACTCAATGTGCTGCTCACAGCAGAGAGCTGGAAACAGAGTTGTTGGATTCAAGTGAACTTTTAGGAGAAACAGTGAAAAGTGACAGCAATGTTTGTGTCACAGTTGCAAAGGAGACTGTGTGCTATAGATGATCAGCAGGAGCTTTTTTGCATGGCTCTTCTGCTGTTTTAGCACAGTCTAAACGTTCCTGCTCTACTGTCTCTGTTGCTGCTCAGCTGAGAGCGGGCACAGACATGTTGGATTCAATTGGTCTTTCAGGCAGGAAAGGGAGGAGTGGCAGCAATGCGTGTTTCAGAGTTGCAAAGCTCGCTGTGTGCTGCAGATTATCAGGAGAATGTTTTGGGCCCGGCTCTTCTTCTGTTTTAGCACAGTCTAAACGTTCCTGCTCTACTCTGCTGCTGCTCAGAGAGAGCGGGCAGTGGAGAGGTTGCATTCAAATGGACTTTTAGGAGATAAAGTGACGAGTGACAGTAATGTGTGCGCCACAGTTGCTAAGCTCACTGTGTGCTGAAGATGATCAGTGGGAACTTTCTGGACTGTCTCTTCTGCTGTTTCAGCAGAGTCCAGACGTAAGTGCAATATTCGGCTGCTGCTCACAAAGAGCAGGCACTGGAGATGTTGGATTCAATTGGACTTTCAGGTAGGAAAGTGAGGGGTGACAGCAAAGTGTGTGACACAGTTTGAAAGCTCACTCTGTCCTGAAGATGCCCAGCCGGAGCTCCCCCTCCTGGCCCTTCGGCTGTGGGAGCAGAGTCCAAGCGCTCGTGTTCACCTGTCACGGCTGCTCTTGAAACGACACAGGGCACCAGAAACGCTGGATTCAAATGCACTTTTAGGAGATAAGGTGAGGAGTGACAACAATGTGTGTGTCACAGTTGTAAAGTTCAGTGTGTGGTGAAGAAGCACAACAGCAGCTTTCTGGACGGTCTCTTCCACTCTCTTAGATTCCACACATTCCTGCTCTAACCACTGTGCTGCTCGCAGCAGAGAGCTGGAAACAGAGCTGTTGGATTCAAGTGAACTTTTAGGAGAAACAGTGAAAAGAGACAGCAATGTTTGTGTCACAGTTGCAAAGGTGACTGTGTGCTGTAGATGATCAGCAGGAGCTTTTTTGCATGGCTCTTCTGCTGTTTTAGCACAGTCTAAACGTTCCTGCTCTTCTGTCTCTGTTGCTGCTCAGCAGAGAGCGGGCACAGAGATGTTGGATTCAATTGGTCTTTCAGGCAGGCAAGGGGGACTGACTGCAATGTGTGTTTCAGAGTTGCAAAGGTCGCTGTGCGCTGAAGATGATCAGCAGGAACATTTTGTTCTGGCACTTCTGCTCTTTTAGCAGAGTCTAAACGTTCCTGCTCTACTCTCTCTGCTGCTGCACAGCAGAGAATGGCACAGAGATTTTGGATTCAAGTGGTCTTTGAGGTAGGAAAGAGAGGAGCGACAGCAATATATGTTTCACAGTTGCAAAGCTGACTGCGTGCTGAAGATGCCCAGCCGGAGCTTACCCTGCTGGCTCTTCGGCTGTGGGAGCAGAGTCCAAGCGCTCGTGCTCGCCTGTCACGGCTGCTCTTGAAACGACAGAGGGCAGAAGAAACGTTGGATTCAAATGCACTTTTAAGAGATAAAGTGAGGAGTAACAACAATGTGTGTGTCACAGTTGTAAAGTTCAGTGTGCGGTATAGAAGCACAACAGCAGCTTACTGGACTGTCTCTTCCACTCTCTGATTCCACACATTCCTGCTCTACTCAATGTGCTGCTCACAGCAGAGAGCTGGAAACAGAGTTGTTGGATTCAAGTGAACTTTTAGGAGAAACAGTGAAAAGTGACAGCAATGTTTGTGTCACAGTTGCAAAGGAGACTGTGTGCTATAGATGATCAGCAGGAGCTTTTTTGCATGGCTCTTCTGCTGTTTTAGCACAGTCTAAACGTTCCTGCTCTACTGTCTCTGTTGCTGCTCAGCTGAGAGCGGGCACAGACATGTTGGATTCAATTGGTCTTTCAGGCAGGAAAGGGAGGAGTGGCAGCAATGCGTGTTTCAGAGTTGCAAAGCTCGCTGTGTGCTGCAGATTATCAGGAGAATGTTTTGGGCCCGGCTCTTCTTCTGTTTTAGCACAGTCTAAACGTTCCTGCTCTACTCTGCTGCTGCTCAGAGAGAGCGGGCAGTGGAGAGGTTGCATTCAAATGGACTTTTAGGAGATAAAGTGACGAGTGACAGTAATGTGTGCGCCACAGTTGCTAAGCTCACTGTGTGCTGAAGATGATCAGTGGGAACTTTCTGGACTGTCTCTTCTGCTGTTTCAGCAGAGTCCAGACGTAAGTGCAATATTCTGCTGCTGCTCACAAAGAGCAGGCACTGGAGATGTTGGATTCAATTGGACTTTCAGGTAGGAAAGTGAGGGGTGACAGCAAAGTGTGTGACACAGTTTGAAAGCTCACTCTGTCCTGAAGATGCTCAGCCGGAGCTCCCCCTCCTGGCCCTTCGGCTGTGGGAGCAGAGTCCAAGCGCTCGTGTTCACCTGTCACGGCTGCTCTTGAAACGACACAGGGCACCAGAAACGCTGGATTCAAATGCACTTTTAGGAGATAAGGTGAGGAGTGACAACAATGTGTGTGTCACAGTTGTAAAGTTCAGTGTGTGGTGAAGAAGCACAACAGCAGCTTTCTGGACGGTCTCTTCCACTCTCTTAGATTCCACACATTCCTGCTCTAACCACTGTGCTGCTCGCAGCAGAGAGCTGGAAACAGAGCTGTTGGATTCAAGTGAACTTTTAGGAGAAACAGTGAAAAGAGACAGCAATGTTTGTGTCACAGTTGCAAAGGTGACTGTGTGCTGTAGATGATCAGCAGGAGCTTTTTTGCATGGCTCTTCTGCTGTTTTAGCACAGTCTAAACGTTCCTGCTCTTCTGTCTCTGTTGCTGCTCAGCAGAGAGCGGGCACAGAGATGTTGGATTCAATTGGTCTTTCAGGCAGGCAAGGGGGGACTGACTGCAATGTGTGTTTCAGAGTTGCAAAGGTCGCTGTGCGCTGAAGATGATCAGCAGGAACATTTTGTTCTGGCACTTCTGCTCTTTTAGCAGAGTCTAAACGTTCCTGCTCTACTCTCTCTGCTGCTGCACAGCAGAGAATGGCACAGAGATTTTGGATTCAAGTGGTCTTTGAGGTAGGAAAGAGAGGAGCGACAGCAATATATGTTTCACAGTTGCAAAGCTGACTGCGTGCTGAAGATGCCCAGCCGGAGCTTACCCTGCTGGCTCTTCGGCTGTGGGAGCAGAGTCCAAGCGCTCGTGCTCGCCTCTCACGGCTGCTCTTGAAACGACAGAGGGCACCAGAAACGTTGGATTCAAATGCACTTTTAAGAGATAAAGTGAGGAGTAACAACAATGTGTGTGTCACAGTTGTAAAGTTCAGTGTGCGGTATAGAAGCACAACAGCAGCTTACTGGACTGTCTCTTCCACTCTCTGATTCCACACATTCCTGCTCTACTCAATGTGCTGCTCACAGCAGAGAGCTGGAAACAGAGTTGTTGGATTCAAGTGAACTTTTAGGAGAAACAGTGAAAAGTGACAGCAATGTTTGTGTCACAGTTGCAAAGGAGACTGTGTGCTATAGATGATCAGCAGGAGCTTTTTTGCATGGCTCTTCTGCTGTTTTAGCAGAGTCTAAACGTTCCTGCTCTACTGTCTCTGTTGCTGCTCAGCTGAGAGCGGGCACAGACATGTTGGATTCAATTGGTCTTTCAGGCAGGAAAGGGAGGAGTGGCAGCAATGCGTGTTTCAGAGTTGCAAAGCTCGCTGTGTGCTGCAGATTATCAGGAGAATGTTTTGGGCCCGGCTCTTCTTCTGTTTTAGCACAGTCTAAACGTTCCTGCTCTACTCTGCTGCTGCTCAGAGAGAGCGGGCAGTGGAGAGGTTGCATTCAAATGGACTTTTAGGAGATAAAGTGACGAGTGACAGTAATGTGTGCGCCACAGTTGCTAAGCTCACTGTGTGCTGAAGATGATCAGTGGGAACTTTCTGGACTGTCTCTTCTGCTGTTTCAGCAGAGTCCAGACGTAAGTGCAATATTCTGCTGCTGCTCACAAAGAGCAGGCACTGGAGATGTTGGATTCAATTGGACTTTCAGGTAGGAAAGTGAGGGGTGACAGCAAAGTGTGTGACACAGTTTGAAAGCTCACTCTGTCCTGAAGATGCTCAGCCGGAGCTCCCCCTCCTGGCCCTTCGGCTGTGGGAGCAGAGTCCAAGCGCTCGTGTTCACCTGTCACGGCTGCTCTTGAAACGACACAGGGCACCAGAAACGCTGGATTCAAATGCACTTTTAGGAGATAAGGTGAGGAGTGACAACAATGTGTGTGTCACAGTTGTAAAGTTCAGTGTGTGGTGAAGAAGCACAACAGCAGCTTTCTGGATGGTCTCTTCCACTCTCTTAGATTCCACACATTCCTGCTCTAAATACTGTGCTGCTCGCAGCAGAGAGCTGGAAACAGAGCTGTTGGATTCAAGTGAACTTTTAGGACAAACAGTGAAAAGAGACAGCAATGTTTGTGTCACAGTTGCAAAGGTGACTGTGTGCTGTAGATGATCAGCAGGAGCTTTTTTGCATGGCTCTTCTGCTGTTTTAGCACAGTCTAAACGTTCCTGCTCTTCTGTCTCTGTTGCTGCTCAGCAGAGAGCGGGCACAGAGATGTTGGATTCAATTGGTCTTTCAGGCAGGCAAGGGGGGACTGACTGCAATGTGTGTTTCAGAGTTGCAAAGGTCGCTGTGCGCTGAAGATGATCAGCAGGAACATTTTGTTCTGGCACTTCTGCTCTTTTAGCAGAGTCTAAACGTTCCTGCTCTACTCTCTCTGCTGCTGCACAGCAGAGAATGGCACAGAGATTTTGGATTCAAGTGGTCTTTGAGGTAGGAAAGAGAGGAGCGACAGCAATATATGTTTCACAGTTGCAAAGCTGACTGCGTGCTGAAGATGCCCAGCCGGAGCTTACCCTGCTGGCTCTTCGGCTGTGGGAGCAGAGTCCAAGCGCTCGTGCTCGCCTGTCACGGCTGCTCTTGAAACGACAGAGGGCAGAAGAAACGTTGGATTCAAATGCACTTTTAAGAGATAAAGTGAGGAGTAACAACAATGTGTGTGTCACAGTTGTAAAGTTCAGTGTGCGGTATAGAAGCACAACAGCAGCTTACTGGACTGTCTCTTCCACTCTCTGATGCCACACATTCCTGCTCTACTCAATGTGCTGCTCACAGCAGAGAGCTGGAAACAGAGTTGTTGGATTCAAGTGAACTTTTAGGAGAAACAGTGAAAAGTGACAGCAATGTTTGTGTCACAGTTGCAAAGGAGACTGTGTGCTATAGATGATCAGCAGGAGCTTTTTTGCATGGCTCTTCTGCTGTTTTAGCAGAGTCTAAACGTTCCTGCTCTACTGTCTCTGTTGCTGCTCAGCTGAGAGCGGGCACAGACATGTTGGATTCAATTGGTCTTTCAGGCAGGAAAGGGAGGAGTGGCAGCAATGCGTGTTTCAGAGTTGCAAAGCTCGCTGTGTGCTGCAGATTATCAGGAGAATGTTTTGGGCCCGGCTCTTCTTCTGTTTTAGCACAGTCTAAACGTTCCTGCTCTACTCTGCTGCTGCTCAGAGAGAGCGGGCAGTGGAGAGGTTGCATTCAAATGGACTTTTAGGAGATAAAGTGACGAGTGACAGTAATGTGTGTGCCACAGTTGCTAAGCTCACTGTGTGCTGAAGATGATCAGTGGGAACTTTCTGGACTGTCTCTTCTGCTGTTTCAGCAGAGTCCAGACGTAAGTGCAATATTCTGCTGCTGCTCACAAAGAGCAGGCACAGGAGATGTTGGATTCAATTGGACTTTCAGGTAGGAAAGTGAGGGGTGACAGCAAAGTGTGTGACACAGTTTGAAAGCTCACTCTGTCCTGAAGATTCCCAGCCGGAGCTCCCCCTCCTGGCCCTTCGGCTGTGGGAGCAGAGTCCAAGCGCTCGTGTTCACCTGTCACGGCTGCTCTTGAAACGACACAGGGCACCAGAAACGCAGGATTCAAATGCACTTTTAGGAGATAAGGTGAGGAGTGACAACAATGTGTGTGTCACAGTTGTAAAGTTCAGTGTGTGGTGAAGAAGCGCAACAGCAGCTTTCTGGACGGTCTCTTCCACTCTCTTAGATTCCACACATTCCTGCTCTAACCACTGTGCTGCTCGCAGCAGAGAGCTGGAAACAGAGCTGTTGGATTCAAGTGAACTTTTAGGAGAAACAGTGAAAAGAGACAGCAATGTTTGTGTCACAGTTGCAAAGGTGACTGTGTGCTGTAGATGATCAGCAGGAGCTTTTTTGCATGGCTCTTCTGCTGTTTTAGCACAGTCTAAACGTTCCTGCTCTTCTGTCTCTGTTGCTGCTCAGCAGAGAGCGGGCACAGAGATGTTGGATTCAATTGGTCTTTCAGGCAGGCAAGGGGGGACTGACTGCAATGTGTGTTTCAGAGTTGCAAAGCTCGCTGTGCGCTGAAGATGATCAGCAGGAACATTTTGTCCTGGCACTTCTGCTCTTTTAGCAGAGTCTAAACGTTCCTGCTCTACACTCTCTGCTGTTGCACAGCAGAGAATGGCGCAGAGATTTTGGATTCAAGTGGTCTTTGAGGTAGGAAAGAGAGGAGCGACAGCAATATATGTTTCACAGTTGCAAAGCTGACTGCGTGCTGAAGATGCCCAGCCGGAGCTTACCCTGCTGGCTCTTCGGCTGTGGGAGCAGAGTCCAAGCGCTTGTGCTCGCCTGTCACGGCTGCTCTTGAAACGACAGAGGGCAGAAGAAACGTTGGATTCAAATGCACTTTTAGGAGATAAAGTGAGGAGTAACAACAATGTGTGTGTCACAGTTGTAAAGTTCAGTGTGTTGTATACAAGCACAACAGCAGCTTTCTGGACTGTCTCTTCCACTCTCTTTGATTCCACACATTCCTGCTCTACTCACTGTGCTGCTCACAGCAGAGAGCTGGAAACAGAGTTGTTGGGTTCAAGTGAACTTGTAGGAGAAACAGTGAAAAGTGACAGCAATGTTTGTGTCACAGTTGCAAAGGAGACTGTGTGCTATAGATGATCAGCAGGAGCTTTTTTGCATGGCTCTTCTGCTGTTTTAGCACAGTCTAAACGTTCCTGCTCTACTGTCTCTGTTGCTGCTCAGCTGAGAGCAGGCTCAGACATGTTGGATTCAATTGGTCTTTCAGGCAGGAAAGGGAGGAGTGGCAGCAATGCTTGTTTCAGAGTTGCAAAGCTCGCTGTGCGCTGCAGATTATCAGGAGAATGTTTTGGGCCCGGCTCTTCTTCTGTTTTAGCACAGTCTAAACGTTCCTGCTCTACTCTGCTGCTGCTCAGAGAGAGCGGGCAGTGGAGAGGTTGCATTCAAATGGACTTTTAGGAGATAAAGTGACGAGTGACAGTAATGTGTGCGCCACAGTTGCTAAGCTCACTGTGTGCTGAAGATGATCAGTGGGAACTTTCTGGACTGTCTCTTCTGCCGTTTCAGCAGAGTCCAGACGTAAGTGCAATATTCTGCTGCTGCTCACAAAGAGCAGGCACAGGAGATGTTGGATTCAATTGGACTTTCAGGTAGGAAAGTGAGGGGTGACAGCAAAGTGTGTGACACAGTTTGAAAGCTCACTCTGTCCTGAAGATGCTCAGCCGGAGCTCCCCCTCCTGGCCCTTCGGCTGTGGGAGCAGAGTCCAAGCGCTCGTGTTCACCTGTCACGGCTGCTCTTGAAAAGACACAGGGCACCAGAAACGCTGGATTCAAATGCACTTTTAGGAGATAAGGTGAGGAGTGACAACAATGTGTGTGTCACAGTTGTAAAGTTCAGTGTGTGGTGAAGAAGCGCAACAGCAGCTTTCTGGACGGTCTCTTCCACTCTCTTAGATTCCACACATTCCTGCTCTAACCACTGTGCTGCTCGCAGCAGAGAGCTGGAAACAGAGCTGTTGGATTCAAGTGAACTTTTAGGAGAAACAGTGAAAAGAGACAGCAATGTTTGTGTCACAGTTGCAAAGGTGACTGTGTGCTGTAGATGATCAGCAGGAGCTTTTTTGCATGGCTCTTCTGCTGTTTTAGCACAGTCTAAACGTTCCTGCTCTTCTGTCTCTGTTGCTGCTCAGCAGAGAGCGGGCACAGAGATGTTGGATTCAATTGGTCTTTCAGGCAGGCAAGGGGGGACTGACTGCAATGTGTGTTTCAGAGTTGCAAAGGTCGCTGTGCGCTGAAGATGATCAGCAGGAACATTTTGTTCTGGCACTTCTGCTCTTTTAGCAGAGTCTAAACGTTCCTGCTCTACTCTCTCTGCTGCTGCACAGCAGAGAATGGCACAGAGATTTTGGATTCAAGTGGTCTTTGAGGTAGGAAAGAGAGGAGCGACAGCAATATATGTTTCACAGTTGCAAAGCTGACTGCGTGCTGAAGATGCCCAGCCGGAGCTTACCCTGCTGGCTCTTCGGCTGTGGGAGCAGAGTCCAAGCGCTCGTGCTCGCCTGTCACGGCTGCTCTTGAAACGACAGAGGGCAGAAGAAACGTTGGATTCAAATGCACTTTTAAGAGATAAAGTGAGGAGTAACAACAATGTGTGTGTCACAGTTGTAAAGTTCAGTGTGTGGTATAGAAGCACAACAGCAGCTTACTGGACTGTCTCTTCCACTCTCTGATTCCACACATTCCTGCTCTACTCAATGTGCTGCTCACAGCAGAGAGCTGGAAACAGAGTTGTTGGATTCAAGTGAACTTTTAGGAGAAACAGTGAAAAGTGACAGCAATGTTTGTGTCACAGTTGCAAAGGAGACTGTGTGCTATAGATGATCAGCAGGAGCTTTTTTGCATGGCTCTTCTGCTGTTTTAGCAGAGTCTAAACGTTCCTGCTCTACTGTCTCTGTTGCTGCTCAGCTGAGAGCGGGCACAGACATGTTGGATTCAATTGGTCTTTCAGGCAGGAAAGGGAGGAGTGGCAGCAATGCGTGTTTCAGAGTTGCAAAGCTCGCTGTGTGCTGCAGATTATCAGGAGAATGTTTTGGGCCCGGCTCTTCTTCTGTTTTAGCACAGTCTAAACGTTCCTGCTCTACTCTGCTGCTGCTCAGAGAGAGCGGGCAGTGGAGAGGTTGCATTCAAATGGACTTTTAGGAGATAAAGTGACGAGTGACAGTAATGTGTGCGCCACAGTTGCTAAGCTCACTGTGTGCTGAAGATGATCAGTGGGAACTTTCTGGACTGTCTCTTCTGCTGTTTCAGCAGAGTCCAGACGTAAGTGCAATATTCTGCTGCTGCTCACAAAGAGCAGGCACAGGAGATGTTGGATTCAATTGGACTTTCAGGTAGGAAAGTGAGGGGTGACAGCAAAGTGTGTGACACAGTTTGAAAGCTCACTCTGTCCTGAAGATGCCCAGCCGGAGCTCCCCCTCCTGGCCCTTCGGCTGTGGGAGCAGAGTCCAAGCGCTCGTGTTCACCTGTCACGGCTGCTCTTGAAACGACACAGGGCACCAGAAACGCTGGATTCAAATGCACTTTTAGGAGATAAGGTGAGGAGTGACAACAATGTGTGTGTCACAGTTGTAAAGTTCAGTGTGTGGTGAAGAAGCGCAACAGCAGCTTTCTGGACGGTCTCTTCCACTCTCTTAGATTCCACACATTCCTGCTCTAACCACTGTGCTGCTCGCAGCAGAGAGCTGGAAACAGAGCTGTTGGATTGAAGTGAACTTTTAGGAGAAACAGTGAAAAGAGACAGCAATGTTTGTGTCACAGTTGCAAAGGTGACTGTGTGCTGTAGATGATCAGCAGGAGCTTTTTTGCATGGCTCTTCTGCTGTTTTAGCACAGTCTAAACGTTCCTGCTCTTCTGTCTCTGATGCTGCTCAGCAGAGAGCGGGCAAAGACATGTTGGATTCAATTGGTCTTTCAGGCAGGCAAGGGGGGACTGACTGCAATGTGTGTTTCAGAGTTGCAAAGCTCGCTGTGCGCTGAAGATGATCAGCAGGAACATTTTGTCCTGGCACTTCTGCTCTTTTAGCAGAGTCTAAACGTTCCTGCTCTACACTCTCTGCTGCTGCACAGCAGAGAATGGCGCAGAGATTTTGGATTCAAGTGGTCTTTGAGGTAGGAAAGAGAGGAGCGACAGCAATATATGTTTCACAGTTGCAAAGCTGACTGCGTGCTGAAGATGCCCAGCCGGAGCTTACCCTGCTGGCTCTTCGGCTGTGGGAGCAGAGTCCAAGCGCTTGTGCTCGCCTGTCACGGCTGCTCTTGAAACGACAGAGGGCACCAGAAACGTTGGATTCAAATGCACTTTTAGGAGATAAAGTGAGGAGTAACAACAATGTGTGTGTCACAGTTGTAAAGTTCAGTGTGTTGTATAGAAGCACAACAGCAGCTTTCTGGACTGTCTCTTCCACTCTCTTTGATTCTACACATTCCTTCTCTACTCACTGTGCTGCTCACAGCAGAGAGCTGGAAACAGAGTTGTTGGGTTCAAGTGAACTTGTAGGAGAAACAGTGAAAAGTGACAGCAATGTTTGTGTCACAGTTGCAAAGGAGACTGTGTGCTATAGATGATCAGCAGGAGCTTTTTTGCATGGCTCTTCTGCTGTTTTAGCACAGTCTAAACGTTCCTGCTCTACTGTCTCTGTTGCTGCTCAGCTGAGAGCGGGCACAGACATGTTGGATTCAATTGGTCTTTCAGGCAGGAAAGGGAGGAGTGGCAGCAATGCTTGTTTCAGAGTTGCAAAGCTCGCTGTGCGCTGCAGATTATCAGGAGAATGTTTTGGGCCCGGCTCTTCTTCTGTTTTAGCACAGTCTAAACGTTCCTGCTCTACTCTGCTGCTGCTCAGAGAGAGCGGGCAGTGGAGAGGTTGCATTCAAATGGACTTTTAGGAGATAAAGTGACGAGTGACAGTAATGTGTGCGCCACAGTTGCTAAGCTCACTGTGTGCTGAAGATGATCAGTGGGAACTTTCTGGACTGTCTCTTCTGCTGTTTCAGCAGAGTCCAGACGTAAGTGCAATATTCTGCTGCTGCTCACAAAGAGCAGGCACAGGAGATGTTGGATTCAATTGGACTTTCAGGTAGGAAAGTGAGGGGTGACAGCAAAGTGTGTGACACAGTTTGAAAGCTCACTCTGTCCTGAAGATGCCCAGCCGGAGCTCCCCCTCCTGGCCCTTCGGCTGTGGGAGCAGAGTCCAAGCGCTCGTGTTCACCTGTCACGGCTGCTCTTGAAACGACACAGGGCACCAGAAACGCTGGATTCAAATGCACTTTTAGGAGATAAGGTGAGGAGTGACAACAATGTGTGTGTCACAGTTGTAAAGTTCAGTGTGTGGTATAGAAGCACAACAGCAGCTTACTGGACTGTCTCTTCCACTCTCTGATTCCACACATTCCTGCTCTACTCAATGTGCTGCTCACAGCAGAGAGCTGGAAACAGAGTTGTTGGATTCAAGTGAACTTTTAGGAGAAACAGTGAAAAGTGACAGCAATGTTTGTGTCACAGTTGCAAAGGAGACTGCGTGCTATAGATGATCAGCAGGAGCTTTTTTGCATGGCTCTTCTGCTGTTTTAGCACAGTCTAAACGTTCCTGCTCTACTGTCTCTGTTGCTGCTCAGCTGAGAGCGGGCACAGACATGTTGGATTCAATTGGTCTTTCAGGCAGGAAAGGGAGGAGTGGCAGCAATGCGTGTTTCAGAGTTGCAAAGCTCGCTGTGTGCTGCAGATTATCAGGAGAATGTTTTGGGCCCGGCTCTTCTTCTGTTTTAGCACAGTCTAAACGTTCCTGCTCTACTCTGCTGCTGCTCAGAGAGAGCGGGCAGTGGAGAGGTTGCATTCAAATGGACTTTTAGGAGATAAAGTGACGAGTGACAGTAATGTGTGCGCCACAGTTGCTAAGCTCACTGTGTGCTGAAGATGATCAGTGGGAACTTTCTGGACTGTCTCTTCTGCTGTTTCAGCAGAGTCCAGACGTAAGTGCTATATTCTGCTGCTGCTCACAAAGAGCAGGCACTGGAGATGTTGGATTCAATTGGACTTTCAGGTAGGAAAGTGAGGGGTGACAGCAAAGTGTGTGACACAGTTTGAAAGCTCACTCTGTCCTGAAGATGCTCAGCCGGAGCTCCCCCTCCTGGCCCTTCGGCTGTGGGAGCAGAGTCCAAGCGCTCGTGTTCACCTGTCACGGCTGCTCTTGAAACGACACAGGGCACCAGAAACGCTGGATTCAAATGCACTTTTAGGAGATAAGGTGAGGAGTGACAACAATGTGTGTGTCACAGTTGTAAAGTTCAGTGTGTGGTGAAGAAGCACAACAGCAGCTTTCTGGACGGTCTCTTCCACTCTCTTAGATTCCACACATTCCTGCTCTAACCACTGTGCTGCTCGCAGCAGAGAGCTGGAAACAGAGCTGTTGGATTCAAGTGAACTTTTAGGAGAAACAGTGAAAAGAGACAGCAATGTTTGTGTCACAGTTGCAAAGGTGACTGTGTGCTGTAGATGATCAGCAGGAGCTTTTTTGCATGGCTCTTCTGCTGTTTTAGCACAGTCTAAACGTTCCTGCTCTTCTGTCTCTGTTGCTGCTCAGCAGAGAGCGGGCACAGAGATGTTGGATTCAATTGGTCTTTCAGGCAGGCAAGGGGGGACTGACTGCAATGTGTGTTTCAGAGTTGCAAAGGTCGCTGTGCGCTGAAGATGATCAGCAGGAACATTTTGTTCTGGCACTTCTGCTCTTTTAGCAGAGTCTAAACGTTCCTGCTCTACACTCTCTGCTGCTGCACAGCAGAGAATGGCGCAGAGATTTTGGATTCAAGTGGTCTTTGAGGTAGGAAAGAGAGGAGCGACAGCAATATATGTTTCACAGTTGCAAAGCTGACTGCGTGCTGAAGATGCCCAGCCGGAGCTTACCCTGCTGGCTCTTCGGCTGTGGGAGCAGAGTCCAAGCGCTTGTGCTCGCCTGTCACGGCTGCTCTTGAAACGACAGAGGGCACCAGAAACGTTGGATTCAAATGCACTTTTAGGAGATAAAGTGAGGAGTAACAACAATGTGTGTGTCACAGTTGTAAAGTTCAGTGTGTTGTATAGAAGCACAACAGCAGCTTTCTGGACTGTCTCTTCCACTCTCTTTGATTCCACACATTCCTTCTCTACTCACTGTGCTGCTCACAGCAGAGAGCTGGAAACAGAGTTGTTGGGTTCAAGTGAACTTTTAGGAGAAACAGTGAAAAGTGACAGCAATGTTTGTGTCACAGTTGCAAAGGAGACTGTGTGCTATAGATGATCAGCAGGAGCTTTTTTGCATGGCTCTTCTGCTGTTTTAGCACAGTCTAAACGTTCCTGCTCTACTGTCTCTGTTGCTGCTCAGCTGAGAGCGGGCACAGACATGTTGGATTCAATTGGTCTTTCAGGCAGGAAAGGGAGGAGTGGCAGCAATGCTTGTTTCAGAGTTGCAAAGCTCGCTGTGCGCTGCAGATTATCAGGAGAATGTTTTGGGCCCGCCTCTTCTTCTGTTTTAGCACAGTCTAAACGTTCCTGCTCTACTCTGCTGCTGCTCAGAGAGAGCGGGCAGTGGAGAGGTTGCATTCAAATGGACTTTTAGGAGATAAAGTGACGAGTGACAGTAATGTGTGCGCCACAGTTGCTAAGCTCACTGTGTGCTGAAGATGATCAGTGGGAACTTTCTGGACTGTCTCTTCTGCTGTTTCAGCAGAGTCCAGACGTAAGTGCAATATTCTGCTGCTGCTCACAAAGAGCAGGCACAGGAGATGTTGGATTCAATTGGACTTTCAGGTAGGAAAGTGAGGGGTGACAGCAAAGTGTGTGACACAGTTTGAAAGCTCACTCTGTCCTGAAGATGCCCAGCCGGAGCTCCCCCTCCTGGCCCTTCGGCTGTGGGAGCAGAGTCCAAGCGCTCGTGTTCACCTGTCACGGCTGCTCTTGAAACGACACAGGGCACCAGAAACGCTGGATTCAAATGCACTTTTAGGAGATAAGGTGAGGAGTGACAACAATGTGTGTGTCACAGTTGTAAAGTTCAGTGTGTGGTGAAGAAGCGCAACAGCAGCTTTCTGGACGGTCTCTTCCACTCTCTTAGATTCCACACATTCCTGCTCTAACCACTGTGCTGCTCGCAGCAGAGAGCTGGAAACAGAGCTGTTGGATTCAAGTGAACTTTTAGGAGAAACAGTGAAAAGAGACAGCAATGTTTGTGTCACAGTTGCAAAGGTGACTGTGTGCTGTAGATGATCAGCAGGAGCTTTTTTGCATGGCTCTTCTGCTGTTTTAGCACAGTCTAAACGTTCCTGCTCTTCTGTCTCTGTTGCTGCTCAGCAGAGAGCGGGCACAGAGATGTTGGATTCAATTGGTCTTTCAGGCAGGCAAGGGGGGACTGACTGCAATGTGTGTTTCAGAGTTGCAAAGGTCGCTGTGCGCTGAAGATGATCAGCAGGAACATTTTGTTCTGGCACTTCTGCTCTTTTAGCAGAGTCTAAACGTTCCTGCTCTACTCTCTCTGCTGCTGCACAGCAGAGAATGGCACAGAGATTTTGGATTCAAGTGGTCTTTGAGGTAGGAAAGAGAGGAGCGACAGCAATATATGTTTCACAGTTGCAAAGCTGACTGCGTGCTGAAGATGCCCAGCCGGAGCTTACCCTGCTGGCTCTTCGGCTGTGGGAGCAGAGTCCAAGCGCTCGTGCTCGCCTGTCACGGCTGCTCTTGAAACGACAGAGGGCAGAAGAAACGTTGGATTCAAATGCACTTTTAAGAGATAAAGTGAGGAGTAACAACAATGTGTGTGTCACAGTTGTAAAGTTCAGTGTGTGGTATAGAAGCACAACAGCAGCTTACTGGACTGTCTCTTCCACTCTCTGATTCCACACATTCCTGCTCTACTCAATGTGCTGCTCACAGCAGAGAGCTGGAAACAGAGTTGTTGGATTCAAGTGAACTTTTAGGAGAAACAGTGAAAAGTGACAGCAATGTTTGTGTCACAGTTGCAAAGGAGACTGTGTGCTATAGATGATCAGCAGGAGCTTTTTTGCATGGCTCTTCTGCTGTTTTAGCAGAGTCTAAACGTTCCTGCTCTACTGTCTCTGTTGCTGCTCAGCTGAGAGCGGGCACAGACATGTTGGATTCAATTGGTCTTTCAGGCAGGAAAGGGAGGAGTGGCAGCAATGCGTGTTTCAGAGTTGCAAAGCTCGCTGTGTGCTGCAGATTATCAGGAGAATGTTTTGGGCCCGGCTCTTCTTCTGTTTTAGCACAGTCTAAACGTTCCTGCTCTACTCTGCTGCTGCTCAGAGAGAGCGGGCAGTGGAGAGGTTGCATTCAAATGGACTTTTAGGAGATAAAGTGACGAGTGACAGTAATGTGTGCGCCACAGTTGCTAAGCTCACTGTGTGCTGAAGATGATCAGTGGGAACTTTCTGGACTGTCTCTTCTGCTGTTTCAGCAGAGTCCAGACGTAAGTGCAATATTCTGCTGCTGCTCACAAAGAGCAGGCACAGGAGATGTTGGATTCAATTGGACTTTCAGGTAGGAAAGTGAGGGGTGACAGCAAAGTGTGTGACACAGTTTGAAAGCTCACTCTGTCCTGAAGATGCCCAGCCGGAGCTCCCCCTCCTGGCCCTTCGGCTGTGGGAGCAGAGTCCAAGCGCTCGTGTTCACCTGTCACGGCTGCTCTTGAAACGACACAGGGCACCAGAAACGCTGGATTCAAACGCACTTTTAGGAGATAAGGTGAGGAGTGACAACAATGTGTGTGTCACAGTTGTAAAGTTCAGTGTGTGGTGAAGAAGCGCAACAGCAGCTTTCTGGACGGTCTCTTCCACTCTCTTAGATTCCACACATTCCTGCTCTAACCACTGTGCTGCTCGCAGCAGAGAGCTGGAAACAGAGCTGTTGGATTGAAGTGAACTTTTAGGAGAAACAGTGAAAAGAGACAGCAATGTTTGTGTCACAGTTGCAAAGGTGACTGTGTGCTGTAGATGATCAGCAGGAGCTTTTTTGCATGGCTCTTCTGCTGTTTTAGCACAGTCTAAACGTTCCTGCTCTTCTGTCTCTGATGCTGCTCAGCAGAGAGCGGGCAAAGACATGTTGGATTCAATTGGTCTTTCAGGCAGGCAAGGGGGGACTGACTGCAATGTGTGTTTCAGAGTTGCAAAGCTCGCTGTGCGCTGAAGATGATCAGCAGGAACATTTTGTCCTGGCACTTCTGCTCTTTTAGCAGAGTCTAAACGTTCCTGCTCTACACTCTCTGCTGCTGCACAGCAGAGAATGGCGCAGAGATTTTGGATTCAAGTGGTCTTTGAGGTAGGAAAGAGAGGAGCGACAGCAATATATGTTTCACAGTTGCAAAGCTGACTGCGTGCTGAAGATGCCCAGCCGGAGCTTACCCTGCTGGCTCTTCGGCTGTGGGAGCAGAGTCCAAGCGCTTGTGCTCGCCTGTCACGGCTGCTCTTGAAACGACAGAGGGCACCAGAAACGTTGGATTCAAATGCACTTTTAGGAGATAAAGTGAGGAGTAACAACAATGTGTGTGTCACAGTTGTAAAGTTCAGTGTGTTGTATAGAAGCACAACAGCAGCTTTCTGGACTGTCTCTTCCACTCTCTTTGATTCTACACATTCCTTCTCTACTCACTGTGCTGCTCACAGCAGAGAGCTGGAAACAGAGTTGTTGGGTTCAAGTGAACTTGTAGGAGAAACAGTGAAAAGTGACAGCAATGTTTGTGTCACAGTTGCAAAGGAGACTGTGTGCTATAGATGATCAGCAGGAGCTTTTTTGCATGGCTCTTCTGCTGTTTTAGCACAGTCTAAACGTTCCTGCTCTACTGTCTCTGTTGCTGCTCAGCTGAGAGCGGGCACAGACATGTTGGATTCAATTGGTCTTTCAGGCAGGAAAGGGAGGAGTGGCAGCAATGCTTGTTTCAGAGTTGCAAAGCTCGCTGTGCGCTGCAGATTATCAGGAGAATGTTTTGGGCCCGGCTCTTCTTCTGTTTTAGCACAGTCTAAACGTTCCTGCTCTACTCTGCTGCTGCTCAGAGAGAGCGGGCAGTGGAGAGGTTGCATTCAAATGGACTTTTAGGAGATAAAGTGACGAGTGACAGTAATGTGTGCGCCACAGTTGCTAAGCTCACTGTGTGCTGAAGATGATCAGTGGGAACTTTCTGGACTGTCTCTTCTGCTGTTTCAGCAGAGTCCAGACGTAAGTGCAATATTCTGCTGCTGCTCACAAAGAGCAGGCACAGGAGATGTTGGATTCAATTGGACTTTCAGGTAGGAAAGTGAGGGGTGACAGCAAAGTGTGTGACACAGTTTGAAAGCTCACTCTGTCCTGAAGATGCCCAGCCGGAGCTCCCCCTCCTGGCCCTTCGGCTGTGGGAGCAGAGTCCAAGCGCTCGTGTTCACCTGTCACGGCTGCTCTTGAAACGACACAGGGCACCAGAAACGCTGGATTCAAATGCACTTTTAGGAGATAAGGTGAGGAGTGACAACAATGTGTGTGTCACAGTTGTAAAGTTCAGTGTGTGGTATAGAAGCACAACAGCAGCTTACTGGACTGTCTCTTCCACTCTCTGATTCCACACATTCCTGCTCTACTCAATGTGCTGCTCACAGCAGAGAGCTGGAAACAGAGTTGTTGGATTCAAGTGAACTTTTAGGAGAAACAGTGAAAAGTGACAGCAATGTTTGTGTCACAGTTGCAAAGGAGACTGTGTGCTATAGATGATCAGCAGGAGCTTTTTTGCATGGCTCTTCTGCTGTTTTAGCACAGTCTAAACGTTCCTGCTCTACTGTCTCTGTTGCTGCTCAGCTGAGAGCGGGCACAGACATGTTGGATTCAATTGGTCTTTCAGGCAGGAAAGGGAGGAGTGGCAGCAATGCGTGTTTCAGAGTTGCAAAGCTCGCTGTGTGCTGCAGATTATCAGGAGAATGTTTTGGGCCCGGCTCTTCTTCTGTTTTAGCACAGTCTAAACGTTCCTGCTCTACTCTGCTGCTGCTCAGAGAGAGCGGGCAGTGGAGAGGTTGCATTCAAATGGACTTTTAGGAGATAAAGTGACGAGTGACAGTAATGTGTGCGCCACAGTTGCTAAGCTCACTGTGTGCTGAAGATGATCAGTGGGAACTTTCTGGACTGTCTCTTCTGCTGTTTCAGCAGAGTCCAGACGTAAGTGCTATATTCTGCTGCTGCTCACAAAGAGCAGGCACTGGAGATGTTGGATTCAATTGGACTTTCAGGTAGGAAAGTGAGGGGTGACAGCAAAGTGTGTGACACAGTTTGAAAGCTCACTCTGTCCTGAAGATGCTCAGCCGGAGCTCCCCCTCCTGGCCCTTCGGCTGTGGGAGCAGAGTCCAAGCGCTCGTGTTCACCTGTCACGGCTGCTCTTGAAACGACACAGGGCACCAGAAACGCTGGATTCAAATGCACTTTTAGGAGATAAGGTGAGGAGTGACAACAATGTGTGTGTCACAGTTGTAAAGTTCAGTGTGTGGTGAAGAAGCACAACAGCAGCTTTCTGGACGGTCTCTTCCACTCTCTTAGATTCCACACATTCCTGCTCTAACCACTGTGCTGCTCGCAGCAGAGAGCTGGAAACAGAGCTGTTGGATTCAAGTGAACTTTTAGGAGAAACAGTGAAAAGAGACAGCAATGTTTGTGTCACAGTTGCAAAGGTGACTGTGTGCTGTAGATGATCAGCAGGAGCTTTTTTGCATGGCTCTTCTGCTGTTTTAGCACAGTCTAAACGTTCCTGCTCTTCTGTCTCTGTTGCTGCTCAGCAGAGAGCGGGCACAGAGATGTTGGATTCAATTGGTCTTTCAGGCAGGCAAGGGGGGACTGACTGCAATGTGTGTTTCAGAGTTGCAAAGCTCGCTGTGCGCTGAAGATGATCAGCAGGAACATTTTGTTCTGGCACTTCTGCTCTTTTAGCAGAGTCTAAACGTTCCTGCTCTACACTCTCTGCTGCTGCACAGCAGAGAATGGCGCAGAGATTTTGGATTCAAGTGGTCTTTGAGGTAGGAAAGAGAGGAGCGACAGCAATATATGTTTCACAGTTGCAAAGCTGACTGCGTGCTGAAGATGCCCAGCCGGAGCTTACCCTGCTGGCTCTTCGGCTGTGGGAGCAGAGTCCAAGCGCTTGTGCTCGCCTGTCACGGCTGCTCTTGAAACGACAGAGGGCACCAGAAACGTTGGATTCAAATGCACTTTTAGGAGATAAAGTGAGGAGTAACAACAATGTGTGTGTCACAGTTGTAAAGTTCAGTGTGTTGTATAGAAGCACAACAGCAGCTTTCTGGACTGTCTCTTCCACTCTCTTTGATTCCACACATTCCTACTCTACTCACTGTGCTGCTCACAGCAGAGAGCTGGAAACAGAGTTGTTGGGTTCAAGTGAACTTTTAGGAGAAACAGTGAAAAGTGACAGCAATGTTTGTGTCACAGTTGCAAAGGAGACTGTGTGCTATAGATGATCAGCAGGAGCTTTTTTGCATGGCTCTTCTGCTGTTTTAGCACAGTCTAAACGTTCCTGCTCTACTGTCTCTGTTGCTGCTCAGCTGAGAGCGGGCACAGACATGTTGGATTCAATTGGTCTTTCAGGCAGGAAAGGGAGGAGTGGCAGCAATGCTTGTTTCAGAGTTGCAAAGCTCGCTGTGCGCTGCAGATTATCAGGAGAATGTTTTGGGCCCGCCTCTTCTTCTGTTTTAGCACAGTCTAAACGTTCCTGCTCTACTCTGCTGCTGCTCAGAGAGAGCGGGCAGTGGAGAGGTTGCATTCAAATGGACTTTTAGGAGATAAAGTGACGAGTGACAGTAATGTGTGCGCCACAGTTGCTAAGCTCACTGTGTGCTGAAGATGATCAGTGGGAACTTTCTGGACTGTCTCTTCTGCTGTTTCAGCAGAGTCCAGACGTAAGTGCAATATTCTGCTGCTGCTCACAAAGAGCAGGCACAGGAGATGTTGGATTCAATTGGACTTTCAGGTAGGAAAGTGAGGGGTGACAGCAAAGTGTGTGACACAGTTTGAAAGCTCACTCTGTCCTGAAGATGCCCAGCCGGAGCTCACCCTCCTGGCCCTTCGGCTGTGGGAGCAGAGTCCAAGCGCTCGTGTTCACCTGTCACGGCTGCTCTTGAAACGACACAGGGCACCAGAAACGCTGGATTCAAATGCACTTTTAGGAGATAAGGTGAGGAGTGACAACAATGTGTGTGTCACAGTTGTAAAGTTCAGTGTGTGGTGAAGAAGCGCAACAGCAGCTTTCTGGACGGTCTCTTCCACTCTCTTAGATTCCACACATTCCTGCTCTAACCACTGTGCTGCTCGCAGCAGAGAGCTGGAAACAGAGCTGTTGGATTCAAGTGAACTTTTAGGAGAAACAATGAAAAGAGACAGCAATGTTTGTGTCACAGTTGCAAAGGTGACTGTGTGCTGTAGATGATCAGCAGGAGCTTTTTTGCATGGCTCTTCTGCTGTTTTAGCACAGTCTAAACGTTCCTGCTCTTCTGTCTCTGATGCTGCTCAGCAGAGAGCGGGCAAAGACATGTTGGATTCAATTGGTCTTTCAGGCAGGCAAGGGGGGACTGACTGCAATGTGTGTTTCAGAGTTGCAAAGCTCGCTGTGCGCTGAAGATGATCAGCAGGAACATTTTGTCCTGGCACTTCTGCTCTTTTAGCAGAGTCTAAACGTTCCTGCTCTACAGTCTCTGCTGCTGCACAGCAAAGAATGGCGCAGAGATTTTGGATTCAAGTGGTCTTTGAGGTAGGAAAGAGAGGAGCGACAGCAATATATGTTTCACAGTTGCAAAGCTGACTGCGTGCTGAAGATGCCCAGCCGGAGCTTACCCTGCTGGCTCTTCGGCTGTGGGAGCAGAGTCCAAGCGCTTGTGCTCGCCTGTCACGGGTGCTCTTGAAACGACAGAGGGCACCAGAAACGTTGGATTCAAATGCACTTTTAGGAGATAAAGTGAGGAGTAACAACAATGTGTGTGTCACAGTTGTAAAGTTCAGTGTGTTGTATAGAAGCACAACAGCAGCTTTCTGGACTGTCTCTTCCACTCTCTTTGATTCCACACATTCCTGCTCTACTCACTGTGCTGCTCACAGCAGAGAGCTGGAAACAGAGTTGTTGGGTTCAAGTGAACTTTTAGGAGAAACAGTGAAAAGTGACAGCAATGTTTGTGTCACAGTTGCAAAGGAGACTGTGTGCTATAGATGATCAGCAGGAGCTTTTTTGCATGGCTCTTCTGCTGTTTTAGCACAGTCTAAACGTTCCTGCTCTACTGTCTCTGTTGCTGCTCAGCTGAGAGCGGGCACAGACATGTTGGATTCAATTGGTCTTTCAGGCAGGAAAGGGAGGAGTGGCAGCAATGCTTGTTTCAGAGTTGCAAAGCTCGCTGTGCGCTGCAGATTATCAGGAGAATGTTTTGGGCCCGGCTCTTCTTCTGTTTTAGCACAGTCTAAACGTTCCTGCTCTACTCTGCTGCTGCTCAGAGAGAGCGGGCAGTGGAGAGGTTGCATTCAAATGGACTTTTAGGAGATAAAGTGACGAGTGACAGTAATGTGTGCGCCACAGTTGCTAAGCTCACTGTGTGCTGAAGATGATCAGTGGGAACTTTCTGGACTGTCTCTTCTGCTGTTTCAGCAGAGTCCAGACGTAAGTGCAATATTCTGCTGCTGCTCACAAAGAGCAGGCACAGGAGATGTTGGATTCAATTGGACTTTCAGGTAGGAAAGTGAGGGGTGACAGCAAAGTGTGTGACACAGTTTGAAAGCTCACTCTGTCCTGAAGATGCCCAGCCGGAGCTCCCCCTCCTGGCCCTTCGGCTGTGGGAGTAGAGTCCAAGCGCTCGTGTTCACCTGTCACGGCTGCTCTTGAAACGACACAGGGCACCAGAAACGCTGGATTCAAATGCACTTTTAGGAGATAAGGTGAGGAGTGACAACAATGTGTGTGTCACAGTTGTAAAGTTCAGTGTGTGGTGAAGAAGCGCAACAGCAGCTTTCTGGACTGTCTCTTCCACTCTCTTAGATTCCACACATTCCTGCTCTAACCACTGTGCTGCTCGCAGCAGAGAGCTGGAAACAGAGCTGTTGGATTGAAGTGAACTTTTAGGAGAAACAGTGAAAAGAGACAGCAATGTTTGTGTCACAGTTGCAAAGGTGACTGTGTGCTGTAGATGATCAGCAGGAGCTTTTTTGCATGGCTCTTCTGCTGTTTTAGCACAGTCTAAACGTTCCTGCTCTTCTGTCTCTGTTGCTGCTCAGCAGAGAGCGGGCACAGAGATGTTGGATTCAATTGGTCTTTCAGGCAGGCAAGGGGGGACTGACTGCAATGTGTGTTTCAGAGTTGCAAAGCTCGCTGTGCGCAGAAGATGATCAGCAGGAACATTTTGTTCTGGCACTTCTGCTCTTTTAGCAGAGTCTAAACGTTCCTGCTCTACTCTCTCTGCTGCTGCACAGCAGAGAATGGCGCAGAGATTTTGGATTCAAGTGGTCTTTGAGGTAGGAAAGAGAGGAGCGACAGCAATATATGTTTCACAGTTGCAAAGCTGACTGCGTGCTGAAGATGCCCAGCCGGAGCTTACCCTGCTGGCTCTTCGGCTGTGGGAGCAGAGTCCAAGCGCTCGTGCTCGCCTGTCACGGCTGCTCTTGAAACGACAGAGGGCAGAAGAAACGTTGGATTCAAATGCACTTTTAAGAGATAAAGTGAGGAGTAACAACAATGTGTGTGTCACAGTTGTAAAGTTCAGTGTGCGGTATAGAAGCACAACAGCAGCTTACTGGACTGTCTCTTCCACTCTCTGATTCCACACATTCCTGCTCTACTCAATGTGCTGCTCACAGCAGAGAGCTGGAAACAGAGTTGTTGGATTCAAGTGAACTTTTAGGAGAAACAGTGAAAAGTGACAGCAATGTTTGTGTCACAGTTGCAAAGGAGACTGTGTGCTATAGATGATCAGCAGGAGCTTTTTTGCATGGCTCTTCTGCTGTTTTAGCAGAGTCTAAACGTTCCTGCTCTACTGTCTCTGTTGCTGCTCAGCTGAGAGCGGGCACAGACATGTTGGATTCAATTGGTCTTTCAGGCAGGAAAGGGAGGAGTGGCAGCAATGCGTGTTTCAGAGTTGCAAAGCTCGCTGTGTGCTGCAGATTATCAGGAGAATGTTTTGGGCCCGGCTCTTCTTCTGTTTTAGCACAGTCTAAACGTTCCTGCTCTACTCTGCTGCTGCTCAGAGAGAGCGGGCAGTGGAGAGGTTGCATTCAAATGGACTTTTAGGAGATAAAGTGACGAGTGACAGTAATGTGTGCGCCACAGTTGCTATGCTCACTGTGTGCTGAAGATGATCAGTGGGAACTTTCTGGACTGTCTCTTCTGCTGTTTCAGCAGAGTCCAGACGTAAGTGCAATATTCTGCTGCTGCTCACAAAGAGCAGGCACAGGAGATGTTGGATTCAATTGGACTTTCAGGTAGGAAAGTGAGGGGTGACAGCAAAGTGTGTGACACAGTTTGAAAGCTCACTCTGTCCTGAAGATGCCCAGCCGGAGCTCCCCCTCCTGGCCCTTCGGCTGTGGGAGCAGAGTCCAAGCGCTCGTGTTCACCTGTCACGGCTGCTCTTGAAACGACACAGGGCACCAGAAACGCTGGATTCAAATGCACTTTTAGGAGATAAGGTGAGGAGTGACAACAATGTGTGTGTCACAGTTGTAAAGTTCAGTGTGTGGTGAAGAAGCGCAACAGCAGCTTTCTGGACGGTCTCTTCCACTCTCTTAGATTCCACACATTCCTGCTCTAACCACTGTGCTGCTCGCAGCAGAGAGCTGGAAACAGAGTTTTTGGATTCAAGTGAACTTTTAGGAGAAACAGTGAAAAGAGACAGCAATGTTTGTGTCACAGTTGCAAAGGTGACTGTGTGCTGTAGATGATCAGCAGGAGCTTTTTTGCATGGCTCTTCTGCTGTTTTAGCACAGTCTAAACGTTCCTGCTCTTCTGTCTCTGTTGCTGCTCAGCAGAGAGCGGGCACAGAGATGTTGGATTCAATTGGTCTTTCAGGCAGGCAAGGGGGGACTGACTGCAATGTGTGTTTCAGAGTTGCAAAGCTCGCTGTGCGCTGAAGATGATCAGCAGGAACATTTTGTTCTGGCACTTCTGCTCTTTTAGCAGAGTCTAAACGTTCCTGCTCTACTCTCTCTGCTGCTGCACAGCAGAGAATGGCACAGAGATTTTGGATTCAAGTGGTCTTTGAGGTAGGAAAGAGAGGAGCGACTGCAATATATGTTTCACAGTTGCAAAGCTGACTGCGTGCTGAAGATGCCCAGCCGGAGCTTACCCTGCTGGCTCTTCGGCTGTGGGAGCAGAGTCCAAGCGCTCGTGCTCGCCTGTCACGGCTGCTCTTGAAACGACAGAGGGCAGAAGAAACGTTGGATTCAAATGCACTTTTAAGAGATAAAGTGAGGAGTAACAACAATGTGTGTGTCACAGTTGTAAAGTTCAGTGTGTGGTATAGAAGCACAACAGCAGCTTACTGGACTGTCTCTTCCACTCTCTGATTCCACACATTCCTGCTCTACTCAATGTGCTGCTCACAGCAGAGAGCTGGAAACAGAGTTGTTGGATTCAAGTGAACTTTTAGGAGAAACAGTGAAAAGTGACAGCAATGTTTGTGTCACAGTTGCAAAGGAGACTGTGTGCTATAGATGATCAGCAGGAGCTTTTTTGCATGGCTCTTCTGCTGTTTTAGCAGAGTCTAAACGTTCCTGCTCTACTGTCTCTGTTGCTGCTCAGCTGAGAGCGGGCACAGACATGTTGGATTCAATTGGTCTTTCAGGCAGGAAAGGGAGGAGTGGCAGCAATGCGTGTTTCAGAGTTGCAAAGCTCGCTGTGTGCTGCAGATTATCAGGAGAATGTTTTGGGCCCGGCTCTTCTTCTGTTTTAGCACAGTCTAAACGTTCCTGCTCTACTCTGCTGCTGCTCAGAGAGAGCGGGCAGTGGAGAGGTTGCATTCAAATGGACTTTTAGGAGATAAAGTGACGAGTGACAGTAATGTGTGCGCCACAGTTGCTAAGCTCACTGTGTGCTGAAGATGATCAGTGGGAACTTTCTGGACTGTCTCTTCTGCTGTTTCAGCAGAGTCCAGACGTAAGTGCAATATTCTGCTGCTGCTCACAAAGAGCAGGCACAGGAGATGTTGGATTCAATTGGACTTTCAGGTAGGAAAGTGAGGGGTGACAGCAAAGTGTGTGACACAGTTTGAAAGCTCACTCTGTCCTGAAGATGCCCAGCCGGAGCTCCCCCTCCTGGCCCTTCGGCTGTGGGAGTAGAGTCCAAGCGCTCGTGTTCACCTGTCACGGCTGCTCTTGAAACGACACAGGGCACCAGAAACGCTGGATTCAAATGCACTTTTAGGAGATAAGGTGAGGAGTGACAACAATGTGTGTGTCACAGTTGTAAAGTTCAGTGTGTGGTGAAGAAGCGCAACAGCAGCTTTCTGGACTGTCTCTTCCACTCTCTTAGATTCCACACATTCCTGCTCTAACCACTGTGCTGCTCGCAGCAGAGAGCTGGAAACAGAGCTGTTGGATTGAAGTGAACTTTTAGGAGAAACAGTGAAAAGAGACAGCAATGTTTGTGTCACAGTTGCAAAGGTGACTGTGTGCTGTAGATGATCAGCAGGAGCTTTTTTGCATGGCTCTTCTGCTGTTTTAGCACAGTCTAAACGTTCCTGCTCTTCTGTCTCTGTTGCTGCTCAGCAGAGAGCGGGCACAGAGATGTTGGATTCAATTGGTCTTTCAGGCAGGCAAGGGGGGACTGACTGCAATGTGTGTTTCAGAGTTGCAAAGCTCGCTGTGCGCAGAAGATGATCAGCAGGAACATTTTGTTCTGGCACTTCTGCTCTTTTAGCAGAGTCTAAACGTTCCTGCTCTACTCTCTCTGCTGCTGCACAGCAGAGAATGGCGCAGAGATTTTGGATTCAAGTGGTCTTTGAGGTAGGAAAGAGAGGAGCGACAGCAATATATGTTTCACAGTTGCAAAGCTGACTGCGTGCTGAAGATGCCCAGCCGGAGCTTACCCTGCTGGCTCTTCGGCTGTGGGAGCAGAGTCCAAGCGCTCGTGCTCGCCTGTCACGGCTGCTCTTGAAACGACAGAGGGCAGAAGAAACGTTGGATTCAAATGCACTTTTAAGAGATAAAGTGAGGAGTAACAACAATGTGTGTGTCACAGTTGTAAAGTTCAGTGTGCGGTATAGAAGCACAACAGCAGCTTACTGGACTGTCTCTTCCACTCTCTGATTCCACACATTCCTGCTCTACTCAATGTGCTGCTCACAGCAGAGAGCTGGAAACAGAGTTGTTGGATTCAAGTGAACTTTTAGGAGAAACAGTGAAAAGTGACAGCAATGTTTGTGTCACAGTTGCAAAGGAGACTGTGTGCTATAGATGATCAGCAGGAGCTTTTTTGCATGGCTCTTCTGCTGTTTTAGCAGAGTCTAAACGTTCCTGCTCTACTGTCTCTGTTGCTGCTCAGCTGAGAGCGGGCACAGACATGTTGGATTCAATTGGTCTTTCAGGCAGGAAAGGGAGGAGTGGCAGCAATGCGTGTTTCAGAGTTGCAAAGCTCGCTGTGTGCTGCAGATTATCAGGAGAATGTTTTGGGCCCGGCTCTTCTTCTGTTTTAGCACAGTCTAAACGTTCCTGCTCTACTCTGCTGCTGCTCAGAGAGAGCGGGCAGTGGAGAGGTTGCATTCAAATGGACTTTTAGGAGATAAAGTGACGAGTGACAGTAATGTGTGCGCCACAGTTGCTATGCTCACTGTGTGCTGAAGATGATCAGTGGGAACTTTCTGGACTGTCTCTTCTGCTGTTTCAGCAGAGTCCAGACGTAAGTGCAATATTCTGCTGCTGCTCACAAAGAGCAGGCACAGGAGATGTTGGATTCAATTGGACTTTCAGGTAGGAAAGTGAGGGGTGACAGCAAAGTGTGTGACACAGTTTGAAAGCTCACTCTGTCCTGAAGATGCCCAGCCGGAGCTCCCCCTCCTGGCCCTTCGGCTGTGGGAGCAGAGTCCAAGCGCTCGTGTTCACCTGTCACGGCTGCTCTTGAAACGACACAGGGCACCAGAAACGCTGGATTCAAATGCACTTTTAGGAGATAAGGTGAGGAGTGACAACAATGTGTGTGTCACAGTTGTAAAGTTCAGTGTGTGGTGAAGAAGCGCAACAGCAGCTTTCTGGACGGTCTCTTCCACTCTCTTAGATTCCACACATTCCTGCTCTAACCACTGTGCTGCTCGCAGCAGAGAGCTGGAAACAGAGTTTTTGGATTCAAGTGAACTTTTAGGAGAAACAGTGAAAAGAGACAGCAATGTTTGTGTCACAGTTGCAAAGGTGACTGTGTGCTGTAGATGATCAGCAGGAGCTTTTTTGCATGGCTCTTCTGCTGTTTTAGCACAGTCTAAACGTTCCTGCTCTTCTGTCTCTGTTGCTGCTCAGCAGAGAGCGGGCACAGAGATGTTGGATTCAATTGGTCTTTCAGGCAGGCAAGGGGGGACTGACTGCAATGTGTGTTTCAGAGTTGCAAAGCTCGCTGTGCGCTGAAGATGATCAGCAGGAACATTTTGTTCTGGCACTTCTGCTCTTTTAGCAGAGTCTAAACGTTCCTGCTCTACTCTCTCTGCTGCTGCACAGCAGAGAATGGCACAGAGATTTTGGATTCAAGTGGTCTTTGAGGTAGGAAAGAGAGGAGCGACTGCAATATATGTTTCACAGTTGCAAAGCTGACTGCGTGCTGAAGATGCCCAGCCGGAGCTTACCCTGCTGGCTCTTCGGCTGTGGGAGCAGAGTCCAAGCGCTCGTGCTCGCCTGTCACGGCTGCTCTTGAAACGACAGAGGGCAGAAGAAACGTTGGATTCAAATGCACTTTTAAGAGATAAAGTGAGGAGTAACAACAATGTGTGTGTCACAGTTGTAAAGTTCAGTGTGTGGTATAGAAGCACAACAGCAGCTTACTGGACTGTCTCTTCCACTCTCTGATTCCACACATTCCTGCTCTACTCAATGTGCTGCTCACAGCAGAGAGCTGGAAACAGAGTTGTTGGATTCAAGTGAACTTTTAGGAGAAACAGTGAAAAGTGACAGCAATGTTTGTGTCACAGTTGCAAAGGAGACTGTGTGCTATAGATGATCAGCAGGAGCTTTTTTGCATGGCTCTTCTGCTGTTTTAGCAGAGTCTAAACGTTCCTGCTCTACTGTCTCTGTTGCTGCTCAGCTGAGAGCGGGCACAGACATGTTGGATTCAATTGGTCTTTCAGGCAGGAAAGGGAGGAGTGGCAGCAATGCGTGTTTCAGAGTTGCAAAGCTCGCTGTGTGCTGCAGATTATCAGGAGAATGTTTTGGGCCCGGCTCTTCTTCTGTTTTAGCACAGTCTAAACGTTCCTGCTCTACTCTGCTGCTGCTCAGAGAGAGCGGGCAGTGGAGAGGTTGCATTCAAATGGACTTTTAGGAGATAAAGTGACGAGTGACAGTAATGTGTGCGCCACAGTTGCTAAGCTCACTGTGTGCTGAAGATGATCAGTGGGAACTTTCTGGACTGTCTCTTCTGCTGTTTCAGCAGAGTCCAGACGTAAGTGCTATATTCTGCTGCTGCTCACAAAGAGCAGGCACTGGAGATGTTGGATTCAATTGGACTTTCAGGTAGGAAAGTGAGGGGTGACAGCAAAGTGTGTGACACAGTTTGAAAGCTCACTCTGTCCTGAAGATGCTCAGCCGGAGCTCCCCCTCCTGGCCCTTCGGCTGTGGGAGCAGAGTCCAAGCGCTCGTGTTCACCTGTCACGGCTGCTCTTGAAACGACACAGGGCACCAGAAACGCTGGATTCAAATGCACTTTTAGGAGATAAGGTGAGGAGTGACAACAATGTGTGTGTCACAGTTGTAAAGTTCAGTGTGTGGTGAAGAAGCACAACAGCAGCTTTCTGGACGGTCTCTTCCACTCTCTTAGATTGCACACATTCCTGCTCTAACCACTGTGCTGCTCGCAGCAGAGAGCTGGAAACAGAGCTGTTGGATTCAAGTGAACTTTTAGGAGAAACAGTGAAAAGAGACAGCAATGTTTGTGTCACAGTTGCAAAGGTGACTGTGTGCTGTAGATGATCAGCAGGAGCTTTTTTGCATGGCTCTTCTGCTGTTTTAGCACAGTCTAAACGTTCCTGCTCTTTGTCTCTGTTGCTGCTCAGCAGAGAGCGGGCACAGAGATGTTGGATTCAATTGGTCTTTCAGGCAGGCAAGGGGGGACTGACTGCAATGTGTGTTTCAGAGTTGCAAAGCTCGCTGTGCGCTGAAGATGATCAGCAGGAACATTTTGTTCTGGCACTTCTGCTCTTTTAGCAGAGTCTAAACGTTCCTGCTCTACTCTCTCTGCTGCTGCACAGCAGAGAATGGCACAGAGATTTTGGATTCAAGTGGTCTTTGAGGTAGGAAAGAGAGGAGCGACAGCAATATATGTTTCACAGTTGCAAAGCTGACTGCGTGCTGAAGATGCCCAGCCAGAGCTTACCCAGCTGGCTCTTCGGCTGTGGGAGCAGAGTCCAAGCGCTTGTGCTCGCCTGTCACGGCTGCTCTTGAAACGACAGAGGGCACCAGAAACGTTGGATTCAAATGCACTTTTAGGAGATAAAGTGAGGAGTAACAACAATGTGTGTGTCACAGTTGTAAAGTTCAGTGTGTGGTATAGAAGCACAACAGCAGCTTACTGGACTGTCTCTTCCACTCTCTGATTCCACACATTCCTGCTCTACTCAATGTGCTGCTCACAGCAGAGAGCTGGAAACAGAGTTGTTGGATTCAAGTGAACTTGTAGGAGAAACAGTGAAAAGTGACAGCAATGTTTGTGTCACAGTTGCAAAGGAGACTGTGTGCTATAGATGATCAGCAGGAGCTTTTTTGCATGGCTCTTCTGCTGTTTTAGCACAGTCTAAACGTTCCTGCTCTACTGTCTCTGTTGCTGCTCAGCTGAGAGCGGGCACAGACATGTTGGATTCAATTGGTCTTTCAGGCAGGAAAGGGAGGAGTGGCAGCAATGCGTGTTTCAGAGTTGCAAAGCTCGCTGTGTGCTGCAGATTATCAGGAGAATGTTTTGGGCCCGGCTCTTCTTCTGTTTTAGCACAGTCTAAACGTTCCTGCTCTACTCTGCTGCTGCTCAGAGAGAGCGGGCAGTGGAGAGGTTGCATTCAAATGGACTTTTAGGAGATAAAGTGACGAGTGACAGTAATGTGTGCGCCACAGTTGCTAAGCTCACTGTGTGCTGAAGATGATCAGTGGGAACTTTCTGGACTGTCTCTTCTGCTGTTTCAGCAGAGTCCAGACGTAAGTGCAATATTCTGCTGCTGCTCACAAAGAGCAGGCACAGGAGATGTTGGATTCAATTGGACTTTCAGGTAGGAAAGTGAGGGGTGACAGCAAAGTGTGTGACACAGTTTGAAAGCTCACTCTGTCCTGAAGATGCCCAGCCGGAGCTCCCCCTCCTGGCCCTTCGGCTGTGGGAGCAGAGTCCAAGCGCTCGTGTTCACCTGTCACGGCTGCTCTTGAAACGACACAGGGCACCAGAAACGCTGGATTCAAATGCACTTTTAGGAGATAAGGTGAGGAGTGACAACAATGTGTGTGTCACAGTTGTAAAGTTCAGTGTGTGGTGAAGAAGCGCAACAGCAGCTTTCTGGACGGTCTCTTCCACTCTCTTAGATTCCACACATTCCTGCTCTAACCACTGTGCTGCTCGCAGCAGAGAGCTGGAAACAGAGCTGTTGGATTCAAGTGAACTTTTAGGAGAAACAGTGAAAAGAGACAGCAATGTTTGTGTCACAGTTGCAAAGGTGACTGTGTGCTGTAGATGATCAGCAGGAGCTTTTTTGCATGGCTCTTCTGCTGTTTTAGCACAGTCTAAACGTTCCTGCTCTTCTGTCTCTGTTGCTGCTCAGCAGAGAGCGGGCACAGAGATGTTGGATTCAATTGGTCTTTCAGGCAGGCAAGGGGGGACTGACTGCAATGTGTGTTTCAGAGTTGCAAAGGTCGCTGTGCGCTGAAGATGATCAGCAGGAACATTTTGTTCTGGCACTTCTGCTCTTTTAGCAGAGTCTAAACGTTCCTGCTCTACTCTCTCTGCTGCTGCACAGCAGAGAATGGCACAGAGATTTTGGATTCAAGTGGTCTTTGAGGTAGGAAAGAGAGGAGCGACAGCAATATATGTTTCACAGTTGCAAAGCTGACTGCGTGCTGAAGATGCCCAGCCGGAGCTTACCCTGCTGGCTCTTCGGCTGTGGGAGCAGAGTCCAAGCGCTCGTGCTCGCCTGTCACGGCTGCTCTTGAAACGACAGAGGGCAGAAGAAACGTTGGATTCAAATGCACTTTTAGGAGATAAAGTGAGGAGTAACAACAATGTGTGTGTCACAGTTGTAAAGTTCAGTGTGTGGTATAGAAGCACAACAGCAGATTTCTGGACTGTCTCTTCCACTGTCTTTGATTCCACACATTCCTGCTCTACTCAATGTGCTGCTCACAGCAGAGAGCTGGAAACAGAGTTGTTGGGTTCAAGTGAACTTTTAGGAGAAACAGTGAAAAGTGACAGCAATGTTTGTGTCACAGTTGCAAAGGAGACTGTGTGCTATAGATGATCAGCAGGAGCTTTTTTGCATGGCTCTTCTGCTGTTTTAGCACAGTCTAAACGTTCCTGCTCTACTGTCTCTGTTGCTGCTCAGCTGAGAGCGGGCACAGAGATGTTGGATTCAATCGGTCTTTCAGGCAGGAAAGGGAGGAGTGGCAGCAATGCGTGTTTCAGAGTTGCAAAGCTCGCTGTGCGCTGCAGATTATCAGCAGAATGTTTTGGGCCTGGCTCTTCTGCTGTTTTAGCACAGTCTAAACGTTCCTGCTCTACTCTGCTGCTGCTCAGAGAGAGCGGGCAGTGGAGAGGTTGCATTCAAATGGACTTTTAGGAGATAAAGTGACGAGTGACAGTAATGTGTGCGCCACAGTTGCTAAGCTGACTGTGTGCTGAAGATGATCAGTGGGAACTTTCTGGACTGTCTCTTCTGCTGTTTCAGCAGAGTCCAGACGTAAGTGCAATATTCTGCTGCTGCTCACAAAGAGCAGGCACAGGAGATGTTGGATTCAATTGGACTTTCAGGTAGGAAAGTGAGGGGTGACAGCAAAGTGTGTGACACAGTTTGAAAGCTCACTCTGTCCTGAAGATGCCCAGCCGGAGCTCCCCCTCCTGGCCCTTCGGCTGTGGGAGCAGAGTCCAAGCGCTCGTGCTCGCCTGTCACGGCTGCTCTTGAAACGACACAGGGCACCAGAAACGCTGGATTCAAATGCACTTTTAGGAGATAAGGTGAGGAGTGACAACAATGTGTGTGTCACAGTTGTAAAGTTCAGTGTGTGGTGAAGAAGCACAACAGCAGCTTTCTGGACGGTCTCTTCCACTCTCTTAGATTGCACACATTCCTGCTCTAACCACTGTGCTGCTCGCAGCAGAGAGCTGGAAACAGAGCTGTTGGATTCAAGTGAACTTTTAGGAGAAACAGTGAAAAGAGACAGCAATGTTTGTGTCACAGTTGCAAAGGTGACTGTGTGCTGTAGATGATCAGCAGGAGCTTTTTTGCATGGCTCTTCTGCTGTTTTAGCACAGTCTAAACGTTCCTGCTCTTTGTCTCTGTTGCTGCTCAGCAGAGAGCGGGCACAGAGATGTTGGATTCAATTGGTCTTTCAGGCAGGCAAGGGGGGACTGACTGCAATGTGTGTTTCAGAGTTGCAAAGCTCGCTGTGCGCTGAAGATGATCAGCAGGAATATTTTGTTCTGGCACTTCTGCTCTTTTAGCAGAGTCTAAACGTTCCTGCTCTACTCTCTCTGCTGCTGCACAGCAGAGAATGGCACAGAGATTTTGGATTCAAGTGGTCTTTGAGGTAGGAAAGAGAGGAGCGACAGCAATATATGTTTCACAGTTGCAAAGCTGACTGCGTGCTGAAGATGCCCAGCCAGAGCTTACCCAGCTGGCTCTTCGGCTGTGGGAGCAGAGTCCAAGCGCTTGTGCTCGCCTGTCACGGCTGCTCTTGAAACGACAGAGGGCACCAGAAACGTTGGATTCAAATGCACTTTTAGGAGATAAAGTGAGGAGTAACAACAATGTGTGTGTCACAGTTGTAAAGTTCAGTGTGTTGTATAGAAGCACAACAGCAGCTTTCTGGACTGTCTCTTCCACTCTCTTTGATTCCACACATTCCTGCTCTACTCACTGTGCTGCTCACAGCAGAGAGCAGGAAACAGAGTTGTTGGGTTCAAGTGAACTTTTAGGAGAAACAGTGAAAAGTGACAGCAATGTTTGTGTCACAGTTGCAAAGGAGACTGTGTGCTATAGATGATCAGCAGGAGCTTTTTTGCATGGCTCTTCTGCTGTTTTAGCACAGTCTAAACGTTCCTGCTCTACTGTCTCTGTTGCTGCTCAGCTGAGAGCGGGAACAGACATGTTGGATTCAATTGGTCTTTCAGGCAGGAAAGGGAGGAGTGGCAGCAATGCTTGTTTCAGAGTTGCAAAGCTCGCTGTGCGCTGCAGATTATCAGGAGAATGTTTTGGGCCCGGCTCTTCTTCTGTTTTAGCACAGTCTAAACGTTCCTGCTCTACTCTGCTGCTGCTCAGAGAGAGCGGGCAGTGGAGAGGTTGCATTCAAATGGACTTTTAGGAGATAAAGTGACGAGTGACAGTAATGTGTGCGCCACAGTTGCTAAGCTCACTGTGTGCTGAAGATGATCAGTGGGAACTTTCTGGACTGTCTCTTCTGCTGTTTCAGCAGAGTCCAGACGTAAGTGCAATATTCTGCTGCTGCTCACAAAGAGCAGGCACAGGAGATGTTGGAGTCAATTGGACTTTCAGGTAGGAAAGTGAGGGGTGACAGCAAAGTGTGTGACACAGTTTGAAAGCTCACTCTGTCCTGAAGATGCCCAGCCGGAGCTCCCCCTCCTGGCCCTTCAGCTGTGGGAGCAGAGTCCAAGCGCTCGTGTTCACCTGTCACGGCTGCTCTTGAAACGACACAGGGCACCAGAAACGCTGGATTCAAATGCACTTTTAGGAGATAAGGTGAGGAGTGACAACAATGTGTGTGTCACAGTTGTAAAGTTCAGTGTGTGGTGAAGAAGCGCAACAGCAGCTTTCTGGACGGTCCCTTCCACTCTCTTAGATTCCACACATTCCTGCTCTAACCACTGTGCTGCTCGCAGCAGAGAGCTGGAAACAGAGCTGTTGGATTCAAGTGAACTTTTAGGAGAAACAGTGAAAAGAGACAGCAATGTTTGTGTCACAGTTGCAAAGGTGACTGTGTGCTGTAGATGATCAGCAGGAGCTTTTTTGCATGGCTCTTCTGCTGTTTTAGCACAGTCTAAACGTTCCTGCTCTTCTGTCTCTGTTGCTGCTCAGCAGAGAGCGGGCACAGAGATGTTGGATTCAATTGGTCTTTCAGGCAGGCAAGGGGGGACTGACTGCAATGTGTGTTTCAGAGTTGCAAAGGTCGCTGTGCGCTGAAGATGATCAGCAGGAACATTTTGTTCTGGCACTTCTGCTCTTTTAGCAGAGTCTAAACGTTCCTGCTCTACTCTCTCTGCTGCTGCACAGCAGAGAATGGCACAGAGATTTTGGATTCAAGTGGTCTTTGAGGTAGGAAAGAGAGGAGCGACAGCAATATATGTTTCACAGTTGCAAAGCTGACTGCGTGCTGAAGATGCCCAGCCGGAGCTTACCCTGCTGGCTCTTCGGCTGTGGGAGCAGAGTCCAAGCGCTCGTGCTCGCCTGTCACGGCTGCTCTTGAAACGACAGAGGGCAGAAGAAACGTTGGATTCAAATGCACTTTTAGGAGATAAAGTGAGGAGTAACAACAATGTGTGTGTCACAGTTGTAAAGTTCAGTGTGTGGTATAGAAGCACAACAGCAGCTTTCTGGACTGTCTCTTCCACTGTCTTTGATTCCACACATTCCTGCTCTACTCAATGTGCTGCTCACAGCAGAGAGCTGGAAACAGAGTTGTTGGGTTCAAGTGAACTTTTAGGAGAAACAGTGAAAAGTGACAGCAATGTTTGTGTCACAGTTGCAAAGGAGACTGTGTGCTATAGATGATCAGCAGGAGCTTTTTTGCATGGCTCTTCTGCTGTTTTAGCACAGTCTAAACGTTCCTGCTCTACTGTCTCTGTTGCTGCTCAGCTGAGAGCGGGCACAGAGATGTTGGATTCAATCGGTCTTTCAGGCAGGAAAGGGAGGAGTGGCAGCAATGCGTGTTTCAGAGTTGCAAAGCTCGCTGTGCGCTGCAGATTATCAGCAGAATGTTTTGGGCCTGGCTCTTCTGCTGTTTTAGCACAGTCTAAACGTTCCTGCTCTACTCTGCTGCTGCTCAGAGAGAGCGGGCAGTGGAGAGGTTGCATTCAAATGGACTTTTAGGAGATAAAGTGACGAGTGACAGTAATGTGTGCGCCACAGTTGCTAAGCTCACTGTGTGCTGAAGATGATCAGTGGGAACTTTCTGGACTGTCTCTTCTGCCGTTTCAGCAGAGTCCAGACGTAAGTGCAATATTCTGCTGCTGCTCACAAAGAGCAGGCACAGGAGATGTTGGATTCAATTGGACTTTCAGGTAGGAAAGTGAGGGGTGACAGCAAAGTGTGTGACACAGTTTGAAAGCTCACTCTGTCCTGAAGATGCCCAGCCGGAGCTCCCCCTCCTGGCCCTTCGGCTGTGGGAGCAGAGTCCAAGCGCTCGTGTTCACCTGTCACGGCTGCTCTTGAAACGACACAGGGCACCAGAAACGCTGGATTCAAATGCACTTTTAGGAGATAAGGTGAGGAGTGACAACAATGTGTGTGTCACAGTTGTAAAGTTCAGTGTGTGGTGAAGAAGCGCAACAGCAGCTTTCTGGACTGTCTCTTCCACTCTCTTAGATTCCACACATTCCTGCTCTAACCACTGTGCTGCTCGCAGCAGAGAGCTGGAAACAGAGCTGTTGGATTCAAGTGAACTTTTAGGAGAAACAGTGAAAAGAGACAGCAATGTTTGTGTCACAGTTGCAAAGGTGACTGTGTGCTGTAGATGATCAGCAGGAGCTTTTTTACATGGCTCTTCTGCTGTTTTAGCACAGTCTAAACGTTCCTGCTCTTCTGTCTCTGTTGCTGCTCAGCTGAGAGCGGGCACAGAGATGTTGGATTCAATTGGTCTTTCAGGCAGGCAAGGGGGGACTGACTGCAATGTGTGTTTCAGAGTTGCAAAGGTCGCTGTGCGCTGAAGATGATCAGCAGGAACATTTTGTTCTGGCACTTCTGCTCTTTTAGCAGAGTCTAAACGTTCCTGCTCTACTCTCTCTGCTGCTGCACAGCAGAGAATCCACAGAGATTTTGGATTCAAGTGGTCTTTGAGGTAGGAAAGAGAGGAGCGACAGCAATATATGTTTCACAGTTGCAAAGCTGACTGCGTGCTGAAGATGCCCAGCCGGAGCTTACCCTGCTGGCTCTTCGGCTGTGGGAGCAGAGTCCAAGCGCTCGTGCTCGCCTGTCACGGCTGCTCTTGAAACGACAGAGGGCAGAAGAAACGTTGGATTCAAATGCACTTTTAGGAGATAAAGTGAGGAGTAACAACAATGTGTGTGTCACAGTTGTAAAGTTCAGTGTGTGGTATAGAAGCACAACAGCAGCTTTCTGGACTGTCTCTTCCACTGTCTTTGATTCCACACATTCCTGCTCTACTCAATGTGCTGCTCACAGCAGAGAGCTGGAAACAGAGTTGTTGGGTTCAAGTGAACTTTTAGGAGAAACAGTGAAAAGTGACAGCAATGTTTGTGTCACAGTTGCAAAGGAGACTGCGTGCTATAGATGATCAGCAGGAGCTTTTTTGCATGGCTCTTCTGCTGTTTTAGCACAGTCTAAAAGTTCCTGCTCTACTGTCTCTGTTGCTGCTCAGCTGAGAGCTGGCACAGAGATGTTGGATTCAATCGGTCTTTCAGGCAGGAAAGGGAGGAGTGGCAGCAATGCGTGTTTCAGAGTTGCAAAGCTCGCTGTGCGCTGCAGATTATCAGCAGAATGTTTTGGGCCTGGCTCTTCTGCTGTTTTAGCACAGTCTAAACGTTCCTGCTCTTCTCTGCTGCTGCTCAGAGAGAGCGGGCTGTGGAGAGGTTGCATTCAAATGGACTTTTAGGAGATAAAGTGACGAGTGACAGTAATGTGTGCGCCACAGTTGCTAAGCTCACTGTGTGCTGAAGATGATCAGTGGGAACTTTCTGGACTGTCTCTTCTGCCGTTTCAGCAGAGTCCAGACGTAAGTGCACTATTCTGCTGCTGCTCACAAAGAGCAGGCACAGGAGATATTGGATTCAATTGGACTTTCAGGTAGGAAAGTGAGGGGTGACAGCAAAGTGTGTGACACAGTTTGAAAGCTCACTCTGTCCTGAAGATGCCCAGCCGGAGCTCCCCCTCCTGGCCCTTCGGCTGTGGGAGCAGAGTCCAAGCGCTCGTGTTCACCTGTCACGGCTGCTCTTGAAACGACACAGGGCACCAGAAACGCTGGATTCAAATGCACTTTTAGGAGATAAGGTGAGGAGTGACAACAATGTGTGTGTCACAGTTGTAAAGTTCAGTGTGTGGTGAAGAAGCGCAACAGCAGCTTTCTGGACGGTCCCTTCCACTCTCTTAGATTCCACACATTCCTGCTCTAACCACTGTGCTGCTCGCAGCAGAGAGCTGGAAACAGAGCTGTTGGATTCAAGTGAACTTTTAGGAGAAACAGTGAAAAGAGACAGCAATGTTTGTGTCACAGTTGCAAAGGTGACTGTGTGCTGTAGATGATCAGCAGGAGCTTTTTTGCATGGCTCTTCTGCTGTTTTAGCACAGTCTAAACGTTCCTGCTCTTCTGTCTCTGTTGCTGCTCAGCAGAGAGCGGGCACAGAGATGTTGGATTCAATTGGTCTTTCAGGCAGGCAAGGGGGGACTGACTGCAATGTGTGTTTCAGAGTTGCAAAGGTCGCTGTGCGCTGAAGATGATCAGCAGGAACATTTTGTTCTGGCACTTCTGCTCTTTTAGCAGAGTCTAAACGTTCCTGCTCTACTCTCTCTGCTGCTGCACAGCAGAGAATGGCACAGAGATTTTGGATTCAAGTGGTCTTTGAGGTAGGAAAGAGAGGAGCGACAGCAATATATGTTTCACAGTTGCAAAGCTGACTGCGTGCTGAAGATGCCCAGCCGGAGCTTACCCTGCTGGCTCTTCGGCTGTGGGAGCAGAGTCCAAGCGCTCGTGCTCGCCTGTCACGGCTGCTCTTGAAACGACAGAGGGCAGAAGAAACGTTGGATTCAAATGCACTTTTAGGAGATAAAGTGAGGAGTAACAACAATGTGTGTGTCACAGTTGTAAAGTTCAGTGTGTGGTATAGAAGCACAACAGCAGCTTTCTGGACTGTCTCTTCCACTGTCTTTGATTCCACACATTCCTGCTCTACTCAATGTGCTGCTCACAGCAGAGAGCTGGAAACAGAGTTGTTGGGTTCAAGTGAACTTTTAGGAGAAACAGTGAAAAGTGACAGCAATGTTTGTGTCACAGTTGCAAAGGAGACTGCGTGCTATAGATGATCAGCAGGAGCTTTTTTGCATGGCTCTTCTGCTGTTTTAGCACAGTCTAAACGTTCCTGCTCTACTGTCTCTGTTGCTGCTCAGCTGAGAGCTGGCACAGAGATGTTGGATTCAATCGGTCTTTCAGGCAGGAAAGGGAGGAGTGGCAGCAATGCGTGTTTCAGAGTTGCAAAGCTCGCTGTGCGCTGCAGATTATGAGCAGAATGTTTTGGGCCTGGCTCTTCTGCTGTTTTAGCACAGTCTAAACGTTCCTGCTCTACTCTGCTGCTGCTCAGAGAGAGCGGGCAGTGGAGAGGTTGCATTCAAATGGACTTTTAGGAGATAAAGTGACGAGTGACAGTAATGTGTGCGCCACAGTTGCTAAGCTCACTGTGTGCTGAAGATGATCAGTGGGAACTTTCTGGACTGTCTCTTCTGCCGTTTCAGCAGAGTCCAGACGTAAGTGCACTATTCTGCTGCTGCTCACAAAGAGCAGGCACAGGAGATATTGGATTCAATTGGACTTTCAGGTAGGAAAGTGAGGGGTGACAGCAAAGTGTGTGACACAGTTTGAAAGCTCACTCTGTCCTGAAGATGCCCAGACGGAGCTCCCCCTCCTGGCCCTTCGGCTGTGGGAGCAGAGTCCAAGCGCTCGTGTTCACCTGTCACGGCTGCTCTTGAAACGACACAGGGCACCAGAAACGCTGGATTCAAATGCACTTTTAGGAGATAAGGTGAGGAGTGACAACAATGTGTGTGTCACAGTTGTAAAGTTCAGTGTGTGGTGAAGAAGCGCAACAGCAGCTTTCTGGACGGTCCCTTCCACTCTCTTAGATTCCACACATTCCTGCTCTAACCACTGTGCTGCTCGCAGCAGAGAGCTGGAAACAGAGCTGTTGGATTCAAGTGAACTTTTAGGAGAAACAGTGAAAAGAGACAGCAATGTTTGTGTCACAGTTGCAAAGGTGACTGTGTGCTGTAGATGATCAGCAGGAGCTTTTTTGCATGGCTCTTCTGCTGTTTTAGCACAGTCTAAACGTTCCTGCTCTTCTGTCTCTGTTGCTGCTCAGCAGAGAGCGGGCACAGAGATGTTGGATTCAATTGGTCTTTCAGGCAGGCAAGGGGGGACTGACTGCAATGTGTGTTTCAGAGTTGCAAAGGTCGCTGTGCGCTGAAGATGATCAGCAGGAACATTTTGTTCTGGCACTTCTGCTCTTTTAGCAGAGTCTAAACGTTCCTGCTCTACTCTCTCTGCTGCTGCACAGCAGAGAATGGCACAGAGATTTTGGATTCTAGTGGTCTTTGAGGTAGGAAAGAGAGGAGCGACAGCAATATATGTTTCACAGTTGCAAAGCTGACTGCGTGCTGAAGATGCCCAGCCGGAGCTTACCCTGCTGGCTCTTCGGCTGTGGGAGCAGAGTCCAAGCGCTCGTGCTCGCCTGTCACGGCTGCTCTTGAAACGACAGAGGGCACCAGAAACGTTGGATTCAAATGCACTTTTAGGAGATAAAGTGAGGAGTAACAACAATGTGTGTGTCACAGTTGTAAAGTTCAGTGTGTGGTATAGAAGCACAACAGCAGCTTTCTGGACTGTCTCTTCCACTGTCTTTGATTCCACACATTCCTGCTCTACTCAATGTGCTGCTCACAGCAGAGAGCTGGAAACAGAGTTGTTGGGTTCAAGTGAACTTTTAGGAGAAACAGTGAAAAGTGACAGCAATGTTTGTGTCACAGTTGCAAAGGAGACTGCGTGCTATAGATGATCAGCAGGAGCTTTTTTGCATGGCTCTTCTGCTGTTTTAGCACAGTCTAAACGTTCCTGCTCTACTGTCTCTGTTGCTGCTCAGCTGAGAGCGGGCACAGAGATGTTGGATTCAATCGGTCTTTCAGGCAGGAAAGGGAGGAGTGGCAGCAATGCGTGTTTCAGAGTTGCAAAGCTCGCTGTGCGCTGCAGATTATCAGCAGAATGTTTTGGGCCTGGCTCTTCTTCTGTTTTAGCACAGTCTAAACGTTCCTGCTCTACTCTGCTGCTGCTCAGAGAGAGCGGGCAGTGGAGAGGTTGCATTCAAATGGACTTTTAGGAGATAAAGTGACGAGTGACAGTAATGTGTGCGCCACAGTTGCTAAGCTCACTGTGTGCTGAAGATGATCAGTGGGAACTTTCTGGACTGTCTTTTCTGCCGTTTCAGCAGAGTCCAGACGTAAGTGCACTATTCTGCTGCTGCTCACAAAGAGCAGGCACAGGAGATATTGGATTCAATTGGACTTTCAGGTAGGAAAGTGAGGGGTGACAGCAAAGTGTGTGACACAGTTTGAAAGCTCACTCTGTCCTGAAGATGCCCAGCCGGAGCTCCCCCTCCTGGCCCTTCGGCTGTGGGAGCAGAGTCCAAGCGCTCGTGTTCACCTGTCACGGCTGCTCTTGAAACGACACAGGGCACCAGAAACGCTGGATTCAAATGCACTTTTAGGAGATAAGGTGAGGAGTGACAACAATGTGTGTGTCACAGTTGTAAAGTTCAGTGTGTGGTGAAGAAGCGCAACAGCAGCTTTCTGGACGGTCCCTTCCACTCTCTTAGATTCCACACATTCCTGCTCTAACCACTGTGCTGCTCGCAGCAGAGAGCTGGAAACAGAGCTGTTGGATTCAAGTGAACTTTTAGGAGAAACAGTGAAAAGAGACAGCAATGTTTGTGTCACAGTTGCAAAGGTGACTGTGTGCTGTAGATGATCAGCAGGAGCTTTTTTGCATGGCTCTTCTGCTGTTTTAGCACAGTCTAAACGTTCCTGCTCTTCTGTCTCTGTTGCTGCTCAGCAGAGAGCGGGCACAGAGATGTTGGATTCAATTGGTCTTTCAGGCAGGCAAGGGGGGACTGACTGCAATGTGTGTTTCAGAGTTGCAAAGGTCGCTGTGCGCTGAAGATGATCAGCAGGAACATTTTGTTCTGGCACTTCTGCTCTTTTAGCAGAGTCTAAACGTTCCTGCTCTACTCTCTCTGCTGCTGCACAGCAGAGAATGGCACAGAGATTTTGGATTCTAGTGGTCTTTGAGGTAGGAAAGAGAGGAGCGACAGCAATATATGTTTCACAGTTGCAAAGCTGACTGCGTGCTGAAGATGCCCAGCCGGAGCTTACCCTGCTGGCTCTTCGGCTGTGGGAGCAGAGTCCAAGCGCTCGTGCTCGCCTGTCACGGCTGCTCTTGAAACGACAGAGGGCACCAGAAACGTTGGATTCAAATGCACTTTTAGGAGATAAAGTGAGGAGTAACAACAATGTGTGTGTCACAGTTGTAAAGTTCAGTGTGTGGTATAGAAGCACAACAGCAGCTTTCTGGACTGTCTCTTCCACTGTCTTTGATTCCACACATTCCTGCTCTACTCAATGTGCTGCTCACAGCAGAGAGCTGGAAACAGAGTTGTTGGGTTCAAGTGAACTTTTAGGAGAAACAGTGAAAAGTGACAGCAATGTTTGTGTCACAGTTGCAAAGGAGACTGCGTGCTATAGATGATCAGCAGGAGCTTTTTTGCATGGCTCTTCTGCTGTTTTAGCACAGTCTAAACGTTCCTGCTCTACTGTCTCTGTTGCTGCTCAGCTGAGAGCGGGCACAGAGATGTTGGATTCAATCGGTCTTTCAGGCAGGAAAGGGAGGAGTGGCAGCAATGCGTGTTTCAGAGTTGCAAAGCTCGCTGTGCGCTGCAGATTATCAGCAGAATGTTTTGGGCCTGGCTCTTCTTCTGTTTTAGCACAGTCTAAACGTTCCTGCTCTACTCTGCTGCTGCTCAGAGAGAGCGGGCAGTGGAGAGGTTGCATTCAAATGGACTTTTAGGAGATAAAGTGACGAGTGACAGTAATGTGTGCGCCACAGTTGCTAAGCTCACTGTGTGCTGAAGATGATCAGTGGGAACTTTCTGGACTGTCTTTTCTGCCGTTTCAGCAGAGTCCAGACGTAAGTGCACTATTCTGCTGCTGCTCACAAAGAGCAGGCACAGGAGATATTGGATTCAATTGGACTTTCAGGTAGGAAAGTGAGGGGTGACAGCAAAGTGTGTGACACAGTTTGAAAGCTCACTCTGTCCTGAAGATGCCCAGCCGGAGCTCCCCCTCCTGGCCCTTCGGCTGTGGGAGCAGAGTCCAAGCGCTCGTGTTCACCTGTCACGGCTGCTCTTGAAACGACACAGGGCACCAGAAACGCTGGATTCAAATGCACTTTTAGGAGATAAGGTGAGGAGTGACAACAATGTGTGTGTCACAGTTGTAAAGTTCAGTGTGTGGTGAAGAAGCGCAACAGCAGCTTTCTGGACGGTCCCTTCCACTCTCTTAGATTCCACACATTCCTGCTCTAACCACTGTGCTGCTCGCAGCAGAGAGCTGGAAACAGAGCTGTTGGATTCAAGTGAACTTTTAGGAGAAACAGTGAAAAGAGACAGCAATGTTTGTGTCACAGTTGCAAAGGTGACTGTGTGCTGTAGATGATCAGCAGGAGCTTTTTTGCATGGCTCTTCTGCTGTTTTAGCACAGTCTAAACGTTCCTGCTCTTCTGTCTCTGTTGCTGCTCAGCAGAGAGCGGGCACAGAGATGTTGGATTCAATTGGTCTTTCAGGCAGGCAAGGGGGGACTGACTGCAATGTGTGTTTCAGAGTTGCAAAGGTCGCTGTGCGCTGAAGATGATCAGCAGGAACATTTTGTTCTGGCACTTCTGCTCTTTTAGCAGAGTCTAAACGTTCCTGCTCTACTCTCTCTGCTGCTGCACAGCAGAGAATGGCACAGAGATTTTGGATTCAAGTGGTCTTTGAGGTAGGAAAGAGAGGAGCGACAGCAATATATGTTTCACAGTTGCAAAGCTGACTGCGTGCTGAAGATGCCCAGCCGGAGCTTACCCTGCTGGCTCTTCGGCTGTGGGAGCAGAGTCCAAGCGCTCGTGCTCGCCTGTCACGGCTGCTCTTGAAACGACAGAGGGCACCAGAAACGTTGGATTCAAATGCACTTTTAGGAGATAAAGTGAGGAGTAACAACAATGTGTGTGTCACAGTTGTAAAGTTCAGTGTGTGGTATAGAAGCACAACAGCAGCTTTCTGGACTGTCTCTTCCACTGTCTTTGATTCCACACATTCCTGCTCTACTCAATGTGCTGCTCACAGCAGAGAGCTGGAAACAGAGTTGTTGGGTTCAAGTGAACTTTTAGGAGAAACAGTGAAAAGTGACAGCAATGTTTGTGTCACAGTTGCAAAGGAGACTGCGTGCTATAGATGATCAGCAGGAGCTTTTTTGCATGGCTCTTCTGCTGTTTTAGCACAGTCTAAACGTTCCTGCTCTACTGTCTCTGTTGCTGCTCAGCTGAGAGCTGGCACAGAGATGTTGGATTCAATCGGTCTTTCAGGCAGGAAAGGGAGGAGTGGCAGCAATGCGTGTTTCAGAGTTGCAAAGCTCGCTGTGCGCTGCAGATTATCAGCAGAATGTTTTGGGCCTGGCTCTTCTGCTGTTTTAGCACAGTCTAAACGTTCCTGCTCTACTCTGCTGCTGCTCAGAGAGAGCGGGCAGTGGAGAGGTTGCATTCAAATGGACTTTTAGGAGATAAAGTGACGAGTGACAGTAATGTGTGCGCCACAGTTGCTAAGCTCACTGTGTGCTGAAGATGATCAGTGGGAACTTTCTGGACTGTCTTTTCTGCCGTTTCAGCAGAGTCCAGACGTAAGTGCACTATTCTGCTGCTGCTCACAAAGAGCAGGCACAGGAGATATTGGATTCAATTGGACTTTCAGGTAGGAAAGTGAGGGGTGACAGCAAAGTGTGTGACACAGTTTGAAAGCTCACTCTGTCCTGAAGATGCCCAGACGGAGCTCCCCCTCCTGGCCCTTCGGCTGTGGGAGCAGAGTCCAAGCGCTCGTGTTCACCTGTCACGGCTGCTCTTGAAACGACACAGGGCACCAGAAACGCTGGATTCAAATGCACTTTTAGGAGATAAGGTGAGGAGTGACAACAATGTGTGTGTCACAGTTGTAAAGTTCAGTGTGTGGTGAAGAAGCGCAACAGCAGCTTTCTGGACGGTCCCTTCCACTCTCTTAGATTCCACACATTCCTGCTCTAACCACTGTGCTGCTCGCAGCAGAGAGCTGGAAACAGAGCTGTTGGATTCAAGTGAACTTTTAGGAGAAACAGTGAAAAGAGACAGCAATGTTTGTGTCACAGTTGCAAAGGTGACTGTGTGCTGTAGATGATCAGCAGGAGCTTTTTTGCATGGCTCTTCTGCTGTTTTAGCACAGTCTAAACGTTCCTGCTCTTCTGTCTCTGTTGCTGCTCAGCTGAGAGCGGGCACAGAGATGTTGGATTCAATTGGTCTTTCAGGCAGGCAAGGGGGGACTGACTGCAATGTGTGTTTCAGAGTTGCAAAGGTCGCTGTGCGCTGAAGATGATCAGCAGGAACATTTTGTTCTGGCACTTCTGCTCTTTTAGCAGAGTCTAAACGTTCCTGCTCTACTCTCTCTGCTGCTGCACAGCAGAGAATGGCACAGAGATTTTGGATTCTAGTGGTCTTTGAGGTAGGAAAGAGAGGAGCGACAGCAATATATGTTTCACAGTTGCAAAGCTGACTGCGTGCTGAAGATGCCCAGCCGGAGCTTACCCTGCTGGCTCTTCGGCTGTGGGAGCAGAGTCCAAGCGCTCGTGCTCGCCTGTCACGGTTGCTCTTGAAACGACAGAGGGCACCAGAAACGTTGGATTCAAATGCACTTTTAGGAGATAAAGTGAGGAGTAACAACAATGTGTGTGTCACAGTTGTAAAGTTCAGTGTGTGGTATAGAAGCACAACAGCAGCTTTCTGGACTGTCTCTTCCACTGTCTTTGATTCCACACATTCCTGCTCTACTCAATGTGCTGCTCACAGCAGAGAGCTGGAAACAGAGTTGTTGGGTTCAAGTGAACTTTTAGGAGAAACAGTGAAAAGTGACAGCAATGTTTGTGTCACAGTTGCAAAGGAGACTGCGTGCTATAGATGATCAGCAGGAGCTTTTTTGCATGGCTCTTCTGCTGTTTTAGCACAGTCTAAACGTTCCTGCTCTACTGTCTCTGTTGCTGCTCAGCTGAGAGCTGGCACAGAGATGTTGGATTCAATCGGTCTTTCAGGCAGGAAAGGGAGGAGTGGCAGCAATGCGTGTTTCAGAGTTGCAAAGCTCGCTGTGCGCTGCAGATTATCAGCAGAATGTTTTGGGCCTGGCTCTTCTGCTGTTTTAGCACAGTCTAAACGTTCCTGCTCTACTCTGCTGCTGCTCAGAGAGAGCGGGCAGTGGAGAGGTTGCATTCAAATGGACTTTTAGGAGATAAAGTGACGAGTGACAGTAATGTGTGCGCCACAGTTGCTAAGCTCACTGTGTGCTGAAGATGATCAGTGGGAACTTTCTGGACTGTCTTTTCTGCCGTTTCAGCAGAGTCCAGACGTAAGTGCACTATTCTGCTGCTGCTCACAAAGAGCAGGCACAGGAGATATTGGATTCAATTGGACTTTCAGGTAGGAAAGTGAGGGGTGACAGCAAAGTGTGTGACACAGTTTGAAAGCTCACTCTGTCCTGAAGATGCCCAGCCGGAGCTCCCCCTCCTGGCCCTTCGGCTGTGGGAGCAGAGTCCAAGCGCTCGTGTTCACCTGTCACGGCTGCTCTTGAAACGACACAGGGCACCAGAAACGCTGGATTCAAATGCACTTTTAGGAGATAAGGTGAGGAGTGACAACAATGTGTGTGTCACAGTTGTAAAGTTCAGTGTGTGGTGAAGAAGCGCAACAGCAGCTTTCTGGACGGTCCCTTCCACTCTCTTAGATTCCACACATTCCTGCTCTAACCACTGTGCTGCTCGCAGCAGAGAGCTGGAAACAGAGCTGTTGGATTCAAGTGAACTTTTAGGAGAAACAGTGAAAAGAGACAGCAATGTTTGTGTCACAGTTGCAAAGGTGACTGTGTGCTGTAGATGATCAGCAGGAGCTTTTTTGCATGGCTCTTCTGCTGTTTTAGCACAGTCTAAACGTTCCTGCTCTTCTGTCTCTGTTGCTGCTCAGCAGAGAGCGGGCACAGAGATGTTGGATTCAATTGGTCTTTCAGGCAGGCAAGGGGGGACTGACTGCAATGTGTGTTTCAGAGTTGCAAAGCTCGCTGTGCGCTGAAGATGATCAGCAGGAACATTTTGTTCTGGCACTTCTGCTCTTTTAGCAGAGTCTAAACGTTCCTGCTCTACTCTCTCTGCTGCTGCACAGCAGAGAATGGCACAGAGATTTTGGATTCAAGTGGTCTTTGAGGTAGGAAAGAGAGGAGCGACAGCAATATATGTTTCACAGTTGCAAAGCTGACTGCGTGCTGAAGATGCCCAGCCGGAGCTTACCCTGCTGGCTCTTCGGCTGTGGGAGCAGAGTCCAAGCGCTCGTGCTCGCCTGTCACGGCTGCTCTTGAAACGACAGAGGGCAGAAGAAACGTTGGATTCAAATGCACTTTTAGGAGATAAAGTGAGGAGTAACAATAATGTGTGTGTCACAGTTGTAAAGTTCAGTGTGTGGTATAGAAGCACAACAGCAGCTTTCTGGACTGTCTCTTCCACTGTCTTTGATTCCACACATTCCTGCTCTACTCAATGTGCTGCTCACAGCAGAGAGCTGGAAACAGAGTTGTTGGGTTCAAGTGAACTTTTAGGAGAAACAGTGAAAAGTGACAGCAATGTTTGTGTCACAGTTGCAAAGGAGACTGCGTGCTATAGATGATCAGCAGGAGCTTTTTTGCATGGCTCTTCTGCTGTTTTAGCACAGTCTAAACGTTCCTGCTCTACTGTCTCTGTTGCTGCTCAGCTGAGAGCTGGCACAGAGATGTTGGATTCAATCGGTCTTTCAGGCAGGAAAGGGAGGAGTGGCAGCAATGCGTGTTTCAGAGTTGCAAAGCTCGCTGTGCGCTGCAGATTATCAGGAGAATGTTTTGGGCCCGGCTCTTCTTCTGTTTTAGCACAGTCTAAACGTTCCTGCTCTACTCTGCTGCTGCTCAGAGAGAGCGGGCAGTGGAGAGGTTGCATTCAAATGGACTTTTAGGAGATAAAGTGACGAGTGACAGTAATGTGTGCGCCACAGTTGCTAAGCTCACTGTGTGCTGAAGATGATCAGTGGGAACTTTCTGGACTGTCTCTTCTGCCGTTTCAGCAGAGTCCAGACGTAAGTGCACTATTCTGCTGCTGCTCACAAAGAGCAGGCACAGGAGATATTGGATTCAATTGGACTTTCAGGTAGGAAAGTGAGGGGTGACAGCAAAGTGTGTGACACAGTTTGAAAGCTCACTCTGTCCTGAAGATGCCCAGCCGGAGCTCCCCCTCCTGGCCCTTCGGCTGTGGGAGCAGAGTCCAAGCGCTCGTGTTCACCTGTCACGGCTGCTCTTGAAACGACACAGGGCACCAGAAACGCTGGATTCAAATGCACTTTTAGGAGATAAGGTGAGGAGTGACAACAATGTGTGTGTCACAGTTGTAAAGTTCAGTGTGTGGTGAAGAACCGCAACAGCAGCTTTCTGGACGGTCCCTTCCACTCTCTTAGATTCCACACATTCCTGCTCTAACCACTGTGCTGCTCGCAGCAGAGAGCTGGAAACAGAGCTGTTGGATTCAAGTGAACTTTTAGGAGAAACAGTGAAAAGAGACAGCAATGTTTGTGTCACAGTTGCAAAGGTGACTGTGTGCTGTAGATGATCAGCAGGAGCTTTTTTGCATGGCTCTTCTGCTGTTTTAGCACAGTCTAAACGTTCCTGCTCTTCTGTCTCTGTTGCTGCTCAGCAGAGAGCGGGCACAGAGATGTTGGATTCAATTGGTCTTTCAGGCAGGCAAGGGGGGACTGACTGCAATGTGTGTTTCAGAGTTGCAAAGGTCGCTGTGCGCTGAAGATGATCAGCAGGAACATTTTGTTCTGGCACTTCTGCTCTTTTAGCAGAGTCTAAACGTTCCTGCTCTACTCTCTCTGCTGCTGCACAGCAGAGAATGGCACAGAGATTTTGGATTCAAGTGGTCTTTGAGGTAGGAAAGAGAGGAGCGACAGCAATATATGTTTCACAGTTGCAAAGCTGACTGCGTGCTGAAGATGCCCAGCCGGAGCTTACCCTGCTGGCTCTTCGGCTGTGGGAGCAGAGTCCAAGCGCTCGTGCTCGCCTGTCACGGCTGCTCTTGAAACGACAGAGGGCAGAAGAAACGTTGGATTCAAATGCACTTTTAGGAGATAAAGTGAGGAGTGACAACAATGTGTGTGTCACAGTTGTAAAGTTCAGTGTGTGGTATAGAAGCACAACAGCAGCTTTCTGGACTGTCTCTTCCACTGTCTTTGATTCCACACATTCCTGCTCTACTCAATGTGCTGCTCACAGCAGAGAGCTGGAAACAGAGTTGTTGGGTTCAAGTGAACTTTTAGGAGAAACAGTGAAAAGTGACAGCAATGTTTGTGTCACAGTTGCAAAGGAGACTGCGTGCTATAGATGATCAGCAGGAGCTTTTTTGCATGGCTCTTCTGCTGTTTTAGCACAGTCTAAACGTTCCTGCTCTACTGTCTCTGTTGCTGCTCTGCTGAGAGCGGGCACAGAGATGTTGGATTCCATCGGTCTTTCAGGCAGGAAAGGGAGGAGTGGCAGCAATGCGTGTTTCAGAGTTGCAAAGCTCGCTGTGCGCTGCAGATTATCAGCAGAATGTTTTGGGCCTGGCTCTTCTGCTGTTTTAGCACAGTCTAAACGTTCCTGCTCTACTCTGCTGCTGCTCAGAGAGAGCGGGCAGTGGAGAGGTTGCATTCAAATGGACTTTTAGGAGATAAAGTGACGAGTGACAGTAATGTGTGCGCCACAGTTGCTAAGCTCACTGTGTGCTGAAGATGATCAGTGGGAACTTTCTGGACTGTCTCTTCTGCCGTTTCAGCAGAGTCCAGACGTAAGTGCACTATTCTGCTGCTGCTCACAAAGAGCAGGCACAGGAGATATTGGATTCAATTGGACTTTCAGGTAGGAAAGTGAGGGGTGACAGCAAAGTGTGTGACACAGTTTGAAAGCTCACTCTGTCCTGAAGATGCCCAGCCGGAGCTCCCCCTCCTGGCCCTTCGGCTGTGGGAGCAGAGTCCAAGCGCTCGTGTTCACCTGTCACGGCTGCTCTTGAAACGACACAGGGCACCAGAAACGCTGGATTCAAATGCACTTTTAGGAGATAAGGTGAGGAGTGACAACAATGTGTGTGTCACAGTCGTAAAGTTCAGTGTGTGGTGAAGAAGCGCAACAGCAGCTTTCTGGACGGTCCCTTCCACTCTCTTAGATTCCACACATTCCTGCTCTAACCACTGTGCTGCTCGCAGCAGAGAGCTGGAAACAGAGCTGTTGGATTCAAGTGAACTTTTAGGAGAAACAGTGAAAAGAGACAGCAATGTTTGTGTCACAGTTGCAAAGGTGACTGTGTGCTGTAGATGATCAGCAGGAGCTTTTTTGCATGGCTCTTCTGCTGTTTTAGCACAGTCTAAACGTTCCTGCTCTTCTGTCTCTGTTGCTGCTCAGCTGAGAGCGGGCACAGAGATGTTGGATTCAATTGGTCTTTCAGGCAGGCAAGGGGGGACTGACTGCAATGTGTGTTTCAGAGTTGCAAAGGTCGCTGTGCGCTGAAGATGATCAGCAGGAACATTTTGTTCTGGCACTTCTGCTCTTTTAGCAGAGTCTAAACGTTCCTGCTCTACTCTCTCTGCTGCTGCACAGCAGAGAATGGCACAGAGATTTTGGATTCTAGTGGTCTTTGAGGTAGGAAAGAGAGGAGCGACAGCAATATATGTTTCACAGTTGCAAAGCTGACTGCGTGCTGAAGATGCCCAGCCGGAGCTTACCCTGCTGGCTCTTCGGCTGTGGGAGCAGAGTCCAAGCGCTCGTGCTCGCCTGTCACGGCTGCTCTTGAAACGACAGAGGGCAGAAGAAACGTTGGATTCAAATGCACTTTTAGGAGATAAAGTGAGGAGTGACAACAATGTGTGTGTCACAGTTGTAAAGTTCAGTGTGTGGTATAGAAGCACAACAGCAGCTTTCTGGACTGTCTCTTCCACTGTCTTTGATTCCACACATTCCTGCTCTAACCACTGTGCTGCTCGCAGCAGAGAGCTGGAAACAGAGTTGTTGGGTTCAAGTGAACTTTTAGGAGAAACAGTGAAAAGAGACAGCAATGTTTGTGTCACAGTTGCAAAGGAGACTGCGTGCTATAGATGATCAGCAGGAGCTTTTTTGCATGGCTCTTCTGCTGTTTTAGCACAGTCTAAACGTTCCTGCTCTTCTGTCTCTGTTGCTGCTCAGCTGAGAGCGGGCACAGAGATGTTGGATTCCATCGGTCTTTCAGGCAGGAAAGGGAGGAGTGGTAGCAATGCGTGTTTCAGAGTTGCAAAGCTCGCTGTGCGCTGCAGATTATCAGCAGAATGTTTTGGGCCTGGCTCTTCTGCTGTTTTAGCACAGTCTAAACGTTCCTGCTCTACTCTGCTGCTGCTCAGAGAGAGCGGGCAGTGGAGAGGTTGCATTCAAATGGACTTTTAGGAGATAAAGTGACGAGTGACAGTAATGTGTGCGCCACAGTTGCTAAGCTCACTGTGTGCTGAAGATGATCAGTGGGAACTTTCTGGACTGTCTCTTCTGCCGTTTCAGCAGAGTCCAGACGTAAGTGCACTATTCTGCTGCTGCTCACAAAGAGCAGGCACAGGAGATATTGGATTCAATTGGACTTTCAGGTAGGAAAGTGAGGGGTGACAGCAAAGTGTGTGACACAGTTTGAAAGCTCACTCTGTCCTGAAGATGCCCAGCCGGAGCTCCCCCTCCTGGCCCTTCGGCTGTGGGAGCAGAGTCCAAGCGCTCGTGTTCACCTGTCACGGCTGCTCTTGAAACGACACAGGGCACCAGAAACGCTGGATTCAAATGCACTTTTAGGAGATAAGGTGAGGAGTGACAACAATGTGTGTGTCACAGTCGTAAAGTTCAGTGTGTGGTGAAGAAGCGCAACAGCAGCTTTCTGGACGGTCCCTTCCACTCTCTTAGATTCCACACATTCCTGCTCTAACCACTGTGCTGCTCGCAGCAGAGAGCTGGAAACAGAGCTGTTGGATTCAAGTGAACTTTTAGGAGAAACAGTGAAAAGAGACAGCAATGTTTGTGTCACAGTTGCAAAGGTGACTGTGTGCTGTAGATGATCAGCAGGAGCTTTTTTGCATGGCTCTTCTGCTGTTTTAGCACAGTCTAAACGTTCCTGCTCTTCTGTCTCTGTTGCTGCTCAGCTGAGAGCGGGCACAGAGATGTTGGATTCAATTGGTCTTTCAGGCAGGCAAGGGGGGACTGACTGCAATGTGTGTTTCAGAGTTGCAAAGGTCGCTGTGCGCTGAAGATGATCAGCAGGAACATTTTGTTCTGGCACTTCTGCTCTTTTAGCAGAGTCTAAACGTTCCTGCTCTACTCTCTCTGCTGCTGCACAGCAGAGAATGGCACAGAGATTTTGGATTCTAGTGGTCTTTGAGGTAGGAAAGAGAGGAGCGACAGCAATATATGTTTCACAGTTGCAAAGCTGACTGCGTGCTGAAGATGCCCAGCCGGAGCTTACCCTGCTGGCTCTTCGGCTGTGGGAGCAGAGTCCAAGCGCTCGTGCTCGCCTGTCACGGCTGCTCTTGAAACGACAGAGGGCAGAAGAAACGTTGGATTCAAATGCACTTTTAGGAGATAAAGTGAGGAGTGACAACAATGTGTGTGTCACAGTTGTAAAGTTCAGTGTGTGGTATAGAAGCACAACAGCAGCTTTCTGGACTGTCTCTTCCACTGTCTTTGATTCCACACATTCCTGCTCTACTCAATGTGCTGCTCACAGCAGAGAGCTGGAAACAGAGTTGTTGGGTTCAAGTGAACTTTTAGGAGAAACAGTGAAAAGTGACAGCAATGTTTGTGTCACAGTTGCAAAGGAGACTGCGTGCTATAGATGATCAGCAGGAGCTTTTTTGCATGGCTCTTCTGCTGTTTTAGCACAGTCTAAACGTTCCTGCTCTACTGTCTCTGTTGCTGCTCTGCTGAGAGCGGGCACAGAGATGTTGGATTCCATCGGTCTTTCAGGCAGGAAAGGGAGGAGTGGCAGCAATGCGTGTTTCAGAGTTGCAAAGCTCGCTGTGCGCTGCAGATTATCAGCAGAATGTTTTGGGCCTGGCTCTTCTGCTGTTTTAGCACAGTCTAAACGTTCCTGCTCTACTCTGCTGCTGCTCAGAGAGAGCGGGCAGTGGAGAGGTTGCATTCAAATGGACTTTTAGGAGATAAAGTGACGAGTGACAGTAATGTGTGCGCCACAGTTGCTAAGCTCACTGTGTGTTGAAGATGATCAGTGGGAACTTTCTGGACTGTCTCTTCTGCCGTTTCAGCAGAGTCCAGACGTAAGTGCACTATTCTGCTGCTGCTCACAAAGAGCAGGCACAGGAGATATTGGATTCAATTGGACTTTCAGGTAGGAAAGTGAGGGGTGACAGCAAAGTGTGTGACACAGTTTGAAAGCTCACTCTGTCCTGAAGATGCCCAGACGGAGCTCCCCCTCCTGGCCCTTCGGCTGTGGGAGCAGAGTCCAAGCGCTCGTGTTCACCTGTCACGGCTGCTCTTGAAACGACACAGGGCACCAGAAACGCTGGATTCAAATGCACTTTTAGGAGATAAGGTGAGGAGTGACAACAATGTGTGTGTCACAGTCGTAAAGTTCAGTGTGTGGTGAAGAACCGCAACAGCAGCTTTCTGGACGGTCCCTTCCACTCTCTTAGATTCCACACATTCCTGCTCTAACCACTGTGCTGCTCGCAGCAGAGAGCTGGAAACAGAGCTGTTGGATTCAAGTGAACTTTTAGGAGAAACAGTGAAAAGAGACAGCAATGTTTGTGTCACAGTTGCAAAGGTGACTGTGTGCTGTAGATGATCAGCAGGAGCTTTTTTGCATGGCTCTTCTGCTGTTTTAGCACAGTCTAAACGTTCCTGCTCTTCTGTCTCTGTTGCTGCTCAGCAGAGAGCGGGCACAGAGATGTTGGATTCAATTGGTCTTTCAGGCAGGCAAGGGGGGACTGACTGCAATGTGTGTTTCAGAGTTGCAAAGGTCGCTGTGCGCTGAAGATGATCAGCAGGAACATTTTGTTCTGGCACTTCTGCTCTTTTAGCAGAGTCTAAACGTTCCTGCTCTACTCTCTCTGCTGCTGCACAGCAGAGAATGGCACAGAGATTTTGGATTCAAGTGGTCTTTGAGGTAGGAAAGAGAGGAGCGACAGCAATATATGTTTCACAGTTGCAAAGCTGACTGCGTGCTGAAGATGCCCAGCCGGAGCTTACCCTGCTGGCTCTTCGGCTGTGGGAGCAGAGTCCAAGCGCTCGTGCTCGCCTGTCACGGCTGCTCTTGAAACGACAGAGGGCACCAGAAACGTTGGATTCAAATGCACTTTTAGGAGATAAAGTGAGGAGTAACAACAATGTGTGTGTCACAGTTGTAAAGTTCAGTGTGTGGTATAGAAGCACAACAGCAGCTTTCTGGACTGTCTCTTCCACTGTCTTTGATTCCACACATTCCTGCTCTACTCAATGTGCTGCTCACAGCAGAGAGCTGGAAACAGAGTTGTTGGGTTCAAGTGAACTTTTAGGAGAAACAGTGAAAAGTGACAGCAATGTTTGTGTCACAGTTGCAAAGGAGACTGCGTGCTATAGATGATCAGCAGGAGCTTTTTTGCATGGCTCTTCTGCTGTTTTAGCACAGTCTAAACGTTCCTGCTCTACTGTCTCTGTTGCTGCTCAGCTGAGAGCGGGCACAGAGATGTTGGATTCAATCGGTCTTTCAGGCAGGAAAGGGAGGAGTGGCAGCAATGCGTGTTTCAGAGTTGCAAAGCTCGCTGTGCGCTGCAGATTATCAGCAGAATGTTTTGGGCCTGGCTCTTCTGCTGTTTTAGCACAGTCTAAACGTTCCTGCTCTACTCTGCTGCTGCTCAGAGAGAGCGGGCAGTGGAGCGGTTGCATTCAAATGGACTTTTAGGAGATAAAGTGACGAGTGACAGTAATGTGTGCGCCACAGTTGCTAAGCTCACTGTGTGCTGAAGATGATCAGTGGGAACTTTCTGGACTGTCTCTTCTGCCGTTTCAGCAGAGTCCAGACGTAAGTGCACTATTCTGCTGCTGCTCACAAAGAGCAGGCACAGGAGATGTTGGATTCAATTGGACTTTCAGGTAGGAAAGTGAGGGGTGACAGCAAAGTGTGTGACACAGTTTGAAAGCTCACTCTGTCCTGAAGATGCCCAGCCGGAGCTCCCCCTCCTGGCCCTTCGGCTGTGGGAGCAGAGTCCAAGCGCTCGTGTTCACCTGTCACGGCTGCTCTTGAAACGACACAGGGCACCAGAAACGCTGGATTCAAATGCACTTTTAGGAGATAAGGTGAGGAGTGACAACAATGTGTGTGTCACAGTTGTAAAGTTCAGTGTGTGGTGAAGAAGCGCAACAGCAGCTTTCTGGACGGTCCCTTCCACTCTCTTAGATTCCACACATTCCTGCTCTAACCACTGTGCTGCTCGCAGCAGAGAGCTGGAAACAGAGCTGTTGGATTCAAGTGAACTTTTAGGAGAAACAGTGAAAAGAGACAGCAATGTTTGTGTCACAGTTGCAAAGGTGACTGTGTGCTGTAGATGATCAGCAGGAGCTTTTTTGCATGGCTCTTCTGCTGTTTTAGCACAGTCTAAACGTTCCTGCTCTTCTGTCTCTGTTGCTGCTCAGCAGAGAGCGGGCACAGAGATGTTGGATTCAATTGGTCTTTCAGGCAGGCAAGGGGGGACTGACTGCAATGTGTGTTTCAGAGTTGCAAAGGTCGCTGTGCGCTGAAGATGATCAGCAGGAACATTTTGTTCTGGCACTTCTGCTCTTTTAGCAGAGTCTAAACGTTCCTGCTCTACTCTCTCTGCTGCTGCACAGCAGAGAATGGCACAGAGATTTTGGATTCAAGTGGTCTTTGAGGTAGGAAAGAGAGGAGCGACAGCAATATATGTTTCACAGTTGCAAAGCTGACTGCGTGCTGAAGATGCCCAGCCGGAGCTTACCCTGCTGGCTCTTCGGCTGTGGGAGCAGAGTCCAAGCGCTCGTGCTCGCCTGTCACGGCTGCTCTTGAAACGACAGAGGGCAGAAGAAACGTTGGATTCAAATGCACTTTTAGGAGATAAAGTGAGGAGTAACTACAATGTGTGTGTCACAGTTGTAAAGTTCAGTGTGTGGTATAGAAGCACAACAGCAGCTTTCTGGACTGTCTCTTCCACTGTCTTTGATTCCACACATTCCTGCTCTACTCAATGGGCTGCTCACAGCAGAGAGCTGGAAACAGAGTTGTTGGGTTCAAGTGAACTTTTAGGAGAAACAGTGAAAAGTGACAGCAATGTTTGTGTCACAGTTGCAAAGGAGACTGCGTGCTATAGATGATCAGCAGGAGCTTTTTTGCATGGCTCTTCTGCTGTTTTAGCACAGTCTAAACGTTCCTGCTCTACTGTCTCTGTTGCTGCTCAGCTGAGAGCGGGCACAGAGATGTTGGATTCAATCGGTCTTTCAGGCAGGAAAGGGAGGAGTGGCAGCAATGCGTGTTTCAGAGTTGCAAAGCTCGCTGTGCGCTGCAGATTATCAGCAGAATGTTTTGGGCCTGGCTCTTCTGCTGTTTTAGCACAGTCTAAACGTTCCTGCTCTACTCTGCTGCTGCTCAGAGAGAGCGGGCAGTGGAGAGGTTGCATTCAAATGGACTTTTAGGAGATAAAGTGACGAGTGACAGTAATGTGTGCGCCACAGTTGCTAAGCTCACTGTGTGCTGAAGATGATCAGTGGGAACTTTCTGGACTGTCTCTTCTGCCGTTTCAGCAGAGTCCAGACGTAAGTGCACTATTCTGCTGCTGCTCACAAAGAGCAGGCACAGGAGATGTTGGATTCAATTGGACTTTCAGGTAGGAAAGTGAGGGGTGACAGCAAAGTGTGTGACACAGTTTGAAAGCTCACTCTGTCCTGAAGATGCCCAGCCGGAGCTCCCCCTCCTGGCCCTTCGGCTGTGGGAGCAGAGTCCAAGCGCTCGTGTTCACCTGTCACGGCTGCTCTTGAAACGACACAGGGCACCAGAAACGCTGGATTCAAATGCACTTTTAGGAGATAAGGTGAGGAGTGACAACAATGTGTGTGTCACAGTCGTAAAGTTCAGTGTGTGGTGAAGAACCGCAACAGCAGCTTTCTGGACGGTCCCTTCCACTCTCTTAGATTCCACACATTCCTGCTCTAACCACTGTGCTGCTCGCAGCAGAGAGCTGGAAACAGAGCTGTTGGATTCAAGTGAACTTTTAGGAGAAACAGTGAAAAGAGACAGCAATGTTTGTGTCACAGTTGCAAAGGTGACTGTGTGCTGTAGATGATCAGCAGGAGCTTTTTTGCATGGCTCTTCTGCTGTTTTAGCACAGTCTAAACGTTCCTGCTCTTCTGCCTCTGTTGCTGCTCAGCAGAGAGCGGGCACAGAGATGTTGGATTCAATTGGTCTTTCAGGCAGGCAAGGGGGGACTGACTGCAATGTGTGTTTCAGAGTTGCAAAGGTCGCTGTGCGCTGAAGATGATCAGCAGGAACATTTTGTTCTGGCACTTCTGCTCTTTTAGCAGAGTCTAAACGTTCCTGCTCTACTCTCTCTGCTGCTGCACAGCAGAGAATGGCACAGAGATTTTGGATTCAAGTGGTCTTTGAGGTAGGAAAGAGAGGAGCGACAGCAATATATGTTTCACAGTTGCAAAGCTGACTGCGTGCTGAAGATGCCCAGCCGGAGCTTACCCTGCTGGCTCTTCGGCTGTGGGAGCAGAGTCCAAGCGCTCGTGCTCGCCTGTCACGGCTGCTCTTGAAACGACAGAGGGCAGAAGAAACGTTGGATTCAAATGCACTTTTAGGAGATAAAGTGAGGAGTGACAACAATGTGTGTGTCACAGTTGTAAAGTTCAGTGTGTGGTATAGAAGCACAACAGCAGCTTTCTGGACTGTCTCTTCCACTGTCTTTGATTCCACACATTCCTGCTCTACTCAATGTGCTGCTCACAGCAGAGAGCTGGAAACAGAGTTGTTGGGTTCAAGTGAACTTTTAGGAGAAACAGTGAAAAGTGACAGCAATGTTTGTGTCACAGTTGCAAAGGAGACTGCGTGCTATAGATGATCAGCAGGAGCTTTTTTGCATGGCTCTTCTGCTGTTTTAGCACAGTCTAAACGTTCCTGCTCTACTGTCTCTGTTGCTGCTCTGCTGAGAGCGGGCACAGAGATGTTGGATTCAATCGGTCTTTCAGGCAGGAAAGGGAGGAGTGGCAGCAATGCGTGTTTCAGAGTTGCAAAGCTCGCTGTGCGCTGCAGATTATCAGCAGAATGTTTTGGGCCTGGCTCTTCTGCTGTTTTAGCACAGTCTAAACGTTCCTGCTCTACTCTGCTGCTGCTCAGAGAGAGCGGGCAGTGGAGAGGTTGCATTCAAATGGACTTTTAGGAGATAAAGTGACGAGTGACAGTAATGTGTGCGCCACAGTTGCTAAGCTCACTGTGTGCTGAAGATGATCAGTGGGAACTTTCTGGACTGTCTCTTCTGCCGTTTCAGCAGAGTCCAGACGTAAGTGCACTATTCTGCTGCTGCTCACAAAGAGCAGGCACAGGAGATATTGGATTCAATTGGACTTTCAGGTAGGAAAGTGAGGGGTGACAGCAAAGTGTGTGACACAGTTTGAAAGCTCACTCTGTCCTGAAGATGCCCAGCCGGAGCTCCCCCTCCTGGCCCTTCGGCTGTGGGAGCAGAGTCCAAGCGCTCGTGTTCACCTGTCACGGCTGCTCTTGAAACGACACAGGGCACCAGAAACGCTGGATTCAAATGCACTTTTAGGAGATAAGGTGAGGAGTGACAACAATGTGTGTGTCACAGTCGTAAAGTTCAGTGTGTGGTGAAGAAGCGCAACAGCAGCTTTCTGGACGGTCCCTTCCACTCTCTTAGATTCCACACATTCCTGCTCTAACCACTGTGCTGCTCGCAGCAGAGAGCTGGAAACAGAGCTGTTGGATTCAAGTGAACTTTTAGGAGAAACAGTGAAAAGAGACAGCAATGTTTGTGTCACCGTTGCAAAGGTGACTGTGTGCTGTAGATGATCAGCAGGAGCTTTTTTGCATGGCTCTTCTGCTGTTTTAGCACAGTCTAAACGTTCCTGCTCTTCTGTCTCTGTTGCTGCTCAGCAGAGAGCGGGCACAGAGATGTTGGATTCAATTGGTCTTTCAGGCAGGCAAGGGGGGACTGACTGCAATGTGTGTTTCAGAGTTGCAAAGGTCGCTGTGCGCTGAAGATGATCAGCAGGAACATTTTGTTCTGGCACTTCTGCTCTTTTAGCAGAGTCTAAACGTTCCTGCTCTACTCTCTCTGCTGCTGCACAGCAGAGAATGGCACAGAGATTTTGGATTCAAGTGGTCTTTGAGGTAGGAAAGAGAGGAGCGACAGCAATATATGTTTCACAGTTGCAAAGCTGACTGCGTGCTGAAGATGCCCAGCCGGAGCTTACCCTGCTGGCTCTTCGGCTGTGGGAGCAGAGTCCAAGCGCTCGTGCTCGCCTGTCACGGCTGCTCTTGAAACGACAGAGGGCAGAAGAAACGTTGGATTCAAATGCACTTTTAGGAGATAAAGTGAGGAGTAACAACAATGTGTGTGTCACAGTTGTAAAGTTCAGTGTGTGGTATAGAAGCACAACAGCAGCTTTCTGGACTGTCTCTTCCACTGTCTTTGATTCCACACATTCCTGCTCTACTCAATGTGCTGCTCACAGCAGAGAGCTGGAAACAGAGTTGTTGGGTTCAAGTGAACTTTTAGGAGAAACAGTGAAAAGTGACAGCAATGTTTGTGTCACAGTTGCAAAGGAGACTGCGTGCTATAGATGATCAGCAGGAGCTTTTTTGCATGGCTCTTCTGCTGTTTTAGCACAGTCTAAACGTTCCTGCTCTACTGTCTCTGTTGCTGCTCAGCTGAGAGCGGGCACAGAGATGTTGGATTCAATCGGTCTTTCAGGCAGGAAAGGGAGGAGTGGCAGCAATGCGTGTTTCAGAGTTGCAAAGCTCGCTGTGCGCTGCAGATTATCAGCAGAATGTTTTGGGCCTGGCTCTTCTGCTGTTTTAGCACAGTCTAAACGTTCCTGCTCTACTCTGCTGCTGCTCAGAGAGAGCGGGCAGTGGAGCGGTTGCATTCAAATGGACTTTTAGGAGATAAAGTGACGAGTGACAGTAATGTGTGCGCCACAGTTGCTAAGCTCACTGTGTGCTGAAGATGATCAGTGGGAACTTTCTGGACTGTCTCTTCTGCCGTTTCAGCAGAGTCCAGACGTAAGTGCACTATTCTGCTGCTGCTCACAAAGAGCAGGCACAGGAGATGTTGGATTCAATTGGACTTTCAGGTAGGAAAGTGAGGGGTGACAGCAAAGTGTGTGACACAGTTTGAAAGCTCACTCTGTCCTGAAGATGCCCAGCCGGAGCTCCCCCTCCTGGCCCTTCGGCTGTGGGAGCAGAGTCCAAGCGCTCGTGTTCACCTGTCACGGCTGCTCTTGAAACGACACAGGGCACCAGAAACGCTGGATTCAAATGCACTTTTAGGAGATAAGGTGAGGAGTGACAACAATGTGTGTGTCACAGTTGTAAAGTTCAGTGTGTGGTGAAGAAGCGCAACAGCAGCTTTCTGGACGGTCCCTTCCACTCTCTTAGATTCCACACATTCCTGCTCTAACCACTGTGCTGCTCGCAGCAGAGAGCTGGAAACAGAGCTGTTGGATTCAAGTGAACTTTTAGGAGAAACAGTGAAAAGAGACAGCAATGTTTGTGTCACAGTTGCAAAGGTGACTGTGTGCTGTAGATGATCAGCAGGAGCTTTTTTGCATGGCTCTTCTGCTGTTTTAGCACAGTCTAAACGTTCCTGCTCTTCTGTCTCTGTTGCTGCTCAGCAGAGAGCGGGCACAGAGATGTTGGATTCAATTGGTCTTTCAGGCAGGCAAGGGGGGACTGACTGCAATGTGTGTTTCAGAGTTGCAAAGGTCGCTGTGCGCTGAAGATGATCAGCAGGAACATTTTGTTCTGGCACTTCTGCTCTTTTAGCAGAGTCTAAACGTTCCTGCTCTACTCTCTCTGCTGCTGCACAGCAGAGAATGGCACAGAGATTTTGGATTCAAGTGGTCTTTGAGGTAGGAAAGAGAGGAGCGACAGCAATATATGTTTCACAGTTGCAAAGCTGACTGCGTGCTGAAGATGCCCAGCCGGAGCTTACCCTGCTGGCTCTTCGGCTGTGGGAGCAGAGTCCAAGCGCTCGTGCTCGCCTGTCACGGCTGCTCTTGAAACGACAGAGGGCAGAAGAAACGTTGGATTCAAATGCACTTTTAGGAGATAAAGTGAGGAGTAACTACAATGTGTGTGTCACAGTTGTAAAGTTCAGTGTGTGGTATAGAAGCACAACAGCAGCTTTCTGGACTGTCTCTTCCACTGTCTTTGATTCCACACATTCCTGCTCTACTCAATGGGCTGCTCACAGCAGAGAGCTGGAAACAGAGTTGTTGGGTTCAAGTGAACTTTTAGGAGAAACAGTGAAAAGTGACAGCAATGTTTGTGTCACAGTTGCAAAGGAGACTGCGTGCTATAGATGATCAGCAGGAGCTTTTTTGCATGGCTCTTCTGCTGTTTTAGCACAGTCTAAACGTTCCTGCTCTACTGTCTCTGTTGCTGCTCAGCTGAGAGCGGGCACAGAGATGTTGGATTCAATCGGTCTTTCAGGCAGGAAAGGGAGGAGTGGCAGCAATGCGTGTTTCAGAGTTGCAAAGCTCGCTGTGCGCTGCAGATTATCAGCAGAATGTTTTGGGCCTGGCTCTTCTGCTGTTTTAGCACAGTCTAAACGTTCCTGCTCTACTCTGCTGCTGCTCAGAGAGAGCGGGCAGTGGAGAGGTTGCATTCAAATGGACTTTTAGGAGATAAAGTGACGAGTGACAGTAATGTGTGCGCCACAGTTGCTAAGCTCACTGTGTGCTGAAGATGATCAGTGGGAACTTTCTGGACTGTCTCTTCTGCCGTTTCAGCAGAGTCCAGACGTAAGTGCACTATTCTGCTGCTGCTCACAAAGAGCAGGCACAGGAGATGTTGGATTCAATTGGACTTTCAGGTAGGAAAGTGAGGGGTGACAGCAAAGTGTGTGACACAGTTTGAAAGCTCACTCTGTCCTGAAGATGCCCAGCCGGAGCTCCCCCTCCTGGCCCTTCGGCTGTGGGAGCAGAGTCCAAGCGCTCGTGTTCACCTGTCACGGCTGCTCTTGAAACGACACAGGGCACCAGAAACGCTGGATTCAAATGCACTTTTAGGAGATAAGGTGAGGAGTGACAACAATGTGTGTGTCACAGTTGTAAAGTTCAGTGTGTGGTGAAGAAGCGCAACAGCAGCTTTCTGGACGGTCCCTTCCACTCTCTTAGATTCCACACATTCCTGCTCTAACCACTGTGCTGCTCGCAGCAGAGAGCTGGAAACAGAGCTGTTGGATTCAAGTGAACTTTTAGGAGAAACAGTGAAAAGAGACAGCAATGTTTGTGTCACCGTTGCAAAGGTGACTGTGTGCTGTAGATGATCAGCAGGAGCTTTTTTGCATGGCTCTTCTGCTGTTTTAGCACAGTCTAAACGTTCCTGCTCTTCTGTCTCTGTTGCTGCTCAGCAGAGAGCGGGCACAGAGATGTTGGATTCAATTGGTCTTTCAGGCAGGCAAGGGGGGACTGACTGCAATGTGTGTTTCAGAGTTGCAAAGGTCGCTGTGCGCTGAAGATGATCAGCAGGAACATTTTGTTCTGGCACTTCTGCTCTTTTAGCAGAGTCTAAACGTTCCTGCTCTACTCTCTCTGCTGCTGCACAGCAGAGAATGGCACAGAGATTTTGGATTCAAGTGGTCTTTGAGGTAGGAAAGAGAGGAGCGACAGCAATATATGTTTCACAGTTGCAAAGCTGACTGCGTGCTGAAGATGCCCAGCCGGAGCTTACCCTGCTGGCTCTTCGGCTGTGGGAGCAGAGTCCAAGCGCTCGTGCTCGCCTGTCACGGCTGCTCTTGAAACGACAGAGGGCAGAAGAAACGTTGGATTCAAATGCACTTTTAGGAGATAAAGTGAGGAGTAACTACAATGTGTGTGTCACAGTTGTAAAGTTCAGTGTGTGGTATAGAAGCACAACAGCAGCTTTCTGGACTGTCTCTTCCACTGTCTTTGATTCCACACATTCCTGCTCTACTCAATGTGCTGCTCACAGCAGAGAGCTGGAAACAGAGTTGTTGGGTTCAAGTGAACTTTTAGGAGAAACAGTGAAAAGTGACAGCAATGTTTGTGTCACAGTTGCAAAGGAGACTGCGTGCTATAGATGATCAGCAGGAGCTTTTTTGCATGGCTCTTCTGCTGTTTTAGCACAGTCTAAACGTTCCTGCTCTACTGTCTCTGTTGCTGCTCAGCTGAGAGCGGGCACAGAGATGTTGGATTCAATCGGTCTTTCAGGCAGGAAAGGGAGGAGTGGCAGCAATGCGTGTTTCAGAGTTGCAAAGCTCGCTGTGCGCTGCAGATTATCAGCAGAATGTTTTGGGCCTGGCTCTTCTGCTGTTTTAGCACAGTCTAAACGTTCCTGCTCTACTCTGCTGCTGCTCAGAGAGAGCGGGCAGTGGAGAGGTTGCATTCAAATGGACTTTTAGGAGATAAAGTGACGAGTGACAGTAATGTGTGCGCCACAGTTGCTAAGCTCACTGTGTGCTGAAGATGATCAGTGGGAACTTTCTGGACTGTCTCTTCTGCCGTTTCAGCAGAGTCCAGACGTAAGTGCACTATTCTGCTGCTGCTCACAAAGAGCAGGCACAGGAGATGTTGGATTCAATTGGACTTTCAGGTAGGAAAGTGAGGGGTGACAGCAAAGTGTGTGACACAGTTTGAAAGCTCACTCTGTCCTGAAGATGCCCAGCCGGAGCTCCCCCTCCTGGCCCTTCGGCTGTGGGAGCAGAGTCCAAGCGCTCGTGTTCACCTGTCACGGCTGCTCTTGAAACGACACAGGGCACCAGAAACGCTGGATTCAAATGCACTTTTAGGAGATAAGGTGAGGAGTGACAACAATGTGTGTGTCACAGTTGTAAAGTTCAGTGTGTGGTGAAGAAGCGCAACAGCAGCTTTCTGGACGGTCCCTTCCACTCTCTTAGATTCCACACATTCCTGCTCTAACCACTGTGCTGCTCGCAGCAGAGAGCTGGAAACAGAGCTGTTGGATTCAAGTGAACTTTTAGGAGAAACAGTGAAAAGAGACAGCAATGTTTGTGTCACCGTTGCAAAGGTGACTGTGTGCTGTAGATGATCAGCAGGAGCTTTTTTGCATGGCTCTTCTGCTGTTTTAGCACAGTCTAAACGTTCCTGCTCTTCTGTCTCTGTTGCTGCTCAGCAGAGAGCGGGCACAGAGATGTTGGATTCAATTGGTCTTTCAGGCAGGCAAGGGGGGACTGACTGCAATGTGTGTTTCAGAGTTGCAAAGGTCGCTGTGCGCTGAAGATGATCAGCAGGAACATTTTGTTCTGGCACTTCTGCTCTTTTAGCAGAGTCTAAACGTTCCTGCTCTACTCTCTCTGCTGCTGCACAGCAGAGAATGGCACAGAGATTTTGGATTCAAGTGGTCTTTGAGGTAGGAAAGAGAGGAGCGACAGCAATATATGTTTCACAGTTGCAAAGCTGACTGCGTGCTGAAGATGCCCAGCCGGAGCTTACCCTGCTGGCTCTTCGGCTGTGGGAGCAGAGTCCAAGCGCTCGTGCTCGCCTGTCACGGCTGCTCTTGAAACGACAGAGGGCAGAAGAAACGTTGGATTCAAATGCACTTTTAGGAGATAAAGTGAGGAGTAACAACAATGTGTGTGTCACAGTTGTAAAGTTCAGTGTGTGGTATAGAAGCACAACAGCAGCTTTCTGGACTGTCTCTTCCACTGTCTTTGATTCCACACATTCCTGCTCTACTCAATGTGCTGCTCACAGCAGAGAGCTGGAAACAGAGTTGTTGGGTTCAAGTGAACTTTTAGGAGAAACAGTGAAAAGTGACAGCAATGTTTGTGTCACAGTTGCAAAGGAGACTGCGTGCTATAGATGATCAGCAGGAGCTTTTTTGCATGGCTCTTCTGCTGTTTTAGCACAGTCTAAACGTTCCTGCTCTACTGTCTCTGTTGCTGCTCAGCTGAGAGCGGGCACAGAGATGTTGGATTCAATCGGTCTTTCAGGCAGGAAAGGGAGGAGTGGCAGCAATGCGTGTTTCAGAGTTGCAAAGCTCGCTGTGCGCTGCAGATTATCAGCAGAATGTTTTGGGCCTGGCTCTTCTGCTGTTTTAGCACAGTCTAAACGTTCCTGCTCTACTCTGCTGCTGCTCAGAGAGAGCGGGCAGTGGAGAGGTTGCATTCAAATGGACTTTTAGGAGATAAAGTGACGAGTGACAGTAATGTGTGCGCCACAGTTGCTAAGCTCACTGTGTGCTGAAGATGATCAGTGGGAACTTTCTGGACTGTCTCTTCTGCCGTTTCAGCAGAGTCCAGACGTAAGTGCACTATTCTGCTGCTGCTCACAAAGAGCAGGCACAGGAGATGTTGGATTCAATTGGACTTTCAGGTAGGAAAGTGAGGGGTGACAGCAAAGTGTGTGACACAGTTTGAAAGCTCACTCTGTCCTGAAGATGCCCAGCCGGAGCTCCCCCTCCTGGCCCTTCGGCTGTGGGAGCAGAGTCCAAGCGCTCGTGTTCACCTGTCACGGCTGCTCTTGAAACGACACAGGGCACCAGAAACGCTGGATTCAAATGCACTTTTAGGAGATAAGGTGAGGAGTGACAACAATGTGTGTGTCACAGTTGTAAAGTTCAGTGTGTGGTGAAGAAGCGCAACAGCAGCTTTCTGGACGGTCCCTTCCACTCTCTTAGATTCCACACATTCCTGCTCTAACCACTGTGCTGCTCGCAGCAGAGAGCTGGAAACAGAGCTGTTGGATTCAAGTGAACTTTTAGGAGAAACAGTGAAAAGAGACAGCAATGTTTGTGTCACCGTTGCAAAGGTGACTGTGTGCTGTAGATGATCAGCAGGAGCTTTTTTGCATGGCTCTTCTGCTGTTTTAGCACAGTCTAAACGTTCCTGCTCTTCTGTCTCTGTTGCTGCTCAGCAGAGAGCGGGCACAGAGATGTTGGATTCAATTGGTCTTTCAGGCAGGCAAGGGGGGACTGACTGCAATGTGTGTTTCAGAGTTGCAAAGGTCGCTGTGCGCTGAAGATGATCAGCAGGAACATTTTGTTCTGGCACTTCTGCTCTTTTAGCAGAGTCTAAACGTTCCTGCTCTACTCTCTCTGCTGCTGCACAGCAGAGAATGGCACAGAGATTTTGGATTCAAGTGGTCTTTGAGGTAGGAAAGAGAGGAGCGACAGCAATATATGTTTCACAGTTGCAAAGCTGACTGCGTGCTGAAGATGCCCAGCCGGAGCTTACCCTGCTGGCTCTTCGGCTGTGGGAGCAGAGTCCAAGCGCTCGTGCTCGCCTGTCACGGCTGCTCTTGAAACGACAGAGGGCAGAAGAAACGTTGGATTCAAATGCACTTTTAGGAGATAAAGTGAGGAGTAACAACAATGTGTGTGTCACAGTTGTAAAGTTCAGTGTGTGGTATAGAAGCACAACAGCAGCTTTCTGGACTGTCTCTTCCACTGTCTTTGATTCCACACATTCCTGCTCTACTCAATGTGCTGCTCACAGCAGAGAGCTGGAAACAGAGTTGTTGGGTTCAAGTGAACTTTTAGGAGAAACAGTGAAAAGTGACAGCAATGTTTGTGTCACAGTTGCAAAGGAGACTGCGTGCTATAGATGATCAGCAGGAGCTTTTTTGCATGGCTCTTCTGCTGTTTTAGCACAGTCTAAACGTTCCTGCTCTACTGTCTCTGTTGCTGCTCAGCTGAGAGCTGGCACAGAGATGTTGGATTCAATCGGTCTTTCAGGCAGGAAAGGGAGGAGTGGCAGCAATGCGTGTTTCAGAGTTGCAAAGCTCGCTGTGCGCTGCAGATTATCAGCAGAATGTTTTGGGCCTGGCTCTTCTGCTGTTTTAGCACAGTCTAAACGTTCCTGCTCTACTCTGCTGCTGCTCAGAGAGAGCGGGCAGTGGAGAGGTTGCATTCAAATGGACTTTTAGGAGATAAAGTGACGAGTGACAGTAATGTGTGCGCCACAGTTGCTAAGCTCACTGTGTGCTGAAGATGATCAGTGGGAACTTTCTGGACTGTCTCTTCTGCCGTTTCAGCAGAGTCCAGACGTAAGTGCACTATTCTGCTGCTGCTCACAAAGAGCAGGCACAGGAGATGTTGGATTCAATTGGACTTTCAGGTAGGAAAGTGAGGGGTGACAGCAAAGTGTGTGACACAGTTTGAAAGCTCACTCTGTCCTGAAGATGCCCAGCCGGAGCTCCCCCTCCTGGCCCTTCGGCTGTGGGAGCAGAGTCCAAGCGCTCGTGTTCACCTGTCACGGCTGCTCTTGAAACGACACAGGGCACCAGAAACGCTGGATTCAAATGCACTTTTAGGAGATAAGGTGAGGAGTGACAACAATGTGTGTGTCACAGTCGTAAAGTTCAGTGTGTGGTGAAGAAGCGCAACAGCAGCTTTCTGGACGGTCCCTTCCACTCTCTTAGATTCCACACATTCCTGCTCTAACCACTGTGCTGCTCGCAGCAGAGAGCTGGAAACAGAGCTGTTGGATTCAAGTGAACTTTTAGGAGAAACAGTGAAAAGAGACAGCAATGATTGTGTCACAGTTGCAAAGGTGACTGTGTGCTGTAGATGATCAGCAGGAGCTTTTTTGCATGGCTCTTCTGCTGTTTTAGCACAGTCTAAACGTTCCTGCTCTTCTGTCTCTGTTGCTGCTCAGCAGAGAGCGGGCACAGAGATGTTGGATTCAATTGGTCTTTCAGGCAGGCAAGGGGGGACTGACTGCAATGTGTGTTTCAGAGTTGCAAAGGTCGCTGTGCGCTGAAGATGATCAGCAGGAACATTTTGTTCTGGCACTTCTGCTCTTTTAGCAGAGTCTAAACGTTCCTGCTCTACTCTCTCTGCTGCTGCACAGCAGAGAATGGCACAGAGATTTTGGATTCAAGTGGTCTTTGAGGTAGGAAAGAGAGGAGCGACAGCAATATATGTTTCACAGTTGCAAAGCTGACTGCGTGCTGAAGATGCCCAGCCGGAGCTTACCCTGCTGGCTCTTCGGCTGTGGGAGCAGAGTCCAAGCGCTCGTGCTCGCCTGTCACGGCTGCTCTTGAAACGACAGAGGGCAGAAGAAACGTTGGATTCAAATGCACTTTTAGGAGATAAAGTGAGGAGTAACAACAATGTGTGTGTCACAGTTGTAAAGTTCAGTGTGTGGTATAGAAGCACAACAGCAGCTTTCTGGACTGTCTCTTCCACTGTCTTTGATTCCACACATTCCTGCTCTACTCAATGTGCTGCTCACAGCAGAGAGCTGGAAACAGAGTTGTTGGGTTCAAGTGAACTTCTAGGAGAAACAGTGAAAAGTGACAGCAATGTTTGTGTCACAGTTGCAAAGGAGACTGCGTGCTATAGATGATCAGCAGGAGCTTTTTTGCATGGCTCTTCTGCTGTTTTAGCACAGTCTAAACGTTCCTGCTCTACTGTCTCTGTTGCTGCTCAGCTGAGAGCGGGCACAGAGATGTTGGATTCAATCGGTCTTTCAGGCAGGAAAGGGAGGAGTGGCAGCAATGCGTGTTTCAGAGTTGCAAAGCTCGCTGTGCGCTGCAGATTATCAGCAGAATGTTTTGGGCCTGGCTCTTCTGCTGTTTTAGCACAGTCTAAACGTTCCTGCTCTACTCTGCTGCTGCTCAGAGAGAGCGGGCAGTGGAGCGGTTGCATTCAAATGGACTTTTAGGAGATAAAGTGACGAGTGACAGTAATGTGTGCGCCACAGTTGCTAAGCTCACTGTGTGCTGAAGATGATCAGTGGGAACTTTCTGGACTGTCTCTTCTGCCGTTTCAGCAGAGTCCAGACGTAAGTGCAATATTCTGCTGCTGCTCACAAAGAGCAGGCACAGGAGATGTTGGATTCAATTGGACTTTCAGGTAGGAAAGTGAGGGGTGACAGCAAAGTGTGTGACACAGTTTGAAAGCTCACTCTGTCCTGAAGATGCCCAGCCGGAGCTCCCCCTCCTGGCCCTTCGGCTGTGGGAGCAGAGTCCAAGCGCTCGTGTTCACCTGTCACGGCTGCTCTTGAAACGACACAGGGCACCAGAAACGCTGGATTCAAATGCACTTTTAGGAGATAAGGTGAGGAGTGACAACAATGTGTGTGTCACAGTCGTAAAGTTCAGTGTGTGGTGAAGAAGCGCAACAGCAGCTTTCTGGACGGTCCCTTCCACTCTCTTAGATTCCACACATTCCTGCTCTAACCACTGTGCTGCTCGCAGCAGAGAGCTGGAAACAGAGCTGTTGGATTCAAGTGAACTTTTAGGAGAAACAGTGAAAAGAGACAGCAATGATTGTGTCACAGTTGCAAAGGTGACTGTGTGCTGTAGATGATCAGCAGGAGCTTTTTTGCATGGCTCTTCTGCTGTTTTAGCACAGTCTAAACGTTCCTGCTCTTCTGTCTCTGTTGCTGCTCAGCAGAGAGCGGGCACAGAGATGTTGGATTCAATTGGTCTTTCAGGCAGGCAAGGGGGGACTGACTGCAATGTGTGTTTCAGAGTTGCAAAGGTCGCTGTGCGCTGAAGATGATCAGCAGGAACATTTTGTTCTGGCACTTCTGCTCTTTTAGCAGAGTCTAAACGTTCCTGCTCTACTCTCTCTGCTGCTGCACAGCAGAGAATGGCACAGAGATTTTGGATTCAAGTGGTCTTTGAGGTAGGAAAGAGAGGAGCGACAGCAATATATGTTTCACAGTTGCAAAGCTGACTGCGTGCTGAAGATGCCCAGCCGGAGCTTACCCTGCTGGCTCTTCGGCTGTGGGAGCAGAGTCCAAGCGCTCGTGCTCGCCTGTCACGGCTGCTCTTGAAACGACAGAGGGCAGAAGAAACGTTGGATTCAAATGCACTTTTAGGAGATAAAGTGAGGAGTAACAACAATGTGTGTGTCACAGTTGTAAAGTTCAGTGTGTGGTATAGAAGCACAACAGCAGCTTTCTGGACTGTCTCTTCCACTGTCTTTGATTCCACACATTCCTGCTCTACTCAATGTGCTGCTCACAGCAGAGAGCTGGAAACAGAGTTGTTGGGTTCAAGTGAACTTCTAGGAGAAACAGTGAAAAGTGACAGCAATGTTTGTGTCACAGTTGCAAAGGAGACTGCGTGCTATAGATGATCAGCAGGAGCTTTTTTGCATGGCTCTTCTGCTGTTTTAGCACAGTCTAAACGTTCCTGCTCTACTGTCTCTGTTGCTGCTCAGCTGAGAGCGGGCACAGAGATGTTGGATTCAATCGGTCTTTCAGGCAGGAAAGGGAGGAGTGGCAGCAATGCGTGTTTCAGAGTTGCAAAGCTCGCTGTGCGCTGCAGATTATCAGCAGAATGTTTTGGGCCTGGCTCTTCTGCTGTTTTAGCACAGTCTAAACGTTCCTGCTCTACTCTGCTGCTGCTCAGAGAGAGCGGGCAGTGGAGCGGTTGCATTCAAATGGACTTTTAGGAGATAAAGTGACGAGTGACAGTAATGTGTGCGCCACAGTTGCTAAGCTCACTGTGTGCTGAAGATGATCAGTGGGAACTTTCTGGACTGTCTCTTCTGCCGTTTCAGCAGAGTCCAGACGTAAGTGCAATATTCTGCTGCTGCTCACAAAGAGCAGGCACAGGAGATGTTGGATTCAATTGGACTTTCAGGTAGGAAAGTGAGGGGTGACACCAAAGTGTGTGACACAGTTTGAAAGCTCACTCTGTCCTGAAGATGCCCAGCCGGAGCTCCCCCTCCTGGCCCTTCGGCTGTGGGAGCAGAGTCCAAGCGCTCGTGTTCACCTGTCACGGCTGCTCTTGAAACGACACAGGGCACCAGAAACGCTGGATTCAAATGCACTTTTAGGAGATAAGGTGAGGAGTGACAACAATGTGTGTGTCACAGTCGTAAAGTTCAGTGTGTGGTGAAGAAGCGCAACAGCAGCTTTCTGGACGGTCCCTTCCACTCTCTTAGATTCCACACATTCCTGCTCTAACCACTGTGCTGCTCGCAGCAGAGAGCTGGAAACAGAGCTGTTGGATTCAAGTGAACTTTTAGGAGAAACAGTGAAAAGAGACAGCAATGTTTGTGTCACAGTTGCAAAGGTGACTGTGTGCTGTAGATGATCAGCAGGAGCTTTTTTGCATGGCTCTTCTGCTGTTTTAGCACAGTCTAAACGTTCCTGCTCTTCTGTCTCTGTTGCTGCTCAGCAGAGAGCGGGCACAGAGATGTTGGATTCAATTGGTCTTTCAGGCAGGCAAGGGGGGACTGACTGCAATGTGTGTTTCAGAGTTGCAAAGGTCGCTGTGCGCTGAAGATGATCAGCAGGAACATTTTGTTCTGGCACTTCTGCTCTTTTAGCAGAGTCTAAACGTTCCTGCTCTACTCTCTCTGCTGCTGCACAGCAGAGAATGGCACAGAGATTTTGGATTCAAGTGGTCTTTGAGGTAGGAAAGAGAGGAGCGACAGCAATATATGTTTCACAGTTGCAAAGCTGACTGCGTGCTGAAGATGCCCAGCCGGAGCTTACCCTGCTGGCTCTTCGGCTGTGGGAGCAGAGTCCAAGCGCTCGTGCTCGCCTGTCACGGCTGCTCTTGAAACGACAGAGGGCAGAAGAAACGTTGGATTCAAATGCACTTTTAGGAGATAAAGTGAGGAGTAACAACAATGTGTGTGTCACAGTTGTAAAGTTCAGTGTGTGGTATAGAAGCACAACAGCAGCTTTCTGGACTGTCTCTTCCACTGTCTTTGATTCCACACATTCCTGCTCTACTCAATGTGCTGCTCACAGCAGAGAGCTGGAAACAGAGTTGTTGGGTTCAAGTGAACTTTTAGGAGAAACAGTGAAAAGTGACAGCAATGTTTGTGTCACAGTTGCAAAGGAGACTGCGTGCTATAGATGATCAGCAGGAGCTTTTTTGCATGGCTCTTCTGCTGTTTTAGCACAGTCTAAACGTTCCTGCTCTACTGTCTCTGTTGCTGCTCAGCTGAGAGCTGGCACAGAGATGTTGGATTCAATCGGTCTTTCAGGCAGGAAAGGGAGGAGTGGCAGCAATGCGTGTTTCAGAGTTGCAAAGCTCGCTGTGCGCTGCAGATTATCAGCAGAATGTTTTGGGCCTGGCTCTTCTGCTGTTTTAGCACAGTCTAAACGTTCCTGCTCTACTCTGCTGCTGCTCAGAGAGAGCGGGCAGTGGAGAGGTTGCATTCAAATGGACTTTTAGGAGATAAAGTGACGAGTGACAGTAATGTGTGCGCCACAGTTGCTAAGCTCACTGTGTGCTGAAGATGATCAGTGGGAACTTTCTGGACTGTCTCTTCTGCCGTTTCAGCAGAGTCCAGACGTAAGTGCACTATTCTGCTGCTGCTCACAAAGAGCAGGCACAGGAGATGTTGGATTCAATTGGACTTTCAGGTAGGAAAGTGAGGGGTGACAGCAAAGTGTGTGACACAGTTTGAAAGCTCACTCTGTCCTGAAGATGCCCAGCCGGAGCTCCCCCTCCTGGCCCTTCGGCTGTGGGAGCAGAGTCCAAGCGCTCGTGTTCACCTGTCACGGCTGCTCTTGAAACGACACAGGGCACCAGAAACGCTGGATTCAAATGCACTTTTAGGAGATAAGGTGAGGAGTGACAACAATGTGAGTGTCACAGTTGTAAAGTTCAGTGTGTGGTGAAGAAGCGCAACAGCAGCTTTCTGGACGGTCCCTTCCACTCTCTTAGATTCCACACATTCCTGCTCTAACCACTGTGCTGCTCGCAGCAGAGAGCTGGAAACAGAGCTGTTGGATTCAAGTGAACTTTTAGGAGAAACAGTGAAAAGAGACAGCAATGTTTGTGTCACCGTTGCAAAGGTGACTGTGTGCTGTAGATGATCAGCAGGAGCTTTTTTGCATGGCTCTTCTGCTGTTTTAGCACAGTCTAAACGTTCCTGCTCTTCTGTCTCTGTTGCTGCTCAGCAGAGAGCGGGCACAGAGATGTTGGATTCAATTGGTCTTTCAGGCAGGCAAGGGGGGACTGACTGCAATGTGTGTTTCAGAGTTGCAAAGGTCGCTGTGCGCTGAAGATGATCAGCAGGAACATTTTGTTCTGGCACTTCTGCTCTTTTAGCAGAGTCTAAACGTTCCTGCTCTACTCTCTCTGCTGCTGCACAGCAGAGAATGGCACAGAGATTTTGGATTCAAGTGGTCTTTGAGGTAGGAAAGAGAGGAGCGACAGCAATATATGTTTCACAGTTGCAAAGCTGACTGCGTGCTGAAGATGCCCAGCCGGAGCTTACCCTGCTGGCTCTTCGGCTGTGGGAGCAGAGTCCAAGCGCTCGTGCTCGCCTGTCACGGCTGCTCTTGAAACGACAGAGGGCAGAAGAAACGTTGGATTCAAATGCACTTTTAGGAGATAAAGTGAGGAGTAACAACAATGTGTGTGTCACAGTTGTAAATTTCAGTGTGTGGTATAGAAGCACAACAGCAGCTTTCTGGACTGTCTCTTCCACTGTCTTTGATTCCACACATTCCTGCTCTACTCAATGTGCTGCTCACAGCAGAGAGCTGGAAACAGAGTTGTTGGGTTCAAGTGAACTTTTAGGAGAAACAGTGAAAAGTGACAGCAATGTTTGTGTCACAGTTGCAAAGGAGACTGCGTGCTATAGATGATCAGCAGGAGCTTTTTTGCATGGCTCTTCTGCTGTTTTAGCACAGTCTAAACGTTCCTGCTCTACTGTCTCTGTTGCTGCTCAGCTGAGAGCGGGCACAGAGATGTTGGATTCAATCGGTCTTTCAGGCAGGAAAGGGAGGAGTGGCAGCAATGCGTGTTTCAGAGTTGCAAAGCTCGCTGTGCGCTGCAGATTATCAGCAGAATGTTTTGGGCCTGGCTCTTCTGCTGTTTTAGCACAGTCTAAACGTTCCTGCTCTACTCTGCTGCTGCTCAGAGAGAGCGGGCAGTGGAGAGGTTGCATTCAAATGGACTTTTAGGAGATAAAGTGACGAGTGACAGTAATGTGTGCGCCACAGTTGCTAAGCTCACTGTGTGCTGAAGATGATCAGTGGGAACTTTCTGGACTGTCTCTTCTGCCGTTTCAGCAGAGTCCAGACGTAAGTGCAATATTCTGCTGCTGCTCACAAAGAGCAGGCACAGGAGATGTTGGATTCAATTGGACTTTCAGGTAGGAAAGTGAGGGGTGACAGCAAAGTGTGTGACACAGTTTGAAAGCTCACTCTGTCCTGAAGATGCCCAGCCGGAGCTCCCCCTCCTGGCCCTTCGGCTGTGGGAGCAGAGTCCAAGCGCTCGTGTTCACCTGTCACGGCTGCTCTTGAAACGACACAGGGCACCAGAAACGCTGGATTCAAATGCACTTTTAGGAGATAAGGTGAGGAGTGACAACAATGTGTGTGTCACAGTCGTAAAGTTCAGTGTGTGGTGAAGAAGCGCAAGAGCAGCTTTCTGGACGGTCTCTTCCACTCTCTTAGATTCCACACATTCCTGCTCTAACCACTGTGCTGCTCGCAGCCGAGAGCTGGAAACAGAGCTGTTGGATTCAAGTGAACTTTTAGGAGAAACAGTGAAAAGTGACAGCAATGTTTGTGTCACAGTTGCAAAGGTGACTGTGTGCTGTAGATGATCAGCAGGAGCTTTTTTGCATGGCTCTTCTGCTGTTTTAGCACAGTCTAAACGTTCCTGCTCTTCTGTCTCTGTTGCTGCTCAGCAGAGAGCGGGCACAGAGATGTTGGATTCAATTGGTCTTTCAGGCTGGCAAGGGGGGACTGACTGCAATGTGTGTTTCAGAGCTGCAAAGGTTGCTGTGCCCTGAAGATGATCAGCAGGAACATTTTGTTCTGGCACTTCTGCTCTTTTAGCAGAGTCTAAACGTTCCTGCTCTACTCTCTCTGCTGCTGCACAGCAGAGAATGGCACAGAGATTTTGGATTCAAGTGGTCTTTGAGGTAGGAAAGAGAGGAGCGACAGCAATATATGTTTCACGGTTGCAAAGCTGACTGCGTGCTGAAGATGCCCAGCCGGAGCTTACCCTGCTGGCTCTTCGGCTGTGGGAGCAGAATCCAAGCGCTCGTGCTCGCCTGTCACGGCTGCTCTTGAAACGACAGAGGGCACCAGAAACGTTGGATTCAAATGCACTTTTAGGAGATAAAGTGAGGAGTAAAAACAATGTGTGTGTCACAGTTGTAAAGTTCAGTGTGTGGTATAGAAGCACAACAGCAGCTTTCTGGACTGTCTCTTCCACTGTCTTTGATTCCACACATTCCTGCTCTACTCAATGTGCTGCTCACAGCAGAGAGCTGGAAACAGAGTTGTTGGGTTCAAGTGAACTTTTAGGAGAAACAGTGAAAAGTGACAGCAATGTTTGTGTCACAGTTGCAAAGGAGACTGCGTGCTATAGATGATCAGCAGGAGCTTTTTTGCATGGCTCTTCTGCTGTTTTAGCACAGTCTAAACGTTCCTGCTCTACTGTCTCTGTTGCTGCTCAGCTGAGAGCGGGCACAGAGATGTTGGATTCAATCGGTCTTTCAGGCAGGAAAGGGAGGAGTGGCAGCAATGCGTGTTTCAGAGTTGCAAAGCTCGCTGTGCGCTGCAGATTATCAGCAGAATGTTTTGGGCCTGGCTCTTCTGCTGTTTTAGCACAGTCTAAACGTTCCTGCTCTACTCTGCTGCTGCTCAGAGAGAGCGGGCAGTGGAGAGGTTGCATTCAAATGGACTTTTAGGAGATAAAGTGACGAGTGACAGTAATGTGTGCGCCACAGTTGCTAAGCTCACTGTGTGCTGAAGATGATCAGTGGGAACTTTCTGGACTGTCTCTTCTGCCGTTTCAGCAGAGTCCAGACGTAAGTGCACTATTCTGCTGCTGCTCACAAAGAGCAGGCACAGGAGATGTTGGATTCAATTGGACTTTCAGGTAGGAAAGTGAGGGGTGACAGCAAAGTGTGTGACACAGTTTGAAAGCTCACTCTGTCCTGAAGATGCCCAGCCGGAGCTCCCCCTCCTGGCCCTTCGGCTGTGGGAGCAGAGTCCAAGCGCTCGTGTTCACCTGTCACGGCTGCTCTTGAAACGACACAGGGCACCAGAAACGCTGGATTCAAATGCACTTTTAGGAGATAAGGTGAGGAGTGACAACAATGTGTGTGTCACAGTTGTAAAGTTCAGTGTGTGGTGAAGAAGCGCAACAGCAGCTTTCTGGACGGTCTCTTCCACTCTCTTAGATTCCACACATTCCTGCTCTAACCACTGTGCTGCTCGCAGCCGAGAGCTGGAAACAGAGCTGTTGGATTCAAGTGAACTTTTAGGAGAAACAGTGAAAAGTGACAGCAATGTTTGTGTCACAGATGCAAAGGTGACTGTGTGCTGTAGATGATCAGCAGGAGCTTTTTTGCATGGCTCTTCTGCTGTTTTAGCACAGTCTAAACGTTCCTGCTCTTCTGTCTCTGTTGCTGCTCAGCAGAGAGCGGGCACAGAGATGTTGGATTCCATTGGTCTTTCAGGCAGGCAAGGGGGGACTGACTGCAGTGTGTGTTTCAGAGTTGCAAAGGTCGCTGTGCGCTGAAGATGATCAGCAGGAACATTTTGTTCTGGCACTTCTGCTCTTTTAGCAGAGTCTAAACGTTCCTGCTCTACTCTCTCTGCTGCTGCACAGCAGAGAATGGCACAGAGATTTTGGATTCAAGTGGTCTTTGAGGTAGGAAAGAGAGGAGCGACAGCAATATATGTTTCACAGTTGCAAAGCTGACTGCGTGCTGAAGATGCCCAGCCGGAGCTTACCCTGCTGGCTCTTCGGCTGTGGGAGCAGAGTCCAAGCGCTCGTGCTCGCCTGTCACGGCTGCTCTTGAAACGACAGAGGGCAGAAGAAACGTTGGATTCAAATGCACTTTTAGGAGATAAAGTGAGGAGTAACAACAATGTGTGTGTCACAGTTGTAAAGTTCAGTGTGTGGTATAGAAGCACAACAGCAGCTTTCTGGACTGTCTCTTCCACTGTCTTTGATTCCACACATTCCTGCTCTACTCAATGTGCTGCTCACAGCAGAGAGCTGGAAACAGAGTTGTTGGGTTCAAGTGAACTTTTAGGAGAAACAGTGAAAAGTGACAGCAATGTTTGTGTCACAGTTGCAAAGGAGACTGCGTGCTATAGATGATCAGCAGGAGCTTTTTTGCATGGCTCTTCTGCTGTTTTAGCACAGTCTAAACGTTCCTGCTCTACTGTCTCTGTTGCTGCTCAGCTGAGAGCGGGCACAGACATGTTGGATTCAATCGGTCTTTCAGGCAGGAAAGGGAGGAGTGGCAGCAATGCGTGTTTCAGAGTTGCAAAGCTCGCTGTGCGCTGCAGATTATCAGCAGAATGTTTTGGGCCTGGCTCTTCTGCTGTTTTAGCACAGTCTAAACGTTCCTGCTCTACTCTGCTGCTGCTCAGAGAGAGCGGGCAGTGGAGAGGTTGCATTCAAATGGACTTTTAGGAGATAAAGTGACGAGTGACAGTAATGTGTGCGCCACAGTTGCTAAGCTCACTGTGTGCTGAAGATGATCAGTGGGAACTTTCTGGACTGTCTCTTCTGCCGTTTCAGCAGAGTCCAGACGTAAGTGCACTATTCTGCTGCTGCTCACAAAGAGCAGGCACAGGAGATATTGGATTCAATTGGACTTTCAGGTAGGAAAGTGAGGGGTGACAGCAAAGTGTGTGACACAGTTTGAAAGCTCACTCTGTCCTGAAGATGCCCAGCCGGAGCTCCCCCTCCTGGCCCTTCGGCTGTGGGAGCAGAGTCCAAGCGCTCGTGTTCACCTGTCACGGCTGCTCTTGAAACGACACAGGGCACCAGAAACGCTGGATTCAAATGCACTTTTAGGAGATAAGGTGAGGAGTGACAACAATGTGTGTGTCACAGTCGTAAAGTTCAGTGTGTGGTGAAGAAGCGCAACAGCAGCTTTCTGGACGGTCCCTTCCACTCTCTTAGATTCCACACATTCCTGCTCTAACCACTGTGCTGCTCGCAGCAGAGAGCTGGAAACAGAGCTGTTGGATTCAAGTGAACTTTTAGGAGAAACAGTGAAAAGAGACAGCAATGTTTGTGTCACAGTTGCATAGGTGACTGTGTGCTGTAGATGATCAGCAGGAGCTTTTTTGCATGGCTCTTCTGCTGTTTTAGCACAGTCTAAACGTTCCTGCTCTTCTGTCTCTGTTGCTGCTCAGCAGAGAGCGGGCACAGAGATGTTGGATTCCATTGGTCTTTCAGGCAGGCAAGGGGGGACTGACTGCAATGTGTGTTTCAGAGTTGCAAAGGTCGCTGTGCGCTGAAGATGATCAGCAGGAACATTTTGTTCTGGCACTTCTGCTCTTTTAGCAGAGTCTAAACGTTCCTGCTCTACTCTCTCTGCTGCTGCACAGCAGAGAATGGCACAGAGATTTTGGATTCAAGTGGTCTTTGAGGTAGGAAAGAGAGGAGCGACAGCAATATATGTTTCACAGTTGCAAAGCTGACTGCGTGCTGAAGATGCCCAGCCGGAGCTTACCCTGCTGGCTCTTCGGCTGTGGGAGCAGAGTCCAAGCGCTCGTGCTCGCCTGTCACGGCTGCTCTTGAAACGACAGAGGGCAGAAGAAACGTTGGATTCAAATGCACTTTTAGGAGATAAAGTGAGGAGTAACAACAATGTGTGTGTCACAGTTGTAAAGTTCAGTGTGTGGTATAGAAGCACAACAGCAGCTTTCTGGACTGTCTCTTCCACTGTCTTTGATTCCACACATTCCTGCTCTACTCAATGTGCTGCTCACAGCAGAGAGCTGGAAACAGAGTTGTTGGGTTCAAGTGAACTTTTAGGAGAAACAGTGAAAAGTGACAGCAATGTTTGTGTCACAGTTGCAAAGGAGACTGCGTGCTATAGATGATCAGCAGGAGCTTTTTTGCATGGCTCTTCTGCTGTTTTAGCACAGTCTAAACGTTCCTGCTCTACTGTCTCTGTTGCTGCTCAGCTGAGAGCTGGCACAGAGATGTTGGATTCAATCAGTCTTTCAGGCAGGAAAGGGAGGAGTGGCAGCAATGCGTGTTTCAGAGTTGCAAAGCTCGCTGTGCGCTGCAGATTATCAGCAGAATGTTTTGGGCCTGGCTCTTCTGCTGTTTTAGCACAGTCTAAACGTTCCTGCTCTACTCTGCTGCTGCTCAGAGAGAGCGGGCAGTGGAGAGGTTGCATTCAAATGGACTTTTAGGAGATAAAGTGACGAGTGACAGTAATGTGTGCGCCACAGTTGCTAAGCTCACTGTGTGCTGAAGATGATCAGTGGGAACTTTCTGGACTGTCTCTTCTGCTGTTTCAGCAGAGTCCAGACGTAAGTGCACTATTCTGCTGCTGCTCACAAAGAGCAGGCACAGGAGATGTTGGATTCAATTGGACTTTCAGGTAGGAAAGTGAGGGGTGACAGCAAAGTGTGTGACACAGTTTGAAAGCTCACTCTGTCCTGAAGATGCCCAGCCGGAGCTCCCCCTCCTGGCCCTTCGGCTGTGGGAGCAGAGTCCAAGCGCTCGTGTTCACCTGTCACGGCTGCTCTTGAAACGACACAGGGCACCAGAAACGCTGGATTCAAATGCACTTTTAGGAGATAAGGTGAGGAGTGACAACAATGTGTGTGTCACAGTCGTAAAGTTCAGTGTGTGGTGAAGAAGCGCAACAGCAGCTTTCTGGACGGTCCCTTCCACTCTCTTAGATTCCACACATTCCTGCTCTAACCACTGTGCTGCTCGCAGCAGAGAGCTGGAAACAGAGCTGTTGGATTCAAGTGAACTTTTAGGAGAAACAGTGAAAAGAGACAGCAATGTTTGTGTCACCGTTGCAAAGGTGACTGTGTGCTGTAGATGATCAGCAGGAGCTTTTTTGCATGGCTCTTCTGCTGTTTTAGCACAGTCTAAACGTTCCTGCTCTTCTGTCTCTGTTGCTGCTCAGCAGAGAGCGGGCACAGAGATGTTGGATTCAATTGGTCTTTCAGGCAGGCAAGGGGGGACTGACTGCAATGTGTGTTTCAGAGTTGCAAAGGTCGCTGTGCGCTGAAGATGATCAGCAGGAACATTTTGTTCTGGCACTTCTGCTCTTTTAGCAGAGTCTAAACGTTCCTGCTCTACTCTCTCTGCTGCTGCACAGCAGAGAATGGCACAGAGATTTTGGATTCAAGTGGTCTTTGAGGTAGGAAAGAGAGGAGCGACAGCAATATATGTTTCACAGTTGCAAAGCTGACTGCGTGCTGAAGATGCCCAGCCGGAGCTTACCCTGCTGGCTCTTCGGCTGTGGGAGCAGAGTCCAAGCGCTCGTGCTCGCCTGTCACGGCTGCTCTTGAAACGACAGAGGGCAGAAGAAACGTTGGATTCAAATGCACTTTTAGGAGATAAAGTGAGGAGTAACAACAATGTGTGTGTCACAGTTGTAAAGTTCAGTGTGTGGTATAGAAGCACAACAGCAGCTTTCTGGACTGTCTCTTCCACTGTCTTTGATTCCACACATTCCTGCTCTACTCAATGTGCTGCTCACAGCAGAGAGCTGGAAACAGAGTTGTTGGGTTCAAGTGAACTTTTAGGAGAAACAGTGAAAAGTGACAGCAATGTTTGTGTCACAGTTGCAAAGGAGACTGCGTGCTATAGATGATCAGCAGGAGCTTTTTTGCATGGCTCTTCTGCTGTTTTAGCACAGTCTAAACGTTCCTGCTCTACTGTCTCTGTTGCTGCTCAGCTGAGAGCGGGCACAGAGATGTTGGATTCAATCGGTCTTTCAGGCAGGAAAGGGAGGAGTGGCAGCAATGCGTGTTTCAGAGTTGCAAAGCTCGCTGTGCGCTGCAGATTATCAGCAGAATGTTTTGGGCCTGGCTCTTCTGCTGTTTTAGCACAGTCTAAACGTTCCTGCTCTACTCTGCTGCTGCTCAGAGACAGCGGGCAGTGGAGAGGTTGCATTCAAATGGACTTTTAGGAGATAAAGTGACGAGTGACAGTAATGTGTGCGCCACAGTTGCTAAGCTCACTGTGTGCTGAAGATGATCAGTGGGAACTTTCTGGACTGTCTCTTCTGCCGTTTCAGCAGAGTCCAGACGTAAGTGCAATATTCTGCTGCTGCTCACAAAGAGCAGGCACAGGAGATGTTGGATTCAATTGGACTTTCAGGTAGGAAAGTGAGGGGTGACAGCAAAGTGTGTGAGACAGTTTGAAAGCTCACTCTGTCCTGAAGATGCCCAGCCGGAGCTCCCCCTCCTGGCCCTTCGGCTGTGGGAGCAGAGTCCAAGCGCTCGTGTTCACCTGTCACGGCTGCTCTTGAAACGACACAGGGCACCAGAAACGCTGGATTCAAATGCACTTTTAGGAGATAAGGTGAGGAGTGACAACAATGTGTGTGTCACAGTTGTAAAGTTCAGTGTGTGGTGAAGAAGCGCAAGAGCAGCTTTCTGGACGGTCCCTTCCACTCTCTTAGATTCCACACATTCCTGCTCTAACCACTGTGCTGCTCGCAGCCGAGAGCTGGAAACAGAGCTGTTGGATTCAAGTGAACTTTTAGGAGAAACAGTGAAAAGTGACAGCAATGTTTGTGTCACAGTTGCAAAGGTGACTGTGTGCTGTAGATGATCAGCAGGAGCTTTTTTGCATGGCTCTTCTGCTGTTTTAGCACAGTCTAAACGTTCCTGCTCTTCTGTCTCTGTTGCTGCTCAGCAGAGAGCGGGCACAGAGATGTTGGATTCAATTGGTCTTTCAGGCTGGCAAGGGGGGACTGACTGCAATGTGTGTTTCAGAGCTGCAAAGGTTGCTGTGCCCTGAAGATGATCAGCAGGAACATTTTGTTCTGGCACTTCTGCTCTTTTAGCAGAGTCTAAACGTTCCTGCTCTACTCTCTCTGCTGCTGCACAGCAGAGAATGGCACAGAGATTTTGGATTCAAGTGGTCTTTGAGGTAGGAAAGAGAGGAGCGACAGCAATATATGTTTCACAGTTGCAAAGCTGACTGCGTGCTGAAGATGCCCAGCCGGAGCTTACCCTGCTGGCTCTTCGGCTGTGGGAGCAGAATCCAAGCGCTTGTGCTCGCCTGTCACGGCTGCTCTTGAAACGACAGAGGGCACCAGAAACGCTGGATTCAAATGCACTTTTAGGAGATAAAGTGAGGAGTAAAAACAATGTGTGTGTCACAGTTGTAAAGTTCATTGTGTGGTATAGAAGCACAACAGCAGCTTACTGGACTGTCTCTTCCACTGTCTTTGATTCCACACATTCCTGCTCTACTCAATGTGCTGCTCACAGCAGAGAGCTGGAAACAGAGTTGTTGGGTTCAAGTGAACTTTTAGGAGAAACAGTGAAAAGTGACAGCAATGTTTGTGTCACAGTTGCAAAGGAGACTGTGTGCTATAGATGATCAGCAGGAGCTTTTTTGCATGGCTCTTCTGCTGTTTTAGCACAGTCTAAACGTTCCTGCTCTACTGTCTCTGTTGCTGCTCAGCTGAGAGCGGGCACAGACATGTTGGATTCCATCGGTCTTTCAGGCAGGAAAGGGAGGAGTGGCAGCAATGCGTGTTTCAGAGTTGCAAAGCTCGCTGTGCGCTGCAGATTATCAGCAGAATGTTTTGGGCCTGGCTCTTCTGCTGTTTTAGCACAGTCTAAACGTTCCTGCTCTACTCTGCTGCTGCTCAGAGAGAGCGGGCAGTGGAGAGGTTGCATTCAAATGGACTTTTAGGAGATAAAGTGACGAGTGACAGTAATGTGTGCGCCACAGTTGCTAAGCTCACTGTGTGCTGAAGATGATCAGTGGGAACTTTCTGGACTGTCTCTTCTGCCGTTTCAGCAGAGTCCAGACGTAAGTGCACTATTCTGCTGCTGCTCACAAAGAGCAGGCACAGGAGATATTGGATTCAATTGGACTTTCAGGTAGGAAAGTGAGGGGTGACAGCAAAGTGTGTGACACAGTTTGAAAGCTCACTCTGTCCTGAAGATGCCCAGCCGGAGCTCCCCCTCCTGGCCCTTCGGCTGTGGGAGCAGAGTCCAAGCGCTCGTGTTCACCTGTCACGGCTGCTCTTGAAACGACACAGGGCACCAGAAACGCTGGATTCAAATGCACTTTTAGGAGATAAGGTGAGGAGTGACAACAATGTGTGTGTCACAGTCGTAAAGTTCAGTGTGTGGTGAAGAAGCGCAACAGCAGCTTTCTGGACGGTCCCTTCCACTCTCTTAGATTCCACACATTCCTGCTCTAACCACTGTGCTGCTCGCAGCAGAGAGCTGGAAACAGAGCTGTTGGATTCAAGTGAACTTTTAGGAGAAACAGTGAAAAGAGACAGCAATGTTTGTGTCACAGTTGCAAAGGTGACTGTGTGCTGTAGATGATCAGCAGGAGCTTTTTTGCATGGCTCTTCTGCTGTTTTAGCACAGTCTAAACGTTCCTGCTCTTCTGTCTCTGTTGCTGCTCAGCAGAGAGCGGGCACAGAGATGTTGGATTCAATTGGTCTTTCAGGCAGGCAAGGGGGGACTGACTGCAATGTGTGTTTCAGAGTTGCAAAGGTCGCTGTGCGCTGAAGATGATCAGCAGGAACATTTTGTTCTGGCACTTCTGCTCTTTTAGCAGAGTCTAAACGTTCCTGCTCTACTCTCTCTGCTGCTGCACAGCAGAGAATGGCACAGAGATTTTGGATTCAAGTGGTCTTTGAGGTAGGAAAGAGAGGAGCGACAGCAATATATGTTTCACAGTTGCAAAGCTGACTGCGTGCTGAAGATGCCCAGCCGGAGCTTACCCTGCTGGCTCTTCGGCTGTGGGAGCAGAATCCAAGCGCTCGTGCTCGCCTGTCACGGCTGCTCTTGAAACGACAGAGGGCACCAGAAACGCTGGATTCAAATGCACTTTTAGGAGATAAAGTGAGGAGTAAAAACAATGTGTGTGTCACAGTTGTAAAGTTCATTGTGTGGTATAGAAGCACAACAGCAGCTTACTGGACTGTCTCTTCCACTGTCTTTGATTCCACACATTCCTGCTCTACTCAATGTGCTGCTCACAGCAGAGAGCTGGAAACAGAGTTGTTGGGTTCAAGTGAACTTTTAGGAGAAACAGTGAAAAGTGACAGCAATGTTTGTGTCACAGTTGCAAAGGAGACTGTGTGCTATAGATGATCAGCAGGAGCTTTTTTGCATGGCTCTTCTGCTGTTTTAGCACAGTCTAAACGTTCCTGCTCTACTGTCTCTGTTGCTGCTCAGCTGAGAGCGGGCACAGACATGTTGGATTCCATCGGTCTTTCAGGCAGGAAAGGGAGGAGTGGCAGCAATGCGTGTTTCAGAGTTGCAAAGCTCGCTGTGCGCTGCAGATTATCAGCAGAATGTTTTGGGCCTGGCTCTTCTGCTGTTTTAGCACAGTCTAAACGTTCCTGCTCTACTCTGCTGCTGCTCAGAGAGAGCGGGCAGTGGAGAGGTTGCATTCAAATGGACTTTTAGGAGATAAAGTGACGAGTGACAGTAATGTGTGCGCCACAGTTGCTAAGCTCACTGTGTGCTGAAGATGATCAGTGGGAACTTTCTGGACTGTCTCTTCTGCCGTTTCAGCAGAGTCCAGACGTAAGTGCACTATTCTGCTGCTGCTCACAAAGAGCAGGCACAGGAGATATTGGATTCAATTGGACTTTCAGGTAGGAAAGTGAGGGGTGACAGCAAAGTGTGTGACACAGTTTGAAAGCTCACTCTGTCCTGAAGATGCCCAGACGGAGCTCCCCCTCCTGGCCCTTCGGCTGTGGGAGCAGAGTCCAAGCGCTCGTGTTCACCTGTCACGGCTGCTCTTGAAACGACACAGGGCACCAGAAACGCTGGATTCAAATGCACTTTTAGGAGATAAGGTGAGGAGTGACAACAATGTGTGTGTCACAGTCGTAAAGTTCAGTGTGTGGTGAAGAAGCGCAACAGCAGCTTTCTGGACGGTCCCTTCCACTCTCTTAGATTCCACACATTCCTGCTCTAACCACTGTGCTGCTCGCAGCAGAGAGCTGGAAACAGAGCTGTTGGATTCAAGTGAACTTTTAGGAGAAACAGTGAAAAGAGACAGCAATGTTTGTGTCACAGTTGCAAAGGTGACTGTGTGCTGTAGATGATCAGCAGGAGCTTTTTTGCATGGCTCTTCTGCTGTTTTAGCACAGTCTAAACGTTCCTGCTCTTCTGTCTCTGTTGCTGCTCAGCAGAGAGCGGGCACAGAGATGTTGGATTCAATTGGTCTTTCAGGCAGGCAAGGGGGGACTGACTGCAATGTGTGTTTCAGAGTTGCAAAGGTCGCTGTGCGCTGAAGATGATCAGCAGGAACATTTTGTTCTGGCACTTCTGCTCTTTTAGCAGAGTCTAAACGTTCCTGCTCTACTCTCTCTGCTGCTGCACAGCAGAGAATGGCACAGAGATTTTGGATTCAAGTGGTCTTTGAGGTAGGAAAGAGAGGAGCGACAGCAATATATGTTTCACAGTTGCAAAGCTGACTGCGTGCTGAAGATGCCCAGCCGGAGCTTACCCTGCTGGCTCTTCGGCTGTGGGAGCAGAATCCAAGCGCTCGTGCTCGCCTGTCACGGCTGCTCTTGAAACGACAGAGGGCACCAGAAACGCTGGATTCAAATGCACTTTTAGGAGATAAAGTGAGGAGTAAAAACAATGTGTGTGTCACAGTTGTAAAGTTCATTGTGTGGTATAGAAGCACAACAGCAGCTTACTGGACTGTCTCTTCCACTGTCTTTGATTCCACACATTCCTGCTCTACTCAATGTGCTGCTCACAGCAGAGAGCTGGAAACAGAGTTGTTGGGTTCAAGTGAACTTTTAGGAGAAACAGTGAAAAGTGACAGCAATGTTTGTGTCACAGTTGCAAAGGAGACTGTGTGCTATAGATGATCAGCAGGAGCTTTTTTGCATGGCTCTTCTGCTGTTTTAGCACAGTCTAAACGTTCCTGCTCTACTGTCTCTGTTGCTGCTCAGCTGAGAGCGGGCACAGACATGTTGGATTCCATCGGTCTTTCAGGCAGGAAAGGGAGGAGTGGCAGCAATGCGTGTTTCAGAGTTGCAAAGCTCGCTGTGCGCTGCAGATTATCAGCAGAATGTTTTGGGCCTGGCTCTTCTGCTGTTTTAGCACAGTCTAAACGTTCCTGCTCTACTCTGCTGCTGCTCAGAGAGAGCGGGCAGTGGAGAGGTTGCATTCAAATGGACTTTTAGGAGATAAAGTGACGAGTGACAGTAATGTGTGCGCCACAGTTGCTAAGCTCACTGTGTGCTGAAGATGATCAGTGGGAACTTTCTGGACTGTCTCTTCTGCCGTTTCAGCAGAGTCCAGACGTAAGTGCACTATTCTGCTGCTGCTCACAAAGAGCAGGCACAGGAGATATTGGATTCAATTGGACTTTCAGGTAGGAAAGTGAGGGGTGACAGCAAAGTGTGTGACACAGTTTGAAAGCTCACTCTGTCCTGAAGATGCCCAGCCGGAGCTCCCCCTCCTGGCCCTTCGGCTGTGGGAGCAGAGTCCAAGCGCTCGTGTTCACCTGTCACGGCTGCTCTTGAAACGACACAGGGCACCAGAAACGCTGGATTCAAATGCACTTTTAGGAGATAAGGTGAGGAGTGACAACAATGTGTGTGTCACAGTCGTAAAGTTCAGTGTGTGGTGAAGAAGCGCAACAGCAGCTTTCTGGACGGTCCCTTCCACTCTCTTAGATTCCACACATTCCTGCTCTAACCACTGTGCTGCTCGCAGCAGAGAGCTGGAAACAGAGCTGTTGGATTCAAGTGAACTTTTAGGAGAAACAGTGAAAAGAGACAGCAATGTTTGTGTCACAGTTGCAAAGGTGACTGTGTGCTGTAGATGATCAGCAGGAGCTTTTTTGCATGGCTCTTCTGCTGTTTTAGCACAGTCTAAACGTTCCTGCTCTTCTGTCTCTGTTGCTGCTCAGCAGAGAGCGGGCACAGAGATGTTGGATTCAATTGGTCTTTCAGGCAGGCAAGGGGGGACTGACTGCAATGTGTGTTTCAGAGTTGCAAAGGTCGCTGTGCGCTGAAGATGATCAGCAGGAACATTTTGTTCTGGCACTTCTGCTCTTTTAGCAGAGTCTAAACGTTCCTGCTCTACTCTCTCTGCTGCTGCACAGCAGAGAATGGCACAGAGATTTTGGATTCAAGTGGTCTTTGAGGTAGGAAAGAGAGGAGCGACAGCAATATATGTTTCACAGTTGCAAAGCTGACTGCGTGCTGAAGATGCCCAGCCGGAGCTTACCCTGCTGGCTCTTCGGCTGTGGGAGCAGAGTCCAAGCGCTCGTGCTCGCCTGTCACGGCTGCTCTTGAAACGACAGAGGGCAGAAGAAACGTTGGATTCAAATGCACTTTTAGGAGATAAAGTGAGGAGTAACTACAATGTGTGTGTCACAGTTGTACAGTTCAGTGTGTGGTATAGAAGCACAACAGCAGCTTTCTGGACTGTCTCTTCCACTGTCTTTGATTCCACACATTCCTGCTCTACTCAATGTGCTGCTCACAGCAGAGAGCTGGAAACAGAGTTGTTGGGTTCAAGTGAACTTTTAGGAGAAACAGTGAAAAGTGACAGCAATGTTTGTGTCACAGTTGCAAAGGAGACTGCGTGCTATAGATGATCAGCAGGAGCTTTTTTGCATGGCTCTTCTGCTGTTTTAGCACAGTCTAAACGTTCCTGCTCTACTGTCTCTGTTGCTGCTCAGCTGAGAGCGGGCACAGAGATGTTGGATTCAATCGGTCTTTCAGGCAGGAAAGGGAGGAGTGGCAGCAATGCGTGTTTCAGAGTTGCAAAGCTCGCTGTGCGCTGCAGATTATCAGCAGAATGTTTTGGGCCTGGCTCTTCTGCTGTTTTAGCACAGTCTAAACGTTCCTGCTCTACTCTGCTGCTGCTCAGAGAGAGCGGGCAGTGGAGAGGTTGCATTCAAATGGACTTTTAGGAGATAAAGTGACGAGTGACAGTAATGTGTGCGCCACAGTTGCTAAGCTCACTGTGTGCTGAAGATGATCAGTGGGAACTTTCTGGACTGTCTCTTCTGCCGTTTCAGCAGAGTCCAGACGTAAGTGCACTATTCTGCTGCTGCTCACAAAGAGCAGGCACAGGAGATGTTGGATTCAATTGGACTTTCAGGTAGGAAAGTGAGGGGTGACAGCAAAGTGTGTGACACAGTTTGAAAGCTCACTCTGTCCTGAAGATGCCCAGCCGGAGCTCCCCCTCCTGGCCCTTCGGCTGTGGGAGCAGAGTCCAAGCGCTCGTGTTCACCTGTCACGGCTGCTCTTGGAACGACACAGGGCACCAGAAACGCTGGATTCAAATGCACTTTTAGGAGATAAGGTGAGGAGTGACAACAATGTGTGTGTCACAGTTGTAAAGTTCAGTGTGTGGTGAAGAAGCGCAACAGCAGCTTTCTGGACGGTCCCTTCCACTCTCTTAGATTCCACACATTCCTGCTCTAACCACTGTGCTGCTCGCAGCAGAGAGCTGGAAACAGAGCTGTTGGATTCAAGTGAACTTTTAGGAGAAACAGTGAAAAGAGACAGCAATGTTTGTGTCACCGTTGCAAAGGTGACTGTGTGCTGTAGATGATCAGCAGGAGCTTTTTTGCATGGCTCTTCTGCTGTTTTAGCAAGGTCTAAACGTTCCTGCTCTTCTGTCTCTGTTGCTGCTCAGCAGAGAGCGGGCACAGAGATGTTGGATTCAATTGGTCTTTCAGGCAGGCAAGGGGGGACTGACTGCAATGTGTGTTTCAGAGTTGCAAAGGTCGCTGTGCGCTGAAGATGATCAGCAGGAACATTTTGTTCTGGCACTTCTGCTCTTTTAGCAGAGTCTAAACGTTCCTGCTCTACTCTCTCTGCTGCTGCACAGCAGAGAATGGCACAGAGATTTTGGATTCAAGTGGTCTTTGAGGTAGGAAAGAGAGGAGCGACAGCAATATATGTTTCACAGTTGCAAAGCTGACTGCGTGCTGAAGATGCCCAGCCGGAGCTTACCCTGCTGGCTCTTCGGCTGTGGGAGCAGAGTCCAAGCGCTCGTGCTCGCCTGTCACGGCTGCTCTTGAAATGACAGAGGGCAGAAGAAACGTTGGATTCAAATGCACTTTTAGGAGATAAAGTGAGGAGTAACAACAATGTGTGTGTCACAGTTGTAAAGTTCAGTGTGTGGTATAGAAGCACAACAGCAGCTTTCTGGACTGTCTCTTCCACTGTCTTTGATTCCACACATTCCTGCTCTACTCAATGTGCTGCTCACAGCAGAGAGCTGGAAACAGAGTTGTTGGGTTCAAGTGAACTTTTAGGAGAAACAGTGAAAAGTGACAGCAATGTTTGTGTCACAGTTGCAAAGGAGACTGCGTGCTATAGATGATCAGCAGGAGCTTTTTTGCATGGCTCTTCTGCTGTTTTAGCACAGTCTAAACGTTCCTGCTCTTCTGTCTCTGTTGCTGCTCAGCAGAGAGCGGGCACAGAGATGTTGGATTCAATTGGTCTTTCAGGCTGGCAAGGGGGGACTGACTGCAATGTGTGTTTCAGAGCTGCAAAGGTTGCTGTGCCCTGAAGATGATCAGCAGGAACATTTTGTTCTGGCACTTCTGCTCTTTTAGCAGAGTCTAAACGTTCCTGCTCTACTCTCTCTGCTGCTGCACAGCAGAGAATGGCACAGAGATTTTGGATTCAAGTGGTCTTTGAGGTAGGAAAGAGAGGAGCGACAGCAATATATGTTTCACAGTTGCAAAGCTGACTGCGTGCTGAAGATGCCCAGCCGGAGCTTACCCTGCTGGCTCTTCGGCTGTGGGAGCAGAATCCAAGCGCTCGTGCTCGCCTGTCACGGCTGCTCTTGAAACGACAGAGGGCACCAGAAACGTTGGATTCAAATGCACTTTTAGGAGATAAAGTGAGGAGTAAAAACAATGTGTGTGTCACAGTTGTAAAGTTCAGTGTGTGGTATAGAAGCACAACAGCAGCTTACTGGACTGTCTCTTCCACTGTCTTTGATTCCACACATTCCTGCTCTACTCAATGTGCTGCTCACAGCAGAGAGCTGGAAACAGAGTTGTTGGGTTCAAGTGAACTTTTAGGAGAAACAGTGAAAAGTGACAGCAATGTTTGTGTCACAGTTGCAAAGGAGACTGTGTGCTATAGATGATCAGCAGGAGCTTTTTTGCATGGCTCTTCTGCTGTTTTAGCACAGTCTAAACGTTCCTGCTCTACTGTCTCTGTTGCTGCTCAGCTGAGAGCGGGCACAGACATGTTGGATTCCATCGGTCTTTCAGGCAGGAAAGGGAGGAGTGGCAGCAATGCGTGTTTCAGAGTTGCAAAGCTCGCTGTGCGCTGCAGATTATCAGCAGAATGTTTTGGGCCTGGCTCTTCTGCTGTTTTAGCACAGTCTAAACGTTCCTGCTCTACTCTGCTGCTGCTCAGAGAGAGCGGGCAGTGGAGAGGTTGCATTCAAATGGACTTTTAGGAGATAAAGTGACGAGTGACAGTAATGTGTGCGCCACAGTTGCTAAGCTCACTGTGTGCTGAAGATGATCAGTGGGAACTTTCTGGACTGTCTCTTCTGCCGTTTCAGCAGAGTCCAGACGTAAGTGCACTATTCTGCTGCTGCTCACAAAGAGCAGGCACAGGAGATATTGGATTCAATTGGACTTTCAGGTAGGAAAGTGAGGGGTGACAGCAAAGTGTGTGACACAGTTTGAAAGCTCACTCTGTCCTGAAGATGCCCAGACGGAGCTCCCCCTCCTGGCCCTTCGGCTGTGGGAGCAGAGTCCAAGCGCTCGTGTTCACCTGTCACGGCTGCTCTTGAAACGACACAGGGCACCAGAAACGCTGGATTCAAATGCACTTTTAGGAGATAAGGTGAGGAGTGACAACAATGTGTGTGTCACAGTCGTAAAGTTCAGTGTGTGGTGAAGAAGCGCAACAGCAGCTTTCTGGACGGTCCCTTCCACTCTCTTAGATTCCACACATTCCTGCTCTAACCACTGTGCTGCTCGCAGCAGAGAGCTGGAAACAGAGCTGTTGGATTCAAGTGAACTTTTAGGAGAAACAGTGAAAAGAGACAGCAATGTTTGTGTCACAGTTGCAAAGGTGATTGTGTGCTGTAGATGATCAGCAGGAGCTTTTTTGCATGGCTCTTCTGCTGTTTTAGCACAGTCTAAACGTTCCTGCTCTTCTGTCTCTGTTGCTGCTCAGCAGAGAGCGGGCACAGAGATGTTGGATTCAATTGGTCTTTCAGGCAGGCAAGGGGGGACTGACTGCAATGTGTGTTTCAGAGTTGCAAAGGTCGCTGTGCGCTGAAGATGATCAGCAGGAACATTTTGTTCTGGCACTTCTGCTCTTTTAGCAGAGTCTAAACGTTCCTGCTCTACTCTCTCTGCTGCTGCACAGCAGAGAATGGCACAGAGATTTTGGATTCAAGTGGTCTTTGAGGTAGGAAAGAGAGGAGCGACAGCAATATATGTTTCACAGTTGCAAAGCTGACTGCGTGCTGAAGATGCCCAGCCGGAGCTTACCCTGCTGGCTCTTCGGCTGTGGGAGCAGAGTCCAAGCGCTCGTGCTCGCCTGTCACGGCTGCTCTTGAAACGACAGAGGGCAGAAGAAACGTTGGATTCAAATGCACTTTTAGGAGATAAAGTGAGGAGTAACTACAATGTGTGTGTCACAGTTTTACAGTTCAGTGTGTGGTATAGAAGCACAACAGCAGCTTTCTGGACTGTCTCTTCCACTGTCTTTGATTCCACACATTCCTGCTCTACTCAATGTGCTGCTCACAGCAGAGAGCTGGAAACAGAGTTGTTGGGTTCAAGTGAACTTTTAGGAGAAACAGTGAAAAGTGACAGCAATGTTTGTGTCACAGTTGCAAAGGAGACTGCGTGCTATAGATGATCAGCAGGAGCTTTTTTGCATGGCTCTTCTGCTGTTTTAGCACAGTCTAAACGTTCCTGCTCTACTGTCTCTGTTGCTGCTCAGCTGAGAGCGGGCACAGAGATGTTGGATTCAATCGGTCTTTCAGGCAGGAAAGGGAGGAGTGGCAGCAATGCGTGTTTCAGAGTTGCAAAGCTCGCTGTGCGCTGCAGATTATCAGCAGAATGTTTTGGGCCTGGCTCTTCTGCTGTTTTAGCACAGTCTAAACGTTCCTGCTCTACTCTGCTGCTGCTCAGAGAGAGCGGGCAGTGGAGAGGTTGCATTCAAATGGACTTTTAGGAGATAAAGTGACGAGTGACAGTAATGTGTGCGCCACAGTTGCTAAGCTCACTGTGTGCTGAAGATGATCAGTGGGAACTTTCTGGACTGTCTCTTCTGCCGTTTCAGCAGAGTCCAGACGTAAGTGCACTATTCTGCTGCTGCTCACAAAGAGCAGGCACAGGAGATGTTGGATTCAATTGGACTTTCAGGTAGGAAAGTGAGGGGTGACAGCAAAGTGTGTGACACAGTTTGAAAGCTCACTCTGTCCTGAAGATGCCCAGCCGGAGCTCCCCCTCCTGGCCCTTCGGCTGTGGGAGCAGAGTCCAAGCGCTCGTGTTCACCTGTCACGGCTGCTCTTGAAACGACACAGGGCACCAGAAACGCTGGATTCAAATGCACTTTTAGGAGATAAGGTGAGGAGTGACAACAATGTGTGTGTCACAGTTGTAAAGTTCAGTGTGTGGTGAAGAAGCGCAACAGCAGCTTTCTGGACGGTCCCTTCCACTCTCTTAGATTCCACACATTCCTGCTCTAACCACTGTGCTGCTCGCAGCAGAGAGCTGGAAACAGAGCTGTTGGATTCAAGTGAACTTTTAGGAGAAACAGTGAAAAGAGACAGCAATGTTTGTGTCACCGTTGCAAAGGTGACTGTGTGCTGTAGATGATCAGCAGGAGCTTTTTTGCATGGCTCTTCTGCTGTTTTAGCACAGTCTAAACGTTCCTGCTCTTCTGTCTCTGTTGCTGCTCAGCAGAGAGCGGGCACAGAGATGTTGGATTCAATTGGTCTTTCAGGCAGGCAAGGGGGGACTGACTGCAATGTGTGTTTCAGAGTTGCAAAGGTCGCTGTGCGCTGAAGATGATCAGCAGGAACATTTTGTTCTGGCACTTCTGCTCTTTTAGCAGAGTCTAAACGTTCCTGCTCTACTCTCTCTGCTGCTGCACAGCAGAGAATGGCACAGAGATTTTGGATTCAAGTGGTCTTTGAGGTAGGAAAGAGAGGAGCGACAGCAATATATGTTTCACAGTTGCAAAGCTGACTGCGTGCTGAAGATGCCCAGCCGGAGCTTACCCTGCTGGCTCTTCGGCTGTGGGAGCAGAGTCCAAGCGCTCGTGCTCGCCTGTCACGGCTGCTCTTGAAACGACAGAGGGCAGAAGAAACGTTGGATTCAAATGCACTTTTAGGAGATAAAGTGAGGAGTAACAACAATGTGTGTGTCACAGTTGTAAAGTTCAGTGTGTGGTATAGAAGCACAACAGCAGCTTTCTGGACTGTCTCTTCCACTGTCTTTGATTCCACACATTCCTGCTCTACTCAATGTGCTGCTCACAGCAGAGAGCTGGAAACAGAGTTGTTGGGTTCAAGTGAACTTTTAGGAGAAACAGTGAAAAGTGACAGCAATGTTTGTGTCACAGTTGCAAAGGAGACTGCGTGCTATAGATGATCAGCAGGAGCTTTTTTGCATGGCTCTTCTGCTGTTTTAGCACAGTCTAAACGTTCCTGCTCTACTGTCTCTGTTGCTGCTCAGCTGAGAGCGGGCACAGAGATGTTGGATTCAATCGGTCTTTCAGGCAGGAAAGGGAGGAGTGGCAGCAATGCGTGTTTCAGAGTTGCAAAGCTCGCTGTGCGCTGCAGATTATCAGCAGAATGTTTTGGGCCTGGCTCTTCTGCTGTTTTAGCACAGTCTAAACGTTCCTGCTCTACTCTGCTGCTGCTCAGAGAGAGCGGGCAGTGGAGAGGTTGCATTCAAATGGACTTTTAGGAGATAAAGTGACGAGTGACAGTAATGTGTGCGCCACAGTTGCTAAGCTCACTGTGTGCTGAAGATGATCAGTGGGAACTTTCTGGACTGTCTCTTCTGCCGTTTCAGCAGAGTCCAGACGTAAGTGCACTATTCTGCTGCTGCTCACAAAGAGCAGGCACAGGAGATGTTGGATTCAATTGGACTTTCAGGTAGGAAAGTGAGGGGTGACAGCAAAGTGTGTGAGACAGTTTGAAAGCTCACTCTGTCCTGAAGATGCCCAGCCGGAGCTCCCCCTCCTGGCCCTTCGGCTGTGGGAGCAGAGTCCAAGCGCTCGTGTTCACCTGTCACGGCTGCTCTTGAAACGACACAGGGCACCAGAAACGCTGGATTCAAATGCACTTTTAGGAGATAAGGTGAGGAGTGACAACAATGTGTGTGTCACAGTTGTAAAGTTCAGTGTGTGGTGAAGAAGCGCAAGAGCAGCTTTCTGGACGGTCTCTTCCACTCTCTTAGATTCCACACATTCCTGCTCTAACCACTGTGCTGCTCGCAGCCGAGAGCTGGAAACAGAGCTGTTGGATTCAAGTGAACTTTTAGGAGAAACAGTGAAAAGTGACAGCAATGTTTGTGTCACCGTTGCAAAGGTGACTGTGTGCTGTAGATGATCAGCAGGAGCTTTTTTGCATGGCTCTTCTGCTGTTTTAGCACAGTCTAAACGTTCCTGCTCTTCTGTCTCTGTTGCTGCTCAGCAGAGAGCGGGCACAGAGATGTTGGATTCAATTGGTCTTTCAGGCTGGCAAGGGGGGACCGACTGCAATGTGTGTTTCAGAGCTGCAAAGGTTGCTGTGCCCTGAAGATGATCAGCAGGAACATTTTGTTCTGGCACTTCTGCTCTTTTAGCAGAGTCTAAACGTTCCTGCTCTACTCTCTCTGCTGCTGCACAGCAGAGAATGGCACAGAGATTTTGGATTCAAGTGGTCTTTGAGGTAGGAAAGAGAGGAGCGACAGCAATATATGTTTCACAGTTGCAAAGCTGACTGCGTGCTGAAGATGCCCAGCCGGAGCTTACCCTGCTGGCTCTTCGGCTGTGGGAGCAGAATCCAAGCGCTCGTGCTCGCCTGTCACGGCTGCTCTTGAAACGACAGAGGGCACCAGAAACGTTGGATTCAAATGCACTTTTAGGAGATAAAGTGAGGAGTAAAAACAATGTGTGTGTCACAGTTGTAAAGTTCAGTGTGTGGTATAGAAGCACAACAGCAGCTTTCTGGACTGTCTCTTCCACTGTCTTTGATTCCACACATTCCTGCTCTACTCAATGTGCTGCTCACAGCAGAGAGCTGGAAACAGAGTTGTTGGGTTCAAGTGAACTTTTAGGAGAAACAGTGAAAAGTGACAGCAATGTTTGTGTCACAGTTGCAAAGGAGACTGCGTGCTATAGATGATCAGCAGGAGCTTTTTTGCATGGCTCTTCTGCTGTTTTAGCACAGTCTAAACGTTCCTGCTCTACTGTCTCTGTTGCTGCTCAGCTGAGAGCGGGCACAGACATGTTGGATTCCATCGGTCTTTCAGGCAGGAAAGGGAGGAGTGGCAGCAATGCGTGTTTCAGAGTTGCAAAGCTCGCTGTGCGCTGCAGATTATCAGCAGAATGTTTTGGGCCTGGCTCTTCTGCTGTTTTAGCACAGTCTAAACGTTCCTGCTCTACTCTGCTGCTGCTCAGAGAGAGCGGGCAGTGAAGAGGTTGCATTCAAATGGACTTTTAGGAGATAAAGTGACGAGTGACAGTAATGTGTGCGCCACAGTTGCTAAGCTCACTGTGTTCTGCAGATGATCAGTGGGAACTTTCTGGACTGTCTCTTCTGCTGTTTCAGCAGAGTCCAGACGTAAGTGCAATATTCTGCTGCTGCTCACAAAGAGCAGGCACAAGAGATGTTGGATTCAATTGGACTTTCAGGTAGGAAAGTGAGGGGTGACAGCAAAGTGTGTGACACAGTTTGAAAGCTCACTCTGTCCTGAAGATGCCCAGACGGAGCTCCCCCTCCTGGCCCTTCGGCTGTGGGAGCAGAGTCCAAGCGCTCGTGTTCACCTGTCACGGCTGCTCTTGAAACGACAGAGGGCACCAGAAACGTTGGATTCAAATGCACTTTTAGGAGATAAGGTGAGGAGTGACAACAATGTGTGTGTCACAGTCGTAAAGTTCAGTGTGTGGTGAAGAAGCGCAACAGCAGCTTTCTGGACGGTCCCTTCCACTCTCTTAGATTCCACACATTCCTGCTCTAACCACTGTGCTGCTCGCAGCAGAGAGCTGGAAACAGAGCTGTTGGATTCAAGTGAACTTTTAGGAGAAACAGTGAAAAGAGACAGCAATGTTTGTGTCACAGTTGCAAAGGTGATTGTGTGCTGTAGATGATCAGCAGGAGCTTTTTTGCATGGCTCTTCTGCTGTTTTAGCACAGTCTAAACGTTCCTGCTCTTCTGTCTCTGTTGCTGCTCAGCAGAGAGCGGGCACAGAGATGTTGGATTCAATTGGTCTTTCAGGCAGGCAAGGGGGGACTGACTGCAATGTGTGTTTCAGAGTTGCAAAGGTCGCTGTGCGCTGAAGATGATCAGCAGGAACATTTTGTTCTGGCACTTCTGCTCTTTTAGCAGAGTCTAAACGTTCCTGCTCTACTCTCTCTGCTGCTGCACAGCAGAGAATGGCACAGAGATTTTGGATTCAAGTGGTCTTTGAGGTAGGAAAGAGAGGAGCGACAGCAATATATGTTTCACAGTTGCAAAGCTGACTGCGTGCTGAAGATGCCCAGCCGGAGCTTACCCTGCTGGCTCTTCGGCTGTGGGAGCAGAGTCCAAGCGCTCGTGCTCGCCTGTCACGGCTGCTCTTGAAACGACAGAGGGCAGAAGAAACGTTGGATTCAAATGCACTTTTAGGAGATAAAGTGAGGAGTAACTACAATGTGTGTGTCACAGTTGTACAGTTCAGTGTGTGGTATAGAAGCACAACAGCAGCTTTCTGGACTGTCTCTTCCACTGTCTTTGATTCCACACATTCCTGCTCTACTCAATGTGCTGCTCACAGCAGAGAGCTGGAAACAGAGTTGTTGGGTTCAAGTGAACTTTTAGGAGAAACAGTGAAAAGTGACAGCAATGTTTGTGTCACAGTTGCAAAGGAGACTGCGTGCTATAGATGATCAGCAGGAGCTTTTTTGCATGGCTCTTCTGCTGTTTTAGCACAGTCTAAACGTTCCTGCTCTACTGTCTCTGTTGCTGCTCAGCTGAGAGCGGGCACAGAGATGTTGGATTCAATCGGTCTTTCAGGCAGGAAAGGGAGGAGTGGCAGCAATGCGTGTTTCAGAGTTGCAAAGCTCGCTGTGCGCTGCAGATTATCAGCAGAATGTTTTGGGCCTGGCTCTTCTGCTGTTTTAGCACAGTCTAAACGTTCCTGCTCTACTCTGCTGCTGCTCAGAGAGAGCGGGCAGTGGAGAGGTTGCATTCAAATGGACTTTTAGGAGATAAAGTGACGAGTGACAGTAATGTGTGCGCCACAGTTGCTAAGCTCACTGTGTGCTGAAGATGATCAGTGGGAACTTTCTGGACTGTCTCTTCTGCCGTTTCAGCAGAGTCCAGACGTAAGTGCACTATTCTGCTGCTGCTCACAAAGAGCAGGCACAGGAGATGTTGGATTCAATTGGACTTTCAGGTAGGAAAGTGAGGGGTGACAGCAAAGTGTGTGACACAGTTTGAAAGCTCACTCTGTCCTGAAGATGCCCAGCCGGAGCTCCCCCTCCTGGCCCTTCGGCTGTGGGAGCAGAGTCCAAGCGCTCGTGTTCACCTGTCACGGCTGCTCTTGAAACGACACAGGGCACCAGAAACGCTGGATTCAAATGCACTTTTAGGAGATAAGGTGAGGAGTGACAACAATGTGTGTGTCACAGTTGTAAAGTTCAGTGTGTGGTGAAGAAGCGCAACAGCAGCTTTCTGGACGGTCCCTTCCACTCTCTTAGATTCCACACATTCCTGCTCTAACCACTGTGCTGCTCGCAGCAGAGAGCTGGAAACAGAGCTGTTGGATTCAAGTGAACTTTTAGGAGAAACAGTGAAAAGAGACAGCAATGTTTGTGTCACCGTTGCAAAGGTGACTGTGTGCTGTAGATGATCAGCAGGAGCTTTTTTGCATGGCTCTTCTGCTGTTTTAGCACAGTCTAAACGTTCCTGCTCTTCTGTCTCTGTTGCTGCTCAGCAGAGAGCGGGCACAGAGATGTTGGATTCAATTGGTCTTTCAGGCAGGCAAGGGGGGACTGACTGCAATGTGTGTTTCAGAGTTGCAAAGGTCGCTGTGCGCTGAAGATGATCAGCAGGAACATTTTGTTCTGGCACTTCTGCTCTTTTAGCAGAGTCTAAACGTTCCTGCTCTACTCTCTCTGCTGCTGCACAGCAGAGAATGGCACAGAGATTTTGGATTCAAGTGGTCTTTGAGGTAGGAAAGAGAGGAGCGACAGCAATATATGTTTCACAGTTGCAAAGCTGACTGCGTGCTGAAGATGCCCAGCCGGAGCTTACCCTGCTGGCTCTTCGGCTGTGGGAGCAGAGTCCAAGCGCTCGTGCTCGCCTGTCACGGCTGCTCTTGAAACGACAGAGGGCAGAAGAAACGTTGGATTCAAATGCACTTTTAGGAGATAAAGTGAGGAGTAACAACAATGTGTGTGTCACAGTTGTAAAGTTCAGTGTGTGGTATAGAAGCACAACAGCAGCTTTCTGGACTGTCTCTTCCACTGTCTTTGATTCCACACATTCCTGCTCTACTCAATGTGCTGCTCACAGCAGAGAGCTGGAAACAGAGTTGTTGGGTTCAAGTGAACTTTTAGGAGAAACAGTGAAAAGTGACAGCAATGTTTGTGTCACAGTTGCAAAGGAGACTGCGTGCTATAGATGATCAGCAGGAGCTTTTTTGCATGGCTCTTCTGCTGTTTTAGCACAGTCTAAACGTTCCTGCTCTACTGTCTCTGTTGCTGCTCAGCTGAGAGCGGGCACAGAGATGTTGGATTCAATCGGTCTTTCAGGCAGGAAAGGGAGGAGTGGCAGCAATGCGTGTTTCAGAGTTGCAAAGCTCGCTGTGCGCTGCAGATTATCAGCAGAATGTTTTGGGCCTGGCTCTTCTGCTGTTTTAGCACAGTCTAAACGTTCCTGCTCTACTCTGCTGCTGCTCAGAGAGAGCGGGCAGTGGAGAGGTTGCATTCAAATGGACTTTTAGGAGATAAAGTGACGAGTGACAGTAATGTGTGCGCCACAGTTGCTAAGCTCACTGTGTGCTGAAGATGATCAGTGGGAACTTTCTGGACTGTCTCTTCTGCCGTTTCAGCAGAGTCCAGACGTAAGTGCACTATTCTGCTGCTGCTCACAAAGAGCAGGCACAGGAGATGTTGGATTCAATTGGACTTTCAGGTAGGAAAGTGAGGGGTGACAGCAAAGTGTGTGAGACAGTTTGAAAGCTCACTCTGTCCTGAAGATGCCCAGCCGGAGCTCCCCCTCCTGGCCCTTCGGCTGTGGGAGCAGAGTCCAAGCGCTCGTGTTCACCTGTCACGGCTGCTCTTGAAACGACACAGGGCACCAGAAACGCTGGATTCAAATGCACTTTTAGGAGATAAGGTGAGGAGTGACAACAATGTGTGTGTCACAGTTGTAAAGTTCAGTGTGTGGTGAAGAAGCGCAACAGCAGCTTTCTGGACGGTCCCTTCCACTCTCTTAGATTCCACACATTCCTGCTCTAACCACTGTGCTGCTCGCAGCCGAGAGCTGGAAACAGAGCTGTTGGATTCAAGTGAACTTTTAGGAGAAACAGTGAAAAGTGACAGCAATGTTTGTGTCACCGTTGCAAAGGTGACTGTGTGCTGTAGATGATCAGCAGGAGCTTTTTTGCATGGCTCTTCTGCTGTTTTAGCACAGTCTAAACGTTCCTGCTCTTCTGTCTCTGTTGCTGCTCAGCAGAGAGCGGGCACAGAGATGTTGGATTCAATTGGTCTTTCAGGCTGGCAAGGGGGGACCGACTGCAATGTGTGTTTCAGAGCTGCAAAGGTTGCTGTGCCCTGAAGATGATCAGCAGGAACATTTTGTTCTGGCACTTCTGCTCTTTTAGCAGAGTCTAAACGTTCCTGCTCTACTCTCTCTGCTGCTGCACAGCAGAGAATGGCACAGAGATTTTGGATTCAAGTGGTCTTTGAGGTAGGAAAGAGAGGAGCGACAGCAATATATGTTTCACAGTTGCAAAGCTGACTGCGTGCTGAAGATGCCCAGCCGGAGCTTACCCTGCTGGCTCTTCGGCTGTGGGAGCAGAATCCAAGCGCTCGTGCTCGCCTGTCACGGCTGCTCTTGAAACGACAGAGGGCACCAGAAACGTTGGATTCAAATGCACTTTTAGGAGATAAAGTGAGGAGTAAAAACAATGTGTGTGTCACAGTTGTAAAGTTCAGTGTGTGGTATAGAAGCACAACAGCAGCTTTCTGGACTGTCTCTTCCACTGTCTTTGATTCCACACATTCCTGCTCTACTCAATGTGCTGCTCACAGCAGAGAGCTGGAAACAGAGTTGTTGGGTTCAAGTGAACTTTTAGGAGAAACAGTGAAAAGTGACAGCAATGTTTGTGTCACAGTTGCAAAGGAGACTGCGTGCTATAGATGATCAGCAGGAGCTTTTTTGCATGGCTCTTCTGCTGTTTTAGCACAGTCTAAACGTTCCTGCTCTACTGTCTCTGTTGCTGCTCAGCTGAGAGCGGGCACAGACATGTTGGATTCCATCGGTCTTTCAGGCAGGAAAGGGAGGAGTGGCAGCAATGCGTGTTTCAGAGTTGCAAAGCTCGCTGTGCGCTGCAGATTATCAGCAGAATGTTTTGGGCCTGGCTCTTCTGCTGTTTTAGCACAGTCTAAACGTTCCTGCTCTACTCTGCTGCTGCTCAGAGAGAGCGGGCAGTGGAGAGGTTGCATTCAAATGGACTTTTAGGAGATAAAGTGACGAGTGACAGTAATGTGTGCGCCACAGTTGCTAAGCTCACTGTGTTCTGCAGATGATCAGTGGGAACTTTCTGGACTGTCTCTTCTGCTGTTTCAGCAGAGTCCAGACGTAAGTGCAATATTCTGCTGCTGCTCACAAAGAGCAGGCACAAGAGATGTTGGATTCAATTGGACTTTCAGGTAGGAAAGTGAGGGGTGACAGCAAAGTGTGTGACACAGTTTGAAAGCTCACTCTGTCCTGAAGATGCCCAGACGGAGCTCCCCCTCCTGGCCCTTCGGCTGTGGGAGCAGAGTCCAAGCGCTCGTGTTCACCTGTCACGGCTGCTCTTGAAACGACACAGGGCACCAGAAACGCTGGATTCAAATGCACTTTTAGGAGATAAGGTGAGGAGTGACAACAATGTGTGTGTCACAGTTGTAAAGTTCAGTGTGTGGTGAAGAAGCGCAAGAGCAGCTTTCTGGACGGTCTCTTCCACTCTCTTAGATTCCACACATTCCTGCTCTAACCACTGTGCTGCTCGCAGCCGAGAGCTGGAAACAGAGCTGTTGGATTCAAGTGAACTTTTAGGAGAAACAGTGAAAAGTGACAGCAATGTTTGTGTCACAGTTGCAAAGGTGACTGTGTGCTGTAGATGATCAGCAGGAGCTTTTTTGCATGGCTCTTCTGCTGTTTTAGCACAGTCTAAACGTTCCTGCTCTTCTGTCTCTGTTGCTGCTCAGCAGAGAGCGGGCACAGAGATGTTGGATTCAATTGGTCTTTCAGGCTGGCAAGGGGGGACTGACTGCAATGTGTGTTTCAGAGCTGCAAAGGTTGCTGTGCCCTGAAGATGATCAGCAGGAACATTTTGTTCTGGCACTTCTGCTCTTTTAGCAGAGTCTAAACGTTCCTGCTCTACTCTCTCTGCTGCTGCACAGCAGAGAATGGCACAGAGATTTTGGATTCAAGTGGTCTTTGAGGTAGGAAAGAGAGGAGCGACAGCAATATATGTTTCACAGTTGCAAAGCTGACTGCGTGCTGAAGATGCCCAGCCGGAGCTTACCCTGCTGGCTCTTCGGCTGTGGGAGCAGAGTCCAAGCGCTCGTGCTCGCCTGTCACGGCTGCTCTTGAAACTACAGAGGGCACCAGAAACGTTGGATTCAAATGCACTTTTAGGAGATAAAGTGAGGAGTAAAAACAATGTGTGTGTCACAGTTGTAAAGTTCAGTGTGTGGTGAAGAAGCGCAACAGCAGCTTTCTGGACGGTCTCTTCCACTCTCTTAGATTCCACACATTCCTGCTCTAACCACTGTGCTGCTCGCAGCCGAGAGCTGGAAACAGAGCTGTTGGATTCAAGTGAACTTTTAGGAGAAACAGTGAAAAGTGACAGCAATGTTTGTGTCACAGTTGCAAAGGAGACTGTGTGCTATAGATGATCAGCAGGAGCTTTTTTGCATGGCTCTTCTGCTGTTTTAGCACAGTCTAAACGTTCCTGCTCTACTGTCTCTGTTGCTGCTCAGCTGAGAGCGGGCACAGACATGTTGGATTCCATCGGTCTTTCAGGCAGGAAAGGGAGGAGTGGCAGCAATGCGTGTTTCAGAGTTGCAAAGCTCGCTGTGCGCTGCAGATTATCAGCAGAATGTTTTGGGCCTGGCTCTTCTGCTGTTTTAGCACAGTCTAAACGTTCCTGCTCTACTCTGCTGCTGCTCAGAGAGAGCGGGCAGTGGAGAGGTTGCATTCAAATGGACTTTTAGGAGATAAAGTGACGAGTGACAGTAATGTGTGCGCCACAGTTGCTAAGCTCACTGTGTGCTGAAGATGATCAGTGGGAACTTTCTGGACTGTCTCTTCTGCCGTTTCAGCAGAGTCCAGACGTAAGTGCACTATTCTGCTGCTGCTCACAAAGAGCAGGCACAAGAGATGTTGGATTCAATTGGACTTTCAGGTAGGAAAGTGAGGGGTGACAGCAAAGTGTGTGACACAGTTTGAAAGCTCACTCTGTCCTGAAGATGCCCAGCCGGAGCTCCCCCTCCTGGCCCTTCGGCTGTGGGAGCAGAGTCCAAGCGCTCGTGTTCACCTGTCACGGCTGCTCTTGAAACGACACAGGGCACCAGAAACGCTGGATTCAAATGCACTTTTAGGAGATAAGGTGAGGAGTGACAACAATGTGTGTGTCACAGTCGTAAAGTTCAGTGTGTGGTGAAGAAGCGCAACAGCAGCTTTCTGGACGGTCCCTTCCACTCTCTTAGATTCCACACATTCCTGCTCTAACCACTGTGCTGCTCGCAGCAGAGAGCTGGAAACAGAGCTGTTGGATTCAAGTGAACTTTTAGGAGAAACAGTGAAAAGAGACAGCAATGTTTGTGTCACCGTTGCAAAGGTGACTGTGTGCTGTAGATGATCAGCAGGAGCTTTTTTGCATGGCTCTTCTGCTGTTTTAGCACAGTCTAAACGTTCCTGCTCTTCTGTCTCTGTTGCTGCTCAGCAGAGAGCGGGCACAGAGATGTTGGATTCAATTGGTCTTTCAGGCAGGCAAGGGGGGACTGACTGCAATGTGTGTTTCAGAGTTGCAAAGGTCGCTGTGCGCTGAAGATGATCAGCAGGAACATTTTGTTCTGGCACTTCTGCTCTTTTAGCAGAGTCTAAACGTTCCTGCTCTACTCTCTCTGCTGCTGCACAGCAGAGAATGGCACAGAGATTTTGGATTCAAGTGGTCTTTGAGGTAGGAAAGAGAGGAGCGACAGCAATATATGTTTCACAGTTGCAAAGCTGACTGCGTGCTGAAGATGCCCAGCCGGAGCTTACCCTGCTGGCTCTTCGGCTGTGGGAGCAGAGTCCAAGCGCTCGTGCTCGCCTGTCACGGCTGCTCTTGAAACGACAGAGGGCAGAAGAAACGTTGGATTCAAATGCACTTTTAGGAGATAAAGTGAGGAGTAACTACAATGTGTGTGTCACAGTTGTACAGTTCAGTGTGTGGTATAGAAGCACAACAGCAGCTTTCTGGACTGTCTCTTCCACTGTCTTTGATTCCACACATTCCTGCTCTACTCAATGTGCTGCTCACAGCAGAGAGCTGGAAACAGAGTTGTTGGGTTCAAGTGAACTTTTAGGAGAAACAGTGAAAAGTGACAGCAATGTTTGTGTCACAGTTGCAAAGGAGACTGCGTGCTATAGATGATCAGCAGGAGCTTTTTTGCATGGCTCTTCTGCTGTTTTAGCACAGTCTAAACGTTCCTGCTCTACTGTCTCTGTTGCTGCTCAGCTGAGAGCGGGCACAGAGATGTTGGATTCAATCAGTCTTTCAGGCAGGAAAGGGAGGAGTGGCAGCAATGCGTGTTTCAGAGTTGCAAAGCTCGCTGTGCGCTGCAGATTATCAGCAGAATGTTTTGGGCCTGGCTCTTCTGCTGTTTTAGCACAGTCTAAACGTTCCTGCTCTACTCTGCTGCTGCTCAGAGAGAGCGGGCAGTGGAGAGGTTGCATTCAAATGGACTTTTAGGAGATAAAGTGACGAGTGACAGTAATGTGTGCGCCACAGTTGCTAAGCTCACTGTGTGCTGAAGATGATCAGTGGGAACTTTCTGGACTGTCTCTTCTGCCGTTTCAGCAGAGTCCAGACGTAAGTGCACTATTCTGCTGCTGCTCACAAAGAGCAGGCACAGGAGATGTTGGATTCAATTGGACTTTCAGGTAGGAAAGTGAGGGGTGACAGCAAAGTGTGTGACACAGTTTGAAAGCTCACTCTGTCCTGAAGATGCCCAGCCGGAGCTCCCCCTCCTGGCCCTTCGGCTGTGGGAGCAGAGTCCAAGCGCTCGTGTTCACCTGTCACGGCTGCTCTTGAAACGACACAGGGCACCAGAAACGCTGGATTCAAATGCACTTTTAGGAGATAAGGTGAGGAGTGACAACAATGTGTGTGTCACAGTTGTAAAGTTCAGTGTGTGGTGAAGAAGCGCAACAGCAGCTTTCTGGACGGTCCCTTCCACTCTCTTAGATTCCACACATTCCTGCTCTAACCACTGTGCTGCTCGCAGCAGAGAGCTGGAAACAGAGCTGTTGGATTCAAGTGAACTTTTAGGAGAAACAGTGAAAAGAGACAGCAATGTTTGTGTCACAGTTGCATAGGTGACTGTGTGCTGTAGATGATCAGCAGGAGCTTTTTTGCATGGCTCTTCTGCTGTTTTAGCACAGTCTAAACGTTCCTGCTCTTCTGTCTCTGTTGCTGCTCAGCAGAGAGCGGGCACAGAGATGTTGGATTCCATTGGTCTTTCAGGCAGGCAAGGGGGGACTGACTGCAATGTGTGTTTCAGAGTTGCAAAGGTCGCTGTGCGCTGAAGATGATCAGCAGGAACATTTTGTTCTGGCACTTCTGCTCTTTTAGCAGAGTCTAAACGTTCCTGCTCTACTCTCTCTGCTGCTGCACAGCAGAGAATGGCACAGAGATTTTGGATTCAAGTGGTCTTTGAGGTAGGAAAGAGAGGAGCGACAGCAATATATGTTTCACAGTTGCAAAGCTGACTGCGTGCTGAAGATGCCCAGCCGGAGCTTACCCTGCTGGCTCTTCGGCTGTGGGAGCAGAATCCAAGCGCTCGTGCTCGCCTGTCACGGCTGCTCTTGAAACGACAGAGGGCACCAGAAACGTTGGATTCAAATGCACTTTTAGGAGATAAAGTGAGGAGTAAAAACAATGTGTGTGTCACAGTTGTAAAGTTCAGTGTGTGGTATAGAAGCACAACAGCAGCTTACTGGACTGTCTCTTCCACTGTCTTTGATTCCACACATTCCTGCTCTACTCAATGTGCTGCTCACAGCAGAGAGCTGGAAACAGAGTTGTTGGGTTCAAGTGAACTTTTAGGAGAAACAGTGAAAAGTGACAGCAATGTTTGTGTCACAGTTGCAAAGGAGACTGTGTGCTATAGATGATCAGCAGGAGCTTTTTTGCATGGCTCTTCTGCTGTTTTAGCACAGTCTAAACGTTCCTGCTCTACTGTCTCTGTTGCTGCTCAGCTGAGAGCGGGCACAGACATGTTGGATTCCATCGGTCTTTCAGGCAGGAAAGGGAGGAGTGGCAGCAATGCGTGTTTCAGAGTTGCAAAGCTCGCTGTGCGCTGCAGATTATCAGCAGAATGTTTTGGGCCTGGCTCTTCTGCTGTTTTAGCACAGTCTAAACGTTCCTGCTCTACTCTGCTGCTGCTCAGAGAGAGCGGGCAGTGGAGAGGTTGCATTCAAATGGACTTTTAGGAGATAAAGTGACGAGTGACAGTAATGTGTGCGCCACAGTTGCTAAGCTCACTGTGTGCTGAAGATGATCAGTGGGAACTTTCTGGACTGTCTCTTCTGCCGTTTCAGCAGAGTCCAGACGTAAGTGCACTATTCTGCTGCTGCTCACAAAGAGCAGGCACAGGAGATATTGGATTCAATTGGACTTTCAGGTAGGAAAGTCAGGGGTGACAGCAAAGTGTGTGACACAGTTTGAAAGCTCACTCTGTCCTGAAGATGCCCAGCCGGAGCTCCCCCTCCTGGCCCTTCGGCTGTGGGAGCAGAGTCCAAGCGCTCGTGTTCACCTGTCACGGCTGCTCTTGAAACGACACAGGGCACCAGAAACGCTGGATTCAAATGCACTTTTAGGAGATAAGGTGAGGAGTGACAACAATGTGTGTGTCACAGTCGTAAAGTTCAGTGTGTGGTGAAGAAGCGCAACAGCAGCTTTCTGGACGGTCCCTTCCACTCTCTTAGATTCCACACATTCCTGCTCTAACCACTGTGCTGCTCGCAGCAGAGAGCTGGAAACAGAGCTGTTGGATTCAAGTGAACTTTTAGGAGAAACAGTGAAAAGAGACAGCAATGTTTGTGTCACCGTTGCAAAGGTGACTGTGTGCTGTAGATGATCAGCAGGAGCTTTTTTGCATGGCTCTTCTGCTGTTTTAGCACAGTCTAAACGTTCCTGCTCTTCTGTCTCTGTTGCTGCTCAGCAGAGAGCGGGCACAGAGATGTTGGATTCAATTGGTCTTTCAGGCAGGCAAGGGGGGACTGACTGCAATGTGTGTTTCAGAGTTGCAAAGGTCACTGTGCGCTGAAGATGATCAGCAGGAACATTTTGTTCTGGCACTTCTGCTCTTTTAGCAGAGTCTAAACGTTCCTGCTCTACTCTCTCTGCTGCTGCACAGCAGAGAATGGCACAGAGATTTTGGATTCAAGTGGTCTTTGAGGTAGGAAAGAGAGGAGCGACAGCAATATATGTTTCACAGTTGCAAAGCTGACTGCGTGCTGAAGATGCCCAGCCGGAGCTTACCCTGCTGGCTCTTCGGCTGTGGGAGCAGAGTCCAAGCGCTCGTGCTCGCCTGTCACGGCTGCTCTTGAAACGACAGAGGGCAGAAGAAACGTTGGATTCAAATGCACTTTTAGGAGATAAAGTGAGGAGTAACAACAATGTGTGTGTCACAGTTGTAAAGTTCAGTGTGTGGTATAGAAGCACAACAGCAGCTTTCTGGACTGTCTCTTCCACTGTCTTTGATTCCACACATTCCTGCTCTACTCAATGTGCTGCTCACAGCAGAGAGCTGGAAACAGAGTTGTTGGGTTCAAGTGAACTTTTAGGAGAAACAGTGAAAAGTGACAGCAATGTTTGTGTCACAGTTGCAAAGGAGACTGCGTGCTATAGATGATCAGCAGGAGCTTTTTTGCATGGCTCTTCTGCTGTTTTAGCACAGTCTAAACGTTCCTGCTCTACTGTCTCTGTTGCTGCTCAGCTGAGAGCGGGCACAGAGATGTTGGATTCAATCGGTCTTTCAGGCAGGAAAGGGAGGAGTGGCAGCAATGCGTGTTTCAGAGTTGCAAAGCTCGCTGTGCGCTGCAGATTATCAGCAGAATGTTTTGGGCCTGGCTCTTCTGCTGTTTTAGCACAGTCTAAACGTTCCTGCTCTACTCTGCTGCTGCTCAGAGAGAGCGGGCAGTGGAGAGGTTGCATTCAAATGGACTTTTAGGAGATAAAGTGACGAGTGACAGTAATGTGTGCGCCACAGTTGCTAAGCTCACTGTGTGCTGAAGATGATCAGTGGGAACTTTCTGGACTGTCTCTTCTGCCGTTTCAGCAGAGTCCAGACGTAAGTGCAATATTCTGCTGCTGCTCACAAAGAGCAGGCACAGGAGATATTGGATTCAATTGGACTTTCAGGTAGGAAAGTGAGGGGTGACAGCAAAGTGTGTGACACAGTTTGAAAGCTCACTCTGTCCTGAAGATGCCCAGCCGGAGCTCCCCCTCCTGGCCCTTCGGCTGTGGGAGCAGAGTCCAAGCGCTCGTGTTCACCTGTCACGGCTGCTCTTGAAACGACACAGGGCACCAGAAACGCTGGATTCAAATGCACTTTTAGGAGATAAGGTGAGGAGTGACAACAATGTGTGTGTCACAGTTGTAAAGTTCAGTGTGTGGTGAAGAAGCGCAACAGCAGCTTTCTGGACGGTCCCTTCCACTCTCTTAGATTCCACACATTCCTGCTCTAACCACTGTGCTGCTCGCAGCAGAGAGCTGGAAACAGAGCTGTTGGATTCAAGTGAACTTTTAGGAGAAACAGTGAAAAGAGACAGCAATGTTTGTGTCACAGTTGCAAAGGTGACTGTGTGCTGTAGATGATCAGCAGGAGCTTTTTTGCATGGCTCTTCTGCTGTTTTAGCACAGTCTAAACGTTCCTGCTCTTCTGTCTCTGTTGCTGCTCAGCTGAGAGCGGGCACAGAGATGTTGGATTCAATTGGTCTTTCAGGCTGGCAAGGGGGGACTGACTGCAATGTGTGTTTCAGAGCTGCAAAGGTTGCTGTGCCCTGAAGATGATCAGCAGGAACATTTTGTTCTGGCACTTCTGCTCTTTTAGCAGAGTCTAAACGTTCCTGCTCTACTCTCTCTGCTGCTGCACAGCAGAGAATGGCACAGAGATTTTGGATTCAAGTGGTCTTTGAGGTAGGAAAGAGAGGAGCGACAGCAATATATGTTTCACAGTTGCAAAGCTGACTGCGTGCTGAAGATGCCCAGCCGGAGCTTACCCTGCTGGCTCTTCGGCTGTGGGAGCAGAATCCAAGCGCTCGTGCTCGCCTGTCACGGCTGCTCTTGAAACGACAGAGGGCACCAGAAACGTTGGATTCAAATGCACTTTTAGGAGATAAAGTGAGGAGTAAAAACAATGTGTGTGTCACAGTTGTAAAGTTCAGTGTGTGGTATAGAAGCACAACAGCAGCTTTCTGGACTGTCTCTTCCACTGTCTTTGATTCCACACATTCCTGCTCTACTCAATGTGCTGCTCACAGCAGAGAGCTGGAAACAGAGCTGTTGGGTTCAAGTGAACTTTTAGGAGAAACAGTGAAAAGTGACAGCAATGTTTGTGTCACAGTTGCAAAGGAGACTGCGTGCTATAGATGATCAGCAGGAGCTTTTTTGCATGGCTCTTCTGCTGTTTTAGCACAGTCTAAACGTTCCTGCTCTACTGTCTCTGTTGCTGCTCAGCTGAGAGCGGGCACAGAGATGTTGGATTCAATCGGTCTTTCAGGCAGGAAAGGGAGGAGTGGCAGCAATGCGTGTTTCAGAGTTGCAAAGCTCGCTGTGCGCTGCAGATTATCAGCAGAATGTTTTGGGCCTGGCTCTTCTGCTGTTTTAGCACAGTCTAAACGTTCCTGCTCTACTCTGCTGCTGCTCAGAGAGAGCGGGCAGTGGAGAGGTTGCATTCAAATGGACTTTTAGGAGATAAAGTGACGAGTGACAGTAATGTGTGCGCCACAGTTGCTAAGCTCACTGTGTGCTGAAGATGATCAGTGGGAACTTTCTGGACTGTCTCTTCTGCCGTTTCAGCAGAGTCCAGACGTAAGTGCAATATTCTGCTGCTGCTCACAAAGAGCAGGCACAGGAGATATTGGATTCAATTGGACTTTCAGGTAGGAAAGTGAGGGGTGACAGCAAAGTGTGTGACACAGTTTGAAAGCTCACTCTGTCCTGAAGATGCCCAGCCGGAGCTCCCCCTCCTGGCCCTTCGGCTGTGGGAGCAGAGTCCAAGCGCTCGTGTTCACCTGTCACGGCTGCTCTTGAAACGACACAGGGCACCAGAAACGCTGGATTCAAATGCACTTTTAGGAGATAAGGTGAGGAGTGACAACAATGTGTGTGTCACAGTCGTAAAGTTCAGTGTGTGGTGAAGAAGCGCAACAGCAGCTTTCTGGACGGTCCCTTCCACTCTCTTAGATTCCACACATTCCTGCTCTAACCACTGTGCTGCTCGCAGCAGAGAGCTGGAAACAGAGCTGTTGGATTCAAGTGAACTTTTAGGAGAAACAGTGAAAAGAGACAGCAATGTTTGTGTCACCGTTGCAAAGGTGACTGTGTGCTGTAGATGATCAGCAGGAGCTTTTTTGCATGGCTCTTCTGCTGTTTTAGCACAGTCTAAACGTTCCTGCTCTTCTGTCTCTGTTGCTGCTCAGCAGAGAGCGGGCACAGAGATGTTGGATTCAATTGGTCTTTCAGGCAGGCAAGGGGGGACTGACTGCAATGTGTGTTTCAGAGTTGCAAAGGTCACTGTGCGCTGAAGATGATCAGCAGGAACATTTTGTTCTGGCACTTCTGCTCTTTTAGCAGAGTCTAAACGTTCCTGCTCTACTCTCTCTGCTGCTGCACAGCAGAGAATGGCACAGAGATTTTGGATTCAAGTGGTCTTTGAGGTAGGAAAGAGAGGAGCGACAGCAATATATGTTTCACAGTTGCAAAGCTGACTGCGTGCTGAAGATGCCCAGCCGGAGCTTACCCTGCTGGCTCTTCGGCTGTGGGAGCAGAGTCCAAGCGCTCGTGCTCGCCTGTCACGGCTGCTCTTGAAACGACAGAGGGCAGAAGAAACGTTGGATTCAAATGCACTTTTAGGAGATAAAGTGAGGAGTAACAACAATGTGTGTGTCACAGTTGTAAAGTTCAGTGTGTGGTATAGAAGCACAACAGCAGCTTTCTGGACTGTCTCTTCCACTGTCTTTGATTCCACACATTCCTGCTCTACTCAATGTGCTGCTCACAGCAGAGAGCTGGAAACAGAGTTGTTGGGTTCAAGTGAACTTTTAGGAGAAACAGTGAAAAGTGACAGCAATGTTTGTGTCACAGTTGCAAAGGAGACTGCGTGCTATAGATGATCAGCAGGAGCTTTTTTGCATGGCTCTTCTGCTGTTTTAGCACAGTCTAAACGTTCCTGCTCTACTGTCTCTGTTGCTGCTCAGCTGAGAGCGGGCACAGAGATGTTGGATTCAATCGGTCTTTCAGGCAGGAAAGGGAGGAGTGGCAGCAATGCGTGTTTCAGAGTTGCAAAGCTCGCTGTGCGCTGCAGATTATCAGCAGAATGTTTTGGGCCTGGCTCTTCTGCTGTTTTAGCACAGTCTAAACGTTCCTGCTCTACTCTGCTGCTGCTCAGAGAGAGCGGGCAGTGGAGAGGTTGCATTCAAATGGACTTTTAGGAGATAAAGTGACGAGTGACAGTAATGTGTGCGCCACAGTTGCTAAGCTCACTGTGTGCTGAAGATGATCAGTGGGAACTTTCTGGACTGTCTCTTCTGCCGTTTCAGCAGAGTCCAGACGTAAGTGCAATATTCTGCTGCTGCTCACAAAGAGCAGGCACAGGAGATGTTGGATTCAATTGGACTTTCAGGTAGGAAAGTGAGGGGTGACAGCAAAGTGTGTGACACAGTTTGAAAGCTCACTCTGTCCTGAAGATGCCCAGCCGGAGCTCCCCCTCCTGGCCCTTCGGCTGTGGGAGCAGAGTCCAAGCGCTCGTGTTCACCTGTCACGGCTGCTCTTGAAACGACACAGGGCACCAGAAACGCTGGATTCAAATGCACTTTTAGGAGATAAGGTGAGGAGTGACAACAATGTGTGTGTCACAGTTGTAAAGTTCAGTGTGTGGTGAAGAAGCGCAACAGCAGCTTTCTGGACGGTCCCTTCCACTCTCTTAGATTCCACACATTCCTGCTCTAACCACTGTGCTGCTCGCAGCAGAGAGCTGGAAACAGAGCTGTTGGATTCAAGTGAACTTTTAGGAGAAACAGTGAAAAGAGACAGCAATGTTTGTGTCACAGTTGCAAAGGTGACTGTGTGCTGTAGATGATCAGCAGGAGCTTTTTTGCATGGCTCTTCTGCTGTTTTAGCACAGTCTAAACGTTCCTGCTCTTCTGTCTCTGTTGCTGCTCAGCTGAGAGCGGGCACAGAGATGTTGGATTCAATTGGTCTTTCAGGCTGGCAAGGGGGGACTGACTGCAATGTGTGTTTCAGAGCTGCAAAGGTTGCTGTGCCCTGAAGATGATCAGCAGGAACATTTTGTTCTGGCACTTCTGCTCTTTTAGCAGAGTCTAAACGTTCCTGCTCTACTCTCTCTGCTGCTGCACAGCAGAGAATGGCACAGAGATTTTGGATTCAAGTGGTCTTTGAGGTAGGAAAGAGAGGAGCGACAGCAATATATGTTTCACAGTTGCAAAGCTGACTGCGTGCTGAAGATGCCCAGCCGGAGCTTACCCTGCTGGCTCTTCGGCTGTGGGAGCAGAATCCAAGCGCTCGTGCTCGCCTGTCACGGCTGCTCTTGAAACGACAGAGGGCACCAGAAACGTTGGATTCAAATGCACTTTTAGGAGATAAAGTGAGGAGTAAAAACAATGTGTGTGTCACAGTTGTAAAGTTCAGTGTGTGGTATAGAAGCACAACAGCAGCTTTCTGGACTGTCTCTTCCACTGTCTTTGATTCCACACATTCCTGCTCTACTCAATGTGCTGCTCACAGCAGAGAGCTGGAAACAGAGTTGTTGGGTTCAAGTGAACTTTTAGGAGAAACAGTGAAAAGTGACAGCAATGTTTGTGTCACAGTTGCAAAGGAGACTGCGTGCTATAGATGATCAGCAGGAGCTTTTTTGCATGGCTCTTCTGCTGTTTTAGCACAGTCTAAACGTTCCTGCTCTACTGTCTCTGTTGCTGCTCAGCTGAGAGCGGGCACAGACATGTTGGATTCCATCGGTCTTTCAGGCAGGAAAGGGAGGAGTGGCAGCAATGCGTGTTTCAGAGTTGCAAAGCTCGCTGTGCGCTGCAGATTATCAGCAGAATGTTTTGGGCCTGGCTCTTCTGCTGTTTTAGCACAGTCTAAACGTTCCTGCTCTACTCTGCTGCTGCTCAGAGAGAGCGGGCAGTGGAGAGGTTGCATTCAAATGGACTTTTAGGAGATAAAGTGACGAGTGACAGTAATGTGTGCGCCACAGTTGCTAAGCTCACTGTGTTCTGCAGATGATCAGTGGGAACTTTCTGGACTGTCTCTTCTGCCGTTTCAGCAGAGTCCAGACGTAAGTGCAATATTCTGCTGCTGCTCACAAAGAGCAGGCACAGGAGATATTGGATTCAATTGGACTTTCAGGTAGGAAAGTGAGGGGTGACAGCAAAGTGTGTGACACAGTTTGAAAGCTCACTCTGTCCTGAAGATGCCCAGCCGGAGCTCCCCCTCCTGGCCCTTCGGCTGTGGGAGCAGAGTCCAAGCGCTCGTGTTCACCTGTCACGGCTGCTCTTGAAACGACACAGGGCACCAGAAACGCTGGATTCAAATGCACTTTTAGGAGATAAGGTGAGGAGTGACAACAATGTGTGTGTCACAGTCGTAAAGTTCAGTGTGTGGTGAAGAAGCGCAACAGCAGCTTTCTGGACGGTCCCTTCCACTCTCTTAGATTCCACACATTCCTGCTCTAACCACTGTGCTGCTCGCAGCAGAGAGCTGGAAACAGAGCTGTTGGATTCAAGTGAACTTTTAGGAGAAACAGTGAAAAGAGACAGCAATGTTTGTGTCACCGTTGCAAAGGTGACTGTGTGCTGTAGATGATCAGCAGGAGCTTTTTTGCATGGCTCTTCTGCTGTTTTAGCACAGTCTAAACGTTCCTGCTCTTCTGTCTCTGTTGCTGCTCAGCAGAGAGCGGGCACAGAGATGTTGGATTCAATTGGTCTTTCAGGCAGGCAAGGGGGGACTGACTGCAATGTGTGTTTCAGAGTTGCAAAGGTCACTGTGCGCTGAAGATGATCAGCAGGAACATTTTGTTCTGGCACTTCTGCTCTTTTAGCAGAGTCTAAACGTTCCTGCTCTACTCTCTCTGCTGCTGCACAGCAGAGAATGGCACAGAGATTTTGGATTCAAGTGGTCTTTGAGGTAGGAAAGAGAGGAGCGACAGCAATATATGTTTCACAGTTGCAAAGCTGACTGCGTGCTGAAGATGCCCAGCCGGAGCTTACCCTGCTGGCTCTTCGGCTGTGGGAGCAGAGTCCAAGCGCTCGTGCTCGCCTGTCACGGCTGCTCTTGAAACGACAGAGGGCAGAAGAAACGTTGGATTCAAATGCACTTTTAGGAGATAAAGTGAGGAGTAACAACAATGTGTGTGTCACAGTTGTAAAGTTCAGTGTGTGGTATAGAAGCACAACAGCAGCTTTCTGGACTGTCTCTTCCACTGTCTTTGATTCCACACATTCCTGCTCTACTCAATGTGCTGCTCACAGCAGAGAGCTGGAAACAGAGTTGTTGGGTTCAAGTGAACTTTTAGGAGAAACAGTGAAAAGTGACAGCAATGTTTGTGTCACAGTTGCAAAGGAGACTGCGTGCTATAGATGATCAGCAGGAGCTTTTTTGCATGGCTCTTCTGCTGTTTTAGCACAGTCTAAACGTTCCTGCTCTACTGTCTCTGTTGCTGCTCAGCTGAGAGCGGGCACAGAGATGTTGGATTCAATCGGTCTTTCAGGCAGGAAAGGGAGGAGTGGCAGCAATGCGTGTTTCAGAGTTGCAAAGCTCGCTGTGCGCTGCAGATTATCAGCAGAATGTTTTGGGCCTGGCTCTTCTGCTGTTTTAGCACAGTCTAAACGTTCCTGCTCTACTCTGCTGCTGCTCAGAGAGAGCGGGCAGTGGAGAGGTTGCATTCAAATGGACTTTTAGGAGATAAAGTGACGAGTGACAGTAATGTGTGCGCCACAGTTGCTAAGCTCACTGTGTGCTGAAGATGATCAGTGGGAACTTTCTGGACTGTCTCTTCTGCCGTTTCAGCAGAGTCCAGACGTAAGTGCAATATTCTGCTGCTGCTCACAAAGAGCAGGCACAGGAGATGTTGGATTCAATTGGACTTTCAGGTAGGAAAGTGAGGGGTGACAGCAAAGTGTGTGACACAGTTTGAAAGCTCACTCTGTCCTGAAGATGCCCAGCCGGAGCTCCCCCTCCTGGCCCTTCGGCTGTGGGAGCAGAGTCCAAGCGCTCGTGTTCACCTGTCACGGCTGCTCTTGAAACGACACAGGGCACCAGAAACGCTGGATTCAAATGCACTTTTAGGAGATAAGGTGAGGAGTGACAACAATGTGTGTGTCACAGTTGTAAAGTTCAGTGTGTGGTGAAGAAGCGCAACAGCAGCTTTCTGGACGGTCCCTTCCACTCTCTTAGATTCCACACATTCCTGCTCTAACCACTGTGCTGCTCGCAGCAGAGAGCTGGAAACAGAGCTGTTGGATTCAAGTGAACTTTTAGGAGAAACAGTGAAAAGAGACAGCAATGTTTGTGTCACAGTTGCAAAGGTGACTGTGTGCTGTAGATGATCAGCAGGAGCTTTTTTGCATGGCTCTTCTGCTGTTTTAGCACAGTCTAAACGTTCCTGCTCTTCTGTCTCTGTTGCTGCTCAGCTGAGAGCGGGCACAGAGATGTTGGATTCAATTGGTCTTTCAGGCTGGCAAGGGGGGACTGACTGCAATGTGTGTTTCAGAGCTGCAAAGGTTGCTGTGCCCTGAAGATGATCAGCAGGAACATTTTGTTCTGGCACTTCTGCTCTTTTAGCAGAGTCTAAACGTTCCTGCTCTACTCTCTCTGCTGCTGCACAGCAGAGAATGGCACAGAGATTTTGGATTCAAGTGGTCTTTGAGGTAGGAAAGAGAGGAGCGACAGCAATATATGTTTCACAGTTGCAAAGCTGACTGCGTGCTGAAGATGCCCAGCCGGAGCTTACCCTGCTGGCTCTTCGGCTGTGGGAGCAGAATCCAAGCGCTCGTGCTCGCCTGTCACGGCTGCTCTTGAAACGACAGAGGGCACCAGAAACGTTGGATTCAAATGCACTTTTAGGAGATAAAGTGAGGAGTAAAAACAATGTGTGTGTCACAGTTGTAAAGTTCAGTGTGTGGTATAGAAGCACAACAGCAGCTTTCTGGACTGTCTCTTCCACTGTCTTTGATTCCACACATTCCTGCTCTACTCAATGTGCTGCTCACAGCAGAGAGCTGGAAACAGAGTTGTTGGGTTCAAGTGAACTTTTAGGAGAAACAGTGAAAAGTGACAGCAATGTTTGTGTCACAGTTGCAAAGGAGACTGCGTGCTATAGATGATCAGCAGGAGCTTTTTTGCATGGCTCTTCTGCTGTTTTAGCACAGTCTAAACGTTCCTGCTCTACTGTCTCTGTTGCTGCTCAGCTGAGAGCGGGCACAGACATGTTGGATTCCATCGGTCTTTCAGGCAGGAAAGGGAGGAGTGGCAGCAATGCGTGTTTCAGAGTTGCAAAGCTCGCTGTGCGCTGCAGATTATCAGCAGAATGTTTTGGGCCTGGCTCTTCTGCTGTTTTAGCACAGTCTAAACGTTCCTGCTCTACTCTGCTGCTGCTCAGAGAGAGCGGGCAGTGGAGAGGTTGCATTCAAATGGACTTTTAGGAGATAAAGTGACGAGTGACAGTAATGTGTGCGCCACAGTTGCTAAGCTCACTGTGTTCTGCAGATGATCAGTGGGAACTTTCTGGACTGTCTCTTCTGCCGTTTCAGCAGAGTCCAGACGTAAGTGCAATATTCTGCTGCTGCTCACAAAGAGCAGGCACAAGAGATGTTGGATTCAATTGGACTTTCAGGTAGGAAAGTGAGGGGTGACAGCAAAGTGTGTGACACAGTTTGAAAGCTCACTCTGTCCTGAAGATGCCCAGACGGAGCTCCCCCTCCTGGCCCTTCGGCTGTGGGAGCAGAGTCCAAGCGCTCGTGTTCACCTGTCACGGCTGCTCTTGAAACGACACAGGGCACCAGAAACGCTGGATTCAAATGCACTTTTAGGAGATAAGGTGAGGAGTGACAACAATGTGTGTGTCACAGTTGTAAAGTTCAGTGTGTGGTGAAGAAGCGCAAGAGCAGCTTTCTGGACGGTCTCTTCCACTCTCTTAGATTCCACACATTCCTGCTCTAACCACTGTGCTGCTCGCAGCCGAGAGCTGGAAACAGAGCTGTTGGATTCAAGTGAACTTTAAGGAGAAACAGTGAAAAGTGACAGCAATGTTTGTGTCACAGTTGCAAAGGTGACTGTGTGCTGTAGATGATCAGCAGGAGCTTTTTTGCATGGCTCTTCTGCTGTTTTAGCACAGTCTAAACGTTCCTGCTCTTCTGTCTCTGTTGCTGCTCAGCAGAGAGCGGGCACAGAGATGTTGGATTCAATTGGTCTTTCAGGCTGGCAAGGGGGGACTGACTGCAATGTGTGTTTCAGAGCTGCAAAGGTTGCTGTGCCCTGAAGATGATCAGCAGGAACATTTTGTTCTGGCACTTCTGCTCTTTTAGCAGAGTCTAAACGTTCCTGCTCTACTCTCTCTGCTGCTGCACAGCAGAGAATGGCACAGAGATTTTGGATTCAAGTGGTCTTTGAGGTAGGAAAGAGAGGAGCGACAGCAATATATGTTTCACAGTTGCAAAGCTGACTGCGTGCTGAAGATGCCCAGCCGGAGCTTACCCTGCTGGCTCTTCGGCTGTGGGAGCAGAGTCCAAGCGCTCGTGCTCGCCTGTCACGGCTGCTCTTGAAACGACAGAGGGCACCAGAAACGTTGGATTCAAATGCACTTTTAGGAGATAAAGTGAGGAGTAAAAACAATGTGTGTGTCACAGTTGTAAAGTTCAGTGTGTGGTGAAGAAGCGCAACAGCAGCTTTCTGGACGGTCTCTTCCACTCTCTTAGATTCCACACATTCCTGCTCTAACCACTGTGCTGCTCGCAGCCGAGAGCTGGAAACAGAGCTGTTGGATTCAAGTGAACTTTTAGGAGAAACAGTGAAAAGTGACAGCAATGTTTGTGTCACAGTTGCAAAGGAGACTGTGTGCTATAGATGATCAGCAGGAGCTTTTTTGCATGGCTCTTCTGCTGTTTTAGCACAGTCTAAACGTTCCTGCTCTACTGTCTCTGTTGCTGCTCAGCAGAGAGCGGGCACAGAGATGTTGGATTCAATTGGTCTTTCAGGCAGGAAAGGGAGGAGTGGCAGCAATGCGTGTTTCAGAGTTGCAAAGCTCGCTGTGCGCTGCAGATTATCAGCAGAATGTTTTGGGCCTGGCTCTTCTGCTGTTTTAGCACAGTCTAAACGTTCCTGCTCTACTCTGCTGCTGCTCAGAGAGAGCGGGCAGTGGAGAGGTTGCATTCAAATGGACTTTTAGGAGATAAAGTGACGAGTGACAGTAATGTGTGCGCCACAGTTGCTAAGCTCACTGTGTGCTGAAGATGATCAGTGGGAACTTTCTGGACTGTCTCTTCTGCTGTTTCAGCAGAGTCCAGACGTAAGTGCAATATTCTGCTGCTGCTCACAAAGAGCAGGCACAGGAGATGTTGGATTCAATTGGACTTTCAGGTAGGAAAGTGAGGGGTGACAGCAAAGTGTGTGACACAGTTTGAAAGCTCACTCTGTCCTGAAGATGCCCAGCCGGAGCTCCCCCTCCTGGCCCTTCGGCTGTGGGAGCAGAGTCCAAGCGCTCGTGTTCACCTGTCACGGCTGCTCTTGAAACGACACAGGGCACCAGAAACGCTGGATTCAAATGCACTTTTAGGAGATAAGGTGAGGAGTGACAACAATGTGTGTGTCACAGTTGTAAAGTTCAGTGTGTGGTGAAGAAGCGCAACAGCAGCTTTCTGGACGGTCGCTTCCACTCTCTTAGATACCACACATCCCTGTTCTAACCACTGTGCTGCTCGCAGCCGAGAGCTGGAAACAGAGCAGTTGGATTCAAGTGAACTTTTAGGAGAAACAGTGAAAAGTGACAGCAATGTTTGTGTCACAGATGCAAAGGTGACTGTGTGCTGTAGATGATCAGCAGGAGCTTTTTTGCATGGCTCTTCTGCTGTTTTAGCACAGTCTAAACGTTCCTGCTCTTCTGTCTCTGTTGCTGCTCAGCAGAGAGCGGGCACAGAGATGTTGGATTCCATTGGTCTTTCAGGCAGGCAAGGGGGGACTGACTGCAGTGTGTGTTTCAGAGTTGCAAAGGTCGCTGTGCGCTGAAGATGATCAGCAGGAACATTTTGTCCTGGCACTTCTGCTCTTTTAGCAGAGTCTAAACGTTCCTGCTCTACTCTCTCTGCTGCTGCACAGCAGAGAATGGCGCAGACATTTTGGATTCAAGTGGTCTTTGAGGTAGGATAGAGAGGAGCGACAGCAATATATGTTTCACAGTTGCAAAGCTGACTGCGTGCTGAAGATGCCCAGCCGGAGCTTACCCTGCTGGCTCTTCGGCTGTGGGAGCAGAGTCCAAGCGCTCGTGCTCGCCTGTCATGGCTGCTCTTGAAACGACAGAGGGCAGAAGAAACGTTGGATTCAAATGCACTTTTAGGAGATAAAGTGAGGAGTAACAACAATGTGTGTGTCACAGTTGTAAAGTTCAGTGTTTGTTATAGAAGCACAACAGCAGCTTTCTGGACTGTCTCTTCCACTGTCTTTGATTCCACACATTCCTGCTCTACTCAATGTGCTGCTCACAGCAGAGAGCTGGAAACAGAGTTGTTGGGTTCAAGTGAACTTTTAGGAGAAACAGTGAAAAGTGACAGCAATGTTTGTGTCACAGTTGCAAAGGAGACTGTGTGCTATAGATGATCAGCAGGAGCTTTTTTGCATGGCTCTTCTGCTGTTTTAGCACAGTCTAAACGTTCCTGCTCTACTGTCTCTGTTGCTGCTCAGCTGAGAGCGGGCACAGACATGTTGGATTCCATCGGTCTTTCAGGCAGGAAAGGGAGGAGTGGCAGCAATGCGTGTTTCAGAGTTGCAAAGCTCGCTGTGCGCTGCAGATTATCAGCAGAATGTTTTGGGCCTGGCTCTTCTGCTGTTTTAGCACAGTCTAAACGTTCCTGCTCTACTCTGCTGCTGCTCAGAGAGAGCGGGCAGTGGAGAGGTTGCATTCAAATGGACTTTTAGGAGATAAAGTGACGAGTGACAGTAATGTGTGCGCCACAGTTGCTAAGCTCACTGTGTGCTGAAGATGATCAGTGGGAACTTTCTGGACTGTCTCTTCTGCCGTTTCAGCAGAGTCCAGACGTAAGTGCAATATTCTGCTGCTGCTCACAAAGAGCAGGCACAGGAGATGTTGGATTCAATTGGACTTTCAGGTAGGAAAGTGAGGGGTGACACCAAAGTGTGTGACACAGTTTGAAAGCTCACTCTGTCCTGAAGATGCCCAGCCGGAGCTCCCCCTCCTGGCCCTTCGGCTGTGGGAGCAGAGTCCAAGCGCTCGTGTTCACCTGTCACGGCTGCGCTTGAAACGACACAGGGCACCAGAAACGCTGGATTCAAATGCACTTTTAGGAGATAAGGTGAGGAGTGACAACAATGTGTGTGTCACAGTTGTAAAGTTCAGTGTGTGGTGAAGAAGCGCAACAGCAGCTTTCTGGACGGTCCCTTCCACTCTCTTAGATTCCACACATTCCTGCTCTAACCACTGTGCTGCTCGCAGCCGAGAGCTGGAAACAGAGCTGTTGGATTCAAGTGAACTTTTAGGAGAAACAGTGAAAAGTGACAGCAATGTTTGTGTCACAGTTGCGAAGGAGACTGTGTGCTATAGATGATCAGCAGGAGCTTTTTTGCATGGCTCTTCTGCTGTTTTAGCACAGTCTAAACGTTCCTGCTCTACTGTCTCTGTTGCTGCTCAGCTGAGAGCGGGCACAGACATGTTGGATTCCATCGGTCTTTCAGGCAGGAAAGGGAGGAGTGGCAGCAATGCGTGTTTCAGAGTTGCAAAGCTCGCTGTGCGCTGCAGATTATCAGCAGAATGTTTTGGGCCTGGCTCTTCTGCTGTTTTAGCACAGTCTAAACGTTCCTGCTCTACTCTGCTGCTGCTCAGAGAGAGCGGGCAGTGGAGAGGTTGCATTCAAATGGACTTTTAGGAGATAAAGTGACGAGTGACAGTAATGTGTGCGCCACAGTTGCTATGCTCACTGTGTGCTGAAGATGATCAGTGGGAACTTTCTGGACTGTCTCTTCTGCCGTTTCAGCAGAGTCCAGACGTAAGTGCAATATTCTGCTGCTGCTCACAAAGAGCAGGCACAGGAGATGTTGGATTCAATTGGACTTTCAGGTAGGAAAGTGAGGGGTGACAGCAAAGTGTGTGACACAGTTTGAAAGCTCACTCTGTCCTGAAGATGCCCAGCCGGAGCTCCCCCTCCTGGCCCTTCGGCTGTGGGAGCAGAGTCCAAGCGCTCGTGTTCACCTGTCACGGCTGCTCTTGAAACGACACAGGGCACCAGAAACGCTGGATTCAAATGCACTTTTAGGAGATAAGGTGAGGAGTGACAACAATGTGTGTGTCACAGTTGTAAAGTTCAGTGTGTGGTGAAGAAGCGCAACAGCAGCTTTCTGGACGGTCCCTTCCACTCTCTTAGATTCCACACATTCCTGCTCTAACCACTGTGCTGCTCGCAGCAGAGAGCTGGAAACAGAGCTGTTGGATTCAAGTGAACTTTTAGGAGAAACAGTGAAAAGAGACAGCAATGTTTGTGTCACAGTTGCAAAGGTGACTGTGTGCTGTAGATGATCAGCAGGAGCTTTTTTGCATGGCTCTTCTGCTGTTTTAGCACAGTCTAAACGTTCCTGCTCTTCTGTCTCTGTTGCTGCTCAGCTGAGAGCGGGCACAGAGATGTTGGATTCAATTGGTCTTTCAGGCAGGCAAGGGGGGACTGACTGCAGTGTGTGTTTCAGAGTTGCAAAGGTCGCTGTGCGCTGAAGATGATCAGCAGGAACATTTTGTCCTGGCACTTCTGCTCTTTTAGCAGAGTCTAAACGTTCCTGCTCTACTCTCTCTGCTGCTGCACAGCAGAGAATGGCGCAGACATTTTGGATTCAAGTGGTCTTTGAGGTAGGATAGAGAGGAGCGACAGCAATATATGTTTCACAGTTGCAAAGCTGACTGCGTGCTGAAGATGCCCAGCCGGAGCTTACCCTGCTGGCTCTTCGGCTGTGGGAGCAGAGTCCAAGCGCTCGTGCTCGCCTGTCATGGCTGCTCTTGAAACGACAGAGGGCAGAAGAAACGTTGGATTCAAATGCACTTTTAGGAGATAAAGTGAGGAGTAACAACAATGTGTGTGTCACTGTTGTAAAGTTCAGTGTGTGTTATAGAAGCACAACAGCAGCTTTCTGGACTGTCTCTTCCACTGTCTTTGATTCCACACATTCCTGCTCTACTCAATGTGCTGCTCACAGCAGAGAGCTGGAAACAGAGTTGTTGGGTTCAAGTGAACTTTTAGGAGAAACAGTGAAAAGTGACAGCAATGTTTGTGTCACAGTTGCAAAGGAGACTGTGTGCTATAGATGATCAGCAGGAGCTTTTTTGCATGGCTCTTCTGCTGTTTTAGCACAGTCTAAACGTTCCTGCTCTACTGTCCCTGTTGCTGCTCAGCTGAGAGCGGGCACAGACATGTTGGATTCAATTGGTCTTTCAGGCAGGAAAGGGAGGAGTGGCAGCAATGCGTGTTTCAGAGTTGCAAAGCTCGCTGTGCGCTGCAAATTATCAGCAGAATGTTTTGGGCCTGGCTCTTCTGCTGTTTTAGCACAGTCTAAACGTTCCTGCTCTACTCTGCTGCTGCTCAGAGAGAGCGGGCAGTGGAGAGGTTGCATTCAAATGGACTTTTAGGAGATAAAGTGACGAGTGACAGTAATGTGTGCGCCACAGTTGCTAAGCTCACTGTGTGCTGAAGATGATCAGTGGGAACTTTCAGGACTGTCTCTTCTGCCGTTTCAGCAGAGTCCAGATGTAAGTGCACTATTCTGCTGCTGCTCACAAAGAGCAGGCACAGGAGATGTTGGATTCAATTGGACTTTCAGGTAGGAAAGTGAGGGGTGACAGCAAAGTGTGTGACACAGTTTGAAAGCTCACTCTGTCCTGAAGATGCCCAGCCGGTGCTCCCCCTCCTGGCCCTTCGGTTGTGGGAGCAGAGTCCAAGCGCTCGTGTTCACCTGTCACAGCTGCTCTTGAAACGACACAGGGCACCAGAAACGCTGGATTCAAATGCACTTTTAGGAGATAAGGTGAGGAGTGACAACAATGTGTGTGTCACAGTTGTAAAGTTCAGTGTGTGGTGAAGAAGCGCAACAGCAGCTTGCTGGACGGTCTCTTCCACTCTCTTAGATTCCACACATTCCTGCTCTAACCACTGTGCTGCTCGCAGCCGAGAGCTGGAAACAGAGCTGTTGGGTTCAAGTGAACTTTTAGGACAAACAGTGAAAAGTGACAGCAATGTTTGTGTCACAGTTGCGAAGGAGACTGCGTGCTATAAATGATCAGCAGGAGCTTTTTTGCATGGCTCTTCTGCTGTTTTAGCACAGTCTAAACGTTCCTGCTCTACTGTCTCTGTTGCTGCTCTGCTGAGAGCGGGCACAGAGATGTTGGATTCAATCGGTCTTTCAGGCAGGAAAGGGAGGAGTGGCAGCAATGCGTGTTTCAGAGTTGCAAAGCTCGCTGTGCGCTGCAGATTATCAGCAGAATGTTTTGGGCCTGGCTCTTCTGCTGTTTTAGCACAGTCTAAACGTTCCTGCTCTACTCTGCTGCTGCTCAGAGAGAGCGGGCAGTGGAGAGGTTGCATTCAAATGGACTTTTAGGAGATAAAGTGACGAGTGACAGTAATGTGTGCGCCACAGTTGCTAAGCTCACTGTGTGCTGAAGATGATCAGTGGGAACTTTCTGGACTGTCTCTTCTGCCGTTTCAGCAGAGTCCAGACGTAAGTGCACTATTCTGCTGCTGCTCACAAAGAGCAGGCACAGGAGATATTGGATTCAATTGGACTTTCAGGTAGGAAAGTGAGGGGTGACAGCAAAGTGTGTGACACAGTTTGAAAGCTCACTCTGTCCTGAAGATGCCCAGCCGGAGCTCCCCCTCCTGGCCCTTCGGCTGTGGGAGCAGAGTCCAAGCGCTCGTGTTCACCTGTCACGGCTGCTCTTGAAACGACACAGGGCACCAGAAACGCTGGATTCAAATGCACTTTTAGGAGATAAGGTGAGGAGTGACAACAATGTGTGTGTCACAGTTGTAAAGTTCAGTGTGTGGTGAAGAAGCGCAACAGCAGCTTTCTGGACGGTCCCTTCCACTCTCTTAGATTCCACACATTCCTGCTCTAACCACTGTGCTGCTCGCAGCAGAGAGCTGGAAACAGAGCTGTTGGATTCAAGTGAACTTTAAGGAGAAACAGTGAAAAGTGACAGCAATGTTTGTGTCACAGTTGCAAAGGTGACTGTGTGCTGTAGATGATCAGCAGGAGCTTTTTTGCATGGCTCTTCTGCTGTTTTAGCACAGTCTAAACGTTCCTGCTCTTCTGTCTCTGTTGCTGCTCAGCAGAGAGCGGGCACAGAGATGTTGGATTCAATTGGTCTTTCAGGCTGGCAAGGGGGGACTGACTGCAATGTGTGTTTCAGAGCTGCAAAGGTCGCTGTGCCCTGAAGATGATCAGCAGGAACATTTTGTTCTGGCACTTCTGCTCTTTTAGCAGAGTCTAAACGTTCCTGCTCTACTCTCTCTGCTGCTGCACAGCAGAGAATGGCACAGAGATTTTGGATTCAAGTGGTCTTTGAGGTAGGAAAGAGAGGAGCGACAGCAATATATGTTTCACAGTTGCAAAGCTGACTGCGTGCTGAAGATGCCCAGCCGGAGCTTACCCTGCTGGCTCTTCGGCTGTGGGAGCAGAATCCAAGCGCTCGTGCTCGCCTGTCACGGCTGCTCTTGAAACGACACAGGGCACCAGAAACGTTGGATTCAAATGCACTTTTAGGAGATAAAGTGAGGAGTAACAACAATGTGTGTGTCACAGTTGTAAAGTTCAGTGTGTGGTATAGAAGCACAACAGCAGCTTTCTGGACTGTCTCTTCCACTGTCTTTGATTCCACACATTCCTGCTCTACTCAATGTGCTGCTCACAGCAGAGAGCTGGAAACAGAGTTGTTGGGTTCAAGTGAACTTTTAGGAGAAACAGTGAAAAGTGACAGCAATGTTTGTGTCACAGTTGCAAAGGAGACTGCGTGCTATAGATGATCAGCAGGAGCTTTTTTGCATGGCTCTTCTGCTGTTTTAGCACAGTCTAAACGTTCCTGCTCTACTGTCTCTGTTGCTGCTCAGCTGAGAGCGGGCACAGACATGTTGGATTCCATCGGTCTTTCAGGCAGGAAAGGGAGGAGTGGCAGCAATGCGTGTTTCAGAGTTGCAAAGCTCGCTGTGCGCTGCAGATTATCAGCAGAATGTTTTGGGCCTGGCTCTTCTGCTGTTTTAGCACAGTCTAAACGTTCCTGCTCTACTCTGCTGCTGCTCAGAGAGAGCGGGCAGTGGAGAGGTTGCATTCAAATGGACTTTTAGGAGATAAAGTGACGAGTGACAGTAATGTGTGCGCCACAGTTGCTAAGCTCACTGTGTTCTGCAGATGATCAGTGGGAACTTTCTGGACTGTCTCTTCTGCTGTTTCAGCAGAGTCCAGACGTAAGTGCAATATTCTGCTGCTGCTCACAAAGAGCAGGCACAAGAGATGTTGGATTCAATTGGACTTTCAGGTAGGAAAGTGAGGGGTGACAGCAAAGTGTGTGACACAGTTTGAAAGCTCACTCTGTCCTGAAGATGCCCAGACGGAGCTCCCCCTCCTGGCCCTTCGGCTGTGGGAGCAGAGTCCAAGCGCTCGTGTTCACCTGTCACGGCTGCTCTTGAAACGACACAGGGCACCAGAAACGCTGGATTCAAATGCACTTTTAGGAGATAAGGTGAGGAGTGACAACAATGTGTGTGTCACAGTTGTAAAGTTCAGTGTGTGGTGAAGAAGCGCAAGAGCAGCTTTCTGGACGGTCTCTTCCACTCTCTTAGATTCCACACATTCCTGCTCTAACCACTGTGCTGCTCGCAGCCGAGAGCTGGAAACAGAGCTGTTGGATTCAAGTGAACTTTAAGGAGAAACAGTGAAAAGTGACAGCAATGTTTGTGTCACAGTTGCAAAGGTGACTGTGTGCTGTAGATGATCAGCAGGAGCTTTTTTGCATGGCTCTTCTGCTGTTTTAGCACAGTCTAAACGTTCCTGCTCTTCTGTCTCTGTTGCTGCTCAGCAGAGAGCGGGCACAGAGATGTTGGATTCAATTGGTCTTTCAGGCTGGCAAGGGGGGACTGACTGCAATGTGTGTTTCAGAGCTGCAAAGGTTGCTGTGCCCTGAAGATGATCAGCAGGAACATTTTGTTCTGGCACTTCTGCTCTTTTAGCAGAGTCTAAACGTTCCTGCTCTACTCTCTCTGCTGCTGCACAGCAGAGAATGGCACAGAGATTTTGGATTCAAGTGGTCTTTGAGGTAGGAAAGAGAGGAGCGACAGCAATATATGTTTCACAGTTGCAAAGCTGACTGCGTGCTGAAGATGCCCAGCCGGAGCTTACCCTGCTGGCTCTTCGGCTGTGGGAGCAGAGTCCAAGCGCTCGTGCTCGCCTGTCACGGCTGCTCTTGAAACTACAGAGGGCACCAGAAACGTTGGATTCAAATGCACTTTTAGGAGATAAAGTGAGGAGTAAAAACAATGTGTGTGTCACAGTTGTAAAGTTCAGTGTGTGGTGAAGAAGCGCAACAGCAGCTTTCTGGACGGTCTCTTCCACTCTGTTAGATTCCACACATTCCTGCTCTAACCACTGTGCTGCTCGCAGCCGAGAGCTGGAAACAGAGCTGTTGGATTCAAGTGAACTTTTAGGAGAAACAGTGAAAAGTGACAGCAATGTTTGTGTCACAGTTGCAAAGGAGACTGTGTGCTATAGATGATCAGCAGGAGCTTTTTTGCATGGCTCTTCTGCTGTTTTAGCACAGTCTAAACGTTCCTGCTCTACTGTCTCTGTTGCTGCTCAGCTGAGAGCGGGCACAGACATGTTGGATTCCATCGGTCTTTCAGGCAGGAAAGGGAGGAGTGGCAGCAATGCGTGTTTCAGAGTTGCAAAGCTCGCTGTGCGCTGCAGATTATCAGCAGAATGTTTTGGGCCTGGCTCTTCTGCTGTTTTAGCACAGTCTAAACGTTCCTGCTCTACTCTGCTGCTGCTCAGAGAGAGCGGGCAGTGGAGAGGTTGCATTCAAATGGACTTTTAGGAGATAAAGTGACGAATGACAGTAATGTGTGCGCCACAGTTGCTAAGCTCACTGTGTGCTGAAGATGATCAGTGGGAACTTTCTGGACTGTCTCTTCTGCCGTTTCAGCAGAGTCCAGACGTAAGTGCAATATTCTGCTGCTGCTCACAAAGAGCAGGCACAGGAGATGTTGGATTCAATTGGACTTTCAGGTAGGAAAGTGAGGGGTGACACCAAAGTGTGTGACACAGTTTGAAAGCTCACTCTGTCCTGAAGATGCCCAGCCGGAGCTCCCCCTCCTGGCCCTTCGGCTGTGGGAGCAGAGTCCAAGCGCTCGTGTTCACCTGTCACAGCTGCTCTTGAAACGACACAGGGCACCAGAAACGCTGGATTCAAATGCACTTTTAGGAGATAAGGTGAGGAGTGACAACAATGTGTGTGTCACAGTTGTAAAGTTCAGTGTGTGGTGAAGAAGCGCAAGAGCAGCTTTCTGGACGGTCTCTTCCACTCTCTTAGATTCCACACATTCCTGCTCTAACCACTGTGCTGCTCGCAGCCGAGAGCTGGAAACAGAGCTGTTGGATTCAAGTGAACTTTTAGGAGAAACAGTGAAAAGTGACAGCAATGTTTGTGTCACCGTTGCAAAGGTGACTGTGTGCTGTAGATGATCAGCAGGAGCTTTTTTGCATGGCTCTTCTGCTGTTTTAGCACAGTCTAAACGTTCCTGCTCTTCTGTCTCTGTTGCTGCTCAGCAGAGAGCGGGCACAGAGATGTTGGATTCAATTGGTCTTTCAGGCTGGCAAGGGGGGACCGACTGCAATGTGTGTTTCAGAGCTGCAAAGGTTGCTGTGCCCTGAAGATGATCAGCAGGAACATTTTGTTCTGGCACTTCTGCTCTTTTAGCAGAGTCTAAACGTTCCTGCTCTACTCTCTCTGCTGCTGCACAGCAGAGAATGGCACAGAGATTTTGGATTCAAGTGGTCTTTGAGGTAGGAAAGAGAGGAGCGACAGCAATATATGTTTCACAGTTGCAAAGCTGACTGCGTGCTGAAGATGCCCAGCCGGAGCTTACCCTGCTGGCTCTTCGGCTGTGGGAGCAGAATCCAAGCGCTCGTGCTCGCCTGTCACGGCTGCTCTTGAAAAGACAGAGGGCACCAGAAACGTTGGATTCAAATGCACTTTTAGGAGATAAAGTGAGGAGTAAAAACAATGTGTGTGTCACAGTTGTAAAGTTCAGTGTGTGGTATAGAAGCACAACAGCAGCTTTCTGGACTGTCTCTTCCACTGTCTTTGATTCCACACATTCCTGCTCTACTCAATGTGCTGCTCACAGCAGAGAGCTGGAAACAGAGTTGTTGGGTTCAAGTGAACTTTTAGGAGAAACAGTGAAAAGTGACAGCAATGTTTGTGTCACAGTTGCAAAGGAGACTGCGTGCTATAGATGATCAGCAGGAGCTTTTTTGCATGGCTCTTCTGCTGTTTTAGCACAGTCTAAACGTTCCTGCTCTACTGTCCCTGTTGCTGCTCAGCTGAGAGCGGGCACAGACATGTTGGATTCCATCGGTCTTTCAGGCAGGAAAGGGAGGAGTGGCAGCAATGCGTGTTTCAGAGTTGCAAAGCTCGCTGTGCGCTGCAGATTATCAGCAGAATGTTTTGGGCCTGGCTCTTCTGCTGTTTTAGCACAGTCTAAACGTTCCTGCTCTACTCTGCTGCTGCTCAGAGAGAGCGGGCAGTGGAGAGGTTGCATTCAAATGGACTTTTAGGAGATAAAGTGACGAGTGACAGTAATGTGTGCGCCACAGTTGCTAAGCTCACTGTGTGCTGCAGATGATCAGTGGGAACTTTCTGGACTGTCTCTTCTGCTGTTTCAGCAGAGTCCAGACGTAAGTGCAATATTCTGCTGCTGCTCACAAAGAGCAGGCACAAGAGATGTTGGATTCAATTGGACTTTCAGGTAGGAAAGTGAGGGGTGACAGCAAAGTGTGTGACACAGTTTGAAAGCTCACTCTGTCCTGAAGATGCCCAGACGGAGCTCCCCCTCCTGGCCCTTCGGCTGTGGGAGCAGAGTCCAAGCGCTCGTGTTCACCTGTCACGGCTGCTCTTGAAACGACACAGGGCACCAGAAACGCTGGATTCAAATGCACTTTTAGGAGATAAGGTGAGGAGTGACAACAATGTGTGTGTCACAGTTGTAAAGTTCAGTGTGTGGTGAAGAAGCGCAAGAGCAGCTTTCTGGACGGTCTCTTCCACTCTCTTAGATTCCACACATTCCTGCTCTAACCACTGTGCTGCTCGCAGCCGAGAGCTGGAAACAGAGCTGTTGGATTGAAGTGAACTTTAAGGAGAAACAGTGAAAAGTGACAGCAATGTTTGTGTCACAGTTGCAAAGGTGACTGTGTGCTGTAGATGATCAGCAGGAGCTTTTTTGCATGGCTCTTCTGCTGTTTTAGCACAGTCTAAACGTTCCTGCTCTTCTGTCTCTGTTGCTGCTCAGCTGAGAGCGGGCACAGAGATGTTGGATTCAATTGGTCTTTCAGGCTGGCAAGGGGGGACTGACTGCAATGTGTGTTTCAGAGCTGCAAAGGTTGCTGTGCCCTGAAGATGATCAGCAGGAACATTTTGTTCTGGCACTTCTGCTCTTTTAGCAGAGTCTAAACGTTCCTGCTCTACTCTCTCTGCTGCTGCACAGCAGAGAATGGCACAGAGATTTTGGATTCAAGTGGTCTTTGAGGTAGGAAAGAGAGGAGCGACAGCAATATATGTTTCACAGTTGCAAAGCTGACTGCGTGCTGAAGATGCCCAGCCGGAGCTTACCCTGCTGGCTCTTCGGCTGTGGGAGCAGAGTCCAAGCGCTCGTGCTCGCCTGTCACGGCTGCTCTTGAAACGACAGAGGGCACCAGAAACGTTGGATTCAAATGCACTTTTAGGAGATAAAGTGAGGAGTAAAAACAATGTGTGTGTCACAGTTGTAAAGTTCAGTGTGTGGTGAAGAAGCGCAACAGCAGCTTTCTGGACTGTCTCTTCCACTCTGTTAGATTCCACACATTCCTGCTCTAACCACTGTGCTGCTCGCAGCCGAGAGCTGGAAACAGAGCTGTTGGATTCAAGTGAACTTTTAGGAGAAACAGTGAAAAGTGACAGCAATGTTTGTGTCACAGTTGCAAAGGAGACTGTGTGCTATAGATGATCAGCAGGAGCTTTTTTGCATGGCTCTTCTGCTGTTTTAGCACAGTCTAAACGTTCCTGCTCTACTGTCTCTGTTGCTGCTCAGCTGAGAGCGGGCACAGACATGTTGGATTCAATTGGTCTTTCAGGCAGGAAAGGGAGGAGTGGCAGCAATGCGTGTTTCAGAGTTGCAAAGCTCGCTGTGCGCTGCAGATTATCAGCAGAATGTTTTGGGCCTGGCTCTTCTGCTGTTTTAGCACAGTCTAAACGTTCCTGCTCTACTCTGCTGCTGCTCAGAGAGAGCGGGCAGTGGAGAGGTTGCATTCAAATGGACTTTTAGGAGATAAAGTGACGAGTGACAGTAATGTGTGCGCCACAGTTGCTAAGCTCACTGTGTGCTGAAGATGATCAGTGGGAACTTTCTGGACTGTCTCTTCTGCTGTTTCAGCAGAGTCCAGACGTAAGTGCAATATTCTGCTGCTGCTCACAAAGAGCAGGCACAGGAGATGTTGGATTCAATTGGACTTTCAGGTAGGAAAGTGAGGGGTGACAGCAAAGTGTGTGACACAGTTTGAAAGCTCACTCTGTCCTGAAGATGCCCAGCCGGAGCTCCCCCTCCTGGCCCTTCGGCTGTGGGAGCAGAGTCCAAGCGCTCGTGTTCACCTGTCACGGCTGCTCTTGAAACGACACAGGGCACCAGAAACGCTGGATTCAAATGCACTTTTAGGAGATAAGGTGAGGAGTGACAACAATGTGTGTGTCACAGTTGTAAAGTTCAGTGTGTGGTGAAGAAGCGCAACAGCAGCTTTCTGGACGGTCGCTTCCACTCTCTTAGATACCACACATTCCTGTTCTAACCACTGTGCTGCTCGCAGCCGAGAGCTGGAAACAGAGCAGTTGGATTCAAGTGAACTTTTAGGAGAAACAGTGAAAAGTGACAGCAATGTTTGTGTCACAGATGCAAAGGTGACTGTGTGCTGTAGATGATCAGCAGGAGCTTTTTTGCATGGCTCTTCTGCTGTTTTAGCACAGTCTAAACGTTCCTGCTCTTCTGTCTCTGTTGCTGCTCAGCAGAGAGCGGGCACAGAGATGTTGGATTCCATTGGTCTTTCAGGCAGGCAAGGGGGGACTGACTGCAGTGTGTGTTTCAGAGTTGCAAAGGTCGCTGTGCGCTGAAGATGATCAGCAGGAACATTTTGTCCTGGCACTTCTGCTCTTTTAGCAGAGTCTAAACTTTCCTGCTCTACTCTCTCTGCTGCTGCACAGCAGAGAATGGCGCAGACATTTTGGATTCAAGTGGTCTTTGAGGTAGGATAGAGAGGAGCGACAGCAATATATGTTTCACAGTTGCAAAGCTGACTGCGTGCTGAAGATGCCCAGCCGGAGCTTACCCTGCTGGCTCTTCGGCTGTGGGAGCAGAGTCCAAGCGCTCGTGCTCGCCTGTCATGGCTGCTCTTGAAACGACAGAGGGCAGAAGAAACGTTGGATTCAAATGCACTTTTAGGAGATAAAGTGAGGAGTAACAACAATGTGTGTGTCACAGTTGTAAAGTTCAGTGTTTGTTATAGAAGCACAACAGCAGCTTTCTGGACTGTCTCTTCCACTGTCTTTGATTCCACACATTCCTGCTCTACTCGATGTGCTGCTCACAGCAGAGAGCTGGAAACAGAGTTGTTGGGTTCAAGTGAACTTTTAGGAGAAACAGTGAAAAGTGACAGCAATGTTTGTGTCACAGTTGCAAAGGAGACTGTGTGCTATAGATGATCAGCAGGAGCTTTTTTGCATGGCTCTTCTGCTGTTTTAGCACAGTCTAAACGTTCCTGCTCTACTGTCTCTGTTGCTGCTCAGCTGAGAGCGGGCACAGACATGTTGGATTCCATCGGTCTTTCAGGCAGGAAAGGGAGGAGTGGCAGCAATGCGTGTTTCAGAGTTGCAAAGCTCGCTGTGCGCTGCAGATTATCAGCAGAATGTTTTGGGCCTGGCTCTTCTGCTGTTTTAGCACAGTCTAAACGTTCCTGCTCTACTCTGCTGCTGCTCAGAGAGAGCGGGCAGTGGAGAGGTTGCATTCAAATGGACTTTTAGGAGATAAAGTGACGAGTGACAGTAATGTGTGCGCCACAGTTGCTAAGCTCACTGTGTGCTGAAGATGATCAGTGGGAACTTTCTGGACTGTCTCTTCTGCCGTTTCAGCAGAGTCCAGACGTAAGTGCAATATTCTGCTGCTGCTCACAAAGAGCAGGCACAGGAGATGTTGGATTCAATTGGACTTTCAGGTAGGAAAGTGAGGGGTGACACCAAAGTGTGTGACACAGTTTGAAAGCTCACTCTGTCCTGAAGATGCCCAGCCGGAGCTCCCCCTCCTGGCCCTTCGGCTGTGGGAGCAGAGTCCAAGCGCTCGTGTTCACCTGTCACGGCTGCTCTTGAAACGACACAGGGCACCAGAAACGCTGGATTCAAATGCACTTTTAGGAGATAAGGTGAGGAGTGACAACAATGTGTGTGTCACAGTTGTAAAGTTCAGTGTGTGGTGAAGAAGCGCAACAGCAGCTTTCTGGACGGTCCCTTCCACTCTCTTAGATTCCACACATTCCTGCTCTAACCACTGTGCTGCTCGCAGCCGAGAGCTGGAAACAGAGCTGTTGGATTCAAGTGAACTTTTAGGAGAAACAGTGAAAAGTGACAGCAATGTTTGTGTCACAGTTGCGAAGGAGACTGTGTGCTATAGATGATCAGCAGGAGCTTTTTTGCATGGCTCTTCTGCTGTTTTAGCACAGTCTAAACGTTCCTGCTCTACTGTCTCTGTTGCTGCTCAGCTGAGAGCTGGCACAGAGATGTTGGATTCAATCGGTCTTTCAGGCAGGAAAGGGAGGAGTGGCAGCAATGCGTGTTTCAGAGTTGCAAAGCTCGCTGTGCGCTGCAGATTATCAGCAGAATGTTTTGGGCCTGGCTCTTCTGCTGTTTTAGCACAGTCTAAACGTTCCTGCTCTACTCTGCTGCTGCTCAGAGAGAGCGGGCAGTGGAGAGGTTGCATTCAAATGGACTTTTAGGAGATAAAGTGACGAGTGACAGTAATGTGTGCGCCACAGTTGCTAAGCTCACTGTGTGCTGAAGATGATCAGTGGGAACTTTCTGGACTGTCTCTTCTGCTGTTTCAGCAGAGTCCAGACGTAAGTGCAATATTCTGCTGCTGCTCACAAAGAGCAGGCACAGGAGATGTTGGATTCAATTGGACTTTCAGGTAGGAAAGTGAGGGGTGACAGCAAAGTGTGTGACACAGTTTGAAAGCTCACTCTGTCCTGAAGATGCCCAGCCGGAGCTCCCCCTCCTGGCCCTTCGGCTGTGGGAGCAGAGTCCAAGCGCTCGTGTTCACCTGTCACGGCTGCTCTTGAAACGACACAGGGCACCAGAAACGCTGGATTCAAATGCACTTTTAGGAGATAAGGTGAGGAGTGACAACAATGTGTGTGTCACAGTTGTAAAGTTCAGTGTGTGGTGAAGAAGCGCAAGAGCAGCTTTCTGGACGGTCTCTTCCACTCTCTTAGATTCCACACATTCCTGCTCTAACCACTGTGCTGCTCGCAGCCGAGAGCTGGAAACAGAGCTGTTGGATTCAAGTGAACTTTTAGGAGAAACAGTGAAAAGTGACAGCAATGTTTGTGTCACAGATGCAAAGGTGACTGTGTGCTGTAGATGATCAGCAGGAGCTTTTTTGCATGGCTCTTCTGCTGTTTTAGCACAGTCTAAACGTTCCTGCTCTTCTGTCTCTGTTGCTGCTCAGCAGAGAGCGGGCACAGAGATGTTGGATTCCATTGGTCTTTCAGGCAGGCAAGGGGGGACTGACTGCAGTGTGTGTTTCAGAGTTGCAAAGGTCGCTGTGCGCTGAAGATGATCAGCAGGAACATTTTGTCCTGGCACTTCGGCTCTTTTAGCAGAGTCTAAACGTTCCTGCTCTACTCTCTCTGCTGCTGCACAGCAGAGAATGGCGCAGACATTTTGGATTCAAGTGGTCTTTGAGGTAGGATAGAGAGGAGCGACAGCAATATATGTTTCACAGTTGCAAAGCTGACTGCGTGCTGAAGATGCCCAGCCGGAGCTTACCCTGCTGGCTCTTCGGCTGTGGGAGCAGAGTCCAAGCGCTCGTGCTCGCCTGTCATGGCTGCTCTTGAAACGACAGAGGGCAGAAGAAACGTTGGATTCAAATGCACTTTTAGGAGATAAAGTGAGGAGTAACAACAATGTGTGTGTCACAGTTGTAAAGTTCAGTGTTTGTTATAGAAGCACAACAGCAGCTTTCTGGACTGTCTCTTCCACTGTCTTTGATTCCACACATTCCTGCTCTACTCAATGTGCTGCTCACAGCAGAGAGCTGGAAACAGAGTTGTTGGGTTCAAGTGAACTTTTAGGAGAAACAGTGAAAAGTGACAGCAATGTTTGTGTCACAGTTGCAAAGGAGACTGTGTGCTATAGATGATCAGCAGGAGCTTTTTTGCATGGCTCTTCTGCTGTTTTAGCACAGTCTAAACGTTCCTGCTCTACTGTCTCTGTTGCTGCTCAGCTGAGAGCGGGCACAGACATGTTGGATTCCATCGGTCTTTCAGGCAGGAAAGGGAGGAGTGGCAGCAATGCGTGTTTCAGAGTTGCAAAGCTCGCTGTGCGCTGCAGATTATCAGCAGAATGTTTTGGGCCTGGCTCTTCTGCTGTTTTAGCACAGTCTAAACGTTCCTGCTCTACTCTGCTGCTGCTCAGAGAGAGCGGGCAGTGGAGAGGTTGCATTCAAATGGACTTTTAGGAGATAAAGTGACGAGTGACAGTAATGTGTGCGCCACAGTTGCTAAGCTCACTGTGTGCTGAAGATGATCAGTGGGAACTTTCTGGACTGTCTCTTCTGCCGTTTCAGCAGAGTCCAGACGTAAGTGCACTATTCTGCTGCTGCTCACAAAGAGCAGGCACAGGAGATGTTGGATTCAATTGGACTTTCAGGTAGGAAAGTGAGGGGTGACAGCAAAGTGTGTGACACAGTTTGAAAGCTCACTCTGTCCTGAAGATGCCCAGCCGGAGCTCCCCCTCCTGGCCCTTCGGCTGTGGGAGCAGAGTCCAAGCGCTCGTGTTCACCTGTCACGGCTGCTCTTGAAACGACACAGGGCACCAGAAACGCTGGATTCAAATGCACTTTTAGGAGATAAGGTGAGGAGTGACAACAATGTGTGTGTCACAGTTGTAAAGTTCAGTGTGTGGTGAAGAAGCGCAACAGCAGCTTTCTGGACGGTCCCTTCCACTCTCTTAGATTCCACACATTCCTGCTCTAACCACTGTGCTGCTCGCAGCCGAGAGCTGGAAACAGAGCTGTTGGATTCAAGTGAACTTTTAGGAGAAACAGTGAAAAGTGACAGCAATGTTTGTGTCACAGTTGCGAAGGAGACTGTGTGCTATAGATGATCAGCAGGAGCTTTTTTGCATGGCTCTTCTGCTGTTTTAGCACAGTCTAAACGTTCCTGCTCTACTGTCTCTGTTGCTGCTCAGCTGAGAGCGGGCACAGACATGTTGGATTCCATCGGTCTTTCAGGCAGGAAAGGGAGGAGTGGCAGCAATGCGTGTTTCAGAGTTGCAAAGCTCGCTGTGCGCTGCAGATTATCAGCAGAATGTTTTGGGCCTGGCTCTTCTGCTGTTTTAGCACAGTCTAAACGTTCCTGCTCTACTCTGCTGCTGCTCAGAGAGAGCGGGCAGTGGAGAGGTTGCATTCAAATGGACTTTTAGGAGATAAAGTGACGAGTGACAGTAATGTGTGCGCCACAGTTGCTATGCTCACTGTGTGCTGAAGATGATCAGTGGGAACTTTCTGGACTGTCTCTTCTGCCGTTTCAGCAGAGTCCAGACGTAAGTGCAATATTCTGCTGCTGCTCACAAAGAGCAGGCACAGGAGATGTTGGATTCAATTGGACTTTCAGGTAGGAAAGTGAGGGGTGACAGCAAAGTGTGTGACACAGTCTGAAAGCTCACTCTGTCCTGAAGATGCCCAGCCGGAGCTCCCCCTCCTGGCCCTTCGGCTGTGGGAGCAGAGTCCAAGCGCTCGTGTTCACCTGTCACGGCTGCTCTTGAAACGACACAGGGCACCAGAAACGCTGGATTCAAATGCACTTTTAGGAGATAAGGTGAGGAGTGACAACAATGTGTGTGTCACAGTTGTAAAGTTCAGTGTGTGGTGAAGAAGCGCAACAGCAGCTTTCTGGACGGTCCCTTCCACTCTCTTAGATTCCACACATTCCTGCTCTAACCACTGTGCTGCTCGCAGCAGAGAGCTGGAAACAGAGCTGTTGGATTCAAGTGAACTTTTAGGAGAAACAGTGAAAAGAGACAGCAATGTTTGTGTCACAGTTGCAAAGGTGACTGTGTGCTGTAGATGATCAGCAGGAGCTTTTTTGCATGGCTCTTCTGCTGTTTTAGCACAGTCTAAACGTTCCTGCTCTTCTGTCTCTGTTGCTGCTCAGCTGAGAGCGGGCACAGAGATGTTGGATTCAATTGGTCTTTCAGGCAGGCAAGGGGGGACTGACTGCAGTGTGTGTTTCAGAGTTGCAAAGGTCGCTGTGCGCTGAAGATGATCAGCAGGAACATTTTGTCCTGGCACTTCTGCTCTTTTAGCAGAGTCTAAACGTTCCTGCTCTACTCTCTCTGCTGCTGCACAGCAGAGAATGGCGCAGACATTTTGGATTCAAGTGGTCTTTGAGGTAGGATAGAGAGGAGCGACAGCAATATATGTTTCACAGTTGCAAAGCTGACTGCGTGCTGAAGATGCCCAGCCGGAGCTTACCCTGCTGGCTCTTCGGCTGTGGGAGCAGAGTCCAAGCGCTCGTGCTCGCCTGTCATGGCTGCTCTTGAAACGACAGAGGGCAGAAGAAACGTTGGATTCAAATGCACTTTTAGGAGATAAAGTGAGGAGTAACAACAATGTGTGTGTCACTGTTGTAAAGTTCAGTGTGTGTTATAGAAGCACAACAGCAGCTTTCTGGACTGTCTCTTCCACTGTCTTTGATTCCACACATTCCTGCTCTACTCAATGTGCTGCTCACAGCAGAGAGCTGGAAACAGAGTTGTTGGGTTCAAGTGAACTTTTAGGAGAAACAGTGAAAAGTGACAGCAATGTTTGTGTCACAGTTGCAAAGGAGACTGTGTGCTATAGATGATCAGCAGGAGCTTTTTTGCATGGCTCTTCTGCTGTTTTAGCACAGTCTAAACGTTCCTGCTCTACTGTCTCTGTTGCTGCTCAGCTGAGAGCGGGCACAGACATGTTGGATTCCATCGGTCTTTCAGGCAGGAAAGGGAGGAGTGGCAGCAATGCGTGTTTCAGAGTTGCAAAGCTCGCTGTGCGCTGCAGATTATCAGCAGAATGTTTTGGGCCTGGCTCTTCTGCTGTTTTAGCACAGTCTAAACGTTCCTGCTCTACTCTGCTGCTGCTCAGAGAGAGCGGGCAGTGGAGAGGTTGCATTCAAATGGACTTTTAGGAGATAAAGTGACGAGTGACAGTAATGTGTGCGCCACAGTTGCTATGCTCACTGTGTGCTGAAGATGATCAGTGGGAACTTTCTGGACTGTCTCTTCTGCCGTTTCAGCAGAGTCCAGACGTAAGTGCAATATTCTGCTGCTGCTCACAAAGAGCAGGCACAGGAGATGTTGGATTCAATTGGACTTTCAGGTAGGAAAGTGAGGGGTGACAGCAAAGTGTGTGACACAGTTTGAAAGCTCACTCTGTCCTGAAGATGCCCAGCCGGAGCTCCCCCTCCTGGCCCTTCGGCTGTGGGAGCAGAGTCCAAGCGCTCGTGTTCACCTGTCACGGCTGCTCTTGAAACGACACAGGGCACCAGAAACGCTGGATTCAAATGCACTTTTAGGAGATAAGGTGAGGAGTGACAACAATGTGTGTGTCACAGTTGTAAAGTTCAGTGTGTGGTGAAGAAGCGCAACAGCAGCTTTCTGGACGGTCCCTTCCACTCTCTTAGATTCCACACATTCCTGCTCTAACCACTGTGCTGCTCGCAGCAGAGAGCTGGAAACAGAGCTGTTGGATTCAAGTGAACTTTTAGGAGAAACAGTGAAAAGAGACAGCAATGTTTGTGTCACAGTTGCAAAGGTGACTGTGTGCTGTAGATGATCAGCAGGAGCTTTTTTGCATGGCTCTTCTGCTGTTTTAGCACAGTCTAAACGTTCCTGCTCTTCTGTCTCTGTTGCTGCTCAGCTGAGAGCGGGCACAGAGATGTTGGATTCAATTGGTCTTTCAGGCAGGCAAGGGGGGACTGACTGCAATGTGTGTTTCAGAGTTGCAAAGGTCGCTGTGCGCTGAAGATGATCAGCAGGAACATTTTGTTCTGGCACTTCTGCTCTTTTAGCAGAGTCTAAACGTTCCTGCTCTACTCTCTCTGCTGCTGCACAGCAGAGAATGGCACAGAGATTTTGGATTCAAGTGGTCTTTGAGGTAGGAAAGAGAGGAGCGACAGCAATATATGTTTCACAGTTGCAAAGCTGACTGCGTGCTGAAGATGCCCAGCCGGAGCTTACCCTGCTGGCTCTTCGGCTGTGGGAGCAGAGTCCAAGCGCTCGTGCTCGCCTGTCACGGCTGCTCTTGAAACCACAGAGGGCAGAAGAAACGTTGGATTCAAATGCACTTTTAGGAGATAAAGTGAGGAGTAAAAACAATGTGTGTGTCACAGTTGTAAAGTTCAGTGTGTGGTATAGAAGCACAACAGCAGCTTACTGGACTGTCTCTTCCACTGTCTTTGATTCCACACATTCCTGCTCAACTCAATGTGCTGCTCACAGCAGAGAGCTGGAAACAGAGTTGTTGGATTCAAGTGAACTTTTAGGAGAAACAGTGAAAAGTGACAGCAATGTTTGTGTCACAGTTGCGAAGGAGACTGTGTGCTATAGATGATCAGCAGGAGCTTTTTTGCATGGCTCTTCTGCTGTTTTAGCACAGTCTAAACGTTCCTGCTCTACTGTCCCTGTTGCTGCTCAGCTGAGAGCGGGCACAGACATGTTGGATTCAATTGGTCTTTCAGGCAGGAAAGGGAGGAGTGGCAGCAATGCGTGTTTCAGAGTTGCAAAGCTCGCTGTGCGCTGCAAATTATCAGCAGAATGTTTTGGGCCTGGCTCTTCTGCTGTTTTAGCACAGTCTAAACGTTCCTGCTCTACTCTGCTGCTGCTCAGAGAGAGCGGGCAGTGGAGAGGTTGCATTCAAATGGACTTTTAGGAGATAAAGTGACGAGTGACAGTAATGTGTGCGCCACAGTTGCTAAGCTCACTGTGTGCTGAAGATGATCAGTGGGAACTTTCAGGACTGTCTCTTCTGCCGTTTCAGCAGAGTCCAGATGTAAGTGCACTATTCTGCTGCTGCTCACAAAGAGCAGGCACAGGAGATGTTGGATTCAATTGGACTTTCAGGTAGGAAAGTGAGGGGTGACAGCAAAGTGTGTGACACAGTTTGAAAGCTCACTCTGTCCTGAAGATGCCCAGCCGGAGCTCCCCCTCCTGGCCCTTCGGCTGTGGGAGCAGAGTCCAAGCGCTCGTGTTCACCTGTCACAGCTGCTCTTGAAACGACACAGGGCACCAGAAACGCTGGATTCAAATGCACTTTTAGGAGATAAGGTGAGGAGTGACAACAATGTGTGTGTCACAGTTGTAAAGTTCAGTGTGTGGTGAAGAAGCGCAACAGCAGCTTGCTGGACGGTCTCTTCCACTCTCTTAGATTCCACACATTCCTGCTCTAACCACTGTGCTGCTCGCAGCCGAGAGCTGGAAACAGAGCTGTTGGATTCAAGTGAACTTTTAGGAGAAACAGTGAAAAGTGACAGCAATGTTTGTGTCACAGTTGCGAAGGAGACTGCGTGCTATAGATGATCAGCAGGAGCTTTTTTGCATGGCTCTTCTGCTGTTTTAGCACAGTCTAAACGTTCCTGCTCTACTGTCTCTGTTGCTGCTCTGCTGAGAGCGGGCACAGAGATGTTGGATTCAATCGGTCTTTCAGGCAGGAAAGGGAGGAGTGGCAGCAATGCGTGTTTCAGAGTTGCAAAGCTCGCTGTGCGCTGCAGATTATCAGCAGAATGTTTTGGGCCTGGCTCTTCTGCTGTTTTAGCACAGTCTAAACGTTCCTGCTCTACTCTGCTGCTGCTCAGAGAGAGCGGGCAGTGGAGAGGTTGCATTCAAATGGACTTTTAGGAGATAAAGTGACGAGTGACAGTAATGTGTGCGCCACAGTTGCTAAGCTCACTGTGTGCTGAAGATGATCAGTGGGAACTTTCTGGACTGTCTCTTCTGCCGTTTCAGCAGAGTCCAGACGTAAGTGCACTATTCTGCTGCTGCTCACAAAGAGCAGGCACAGGAGATATTGGATTCAATTGGACTTTCAGGTAGGAAAGTGAGGGGTGACAGCAAAGTGTGTGACACAGTTTGAAAGCTCACTCTGTCCTGAAGATGCCCAGCCGGAGCTCCCCCTCCTGGCCCTTCGGCTGTGGGAGCAGAGTCCAAGCGCTCGTGTTCACCTGTCACGGCTGCTCTTGAAACGACACAGGGCACCAGAAACGCTGGATTCAAATGCACTTTTAGGAGATAAGGTGAGGAGTGACAACAATGTGTGTGTCACAGTTGTAAAGTTCAGTGTGTGGTGAAGAAGCGCAACAGCAGCTTGCTGGACGGTCTCTTCCACTCTCTTAGATTCCACACATTCCTGCTCTAACCACTGTGCTGCTCGCAGCCGAGAGCTGGAAACAGAGCTGTTGGATTCAAGTGAACTTTTAGGAGAAACAGTGAAAAGAGACAGCAATGTTTGTGTCACAGTTGCAAAGGTGACTGTGTGCTGTAGATGATCAGCAGGAGCTTTTTTGCATGGCTCTTCTGCTGTTTTAGCACAGTCTAAACGTTCCTGCTCTTCTGTCTCTGTTGCTGCTCAGCAGAGAGCGGGCACAGAGATGTTGGATTCAATTGGTCTTTCAGGCAGGCAAGGGGGGACTGACTGCAATGTGTGTTTCAGAGTTGCAAAGGTCGCTGTGCGCTGAAGATGATCAGCAGGAACATTTTGTTCTGGCACTTCTGCTCTTTTAGCAGAGTCTAAACGTTCCTGCTCTACTCTCTCTGCTGCTGCACAGCAGAGAATGGCACAGAGATTTTGGATTCAAGTGGTCTTTGAGGTAGGAAAGAGAGGAGCGACAGCAATATATGTTTCACAGTTGCAAAGCTGACTGCGTGCTGAAGATGCCCAGCCGGAGCTTACCCTGCTGGCTCTTCGGCTGTGGGAGCAGAGTCCAAGCGCTCGTGCTCGCCTGTCACGGCTGCTCTTGAAACGACAGAGGGCAGAAGAAACGTTGGATTCAAATGCACTTTTAGGAGATAAAGTGAGGAGTAACTACAATGTGTGTGTCACAGTTGTAAAGTTCAGTGTGTGGTATAGAAGCACAACAGCAGCTTTCTGGACTGTCTCTTCCACTGTCTTTGATTCCACACATTCCTGCTCTACTCAATGTGCTGCTCACAGCAGAGAGCTGGAAACAGAGTTGTTGGGTTCAAGTGAACTTTTAGGAGAAACAGTGAAAAGTGACAGCAATGTTTGTGTCACAGTTGCAAAGGAGACTGCGTGCTATAGATGATCAGCAGGAGCTTTTTTGCATGGCTCTTCTGCTGTTTTAGCACAGTCTAAACGTTCCTGCTCTACTGTCTCTGTTGCTGCTCAGCTGAGAGCGGGCACAGAGATGTTGGATTCAATCGGTCTTTCAGGCAGGAAAGGGAGGAGTGGCAGCAATGCGTGTTTCAGAGTTGCAAAGCTCGCTGTGCGCTGCAGATTATCAGCAGAATGTTTTGGGCCTGGCTCTTCTGCTGTTTTAGCACAGTCTAAACGTTCCTGCTCTACTCTGCTGCTGCTCAGAGAGAGCGGGCAGTGGAGAGGTTGCATTCAAATGGACTTTTAGGAGATAAAGTGACGAGTGACAGTAATGTGTGCGCCACAGTTGCTAAGCTCACTGTGTGCTGAAGATGATCAGTGGGAACTTTCTGGACTGTCTCTTCTGCCGTTTCAGCAGAGTCCAGACGTAAGTGCACTATTCTGCTGCTGCTCACAAAGAGCAGGCACAGGAGATGTTGGATTCAATTGGACTTTCAGGTAGGAAAGTGAGGGGTGACAGCAAAGTGTGTGACACAGTTTGAAAGCTCACTCTGTCCTGAAGATGCCCAGCCGGAGCTCCCCCTCCTGGCCCTTCGGCTGTGGGAGCAGAGTCCAAGCGCTCGTGTTCACCTGTCACGGCTGCTCTTGAAACGACACAGGGCACCAGAAACGCTGGATTCAAATGCACTTTTAGGAGATAAGGTGAGGAGTGACAACAATGTGTGTGTCACAGTTGTAAAGTTCAGTGTGTGGTGAAGAAGCGCAACAGCATCTTTCTGGACGGTCCCTTCCACTCTCTTAGATTCCACACATTCCTGCTCTAACCACTGTGCTGCTCGCAGCAGAGAGCTGGAAACAGAGCTGTTGGATTCAAGTGAACTTTTAGGAGAAACAGTGAAAAGAGACAGCAATGTTTGTGTCACAGTTGCAAAGGTGACTGTGTGCTGTAGATGATCAGCAGGAGCTTTTTTGCATGGCTCTTCTGCTGTTTTAGCACAGTCTAAACGTTCCTGCTCTTCTGTCTCTGTTGCTGCTCAGCAGAGAGCGGGCACAGAGATGTTGGATTCAATTGGTCTTTCAGGCAGGCAAGGGGGGACTGACTGCAATGTGTGTTTCAGAGTTGCAAAGGTCGCTGTGCGCTGAAGATGATCAGCAGGAACATTTTGTTCTGGCACTTCTGCTCTTTTAGCAGAGTCTAAACGTTCCTGCTCTACTCTCTCTGCTGCTGCACAGCAGAGAATGGCACAGAGATTTTGGATTCAAGTGGTCTTTGAGGTAGGAAAGAGAGGAGCGACAGCAATATATGTTTCACAGTTGCAAAGCTGACTGCGTGCTGAAGATGCCCAGCCGGAGCTTACCCTGCTGGCTCTTCGGCTGTGGGAGCAGAGTCCAAGCGCTCGTGCTCGCCTGTCACGGCTGCTCTTGAAACGACAGAGGGCAGAAGAAACGTTGGATTCAAATGCACTTTTAGGAGATAAAGTGAGGAGTAACTACAATGTGTGTGTCACAGTTGTAAAGTTCAGTGTGTGGTATAGAAGCACAACAGCAGCTTTCTGGACTGTCTCTTCCACTGTCTTTGATTCCACACATTCCTGCTCTACTCAATGTGCTGCTCACAGCAGAGAGCTGGAAACAGAGTTGTTGGGTTCAAGTGAACTTTTAGGAGAAACAGTGAAAAGTGACAGCAATGTTTGTGTCACAGTTGCAAAGGAGACTGCGTGCTATAGATGATCAGCAGGAGCTTTTTTGCATGGCTCTTCTGCTGTTTTAGCACAGTCTAAACGTTCCTGCTCTACTGTCTCTGTTGCTGCTCAGCTGAGAGCGGGCACAGACATGTTGGATTCCATCGGTCTTTCAGGCAGGAAAGGGAGGAGTGGCAGCAATGCGTGTTTCAGAGTTGCAAAGCTCGCTGTGCGCTGCAGATTATCAGCAGAATGTTTTGGGCCTGGCTCTTCTGCTGTTTTAGCACAGTCTAAACGTTCCTGCTCTACTCTGCTGCTGCTCAGAGAGAGCGGGCAGTGGAGAGGTTGCATTCAAATGGACTTTTAGGAGATAAAGTGACGAGTGACAGTAATGTGTGCGCCACAGTTGCTATGCTCACTGTGTGCTGAAGATGATCAGTGGGAACTTTCTGGACTGTCTCTTCTGCCGTTTCAGCAGAGTCCAGACGTAAGTGCAATATTCTGCTGCTGCTCACAAAGAGCAGGCACAGGAGATGTTGGATTCAATTGGACTTTCAGGTAGGAAAGTGAGGGGTGACAGCAAAGTGTGTGACACAGTTTGAAAGCTCACTCTGTCCTGAAGATGCCCAGCTGGAGCTCCCCCTCCTGGCCCTTCGGCTGTGGGAGCAGAGTCCAAGCGCTCGTGTTCACCTGTCACGGCTGCTCTTGAAACGACACAGGGCACCAGAAACGCTGGATTCAAATGCACTTTTAGGAGATAAGGTGAGGAGTGACAACAATGTGTGTGTCACAGTTGTAAAGTTCAGTGTGTGGTGAAGAAGCGCAACAGCAGCTTTCTGGACGGTCCCTTCCACTCTCTTAGATTCCACACATTCCTGCTCTAACCACTGTGCTGCTCGCAGCAGAGAGCTGGAAACAGAGCTGTTGGATTCAAGTGAACTTTTAGGAGAAACAGTGAAAAGAGACAGCAATGTTTGTGTCACAGTTGCAAAGGTGACTGTGTGCTGTAGATGATCAGCAGGAGCTTTTTTGCATGGCTCTTCTGCTGTTTTAGCACAGTCTAAACGTTCCTGCTCTTCTGTCTCTGTTGCTGCTCAGCTGAGAGCGGGCACAGAGATGTTGGATTCAATTGGTCTTTCAGGCAGGCAAGGGGGGACTGACTGCAGTGTGTGTTTCAGAGTTGCAAAGGTCGCTGTGCGCTGAAGATGATCAGCAGGAACATTTTGTCCTGGCACTTCTGCTCTTTTAGCAGAGTCTAAACGTTCCTGCCCTACTCTCTCTGCTGCTGCACAGCAGAGAATGGCGCAGACATTTTGGATTCAAGTGGTCTTTGAGGTAGGATAGAGAGGAGCGACAGCAATATATGTTTCACAGTTGCAAAGCTGACTGCGTGCTGAAGATGCCCAGCCGGAGCTTACCCTGCTGGCTCTTCGGCTGTGGGAGCAGAGTCCAAGCGCTCGTGCTCGCCTGTCATGGCTGCTCTTGAAACGACAGAGGGCAGAAGAAACGTTGGATTCAAATGCACTTTTAGGAGATAAAGTGAGGAGTAACAACAATGTGTGTGTCACAGTTGTAAAGTTCAGTGTGTGGTATAGAAGCACAACAGCAGCTTTCTGGACTGTCTCTTCCACTGTCTTTGATTCCACACATTCCTGCTCTACTCAATGTGCTGCTCACAGCAGAGAGCTGGAAACAGAGTTGTTGGATTCAAGTGAACTTTTAGGAGAAACAGTGAAAAGAGACAGCAATGTTTGTGTCACAGTTGCAAAGGAGGCTGCGTGCTATAGATGATCAGCAGGAGCTTTTTTGCATGGCTCTTCTGCTGTTTTAGCACAGTCTAAACGTTCCTGCTCTACTGTCTCTGTTGCTGCTCAGCTGAGAGCGGGCACAGAGATGTTGGATTCCATTGGTCTTTCAGGCAGGCAATGGGGGACTGACTGCAGTGTGTGTTTCAGAGTTGCAAAGGTCGCTGTGCGCTGAAGATGATCAGCAGGAACATTTTGTCCTGGCACTTCTGCTCTTTTAGCAGAGTCTAAACGTTCCTGCTCTACTCTCTCTGCTGCTGCACAGCAGAGAATGGCGCAGACATTTTGGATTCAAGTGGTCTTTGAGGTAGGATAGAGAGGAGCGACAGCAATATATGTTTCACAGTTGCAAAGCTGACTGCGTGCTGAAGATGCCCAGCCGGAGCTTACCCTGCTGGCTCTTCGGCTGTGGGAGCAGAGTCCAAGCGCTCGTGCTCGCCTGTCACGGCTGCTCTTGAAACGACAGAGGGCACCAGAAACGTTGGATTCAAATGCACTTTTAGGAGATAAAGTGAGGAGTAAAAACAATGTGTGTGTCACAGTTGTAAAGTTCAGTGTGTGGTGAAGAAGCGCAACAGCAGCTTTCTGGACGGTCTCTTCCACTCTGTTAGATTCCACACATTCCTGCTCTAACCACTGTGCTGCTCGCAGCCGAGAGCTGGAAACAGAGCTGTTGGATTCAAGTGAACTTTTAGGAGAAACAGTGAAAAGTGACAGCAATGTTTGTGTCACAGTTGCAAAGGAGACTGTGTGCTATAGATGATCAGCAGGAGCTTTTTTGCATGGCTCTTCTGCTGTTTTAGCACAGTCTAAACGTTCCTGCTCTACTGTCTCTGTTGCTGCTCAGCTGAGAGCGGGCACAGACATGTTGGATTCCATTGGTCTTTCAGGCAGGAAAGGGAGGAGTGGCAGCAATGCGTGTTTCAGAGTTGCAAAGCTCGCTGTGCGCTGCAGATTATCAGCAGAATGTTTTGGGCCTGGCTCTTCTGCTGTTTTAGCACAGTCTAAACGTTCCTGCTCTACTCTGCTGCTGCTCAGAGAGAGCGGGCAGTGGAGAGGTTGCATTCAAATGGACTTTTAGGAGATAAAGTGACGAGTGACAGTAATGTGTGCGCCACAGTTGCTAAGCTCACTGTGTGCTGAAGATGATCAGTGGGAACTTTCTGGACTGTCTCTTCTGCCGTTTCAGCAGAGTCCAGACGTAAGTGCAATATTCTGCTGCTGCTCACAAAGAGCAGGCACAGGAGATGTTGGATTCAATTGGACTTTCAGGTAGGAAAGTGAGGGGTGACAGCAAAGTGTGTGACACAGTTTGAAAGCTCAGTCTGTCCTGAAGATGCCCAGCCGGAGCTCCCCCTCCTGGCCCTTCGGCTGTGGGAGCAGAGTCCAAGCGCTCGTGTTCACCTGTCACGGCTGCTCTTGAAACGACACAGGGCACCAGAAACGCTGGATTCAAATGCACTTTTAGGAGATAAGGTGAGGAGTGACAACAATGTGTGTGTCACAGTTGTAAAGTTCAGTGTGTGGTGAAGAAGCGCAAGAGCAGCTTTCTGGACGGTCTCTTCCACTCTCTTAGATTCCACACATTCCTGCTCTAACCACTGTGCTGCTCGCAGCCGAGAGCTGGAAACAGAGCTGTTGGATTCAAGTGAACTTTTAGGAGAAACAGTGAAAAGTGACAGCAATGTTTGTGTCACCGTTGCAAAGGTGACTGTGTGCTGTAGATGATCAGCAGGAGCTTTTTTGCATGGCTCTTCTGCTGTTTTAGCACAGTCTAAACGTTCCTGCTCTTCTGTCTCTGTTGCTGCTCAGCAGAGAGCGGGCACAGAGATGTTGGATTCAATTGGTCTTTCAGGCTGGCAAGGGGGGACCGACTGCAATGTGTGTTTCAGAGCTGCAAAGGTTGCTGTGCCCTGAAGATGATCAGCAGGAACATTTTGTTCTGGCACTTCTGCTCTTTTAGCAGAGTCTAAACGTTCCTGCTCTACTCTCTCTGCTGCTGCACAGCAGAGAATGGCACAGAGATTTTGGATTCAAGTGGTCTTTGAGGTAGGAAAGAGAGGAGCGACAGCAATATATGTTTCACAGTTGCAAAGCTGACTGCGTGCTGAAGATGCCCAGCCGGAGCTTACCCTGCTGGCTCTTCGGCTGTGGGAGCAGAATCCAAGCGCTCGTGCTCGCCTGTCACGGCTGCTCTTGAAACGACACAGGGCACCAGAAACGTTGGATTCAAATGCACTTTTAGGAGATAAAGTGAGGAGTAAAAACAATGTGTGTGTCACAGTTGTAAAGTTCAGTGTGTGGTATAGAAGCACAACAGCAGCTTTCTGGACTGTCTCTTCCACTCTCTTAGATTCCACACATTCCTGCTCTACTCAATGTGCTGCTCACAGCAGAGAGCTGGAAACAGAGTTGTTGGGTTCAAGTGAACTTTTAGGAGAAACAGTGAAAAGTGACAGCAATGTTTGTGTCACAGTTGCAAAGGAGACTGCGTGCTATAGATGATCAGCAGGAGCTTTTTTGCATGGCTCTTCTGCTGTTTTAGCACAGTCTAAACGTTCCTGCTCTACTGTCCCTGTTGCTGCTCAGCTGAGAGCGGGCACAGACATGTTGGATTCCATCGGTCTTTCAGGCAGGAAAGGGAGGAGTGGCAGCAATGCGTGTTTCAGAGTTGCAAAGCTCGCTGTGCGCTGCAGATTATCAGCAGAATGTTTTGGGCCTGGCTCTTCTGCTGTTTTAGCACAGTCTAAACGTTCCTGCTCTACTCTGCTGCTGCTCAGAGAGAGCGGGCAGTGGAGAGGTTGCATTCAAATGGACTTTTAGGAGATAAAGTGACGAGTGACAGTAATGTGTGCGCCACAGTTGCTAAGCTCACTGTGTGCTGCAGATGATCAGTGGGAACTTTCTGGACTGTCTCTTCTGCTGTTTCAGCAGAGTCCAGACGTAAGTGCAATATTCTGCTGCTGCTCACAAAGAGCAGGCACAAGAGATGTTGGATTCAATTGGACTTTCAGGTAGGAAAGTGAGGGGTGACAGCAAAGTGTGTGACACAGTTTGAAAGCTCACTCTGTCCTGAAGATGCCCAGACGGAGCTCCCCCTCCTGGCCCTTCGGCTGTGGGAGCAGAGTCCAAGCGCTCGTGTTCACCTGTCACGGCTGCTCTTGAAACGACACAGGGCACCAGAAACGCTGGATTCAAATGCACTTTTAGGAGATAAGGTGAGGAGTGACAACAATGTGTGTGTCACAGTTGTAAAGTTCAGTGTGTGGTGAAGAAGCGCAACAGCAGCTTTCTGGACGGTCCCTTCCACTCTCTTAGATTCCACACATTCCTGCTCTAACCACTGTGCTGCTCGCAGCAGAGAGCTGGAAACAGAGCTGTTGGATTCAAGTGAACTTTTAGGAGAAACAGTGAAAAGAGACAGCAATGTTTGTGTCACAGTTGCAAAGGTGACTGTGTGCTGTAGATGATCAGCAGGAGCTTTTTTGCATGGCTCTTCTGCTGTTTTAGCACAGTCTAAACGTTCCTGCTCTTCTGTCTCTGTTGCTGCTCAGCTGAGAGCGGGCACAGAGATGTTGGATTCAATTGGTCTTTCAGGCAGGCAAGGGGGGACTGACTGCAGTGTGTGTTTCAGAGTTGCAAAGCTCGCTGTGCGCTGAAGATGATCAGCAGGAACATTTTGTCCTGGCACTTCTGCTGTTTTAGCAGAGTCTAAACGTTCCTGCTCTACTCTCTCTGCTGCTGCACAGCAGAGAATGGCGCAGACATTTTGGATTCAAGTGGTCTTTGAGGTAGGATAGAGAGGAGCGACAGCAATATATGTTTCACAGTTGCAAAGCTGACTGCGTGCTGAAGATGCCCAGCCGGAGCTTACCCTGCTGGCTCTTCGGCTGTGGGAGCAGAGTCCAAGCGCTCGTGCTCGCCTGTCATGGCTGCTCTTGAAACGACAGAGGGCAGAAGAAACGTTGGATTCAAATGCACTTTTAGGAGATAAAGTGAGGAGTAACAACAATGTGTGTGTCACTGTTGTAAAGTTCAGTGTGTGTTATAGAAGCACAACAGCAGCTTTCTGGACTGTCTCTTCCACTGTCTTTGATTCCACACATTCCTGCTCTACTCAATGTGCTGCTCACAGCAGAGAGCTGGAAACAGAGTTGTTGGGTTCAAGTGAACTTTTAGGAGAAACAGTGAAAAGTGACAGCAATGTTTGTGTCACAGTTGCAAAGGAGACTGTGTGCTATAGATGATCAGCAGGAGCTTTTTTGCATGGCTCTTCTGCTGTTTTAGCACAGTCTAAACGTTCCTGCTCTACTGTCTCTGTTGCTGCTCAGCTGAGAGCGGGCACAGACATGTTGGATTCAATTGGTCTTTCAGGCAGGAAAGGGAGGAGTGGCAGCAATGCGTGTTTCAGAGTTGCAAAGCTCGCTGTGCGCTGCAAATTATCAGCAGAATGTTTTGGGCCTGGCTCTTCTGCTGTTTTAGCACAGTCTAAACGTTCCTGCTCTACTCTGCTGCTGCTCAGAGAGAGCGGGCAGTGGAGAGGTTGCATTCAAATGGACTTTTAGGAGATAAAGTGACGAGTGACAGTAATGTGTGCGCCACAGTTGCTAAGCTCACTGTGTGCTGAAGATGATCAGTGGGAACTTTCAGGACTGTCTCTTCTGCCGTTTCAGCAGAGTCCAGATGTAAGTGCACTATTCTGCTGCTGCTCACAAAGAGCAGGCACAGGAGATGTTGGATTCAATTGGACGTTCAGGTAGGAAAGTGAGGGGTGACAGCAAAGTGTGTGACACAGTTTGAAAGCTCACTCTGTCCTGAAGATGCCCAGCCGGAGCTCCCCCTCCTGGCCCTTCGGCTGTGGGAGCAGAGTCCAAGCGCTCGTGTTCACCTGTCACAGCTGCTCTTGAAACGACACAGGGCACCAGAAACGCTGGATTCAAATGCACTTTTAGGAGATAAGGTGAGGAGTGACAACAATGTGTGTGTCACAGTTGTAAAGTTCAGTGTGTGGTGAAGAAGCGCAACAGCAGCTTGCTGGACGGTCTCTTCCACTCTCTTAGATTCCACACATTCCTGCTCTAACCACTGTGCTGCTCGCAGCCGAGAGCTGGAAACAGAGCTGTTGGGTTCAAGTGAACTTTTAGGACAAACAGTGAAAAGTGACAGCAATGTTTGTGTCACAGTTGCGAAGGAGACTGCGTGCTATAGATGATCAGCAGGAGCTTTTTTGCATGGCTCTTCTGCTGTTTTAGCACAGTCTAAACGTTCCTGCTCTACTGTCTCTGTTGCTGCTCTGCTGAGAGCGGGCACAGAGATGTTGGATTCAATCGGTCTTTCAGGCAGGAAAGGGAGGAGTGGCAGCAATGCGTGTTTCAGAGTTGCAAAGCTCGCTGTGCGCTGCAGATTATCAGCAGAATGTTTTGGGCCTGGCTCTTCTGCTGTTTTAGCACAGTCTAAACGTTCCTGCTCTACTCTGCTGCTGCTCAGAGAGAGCGGGCAGTGGAGAGGTTGCATTCAAATGGACTTTTAGGAGATAAAGTGACGAGTGACAGTAATGTGTGCGCCACAGTTGCTAAGCTCACTGTGTGCTGAAGATGATCAGTGGGAACTTTCTGGACTGTCTCTTCTGCCGTTTCAGCAGAGTCCAGACGTAAGTGCAATATTCTGCTGCTGCTCACAAAGAGCAGGCACAGGAGATATTGGATTCAATTGGACTTTCAGGTAGGAAAGTGAGGGGTGACAGCAAAGTGTGTGACACAGTTTGAAAGCTCACTCTGTCCTGAAGATGCCCAGCCGGAGCTCCCCCTCCTGGCCCTTCGGCTGTGGGAGCAGAGTCCAAGCGCTCGTGTTCACCTGTCACGGCTGCTCTTGAAACGACACAGGGTACCAGAAACGCTGGATTCAAATGCACTTTTAGGAGATAAGGTGAGGAGTGACAACAATGTGTGTGTCACAGTTGTAAAGTTCAGTGTGTGGTGAAGAAGCGCAACAGCAGCTTTCTGGACGGTCCCTTCCACTCTCTTAGATTCCACACATTCCTGCTCTAACCACTGTGCTGCTCGCAGCAGAGAGCTGGAAACAGAGCTGTTGGATTCAAGTGAACTTTTAGGACAAACAGTGAAAAGTGACAGCAATGTTTGTGTCACAGTTGCAAAGGTGAGTGTGTGCTGTAGATGATCAGCAGGAGCTTTTTTGCATGGCTCTTCTGCTGTTTTAGCACAGTCTAAACGTTCCTGCTCTTCTGTCTCTGTTGCTGCTCAGCAGAGAGCGGGCACAGAGATGTTGGATTCAATTGGTCTTTCAGGCAGGCAAGGGGGGACTGACTGCAATGTGTGTTTCAGAGCTGCAAAGGTCGCTGTGCCCTGAAGATGATCAGCAGGAACATTTTGTTCTGGCACTTCTGCTCTTTTAGCAGAGTCTAAACGTTCCTGCTCTACTCTCTCTGCTGCTGCACAGCAGAGAATGGCACAGAGATTTTGGATTCAAGTGGTCTTTGAGGTAGGAAAGAGAGGAGCGACAGCAATATATGTTTCACAGTTGCAAAGCTGACTGCGTGCTGAAGATGCCCAGCCGGAGCTTACCCTGCTGGCTCTTCGGCTGTGGGAGCAGAGTCCAAGCGCTCGTGCTCGCCTGTCATGGCTGCTCTTGAAACGACAGAGGGCAGAAGAAACGTTGGATTCAAATGCACTTTTAGGAGATAAAGTGAGGAGTAACAACAATGTGTGTGTCACTGTTGTAAAGTTCAGTGTGTGTTATAGAAGCACAACAGCAGCTTTCTGGACTGTCTCTTCCACTGTCTTTGATTCCACACATTCCTGCTCTACTCAATGTGCTGCTCACAGCAGAGAGCTGGAAACAGAGTTGTTGGGTTCAAGTGAACTTTTAGGAGAAACAGTGAAAAGTGACAGCAATGTTTGTGTCACAGTTGCAAAGGAGACTGTGTGCTATAGATGATCAGCAGGAGCTTTTTTGCATGGCTCTTCTGCTGTTTTAGCACAGTCTAAACGTTCCTGCTCTACTGTCCCTGTTGCTGCTCAGCTGAGAGCGGGCACAGACATGTTGGATTCAATTGGTCTTTCAGGCAGGAAAGGGAGGAGTGGCAGCAATGCGTGTTTCAGAGTTGCAAAGCTCGCTGTGCGCTGCAAATTATCAGCAGAATGTTTTGGGCCTGGCTCTTCTGCTGTTTTAGCACAGTCTAAACGTTCCTGCTCTACTCTGCTGCTGCTCAGAGAGAGCGGGCAGTGGAGAGGTTGCATTCAAATGGACTTTTAGGAGATAAAGTGACGAGTGACAGTAATGTGTGCGCCACAGTTGCTAAGCTCACTGTGTGCTGAAGATGATCAGTGGGAACTTTCAGGACTGTCTCTTCTGCCGTTTCAGCAGAGTCCAGATGTAAGTGCACTATTCTGCTGCTGCTCACAAAGAGCAGGCACAGGAGATGTTGGATTCAATTGGACTTTCAGGTAGGAAAGTGAGGGGTGACAGCAAAGTGTGTGACACAGTTTGAAAGCTCACTCTGTCCTGAAGATGCCCAGCCGGAGCTCCCCCTCCTGGCCCTTCGGCTGTGGGAGCAGAGTCCAAGCGCTCGTGTTCACCTGTCACAGCTGCTCTTGAAACGACACAGGGCACCAGAAACGCTGGATTCAAATGCACTTTTAGGAGATAAGGTGAGGAGTGACAACAATGTGTGTGTCACAGTTGTAAAGTTCAGTGTGTGGTGAAGAAGCGCAACAGCAGCTTGCTGGACGGTCTCTTCCACTCTCTTAGATTCCACACATTCCTGCTCTAACCACTGTGCTGCTCGCAGCCGAGAGCTGGAAACAGAGCTGTTGGGTTCAAGTGAACTTTTAGGACAAACAGTGAAAAGTGACAGCAATGTTTGTGTCACAGTTGCGAAGGAGACTGCGTGCTATAGATGATCAGCAGGAGCTTTTTTGCATGGCTCTTCTGCTGTTTTAGCACAGTCTAAACGTTCCTGCTCTTCTGTCTCTGTTGCTGCTCAGCAGAGAGCGGGCACAGAGATGTTGGATTCAATTGGTCTTTCAGGCAGGCAAGGGGGGACTGACTGCAATGTGTGTTTCAGAGCTGCAAAGGTTGCTGTGCCCTGAAGATGATCAGCAGGAACATTTTGTTCTGGCACTTCTGCTCTTTTAGCAGAGTCTAAACGTTCCTGCTCTACTCTCTCTGCTGCTGCACAGCAGAGAATGGCACAGAGATTTTGGATTCAAGTGGTCTTTGAGGTAGGAAAGAGAGGAGCGACAGCAATATATGTTTCACAGTTGCAAAGCTGACTGCGTGCTGAAGATGCCCAGCCGGAGCTTACCCTGCTGGCTCTTCGGCTGTGGGAGCAGAGTCCAAGCGCTCGTGCTCGCCTGTCACGGCTGCTCTTGAAACGACAGAGGGCACCAGAAACGTTGGATTCAAATGCACTTTTAGGAGATAAAGTGAGGAGTAAAAACAATGTGTGTGTCACAGTTGTAAAGTTCAGTGTGTGGTGAAGAAGCGCAACAGCAGCTTTCTGGACGGTCTCTTCCACTCTGTTAGATTCCACACATTCCTGCTCTAACCACTGTGCTGCTCGCAGCCGAGAGCTGGAAACAGAGCTGTTGGATTCAAGTGAACTTTTAGGAGAAACAGTGAAAAGTGACAGCAATGTTTGTGTCACAGTTGCAAAGGAGACTGTGTGCTATAGATGATCAGCAGGAGCTTTTTTGCATGGCTCTTCTGCTGTTTTAGCACAGTCTAAACGTTCCTGCTCTACTGTCTCTGTTGCTGCTCAGCTGAGAGCGGGCACAGACATGTTGGATTCCATTGGTCTTTCAGGCAGGAAAGGGAGGAGTGGCAGCAATGCGTGTTTCAGAGTTGCAAAGCTCGCTGTGCGCTGCAGATTATCAGCAGAATGTTTTGGGCCTGGCTCTTCTGCTGTTTTAGCACAGTCTAAACGTTCCTGCTCTACTCTGCTGCTGCTCAGAGAGAGCGGGCAGTGGAGAGGTTGCATTCAAATGGACTTTTAGGAGATAAAGTGACGAGTGACAGTAATGTGTGCGCCACAGTTGCTAAGCTCACTGTGTGCTGAAGATGATCAGTGGGAACTTTCTGGACTGTCTCTTCTGCCGTTTCAGCAGAGTCCAGACGTAAGTGCAATATTCTGCTGCTGCTCACAAAGAGCAGGCACAGGAGATGTTGGATTCAATTGGACTTTCAGGTAGGAAAGTGAGGGGTGACAGCAAAGTGTGTGACACAGTTTGAAAGCTCACTCTGTCCTGAAGATGCCCAGCCGGAGCTCCCCCTCCTGGCCCTTCGGCTGTGGGAGCAGAGTCCAAGCGCTCGTGTTCACCTGTCACGGCTGCTCTTGAAACGACACAGGGCACCAGAAACGCTGGATTCAAATGCACTTTTAGGAGATAAGGTGAGGAGTGACAACAATGTGTGTGTCACAGTTGTAAAGTTCAGTGTGTGGTGAAGAAGCGCAAGAGCAGCTTTCTGGACGGTCTCTTCCACTCTCTTAGATTCCACACATTCCTGCTCTAACCACTGTGCTGCTCGCAGCCGAGAGCTGGAAACAGAGCTGTTGGATTCAAGTGAACTTTTAGGAGAAACAGTGAAAAGTGACAGCAATGTTTGTGTCACCGTTGCAAAGGTGACTGTGTGCTGTAGATGATCAGCAGGAGCTTTTTTGCATGGCTCTTCTGCTGTTTTAGCACAGTCTAAACGTTCCTGCTCTTCTGTCTCTGTTGCTGCTCAGCAGAGAGCGGGCACAGAGATGTTGGATTCAATTGGTCTTTCAGGCTGGCAAGGGGGGACCGACTGCAATGTGTGTTTCAGAGCTGCAAAGGTTGCTGTGCCCTGAAGATGATCAGCAGGAACATTTTGTTCTGGCACTTCTGCTCTTTTAGCAGAGTCTAAACGTTCCTGCTCTACTCTCTCTGCTGCTGCACAGCAGAGAATGGCACAGAGATTTTGGATTCAAGTGGTCTTTGAGGTAGGAAAGAGAGGAGCGACAGCAATATATGTTTCACAGTTGCAAAGCTGACTGCGTGCTGAAGATGCCCAGCCGGAGCTTACCCTGCTGGCTCTTCGGCTGTGGGAGCAGAATCCAAGCGCTCGTGCTCGCCTGTCACGGCTGCTCTTGAAACGACACAGGGCACCAGAAACGTTGGATTCAAATGCACTTTTAGGAGATAAAGTGAGGAGTAAAAACAATGTGTGTGTCACAGTTGTAAAGTTCAGTGTGTGGTATAGAAGCACAACAGCAGCTTTCTGGACTGTCTCTTCCACTCTCTTAGATTCCACACATTCCTGCTCTACTCAATGTGCTGCTCACAGCAGAGAGCTGGAAACAGAGTTGTTGGGTTCAAGTGAACTTTTAGGAGAAACAGTGAAAAGTGACAGCAATGTTTGTGTCACAGTTGCAAAGGAGACTGCGTGCTATAGATGATCAGCAGGAGCTTTTTTGCATGGCTCTTCTGCTGTTTTAGCACAGTCTAAACGTTCCTGCTCTACTGTCCCTGTTGCTGCTCAGCTGAGAGCGGGCACAGACATGTTGGATTCCATCGGTCTTTCAGGCAGGAAAGGGAGGAGTGGCAGCAATGCGTGTTTCAGAGTTGCAAAGCTCGCTGTGCGCTGCAGATTATCAGCAGAATGTTTTGGGCCTGGCTCTTCTGCTGTTTTAGCACAGTCTAAACGTTCCTGCTCTACTCTGCTGCTGCTCAGAGAGAGCGGGCAGTGGAGAGGTTGCATTCAAATGGACTTTTAGGAGATAAAGTGACGAGTGACAGTAATGTGTGCGCCACAGTTGCTAAGCTCACTGTGTGCTGCAGATGATCAGTGGGAACTTTCTGGACTGTCTCTTCTGCTGTTTCAGCAGAGTCCAGACGTAAGTGCAATATTCTGCTGCTGCTCACAAAGAGCAGGCACAAGAGATGTTGGATTCAATTGGACTTTCAGGTAGGAAAGTGAGGGGTGACAGCAAAGTGTGTGACACAGTTTGAAAGCTCACTCTGTCCTGAAGATGCCCAGACGGAGCTCCCCCTCCTGGCCCTTCGGCTGTGGGAGCAGAGTCCAAGCGCTCGTGTTCACCTGTCACGGCTGCTCTTGAAACGACACAGGGCACCAGAAACGCTGGATTCAAATGCACTTTTAGGAGATAAGGTGAGGAGTGACAACAATGTGTGTGTCACAGTTGTAAAGTTCAGTGTGTGGTGAAGAAGCGCAAGAGCAGCTTTCTGGACGGTCTCTTCCACTCTCTTAGATTCCACACATTCCTGCTCTAACCACTGTGCTGCTCGCAGCCGAGAGCTGGAAACAGAGCTGTTGGATTGAAGTGAACTTTAAGGAGAAACAGTGAAAAGTGACAGCAATGTTTGTGTCACAGTTGCAAAGGTGACTGTGTGCTGTAGATGATCAGCAGGAGCTTTTTTGCATGGCTCTTCTGCTGTTTTAGCACAGTCTAAACGTTCCTGCTCTTCTGTCTCTGTTGCTGCTCAGCAGAGAGCGGGCACAGAGATGTTGGATTCAATTGGTCTTTCAGGCTGGCAAGGGGGGACTGACTGCAATGTGTGTTTCAGAGCTGCAAAGGTTGCTGTGCCCTGAAGATGATCAGCAGGAACATTTTGTTCTGGCACTTCTGCTCTTTTAGCAGAGTCTAAACGTTCCTGCTCTACTCTCTCTGCTGCTGAACAGCAGAGAATGGCACAGAGATTTTGGATTCAAGTGGTCTTTGAGGTAGGAAAGAGAGGAGCGACAGCAATATATGTTTCACAGTTGCAAAGCTGACTGCGTGCTGAAGATGCCCAGCCGGAGCTTACCCTGCTGGCTCTTCGGCTGTGGGAGCAGAGTCCAAGCGCTCGTGCTCGCCTGTCACGGCTGCTCTTGAAACGACAGAGGGCACCAGAAACGTTGGATTCAAATGCACTTTTAGGAGATAAAGTGAGGAGTAAAAACAATGTGTGTGTCACAGTTGTAAAGTTCAGTGTGTGGTGAAGAAGCGCAACAGCAGCTTTCTGGACGGTCTCTTCCACTCTCTTAGATTCCACACATTCCTGCTCTGACCACTGTGCTGCTCGCAGCCGAGAGCTGGAAACAGAGCTGTTGGATTCAAGTGAACTTTTAGGAGAAACAGTGAAAAGTGACAGCAATGTTTGTGTCACAGTTGCAAAGGAGACTGTGTGCTATAGATGATCAGCAGGAGCTTTTTTGCATGGCTCTTCTGCTGTTTTAGCACAGTCTAAACGTTCCTGCTCTACTGTCTCTGTTGCTGCTCAGCTGAGAGCTGGCACAGAGATGTTGGATTCAATCGGTCTTTCAGGCAGGAAAGGGAGGAGTGGCAGCAATGCGTGTTTCAGAGTTGCAAAGCTCGCTGTGCGCTGCAGATTATCAGCAGAATGTTTTGGGCCTGGCTCTTCTGCTGTTTTAGCACAGTCTAAACGTTCCTGCTCTACTCTGCTGCTGCTCAGAGAGAGCGGGCAGTGGAGAGGTTGCATTCAAATGGACTTTTAGGAGATAAAGTGACGAGTGACAGTAATGTGTGCGCCACAGTTGCTAAGCTCACTGTGTGCTGAAGATGATCAGTGGGAACTTTCTGGACTGTCTCTTCTGCTGTTTCAGCAGAGTCCAGACGTAAGTGCAATATTCTGCTGCTGCTCACAAAGAGCAGGCACAGGAGATGTTGGATTCAATTGGACTTTCAGGTAGGAAAGTGAGGGGTGACAGCAAAGTGTGTGACACAGTTTGAAAGCTCACTCTGTCCTGAAGATGCCCAGCCGGAGCTCCCCCTCCTGGCCCTTCGGCTGTGGGAGCAGAGTCCAAGCGCTCGTGTTCACCTGTCACGGCTGCTCTTGAAACGACACAGGGCACCAGAAACGCTGGATTCAAATGCACTTTTAGGAGATAAGGTGAGGAGTGACAACAATGTGTGTGTCACAGTTGTAAAGTTCAGTGTGTGGTGAAGAAGCGCAAGAGCAGCTTTCTGGACGGTCTCTTCCACTCTCTTAGATTCCACACATTCCTGCTCTAACCACTGTGCTGCTCGCAGCCGAGAGCTGGAAACAGAGCTGTTGGATTCAAGTGAACTTTTAGGAGAAACAGTGAAAAGTGACAGCAATGTTTGTGTCACAGATGCAAAGGTGACTGTGTGCTGTAGATGATCAGCAGGAGCTTTTTTGCATGGCTCTTCTGCTGTTTTAGCACAGTCTAAACGTTCCTGCTCTTCTGTCTCTGTTGCTGCTCAGCAGAGAGCGGGCACAGAGATGTTGGATTCCATTGGTCTTTCAGGCAGGCAAGGGGGGACTGACTGCAGTGTGTGTTTCAGAGTTGCAAAGGTCGCTGTGCGCTGAAGATGATCAGCAGGAACATTTTGTCCTGGCACTTCGGCTCTTTTAGCAGAGTCTAAACGTTCCTGCTCTACTCTCTCTGCTGCTGCACAGCAGAGAATGGCGCAGACATTTTGGATTCAAGTGGTCTTTGAGGTAGGATAGAGAGGAGCGACAGCAATATATGTTTCACAGTTGCAAAGCTGACTGCGTGCTGAAGATGCCCAGCCGGAGCTTACCCTGCTGGCTCTTCGGCTGTGGGAGCAGAGTCCAAGCGCTCGTGCTCGCCTGTCATGGCTGCTCTTGAAACGACAGAGGGCAGAAGAAACGTTGGATTCAAATGCACTTTTAGGAGATAAAGTGAGGAGTAACAACAATGTGTGTGTCACAGTTGTAAAGTTCAGTGTTTGTTATAGAAGCACAACAGCAGCTTTCTGGACTGTCTCTTCCACTGTCTTTGATTCCACACATTCCTGCTCTACTCAATGTGCTGCTCACAGCAGAGAGCTGGAAACAGAGTTGTTGGGTTCAAGTGAACTTTTAGGAGAAACAGTGAAAAGTGACAGCAATGTTTGTGTCACAGTTGCAAAGGAGACTGTGTGCTATAGATGATCAGCAGGAGCTTTTTTGCATGGCTCTTCTGCTGTTTTAGCACAGTCTAAACGTTCCTGCTCTTCTGTCTCTGTTGCTGCTCAGCAGAGAGCGGGCACAGAGATGTTGGATTCAATTGGTCTTTCAGGCTGGCAAGGGGGGACTGACTGCAATGTGTGTTTCAGAGCTGCAAAGGTTGCTGTGCCCTGAAGATGATCAGCAGGAACATTTTGTTCTGGCACTTCTGCTCTTTTAGCAGAGTCTAAACGTTCCTGCTCTACTCTCTCTGCTGCTGCACAGCAGAGAATGGCACAGAGATTTTGGATTCAAGTGGTCTTTGAGGTAGGAAAGAGAGGAGCGACAGCAATATATGTTTCACAGTTGCAAAGCTGACTGCGTGCTGAAGATGCCCAGCCGGAGCTTACCCTGCTGGCTCTTCGGCTGTGGGAGCAGAGTCCAAGCGCTCGTGCTCGCCTGTCACGGCTGCTCTTGAAACGACAGAGGGCACCAGAAACGTTGGATTCAAATGCACTTTTAGGAGATAAAGTGAGGAGTAAAAACAATGTGTGTGTCACAGTTGTAAAGTTCAGTGTGTGGTGAAGAAGCGCAACAGCAGCTTTCTGGACGGTCTCTTCCACTCTGTTAGATTCCACACATTCCTGCTCTAACCACTGTGCTGCTCGCAGCCGAGAGCTGGAAACAGAGCTGTTGGATTCAAGTGAACTTTTAGGAGAAACAGTGAAAAGTGACAGCAATGTTTGTGTCACAGTTGCAAAGGAGACTGTGTGCTATAGATGATCAGCAGGAGCTTTTTTGCATGGCTCTTCTGCTGTTTTAGCACAGTCTAAACGTTCCTGCTCTACTGTCTCTGTTGCTGCTCAGCTGAGAGCGGGCACAGACATGTTGGATTCCATTGGTCTTTCAGGCAGGAAAGGGAGGAGTGGCAGCAATGCGTGTTTCAGAGTTGCAAAGCTCGCTGTGCGCTGCAGATTATCAGCAGAATGTTTTGGGCCTGGCTCTTCTGCTGTTTTAGCACAGTCTAAACGTTCCTGCTCTACTCTGCTGCTGCTCAGAGAGAGCGGGCAGTGGAGAGGTTGCATTCAAATGGACTTTTAGGAGATAAAGTGACGAGTGACAGTAATGTGTGCGCCACAGTTGCTAAGCTCACTGTGTGCTGAAGATGATCAGTGGGAACTTTCTGGACTGTCTCTTCTGCCGTTTCAGCAGAGTCCAGACGTAAGTGCAATATTCTGCTGCTGCTCACAAAGAGCAGGCACAGGAGATGTTGGATTCAATTGGACTTTCAGGTAGGAAAGTGAGGGGTGACAGCAAAGTGTGTGACACAGTTTGAAAGCTCACTCTGTCCTGAAGATGCCCAGCCGGAGCTCCCCCTCCTGGCCCTTCGGCTGTGGGAGCAGAGTCCAAGCGCTCGTGTTCACCTGTCACGGCTGCTCTTGAAACGACACAGGGCACCAGAAACGCTGGATTCAAATGCACTTTTAGGAGATAAGGTGAGGAGTGACAACAATGTGTGTGTCACAGTTGTAAAGTTCAGTGTGTGGTGAAGAAGCGCAAGAGCAGCTTTCTGGACGGTCTCTTCCACTCTCTTAGATTCCACACATTCCTGCTCTAACCACTGTGCTGCTCGCAGCCGAGAGCTGGAAACAGAGCTGTTGGATTCAAGTGAACTTTTAGGAGAAACAGTGAAAAGTGACAGCAATGTTTGTGTCACCGTTGCAAAGGTGACTGTGTGCTGTAGATGATCAGCAGGAGCTTTTTTGCATGGCTCTTCTGCTGTTTTAGCACAGTCTAAACGTTCCTGCTCTTCTGTCTCTGTTGCTGCTCAGCAGAGAGCGGGCACAGAGATGTTGGATTCAATTGGTCTTTCAGGCTGGCAAGGGGGGACCGACTGCAATGTGTGTTTCAGAGCTGCAAAGGTTGCTGTGCCCTGAAGATGATCAGCAGGAACATTTTGTTCTGGCACTTCTGCTCTTTTAGCAGAGTCTAAACGTTCCTGCTCTACTCTCTCTGCTGCTGCACAGCAGAGAATGGCACAGAGATTTTGGATTCAAGTGGTCTTTGAGGTAGGAAAGAGAGGAGCGACAGCAATATATGTTTCACAGTTGCAAAGCTGACTGCGTGCTGAAGATGCCCAGCCGGAGCTTACCCTGCTGGCTCTTCGGCTGTGGGAGCAGAATCCAAGCGCTCGTGCTCGCCTGTCACGGCTGCTCTTGAAACGACACAGGGCACCAGAAACGTTGGATTCAAATGCACTTTTAGGAGATAAAGTGAGGAGTAAAAACAATGTGTGTGTCACAGTTGTAAAGTTCAGTGTGTGGTATAGAAGCACAACAGCAGCTTTCTGGACTGTCTCTTCCACTCTCTTAGATTCCACACATTCCTGCTCTACTCAATGTGCTGCTCACAGCAGAGAGCTGGAAACAGAGTTGTTGGGTTCAAGTGAACTTTTAGGAGAAACAGTGAAAAGTGACAGCAATGTTTGTGTCACAGTTGCAAAGGAGACTGCGTGCTATAGATGATCAGCAGGAGCTTTTTTGCATGGCTCTTCTGCTGTTTTAGCACAGTCTAAACGTTCCTGCTCTACTGTCCCTGTTGCTGCTCAGCTGAGAGCGGGCACAGACATGTTGGATTCCATCGGTCTTTCAGGCAGGAAAGGGAGGAGTGGCAGCAATGCGTGTTTCAGAGTTGCAAAGCTCGCTGTGCGCTGCAGATTATCAGCAGAATGTTTTGGGCCTGGCTCTTCTGCTGTTTTAGCACAGTCTAAACGTTCCTGCTCTACTCTGCTGCTGCTCAGAGAGAGCGGGCAGTGGAGAGGTTGCATTCAAATGGACTTTTAGGAGATAAAGTGACGAGTGACAGTAATGTGTGCGCCACAGTTGCTAAGCTCACTGTGTGCTGCAGATGATCAGTGGGAACTTTCTGGACTGTCTCTTCTGCCGTTTCAGCAGAGTCCAGACGTAAGTGCAATATTCTGCTGCTGCTCACAAAGAGCAGGCACAAGAGATGTTGGATTCAATTGGACTTTCAGGTAGGAAAGTGAGGGGTGACAGCAAAGTGTGTGACACAGTTTGAAAGCTCACTCTGTCCTGAAGATGCCCAGACGGAGCTCCCCCTCCTGGCCCTTCGGCTGTGGGAGCAGAGTCCAAGCGCTCGTGTTCACCTGTCACGGCTGCTCTTGAAACGACACAGGGCACCAGAAACGCTGGATTCAAATGCACTTTTAGGAGATAAGGTGAGGAGTGACAACAATGTGTGTGTCACAGTTGTAAAGTTCAGTGTGTGGTGAAGAAGCGCAAGAGCAGCTTTCTGGACGGTCTCTTCCACTCTCTTAGATTCCACACATTCCTGCTCTAACCACTGTGCTGCTCGCAGCCGAGAGCTGGAAACAGAGCTGTTGGATTGAAGTGAACTTTAAGGAGAAACAGTGAAAAGTGACAGCAATGTTTGTGTCACAGTTGCAAAGGTGACTGTGTGCTGTAGATGATCAGCAGGAGCTTTTTTGCATGGCTCTTCTGCTGTTTTAGCACAGTCTAAACGTTCCTGCTCTTCTGTCTCTGTTGCTGCTCAGCAGAGAGCGGGCACAGAGATGTTGGATTCAATTGGTCTTTCAGGCTGGCAAGGGGGGACTGACTGCAATGTGTGTTTCAGAGCTGCAAAGGTTGCTGTGCCCTGAAGATGATCAGCAGGAACATTTTGTTCTGGCACTTCTGCTCTTTTAGCAGAGTCTAAACGTTCCTGCTCTACTCTCTCTGCTGCTGAACAGCAGAGAATGGCACAGAGATTTTGGATTCAAGTGGTCTTTGAGGTAGGAAAGAGAGGAGCGACAGCAATATATGTTTCACAGTTGCAAAGCTGACTGCGTGCTGAAGATGCCCAGCCGGAGCTTACCCTGCTGGCTCTTCGGCTGTGGGAGCAGAGTCCAAGCGCTCGTGCTCGCCTGTCACGGCTGCTCTTGAAACGACAGAGGGCACCAGAAACGTTGGATTCAAATGCACTTTTAGGAGATAAAGTGAGGAGTAAAAACAATGTGTGTGTCACAGTTGTAAAGTTCAGTGTGTGGTGAAGAAGCGCAACAGCAGCTTTCTGGACGGTCTCTTCCACTCTCTTAGATTCCACACATTCCTGCTCTGACCACTGTGCTGCTCGCAGCCGAGAGCTGGAAACAGAGCTGTTGGATTCAAGTGAACTTTTAGGAGAAACAGTGAAAAGTGACAGCAATGTTTGTGTCACAGTTGCAAAGGAGACTGTGTGCTATAGATGATCAGCAGGAGCTTTTTTGCATGGCTCTTCTGCTGTTTTAGCACAGTCTAAACGTTCCTGCTCTACTGTCTCTGTTGCTGCTCAGCTGAGAGCTGGCACAGAGATGTTGGATTCAATCGGTCTTTCAGGCAGGAAAGGGAGGAGTGGCAGCAATGCGTGTTTCAGAGTTGCAAAGCTCGCTGTGCGCTGCAGATTATCAGCAGAATGTTTTGGGCCTGGCTCTTCTGCTGTTTTAGCACAGTCTAAACGTTCCTGCTCTACTCTGCTGCTGCTCAGAGAGAGCGGGCAGTGGAGAGGTTGCATTCAAATGGACTTTTAGGAGATAAAGTGACGAGTGACAGTAATGTGTGCGCCACAGTTGCTAAGCTCACTGTGTGCTGAAGATGATCAGTGGGAACTTTCTGGACTGTCTCTTCTGCTGTTTCAGCAGAGTCCAGACGTAAGTGCAATATTCTGCTGCTGCTCACAAAGAGCAGGCACAGGAGATGTTGGATTCAATTGGACTTTCAGGTAGGAAAGTGAGGGGTGACAGCAAAGTGTGTGACACAGTTTGAAAGCTCACTCTGTCCTGAAGATGCCCAGCCGGAGCTCCCCCTCCTGGCCCTTCGGCTGTGGGAGCAGAGTCCAAGCGCTCGTGTTCACCTGTCACGGCTGCTCTTGAAACGACACAGGGCACCAGAAACGCTGGATGCAAATGCACTTTTAGGAGATAAGGTGAGGAGTGACAACAATGTGTGTGTCACAGTTGTAAAGTTCAGTGTGTGGTGAAGAAGCGCAAGAGCAGCTTTCTGGACGGTCTCTTCCACTCTCTTAGATTCCACACATTCCTGCTCTAACCACTGTGCTGCTCGCAGCCGAGAGCTGGAAACAGAGCTGTTGGATTCAAGTGAACTTTTAGGAGAAACAGTGAAAAGTGACAGCAATGTTTGTGTCACAGATGCAAAGGTGACTGTGTGCTGTAGATGATCAGCAGGAGCTTTTTTGCATGGCTCTTCTGCTGTTTTAGCACAGTCTAAACGTTCCTGCTCTTCTGTCTCTGTTGCTGCTCAGCAGAGAGCGGGCACAGAGATGTTGGATTCCATTGGTCTTTCAGGCAGGCAAGGGGGGACTGACTGCAGTGTGTGTTTCAGAGTTGCAAAGGTCGCTGTGCGCTGAAGATGATCAGCAGGAACATTTTGTCCTGGCACTTCGGCTCTTTTAGCAGAGTCTAAACGTTCCTGCTCTACTCTCTCTGCTGCTGCACAGCAGAGAATGGCGCAGACATTTTGGATTCAAGTGGTCTTTGAGGTAGGATAGAGAGGAGCGACAGCAATATATGTTTCACAGTTGCAAAGCTGACTGCGTGCTGAAGATGCCCAGCCGGAGCTTACCCTGCTGGCTCTTCGGCTGTGGGAGCAGAGTCCAAGCGCTCGTGCTCGCCTGTCATGGCTGCTCTTGAAACGACAGAGGGCAGAAGAAACGTTGGATTCAAATGCACTTTTAGGAGATAAAGTGAGGAGTAACAACAATGTGTGTGTCACAGTTGTAAAGTTCAGTGTTTGTTATAGAAGCACAACAGCAGCTTTCTGGACTGTCTCTTCCACTGTCTTTGATTCCACACATTCCTGCTCTACTCAATGTGCTGCTCACAGCAGAGAGCTGGAAACAGAGTTGTTGGGTTCAAGTGAACTTTTAGGAGAAACAGTGAAAAGTGACAGCAATGTTTGTGTCACAGTTGCAAAGGAGACTGTGTGCTATAGATGATCAGCAGGAGCTTTTTTGCATGGCTCTTCTGCTGTTTTAGCACAGTCTAAACGTTCCTGCTCTACTGTCTCTGTTGCTGCTCAGCTGAGAGCGGGCACAGACATGTTGGATTCCATCGGTCTTTCAGGCAGGAAAGGGAGGAGTGGCAGCAATGCGTGTTTCAGAGTTGCAAAGCTCGCTGTGCGCTGCAGATTATCAGCAGAATGTTTTGGGCCTGGCTCTTCTGCTGTTTTAGCACAGTCTAAACGTTCCTGCTCTACTCTGCTGCTGCTCAGAGAGAGCGGGCAGTGGAGAGGTTGCATTCAAATGGACTTTTAGGAGATAAAGTGACGAGTGACAGTAATGTGTGCGCCACAGTTGCTAAGCTCACTGTGTGCTGAAGATGATCAGTGGGAACTTTCTGGACTGTCTCTTCTGCCGTTTCAGCAGAGTCCAGACGTAAGTGCAATATTCTGCTGCTGCTCACAAAGAGCAGGCACAGGAGATGTTGGATTCAATTGGACTTTCAGGTAGGAAAGTGAGGGGTGACAGCAAAGTGTGTGACACAGTTTGAAAGCTCACTCTGTCCTGAAGATGCCCAGCCGGAGCTCCCCCTCCTGGCCCTTCGGCTGTGGGAGCAGAGTCCAAGCGCTCGTGTTCACCTGTCACGGCTGCTCTTGAAACGACACAGGGCACCAGAAACGCTGGATTCAAATGCACTTTTAGGAGATAAGGTGAGGAGTGACAACAATGTGTGTGTCACAGTTGTAAAGTTCAGTGTGTGGTGAAGAAGCGCAACAGCAGCTTTCTGGACGGTCCCTTCCACTCTCTTAGATTCCACACATTCCTGCTCTAACCACTGTGCTGCTCGCAGCCGAGAGCTGGAAACAGAGCTGTTGGATTCAAGTGAACTTTTAGGAGAAACAGTGAAAAGTGACAGCAATGTTTGTGTCACAGTTGCGAAGGAGACTGTGTGCTATAGATGATCAGCAGGAGCTTTTTTGCATGGCTCTTCTGCTGTTTTAGCACAGTCTAAACGTTCCTGCTCTACTGTCTCTGTTGCTGCTCAGCTGAGAGCGGGCACAGACATGTTGGATTCCATCGGTCTTTCAGGCAGGAAAGGGAGGAGTGGCAGCAATGCGTGTTTCAGAGTTGCAAAGCTCGCTGTGCGCTGCAGATTATCAGCAGAATGTTTTGGGCCTGGCTCTTCTGCTGTTTTAGCACAGTCTAAACGTTCCTGCTCTACTCTGCTGCTGCTCAGAGAGAGCGGGCAGTGGAGAGGTTGCATTCAAATGGACTTTTAGGAGATAAAGTGACGAGTGACAGTAATGTGTGCGCCACAGTTGCTATGCTCACTGTGTGCTGAAGATGATCAGTGGGAACTTTCTGGACTGTCTCTTCTGCCGTTTCAGCAGAGTCCAGACGTAAGTGCAATATTCTGCTGCTGCTCACAAAGAGCAGGCACAGGAGATGTTGGATTCAATTGGACTTTCAGGTAGGAAAGTGAGGGGTGACAGCAAAGTGTGTGACACAGTTTGAAAGCTCACTCTGTCCTGAAGATGCCCAGCCGGAGCTCCCCCTCCTGGCCCTTCGGCTGTGGGAGCAGAGTCCAAGCGCTCGTGTTCACCTGTCACGGCTGCTCTTGAAACGACACAGGGCACCAGAAACGCTGGATTCAAATGCACTTTTAGGAGATAAGGTGAGGAGTGACAACAATGTGTGTGTCACAGTTGTAAAGTTCAGTGTGTGGTGAAGAAGCGCAACAGCAGCTTTCTGGACGGTCCCTTCCACTCTCTTAGATTCCACACATTCCTGCTCTAACCACTGTGCTGCTCGCAGCAGAGAGCTGGAAACAGAGCTGTTGGATTCAAGTGAACTTTTAGGAGAAACAGTGAAAAGAGACAGCAATGTTTGTGTCACAGTTGCAAAGGTGACTGTGTGCTGTAGATGATCAGCAGGAGCTTTTTTGCATGGCTCTTCTGCTGTTTTAGCACAGTCTAAACGTTCCTGCTCTTCTGTCTCTGTTGCTGCTCAGCTGAGAGCGGGCACAGAGATGTTGGATTCAATTGGTCTTTCAGGCAGGCAAGGGGGGACTGACTGCAGTGTGTGTTTCAGAGTTGCAAAGGTCGCTGTGCGCTGAAGATGATCAGCAGGAACATTTTGTCCTGGCACTTCTGCTCTTTTAGCAGAGTCTAAACGTTCCTGCTCTACTCTCTCTGCTGCTGCACAGCAGAGAATGGCGCAGACATTTTGGATTCAAGTGGTCTTTGAGGTAGGAAAGAGAGGAGCGACAGCAATATATGTTTCACAGTTGCAAAGCTGACTGCGTGCTGAAGATGCCCAGCCGGAGCTTACCCTGCTGGCTCTTCGGCTGTGGGAGCAGAGTCCAAGCGCTCGTGCTCGCCTGTCATGGCTGCTCTTGAAACGACAGAGGGCAGAAGAAACGTTGGATTCAAATGCACTTTTAGGAGATAAAGTGAGGAGTAACAACAATGTGTGTGTCACTGTTGTAAAGTTCAGTGTGTGTTATAGAAGCACAACAGCAGCTTTCTGGACTGTCTCTTCCACTGTCTTTGATTCCACACATTCCTGCTCTACTCAATGTGCTGCTCACAGCAGAGAGCTGGAAACAGAGTTGTTGGGTTCAAGTGAACTTTTAGGAGAAACAGTGAAAAGTGACAGCAATGTTTGTGTCACAGTTGCAAAGGAGACTGTGTGCTATAGATGATCAGCAGGAGCTTTTTTGCATGGCTCTTCTGCTGTTTTAGCACAGTCTAAACGTTCCTGCTCTACTGTCTCTGTTGCTGCTCAGCTGAGAGCGGGCACAGACATGTTGGATTCCATCGGTCTTTCAGGCAGGAAAGGGAGGAGTGGCAGCAATGCGTGTTTCAGAGTTGCAAAGCTCGCTGTGCGCTGCAGATTATCAGCAGAATGTTTTGGGCCTGGCTCTTCTGCTGTTTTAGCACAGTCTAAACGTTCCTGCTCTACTCTGCTGCTGCTCAGAGAGAGCGGGCAGTGGAGAGGTTGCATTCAAATGGACTTTTAGGAGATAAAGTGACGAGTGACAGTAATGTGTGCGCCACAGTTGCTATGCTCACTGTGTGCTGAAGATGATCAGTGGGAACTTTCTGGACTGTCTCTTCTGCCGTTTCAGCAGAGTCCAGACGTAAGTGCAATATTCTGCTGCTGCTCACAAAGAGCAGGCACAGGAGATGTTGGATTCAATTGGACTTTCAGGTAGGAAAGTGAGGGGTGACAGCAAAGTGTGTGACACAGTTTGAAAGCTCACTCTGTCCTGAAGATGCCCAGCCGGAGCTCCCCCTCCTGGCCCTTCGGCTGTGGGAGCAGAGTCCAAGCGCTCGTGTTCACCTGTCACGGCTGCTCTTGAAACGACACAGGGCACCAGAAACGCTGGATTCAAATGCACTTTTAGGAGATAAGGTGAGGAGTGACAACAATGTGTGTGTCACAGTTGTAAAGTTCAGTGTGTGGTGAAGAAGCGCAACAGCAGCTTTCTGGACGGTCCCTTCCACTCTCTTAGATTCCACACATTCCTGCTCTAACCACTGTGCTGCTCGCAGCAGAGAGCTGGAAACAGAGCTGTTGGATTCAAGTGAACTTTTAGGAGAAACAGTGAAAAGAGACAGCAATGTTTGTGTCACAGTTGCAAAGGTGACTGTGTGCTGTAGATGATCAGCAGGAGCTTTTTTGCATGGCTCTTCTGCTGTTTTAGCACAGTCTAAACGTTCCTGCTCTTCTGTCTCTGTTGCTGCTCAGCTGAGAGCGGGCACAGAGATGTTGGATTCAATTGGTCTTTCAGGCAGGCAAGGGGGGACTGACTGCAATGTGTGTTTCAGAGTTGCAAAGGTCGCTGTGCGCTGAAGATGATCAGCAGGAACATTTTGTTCTGGCACTTCTGCTCTTTTAGCAGAGTCTAAACGTTCCTGCTCTACTCTCTCTGCTGCTGCACAGCAGAGAATGGCACAGAGATTTTGGATTCAAGTGGTCTTTGAGGTAGGAAAGAGAGGAGCGACAGCAATATATGTTTCACAGTTGCAAAGCTGACTGCGTGCTGAAGATGCCCAGCCGGAGCTTACCCTGCTGGCTCTTCGGCTGTGGGAGCAGAGTCCAAGCGCTCGTGCTCGCCTGTCACGGCTGCTCTTGAAACCACAGAGGGCACCAGAAACGTTGGATTCAAATGCACTTTTAGGAGATAAAGTGAGGAGTAAAAACAATGTGTGTGTCACAGTTGTAAAGTTCAGTGTGTGGTATAGAAGCACAACAGCAGCTTACTGGACTGTCTCTTCCACTGTCTTTGATTCCACACATTCCTGCTCAACTCAATGTGCTGCTCACAGCAGAGAGCTGGAAACAGAGTTGTTGGGTTCAAGTGAACTTTTAGGAGAAACAGTGAAAAGTGACAGCAATGTTTGTGTCACAGTTGCAAAGGAGACTGTGTGCTATAGATGATCAGCAGGAGCTTTTTTGCATGGCTCTTCTGCTGTTTTAGCACAGTCTAAACGTTCCTGCTCTACTGTCTCTGTTGCTGCTCAGCTGAGAGCGGGCACAGACATGTTGGATTCCATCGGTCTTTCAGGCAGGAAAGGGAGGAGTGGCAGCAATGCGTGTTTCAGAGTTGCAAAGCTCGCTGTGCGCTGCAGATTATCAGCAGAATGTTTTGGGCCTGGCTCTTCTGCTGTTTTAGCACAGTCTAAACGTTCCTGCTCTACTCTGCTGCTGCTCAGAGAGAGCGGGCAGTGGAGAGGTTGCATTCAAATGGACTTTTAGGAGATAAAGTGACGAGTGACAGTAATGTGTGCGCCACAGTTGCTATGCTCACTGTGTGCTGAAGATGATCAGTGGGAACTTTCTGGACTGTCTCTTCTGCCGTTTCAGCAGAGTCCAGACGTAAGTGCAATATTCTGCTGCTGCTCACAAAGAGCAGGCACAGGAGATGTTGGATTCAATTGGACTTTCAGGTAGGAAAGTGAGGGGTGACAGCAAAGTGTGTGACACAGTTTGAAAGCTCACTCTGTCCTGAAGATGCCCAGCCGGAGCTCCCCCTCCTGGCCCTTCGGCTGTGGGAGCAGAGTCCAAGCGCTCGTGTTCACCTGTCACGGCTGCTCTTGAAACGACACAGGGCACCAGAAACGCTGGATTCAAATGCACTTTTAGGAGATAAGGTGAGGAGTGACAACAATGTGTGTGTCACAGTTGTAAAGTTCAGTGTGTGGTGAAGAAGCGCAACAGCAGCTTTCTGGACGGTCCCTTCCACTCTCTTAGATTCCACACATTCCTGCTCTAACCACTGTGCTGCTCGCAGCAGAGAGCTGGAAACAGAGCTGTTGGATTCAAGTGAACTTTTAGGAGAAACAGTGAAAAGAGACAGCAATGTTTGTGTCACAGTTGCAAAGGTGACTGTGTGCTGTAGATGATCAGCAGGAGCTTTTTTGCATGGCTCTTCTGCTGTTTTAGCACAGTCTAAACGTTCCTGCTCTTCTGTCTCTGTTGCTGCTCAGCTGAGAGCGGGCACAGAGATGTTGGATTCAATTGGTCTTTCAGGCAGGCAAGGGGGGACTGACTGCAATGTGTGTTTCAGAGTTGCAAAGGTCGCTGTGCGCTGAAGATGATCAGCAGGAACATTTTGTTCTGGCACTTCTGCTCTTTTAGCAGAGTCTAAACGTTCCTGCTCTACTCTCTCTGCTGCTGCACAGCAGAGAATGGCACAGAGATTTTGGATTCAAGTGGTCTTTGAGGTAGGAAAGAGAGGAGCGACAGCAATATATGTTTCACAGTTGCAAAGCTGACTGCGTGCTGAAGATGCCCAGCCGGAGCTTACCCTGCTGGCTCTTCGGCTGTGGGAGCAGAGTCCAAGCGCTCGTGCTCGCCTGTCACGGCTGCTCTTGAAACCACAGAGGGCACCAGAAACGTTGGATTCAAATGCACTTTTAGGAGATAAAGTGAGGAGTAAAAACAATGTGTGTGTCACAGTTGTAAAGTTCAGTGTGTGGTATAGAAGCACAACAGCAGCTTACTGGACTGTCTCTTCCACTGTCTTTGATTCCACACATTCCTGCTCAACTCAATGTGCTGCTCACAGCAGAGAGCTGGAAACAGAGTTGTTGGATTCAAGTGAACTTTTAGGAGAAACAGTGAAAAGTGACAGCAATGTTTGTGTCACAGTTGCGAAGGAGACTGTGTGCTATAGATGATCAGCAGGAGCTTTTTTGCATGGCTCTTCTGCTGTTTTAGCACAGTCTAAACGTTCCTGCTCTACTGTCCCTGTTGCTGCTCAGCTGAGAGCGGGCACAGACATGTTGGATTCAATTGGTCTTTCAGGCAGGAAAGGGAGGAGTGGCAGCAATGCGTGTTTCAGAGTTGCAAAGCTCGCTGTGCGCTGCAAATTATCAGCAGAATGTTTTGGGCCTGGCTCTTCTGCTGTTTTAGCACAGTCTAAACGTTCCTGCTCTACTCTGCTGCTGCTCAGAGAGAGCGGGCAGTGGAGAGGTTGCATTCAAATGGACTTTTAGGAGATAAAGTGACGAGTGACAGTAATGTGTGCGCCACAGTTGCTAAGCTCACTGTGTGCTGAAGATGATCAGTGGGAACTTTCAGGACTGTCTCTTCTGCCGTTTCAGCAGAGTCCAGATGTAAGTGCACTATTCTGCTGCTGCTCACAAAGAGCAGGCACAGGAGATGTTGGATTCAATTGGACTTTCAGGTAGGAAAGTGAGGGGTGACAGCAAAGTGTGTGACACAGTTTGAAAGCTCACTCTGTCCTGAAGATGCCCAGCCGGAGCTCCCCCTCCTGGCCCTTCGGCTGTGGGAGCAGAGTCCAAGCGCTCGTGTTCACCTGTCACAGCTGCTCTTGAAACGACACAGGGCACCAGAAACGCTGGATTCAAATGCACTTTTAGGAGATAAGGTGAGGAGTGACAACAATGTGTGCGTCACAGTTGTAAAGTTCAGTGTGTGGTGAAGAAGCGCAACAGCAGCTTGCTGGACGGTCTCTTCCACTCTCTTAGATTCCACACATTCCTGCTCTAACCACTGTGCTGCTCGCAGCCGAGAGCTGGAAACAGAGCTGTTGGATTCAAGTGAACTTTTAGGAGAAACAGTGAAAAGTGACAGCAATGTTTGTGTCACAGTTGCGAAGGAGACTGCGTGCTATAGATGATCAGCAGGAGCTTTTTTGCATGGCTCTTCTGCTGTTTTAGCACAGTCTAAACGTTCCTGCTCTACTGTCTCTGTTGCTGCTCTGCTGAGAGCGGGCACAGAGATGTTGGATTCAATCGGTCTTTCAGGCAGGAAAGGGAGGAGTGGCAGCAATGCGTGTTTCAGAGTTGCAAAGCTCGCTGTGCGCTGCAGATTATCAGCAGAATGTTTTGGGCCTGGCTCTTCTGCTGTTTTAGCACAGTCTAAACGTTCCTGCTCTACTCTGCTGCTGCTCAGAGAGAGCGGGCAGTGGAGAGGTTGCATTCAAATGGACTTTTAGGAGATAAAGTGACGAGTGACAGTAATGTGTGCGCCACAGTTGCTAAGCTCACTGTGTGCTGAAGATGATCAGTGGGAACTTTCTGGACTGTCTCTTCTGCCGTTTCAGCAGAGTCCAGACGTAAGTGCACTATTCTGCTGCTGCTCACAAAGAGCAGGCACAGGAGATATTGGATTCAATTGGACTTTCAGGTAGGAAAGTGAGGGGTGACAGCAAAGTGTGTGACACAGTTTGAAAGCTCACTCTGTCCTGAAGATGCCCAGCCGGAGCTCCCCCTCCTGGCCCTTCGGCTGTGGGAGCAGAGTCCAAGCGCTCGTGTTCACCTGTCACGGCTGCTCTTGAAACGACACAGGGCACCAGAAACGCTGGATTCAAATGCACTTTTAGGAGATAAGGTGAGGAGTGACAACAATGTGTGTGTCACAGTTGTAAAGTTCAGTGTGTGGTGAAGAAGCGCAACAGCAGCTTTCTGGACGGTCCCTTCCACTCTCTTAGATTCCACACATTCCTGCTCTAACCACTGTGCTGCTCGCAGCAGAGAGCTGGAAACAGAGCTGTTGGATTCAAGTGAACTTTTAGGACAAACAGTGAAAAGTGACAGCAATGTTTGTGTCACAGTTGCAAAGGTGAGTGTGTGCTGTAGATGATCAGCAGGAGCTTTTTTGCATGGCTCTTCTGCTGTTTTAGCACAGTCTAAACGTTCCTGCTCTTCTGTCTCTGTTGCTGCTCAGCAGAGAGCGGGCACAGAGATGTTGGATTCAATTGGTCTTTCAGGCTGGCAAGGGGGGACTGACTGCAATGTGTGTTTCAGAGCTGCAAAGGTCGCTGTGCCCTGAAGATGATCAGCAGGAACATTTTGTTCTGGCACTTCTGCTCTTTTAGCAGAGTCTAAACGTTCCTGCTCTACTCTCTCTGCTGCTGCACAGCAGAGAATGGCACAGAGATTTTGGATTCAAGTGGTCTTTGAGGTAGGAAAGAGAGGAGCGACAGCAATATATGTTTCACAGTTGCAAAGCTGACTGCGTGCTGAAGATGCCCAGCCGGAGCTTACCCTGCTGGCTCTTCGGCTGTGGGAGCAGAGTCCAAGCGCTCGTGCTCGCCTGTCACGGCTGCTCTTGAAACCACAGAGGGCACCAGAAACGTTGGATTCAAATGCACTTTTAGGAGATAAAGTGAGGAGTAAAAACAATGTGTGTGTCACAGTTGTAAAGTTCAGTGTGTGGTATAGAAGCACAACAGCAGCTTACTGGACTGTCTCTTCCACTGTCTTTGATTCCACACATTCCTGCTCAACTCAATGTGCTGCTCACAGCAGAGAGCTGGAAACAGAGTTGTTGGATTCAAGTGAACTTTTAGGAGAAACAGTGAAAAGTGACAGCAATGTTTGTGTCACAGTTGCGAAGGAGACTGTGTGCTATAGATGATCAGCAGGAGCTTTTTTGCATGGCTCTTCTGCTGTTTTAGCACAGTCTAAACGTTCCTGCTCTACTGTCCCTGTTGCTGCTCAGCTGAGAGCGGGCGCAGACATGTTGGATTCAATTGGTCTTTCAGGCAGGAAAGGGAGGAGTGGCAGCAATGCGTGTTTCAGAGTTGCAAAGCTCGCTGTGCGCTGCAAATTATCAGCAGAATGTTTTGGGCCTGGCTCTTCTGCTGTTTTAGCACAGTCTAAACGTTCCTGCTCTACTCTGCTGCTGCTCAGAGAGAGCGGGCAGTGGAGAGGTTGCATTCAAATGGACTTTTAGGAGATAAAGTGACGAGTGACAGTAATGTGTGCGCCACAGTTGCTAAGCTCACTGTGTGCTGAAGATGATCAGTGGGAACTTTCAGGACTGTCTCTTCTGCCGTTTCAGCAGAGTCCAGATGTAAGTGCACTATTCTGCTGCTGCTCACAAAGAGCAGGCACAGGAGATGTTGGATTCAATTGGACTTTCAGGTAGGAAAGTGAGGGGTGACAGCAAAGTGTGTGACACAGTTTGAAAGCTCACTCTGTCCTGAAGATGCCCAGCCGGAGCTCCCCCTCCTGGCCCTTCGGCTGTGGGAGCAGAGTCCAAGCGCTCGTGTTCACCTGTCACGGCTGCTCTTGAAACGACACAGGGCACCAGAAACGCTGGATTCAAATGCACTTTTAGGAGATAAGGTGAGGAGTGACAACAATGTGTGTGTCACAGTTGTAAAGTTCAGTGTGTGGTGAAGAAGCGCAACAGCAGCTTGCTGGACGGTCTCTTCCACTCTCTTAGATTCCACACATTCCTGCTCTAACCACTGTGCTGCTCGCAGCCGAGAGCTGGAAACAGAGCTGTTGGATTCAAGTGAACTTTTAGGAGAAACAGTGAAAAGTGACAGCAATGTTTGTGTCACAGTTGCGAAGGAGACTGCGTGCTATAGATGATCAGCAGGAGCTTTTTTGCATGGCTCTTCTGCTGTTTTAGCACAGTCTAAACGTTCCTGCTCTACTGTCTCTGTTGCTGCTCTGCTGAGAGCGGGCACAGAGATGTTGGATTCAATCGGTCTTTCAGGCAGGAAAGGGAGGAGTGGCAGCAATGCGTGTTTCAGAGTTGCAAAGCTCGCTGTGCGCTGCAGATTATCAGCAGAATGTTTTGGGCCTGGCTCTTCTGCTGTTTTAGCACAGTCTAAACGTTCCTGCTCTACTCTGCTGCTGCTCAGAGAGAGCGGGCAGTGGAGAGGTTGCATTCAAATGGACTTTTAGGAGATAAAGTGACGAGTGACAGTAATGTGTGCGCCACAGTTGCTAAGCTCACTGTGTGCTGAAGATGATCAGTGGGAACTTTCTGGACTGTCTCTTCTGCCGTTTCAGCAGAGTCCAGACGTAAGTGCAATATTCTGCTGCTGCTCACAAAGAGCAGGCACAGGAGATATTGGATTCAATTGGACTTTCAGGTAGGAAAGTGAGGGGTGACAGCAAAGTGTGACACAGTTTGAAAGCTCACTCTGTCCTGAAGATGCCCAGCCGGAGCTCCCCCTCCTGGCCCTTCGGCTGTGGGAGCAGAGTCCAAGCGCTCGTGTTCACCTGTCACGGCTGCTCTTGAAACGACACAGGGCACCAGAAACGCTGGATTCAAATGCACTTTTAGGAGATAAGGTGAGGAGTGACAACAATGTGTGTGTCACAGTTGTAAAGTTCAGTGTGTGGTGAAGAAGCGCAACAGCAGCTTTCTGGACGGTCCCTTCCACTCTCTTAGATTCCACACATTCCTGCTCTAACCACTGTGCTGCTCGCAGCAGAGAGCTGGAAACAGAGCTGTTGGATTCAAGTGAACTTTTAGGAGAAACAGTGAAAAGAGACAGCAATGTTTGTGTCACAGTTGCAAAGGTGACTGTGTGCTGTAGATGATCAGCAGGAGCTTTTTTGCATGGCTCTTCTGCTGTTTTAGCACAGTCTAAACGTTCCTGCTCTTCTGTCTCTGTTGCTGCTCAGCAGAGAGCGGGCACAGAGATGTTGGATTCAATTGGTCTTTCAGGCAGGCAAGGGGGGACTGACTGCAATGTGTGTTTCAGAGTTGCAAAGGTCGCTGTGCGCTGAAGATGATCAGCAGGAACATTTTGTTCTGGCACTTCTGCTCTTTTAGCAGAGTCTAAACGTTCCTGCTCTACTCTCTCTGCTGCTGCACAGCAGAGAATGGCACAGAGATTTTGGATTCAAGTGGTCTTTGAGGTAGGAAAGAGAGGAGCGACAGCAATATATGTTTCACAGTTGCAAAGCTGACTGCGTGCTGAAGATGCCCAGCCGGAGCTTACCCTGCTGGCTCTTCGGCTGTGGGAGCAGAGTCCAAGCGCTCGTGCTCGCCTGTCACGGCTGCTCTTGAAACGACAGAGGGCAGAAGAAACGTTGGATTCAAATGCACTTTTAGGAGATAAAGTGAGGAGTAACTACAATGTGTGTGTCACAGTTGTAAAGTTCAGTGTGTGGTATAGAAGCACAACAGCAGCTTTCTGGACTGTCTCTTCCACTGTCTTTGATTCCACACATTCCTGCTCTACTCAATGTGCTGCTCACAGCAGAGAGCTGGAAACAGAGTTGTTGGGTTCAAGTGAACTTTTAGGAGAAACAGTGAAAAGTGACAGCAATGTTTGTGTCACAGTTGCAAAGGAGACTGCGTGCTATAGATGATCAGCAGGAGCTTTTTTGCATGGCTCTTCTGCTGTTTTAGCACAGTCTAAACGTTCCTGCTCTACTGTCTCTGTTGCTGCTCAGCTGAGAGCGGGCACAGAGATGTTGGATTCAATCGGTCTTTCAGGCAGGAAAGGGAGGAGTGGCAGCAATGCGTGTTTCAGAGTTGCAAAGCTCGCTGTGCGCTGCAGATTATCAGCAGAATGTTTTGGGCCTGGCTCTTCTGCTGTTTTAGCACAGTCTAAACGTTCCTGCTCTACTCTGCTGCTGCTCAGAGAGAGCGGGCAGTGGAGAGGTTGCATTCAAATGGACTTTTAGGAGATAAAGTGACGAGTGACAGTAATGTGTGCGCCACAGTTGCTAAGCTCACTGTGTGCTGAAGATGATCAGTGGGAACTTTCTGGACTGTCTCTTCTGCCGTTTCAGCAGAGTCCAGACGTAAGTGCACTATTCTGCTGCTGCTCACAAAGAGCAGGCACAGGAGATGTTGGATTCAATTGGACTTTCAGGTAGGAAAGTGAGGGGTGACAGCAAAGTGTGTGACACAGTTTGAAAGCTCACTCTGTCCTGAAGATGCCCAGCCGGAGCTCCCCCTCCTGGCCCTTCGGCTGTGGGAGCAGAGTCCAAGCGCTCGTGTTCACCTGTCACGGCTGCTCTTGAAACGACACAGGGCACCAGAAACGCTGGATTCAAATGCACTTTTAGGAGATAAGGTGAGGAGTGACAACAATGTGTGTGTCACAGTTGTAAAGTTCAGTGTGTGGTGAAGAAGCGCAACAGCATCTTTCTGGACGGTCCCTTCCACTCTCTTAGATTCCACACATTCCTGCTCTAACCACTGTGCTGCTCGCAGCAGAGAGCTGGAAACAGAGCTGTTGGATTCAAGTGAACTTTTAGGAGAAACAGTGAAAAGAGACAGCAATGTTTGTGTCACAGTTGCAAAGGTGACTGTGTGCTGTAGATGATCAGCAGGAGCTTTTTTGCATGGCTCTTCTGCTGTTTTAGCACAGTCTAAACGTTCCTGCTCTTCTGTCTCTGTTGCTGCTCAGCAGAGAGCGGGCACAGAGATGTTGGATTCAATTGGTCTTTCAGGCAGGCAAGGGGGGACTGACTGCAATGTGTGTTTCAGAGTTGCAAAGGTCGCTGTGCGCTGAAGATGATCAGCAGGAACATTTTGTTCTGGCACTTCTGCTCTTTTAGCAGAGTCTAAACGTTCCTGCTCTACTCTCTCTGCTGCTGCACAGCAGAGAATGGCACAGAGATTTTGGATTCAAGTGGTCTTTGAGGTAGGAAAGAGAGGAGCGACAGCAATATATGTTTCACAGTTGCAAAGCTGACTGCGTGCTGAAGATGCCCAGCCGGAGCTTACCCTGCTGGCTCTTCGGCTGTGGGAGCAGAGTCCAAGCGCTCGTGCTCGCCTGTCACGGCTGCTCTTGAAACGACAGAGGGCAGAAGAAACGTTGGATTCAAATGCACTTTTAGGAGATAAAGTGAGGAGTAACTACAATGTGTGTGTCACAGTTGTAAAGTTCAGTGTGTGGTATAGAAGCACAACAGCAGCTTTCTGGACTGTCTCTTCCACTGTCTTTGATTCCACACATTCCTGCTCTACTCAATGTGCTGCTCACAGCAGAGAGCTGGAAACAGAGTTGTTGGGTTCAAGTGAACTTTTAGGAGAAACAGTGAAAAGTGACAGCAATGTTTGTGTCACAGTTGCAAAGGAGACTGCGTGCTATAGATGATCAGCAGGAGCTTTTTTGCATGGCTCTTCTGCTGTTTTAGCACAGTCTAAACGTTCCTGCTCTACTGTCTCTGTTGCTGCTCAGCTGAGAGCTGGCACAGAGATGTTGGATTCAATCGGTCTTTCAGGCAGGAAAGGGAGGAGTGGCAGCAATGCGTGTTTCAGAGTTGCAAAGCTCGCTGTGCGCTGCAGATTATCAGCAGAATGTTTTGGGCCTGGCTCTTCTGCTGTTTTAGCACAGTCTAAATGTTCCTGCTCTACTCTGCTGCTGCTCAGAGAGAGCGGGCAGTGGAGAGGTTGCATTCAAATGGACTTTTAGGAGATAAAGTGACGAGTGACAGTAATGTGTGCGCCACAGTTGCTAAGCTCACTGTGTGCTGAAGATGATCAGTGGGAACTTTCTGGACTGTCTCTTCTGCCGTTTCAACAGAGTCCAGACGTAAGTGCAGTATTCTGCTGCTGCTCACAAAGAGCAGGCACAGGAGATGTTGGATTCAATTGGACTTTCAGGTAGGAAAGTGAGGGGTGACAGCAAAGTGTGTGACACAGTTTGAAAGCTCACTCTGTCCTGAAGATGCCCAGCCGGAGCTCCCCCTCCTGGCCCTTCGGCTGTGGGAGCAGAGTCCAAGCGCTCGTGTTCACCTGTCACGGCTGCTCTTGAAACGACACAGGGCACCAGAAACGCTGGATTCAAATGCACTTTTAGGAGATAAGGTGAGGAGTGACAACAATGTGTGTGTCACAGTTGTAAAGTTCAGTGTGTGGTGAAGAAGCGCAACAGCATCTTTCTGGACGGTCCCTTCCACTCTCTTAGATTCCACACATTCCTGCTCTAACCACTGTGCTGCTCGCAGCAGAGAGCTGGAAACAGAGCTGTTGGATTCAAGTGAACTTTTAGGAGAAACAGTGAAAAGAGACAGCAATGTTTGTGTCACAGTTGCAAAGGTGACTGTGTGCTGTAGATGATCAGCAGGAGCTTTTTTGCATGGCTCTTCTGCTGTTTTAGCACAGTCTAAACGTTCCTGCTCTTCTGTCTCTGTTGCTGCTCAGCAGAGAGCGGGCACAGAGATGTTGGATTCAATTGGTCTTTCAGGCAGGCAAGGGGGGACTGACTGCAATGTGTGTTTCAGAGTTGCAAAGGTCGCTGTGCGCTGAAGATGATCAGCAGGAACATTTTGTTCTGGCACTTCTGCTCTTTTAGCAGAGTCTAAACGTTCCTGCTCTACTCTCTCTGCTGCTGCACAGCAGAGAATGGCACAGAGATTTTGGATTCAAGTGGTCTTTGAGGTAGGAAAGAGAGGAGCGACAGCAATATATGTTTCACAGTTGCAAAGCTGACTGCGTGCTGAAGATGCCCAGCCGGAGCTTACCCTGCTGGCTCTTCGGCTGTGGGAGCAGAGTCCAAGCGCTCGTGCTCGCCTGTCACGGCTGCTCTTGAAACGACAGAGGGCTGAAGAAACGTTGGATTCAAATGCACTTTTAGGAGATAAAGTGAGGAGTAACTACAATGTGTGTGTCACAGTTGTAAAGTTCAGTGTGTGGTATAGAAGCACAACAGCAGCTTTCTGGACTGTCTCTTCCACTGTCTTTGATTCCACACATTCCTGCTCTACTCAATGTGCTGCTCACAGCAGAGAGCTGGAAACAGAGTTGTTGGGTTCAAGTGAACTTTTAGGAGAAACAGTGAAAAGTGACAGCAATGTTTGTGTCACAGTTGCAAAGGAGACTGCGTGCTATAGATGATCAGCAGGAGCTTTTTTGCATGGCTCTTCTGCTGTTTTAGCACAGTCTAAACGTTCCTGCTCTACTGTCTCTGTTGCTGCTCAGCTGAGAGCTGGCACAGAGATGTTGGATTCAATCGGTCTTTCAGGCAGGAAAGGGAGGAGTGGCAGCAATGCGTGTTTCAGAGTTGCAAAGCTCGCTGTGCGCTGCAGATTATCAGCAGAATGTTTTGGGCCTGGCTCTTCTGCTGTTTTAGCACAGTCTAAATGTTCCTGCTCTACTCTGCTGCTGCTCAGAGAGAGCGGGCAGTGGAGAGGTTGCATTCAAATGGACTTTTAGGAGATAAAGTGACGAGTGACAGTAATGTGTGCGCCACAGTTGCTAAGCTCACTGTGTGCTGAAGATGATCAGTGGGAACTTTCTGGACTGTCTCTTCTGCCGTTTCAGCAGAGTCCAGACGTAAGTGCACTATTCTGCTGCTGCTCACAAAGAGCAGGCACAGGAGATGTTGGATTCAATTGGACTTTCAGGTAGGAAAGTGAGGGGTGACAGCAAAGTGTGTGACACAGTTTGAAAGCTCACTCTGTCCTGAAGATGCCCAGCCGGAGCTCCCCCTCCTGGCCCTTCGGCTGTGGGAGCAGAGTCCAAGCGCTCGTGTTCACCTGTCACGGCTGCTCTTGAAACGACACAGGGCACCAGAAACGCTGGATTCAAATGCACTTTTAGGAGATAAGGTGAGGAGTGACAACAATGTGTGTGTCACAGTTGTAAAGTTCAGTGTGTGGTGAAGAAGCGCAACAGCAGCTTTCTGGACGGTCCCTTCCACTCTCTTAGATTCCACACATTCCTGCTCTAACCACTGTGCTGCTCGCAGCAGAGAGCTGGAAACAGAGCTGTTGGATTCAAGTGAACTTTTAGGAGAAACAGTGAAAAGAGACAGCAATGTTTGTGTCACCGTTGCAAAGGTGACTGTGTGCTGTAGATGATCAGCAGGAGCTTTTTTGCATGGCTCTTCTGCTGTTTTAACACAGTCTAAACGTTCCTGCTCTTCTGTCTCTGTTGCTGCTCAGCAGAGAGCGGGCACAGAGATGTTGGATTCAATTGGTCTTTCAGGCAGGCAAGGGGGGACTGACTGCAATGTGTGTTTCAGAGTTGCAAAGGTCGCTGTGCGCTGAAGATGATCAGCAGGAACATTTTGTTCTGGCACTTCTGCTCTTTTAGCAGAGTCTAAACGTTCCTGCTCTACTCTCTCTGCTGCTGCACAGCAGAGAATGGCACAGAGATTTTGGATTCAAGTGGTCTTTGAGGTAAGAAAGAGAGGAGCGACAGCAATATATGTTTCACAGTTGCAAAGCTGACTGCGTGCTGAAGATGCCCAGCCGGAGCTTACCCTGCTGGCTCTTCGGCTGTGGGAGCAGAATCCAAGCGCTCGTGCTCGCCTGTCACGGCTGCTCTTGAAACGACAGAGGGCAGAAGAAACGTTGGATTCAAATGCACTTTTAGGAGATAAAGTGAGGAGTAAAAACAATGTGTGTGTCACAGTTGTAAAGTTCAGTGTGTGGTATAGAAGCACAACAGCAGCTTACTGGACTGTCTCTTCCACTGTCTTTGATTCCACACATTCCTGCTCTACTCAATGTGCTGCTCACAGCAGAGAGCTGGAAACAGAGTTGTTGGGTTCAAGTGAACTTTTAGGAGAAACAGTGAAAAGTGACAGCAATGTTTGTGTCACAGTTGCAAAGGAGACTGTGTGCTATAGATGATCAGCAGGAGCTTTTTTGCATGGCTCTTCTGCTGTTTTAGCACAGTCTAAACGTTCCTGCTCTACTGTCTCTGTTGCTGCTCAGCTGAGAGCGGGCACAGACATGTTGGATTCCATCGGTCTTTCAGGCAGGAAAAGGAGGAGTGGCAGCAATGCGTGTTTCAGAGTTGCAAAGCTCGCTGTGCGCTGCAGATTATCAGCAGAATGTTTTGGGCCTGGCTCTTCTGCTGTTTTAGCACAGTCTAAACGTTCCTGCTCTACTCTGCTGCTGCTCAGAGAGAGCGGGCAGTGGAGAGGTTGCATTCAAATGGACTTTTAGGAGATAAAGTGACGAGTGACAGTAATGTGTGCGCCACAGTTGCTAAGCTCACTGTGTTCTGCAGATGATCAGTGGGAACTTTCTGGACTGTCTCTTCTGCTGTTTCAGCAGAGTCCAGACGTAAGTGCAATATTCTGCTGCTGCTCACAAAGAGCAGGCACAAGAGATGTTGGATTCAATTGGACTTTCAGGTAGGAAAGTGAGGGGTAACAGCAAAGTGTGTGACACAGTTTGAAAGCTCACTCTGTCCTGAAGATGCCCAGACGGAGCTCCCCCTCCTGGCCCTTCGGCTGTGGGAGCAGAGTCCAAGCACTCGTGTTCACCTGTCACGGCTGCTCTTGAAACGACACAGGGCACCAGAAACGCTGGATTCAAATGCACTTTTAGGAGATAAGGTGAGGAGTGACAACAATGTGTGTGTCACAGTTGTAAAGTTCAGTGTGTGGTGAAGAAGCGCAACAGCAGCTTTCTGGACGGTCTCTTCCACTCTCTTAGATTCCACACATTCCTGCTCTAACCACTGTGCTGCTCGCAGCCGAGAGCTGGAAACAGAGCTGTTGGATTCAAGTGAACTTTAAGGAGAAACAGTGAAAAGTGACAGCAATGTTTGTGTCACAGTTGCAAAGGTGACTGTGTGCTGTAGATGATCAGCAGGAGCTTTTTTGCATGGCTCTTCTGCTGTTTTAGCACAGTCTAAACGTTCCTGCTCTTCTGTCTCTGTTGCTGCTCAGCAGAGAGCGGGCACAGAGATGTTGGATTCAATTGGTCTTTCAGGCAGGCAAGGGGGGACTGACTGCAATGTGTGTTTCAGAGCTGCAAAGGTTGCTGTGCCCTGAAGATGATCAGCAGGAACATTTTGTTCTGGCACTTCTGCTCTTTTAGCAGAGTCTAAACGTTCCTGCTCAACTCTCTCTGCTGCTGCACAGCAGAGAATGGCACAGAGATTTTGGATTCAAGTGGTCTTTGAGGTAGGAAAGAGAGGAGCGACAGCAATATATGTTTCACAGTTGCAAAGCTGACTGCGTGCTGAAGATGCCCAGCCGGAGCTTACCCTGCTGGCTCTTCGGCTGTGGGAGCAGAGTCCAAGCGCTCGTGCTCGCCTGTCACGGCTGCTCTTGAAACGACAGAGGGCACCAGAAACGTTGGATTCAAATGCACTTTTAGGAGATAAAGTGAGGAGTAAAAACAATGTGTGTGTCACAGTTGTAAAGTTCAGTGTGTGGTGAAGAAGCGCAACAGCAGCTTTCTGGACGGTCTCTTCCACTCTCTTAGATTCCACACATTCCTGCTCTAACCACTGTGCTGCTCGCAGCCGAGAGCTGGAAACAGAGCTGTTGGATTCAAGTGAACTTTTAGGAGAAACAGTGAAAAGTGACAGCAATGTTTGTGTCACAGTTGCGAAGGAGACTGTGTGCTATAGATGATCAGCAGGAGCTTTTTTGCATGGCTCTTCTGCTGTTTTAGCACAGTCTAAACGTTCCTGCTCTACTGTCTCTGTTGCTGCTCAGCTGAGAGCGGGCACAGACATGTTGGATTCCATCGGTCTTTCAGGCAGGAAAGGGAGGAGTGGCAGCAATGCGTGTTTCAGAGTTGCAAAGCTCGCTGTGCGCTGCAGATTATCAGCAGAATGTTTTGGGCCTGGCTCTTCTGCTGTTTTAGCACAGTCTAAACGTTCCTGCTCTACTCTGCTGCTGCTCAGAGAGAGCGCGCAGTGGAGAGGTTGCATTCAAATGGACTTTTAGGAGATAAAGTGACGAGTGACAGTAATGTGTGCGCCACAGTTGCTATGCTCACTGTGTGCTGAAGATGATCAGTGGGAACTTTCTGGACTGTCTCTTCTGCCGTTTCAGCAGAGTCCAGACGTAAGTGCAATATTCTGCTGCTGCTCACAAAGAGCAGGCACAGGAGATGTTGGATTCAATTGGACTTTCAGGTAGGAAAGTGAGGGGTGACAGCAAAGTGTGTGACACAGTTTGAAAGCTCACTCTGTCCTGAAGATGCCCAGCTGGAGCTCCCCCTCCTGGCCCTTCGGCTGTGGGAGCAGAGTCCAAGCGCTCGTGTTCACCTGTCACGGCTGCTCTTGAAACGACACAGGGCACCAGAAACGCTGGATTCAAATGCACTTTTAGGAGATAAGGTGAGGAGTGACAACAATGTGTGTGTCACAGTTGTAAAGTTCAGTGTGTGGTGAAGAAGCGCAACAGCAGCTTTCTGGACGGTCCCTTCCACTCTCTTAGATTCCACACATTCCTGCTCTAACCACTGTGCTGCTCGCAGCAGAGAGCTGGAAACAGAGCTGTTGGATTCAAGTGAACTTTTAGGAGAAACAGTGAAAAGAGACAGCAATGTTTGTGTCACAGTTGCAAAGGTGACTGTGTGCTGTAGATGATCAGCAGGAGCTTTTTTGCATGGCTCTTCTGCTGTTTTAGCACAGTCTAAACGTTCCTGCTCTTCTGTCTCTGTTGCTGCTCAGCTGAGAGCGGGCACAGAGATGTTGGATTCAATTGGTCTTTCAGGCAGGCAAGGGGGGACTGACTGCAGTGTGTGTTTCAGAGTTGCAAAGGTCGCTGTGCGCTGAAGATGATCAGCAGGAACATTTTGTCCTGGCACTTCTGCTCTTTTAGCAGAGTCTAAACGTTCCTGCCCTACTCTCTCTGCTGCTGCACAGCAGAGAATGGCGCAGACATTTTGGATTCAAGTGGTCTTTGAGGTAGGATAGAGAGGAGCGACAGCAATATATGTTTCACAGTTGCAAAGCTGAATGCGTGCTGAAGATGCCCAGCCGGAGCTTACCCTGCTGGCTCTTCGGCTGTGGGAGCAGAGTCCAAGCGCTCGTGCTCGCCTGTCATGGCTGCTCTTGAAACGACAGAGGGCAGAAGAAACGTTGGATTCAAATGCACTTTTAGGAGATAAAGTGAGGAGTAACAACAATGTGTGTGTCACAGTTGTAAAGTTCAGTGTGTGGTATAGAAGCACAACAGCAGCTTTCTGGACTGTATCTTCCACTGTCTTTGATTCCACACATTCCTGCTCTACTCAATGTGCTGCTCACAGCAGAGAGCTGGAAACAGAGTTGTTGGATTCAAGTGAACTTTTAGGAGAAACAGTGAAAAGAGACAGCAATGTTTGTGTCACAGTTGCAAAGGAGACTGCGTGCTATAGATGATCAGCAGGAGCTTTTTTGCATGGCTCTTCTGCTGTTTTAGCACAGTCTAAACGTTCCTGCTCTACTGTCTCTGTTGCTGCTCAGCTGAGAGCGGGCACAGAGATGTTGGATTCCATTGGTCTTTCAGGCAGGCAATGGGGGACTGACTGCAGTGTGTGTTTCAGAGTTGCAAAGGTCGCTGTGCGCTGAAGATGATCAGCAGGAACATTTTGTCCTGGCACTTCTGCTCTTTTAGCAGAGTCTAAACGTTCCTGCTCTACTCTCTCTGCTGCTGCACAGCAGAGAATGGCGCAGACATTTTGGATTCAAGTGGTCTTTGAGGTAGGATAGAGAGGAGCGACAGCAATATATGTTTCACAGTTGCAAAGCTGACTGCGTGCTGAAGATGCCCAGCCGGAGCTTACCCTGCTGGCTCTTCGGCTGTGGGAGCAGAGTCCAAGCGCTCGTGCTCGCCTGTCATGGCTGCTCTTGAAACGACAGAGGGCAGAAGAAACGTTGGATTCAAATGCACTTTTAGGAGATAAAGTGAGGAGTAAAAACAATGTGTGTGTCACAGTTGTAAAGTTCAGTGTGTGGTGAAGAAGCGCAACAGCAGCTTTCTGGACGGTCTCTTCCACTCTCTTAGATTCCACACATTCCTGCTCTAACCACTGTGCTGCTCGCAGCCGAGAGCTGGAAACAGAGCTGTTGGATTCAAGTGAACTTTTAGGAGAAACAGTGAAAAGTGACAGCAATGTTTGTGTCACAGTTGCGAAGGAGACTGTGTGCTATAGATGATCAGCAGGAGCTTTTTTGCATGGCTCTTCTGCTGTTTTAGCACAGTCTAAACGTTCCTGCTCTACTGTCTCTGTTGCTGCTCAGCTGAGAGCGGGCACAGACATGTTGGATTCCATCGGTCTTTCAGGCAGGAAAGGGAGGAGTGGCAGCAATGCGTGTTTCAGAGTTGCAAAGCTCGCTGTGCGCTGCAGATTATCAGCAGAATGTTTTGGGCCTGGCTCTTCTGCTGTTTTAGCACAGTCTAAACGTTCCTGCTCTACTCTGCTGCTGCTCAGAGAGAGCGCGCAGTGGAGAGGTTGCATTCAAATGGACTTTTAGGAGATAAAGTGACGAGTGACAGTAATGTGTGCGCCACAGTTGCTATGCTCACTGTGTGCTGAAGATGATCAGTGGGAACTTTCTGGACTGTCTCTTCTGCCGTTTCAGCAGAGTCCAGACGTAAGTGCAATATTCTGCTGCTGCTCACAAAGAGCAGGCACAGGAGATGTTGGATTCAATTGGACTTTCAGGTAGGAAAGTGAGGGGTGACAGCAAAGTGTGTGACACAGTTTGAAAGCTCACTCTGTCCTGAAGATGCCCAGCTGGAGCTCCCCCTCCTGGCCCTTCGGCTGTGGGAGCAGAGTCCAAGCGCTCGTGTTCACCTGTCACGGCTGCTCTTGAAACGACACAGGGCACCAGAAACGCTGGATTCAAATGCACTTTTAGGAGATAAGGTGAGGAGTGACAACAATGTGTGTGTCACAGTTGTAAAGTTCAGTGTGTGGTGAAGAAGCGCAACAGCAGCTTTCTGGACGGTCCCTTCCACTCTCTTAGATTCCACACATTCCTGCTCTAACCACTGTGCTGCTCGCAGCAGAGAGCTGGAAACAGAGCTGTTGGATTCAAGTGAACTTTTAGGAGAAACAGTGAAAAGAGACAGCAATGTTTGTGTCACAGTTGCAAAGGTGACTGTGTGCTGTAGATGATCAGCAGGAGCTTTTTTGCATGGCTCTTCTGCTGTTTTAGCACAGTCTAAACGTTCCTGCTCTTCTGTCTCTGTTGCTGCTCAGCTGAGAGCGGGCACAGAGATGTTGGATTCAATTGGTCTTTCAGGCAGGCAAGGGGGGACTGACTGCAGTGTGTGTTTCAGAGTTGCAAAGGTCGCTGTGCGCTGAAGATGATCAGCAGGAACATTTTGTCCTGGCACTTCTGCTCTTTTAGCAGAGTCTAAACGTTCCTGCCCTACTCTCTCTGCTGCTGCACAGCAGAGAATGGCGCAGACATTTTGGATTCAAGTGGTCTTTGAGGTAGGATAGAGAGGAGCGACAGCAATATATGTTTCACAGTTGCAAAGCTGAATGCGTGCTGAAGATGCCCAGCCGGAGCTTACCCTGCTGGCTCTTCGGCTGTGGGAGCAGAGTCCAAGCGCTCGTGCTCGCCTGTCATGGCTGCTCTTGAAACGACAGAGGGCAGAAGAAACGTTGGATTCAAATGCACTTTTAGGAGATAAAGTGAGGAGTAACAACAATGTGTGTGTCACAGTTGTAAAGTTCAGTGTGTGGTATAGAAGCACAACAGCAGCTTTCTGGACTGTCTCTTCCACTGTCTTTGATTCCACACATTCCTGCTCTACTCAATGTGCTGCTCACAGCAGAGAGCTGGAAACAGAGTTGTTGGATTCAAGTGAACTTTTAGGAGAAACAGTGAAAAGAGACAGCAATGTTTGTGTCACAGTTGCAAAGGAGACTGCGTGCTATAGATGATCAGCAGGAGCTTTTTTGCATGGCTCTTCTGCTGTTTTAGCACAGTCTAAACGTTCCTGCTCTACTGTCTCTGTTGCTGCTCAGCTGAGAGCGGGCACAGAGATGTTGGATTCAATCGGTCTTTCAGGCAGGAAAGGGAGGAGTGGCAGCAATGCGTGTTTCAGAGTTGCAAAGGTCGCTGTGCGCTGAAGATGATCAGCAGGAACATTTTGTCCTGGCACTTCTGCTCTTTTAGCAGAGTCTAAACGTTCCTGCTCTACTCTCTCTGCTGCTGCACAGCAGAGAATGGCGCAGACATTTTGGATTCAAGTGGTCTTTGAGGTAGGATAGAGAGGAGCGACAGCAATATATGTTTCACAGTTGCAAAGCTGACTGCGTGCTGAAGATGCCCAGCCGGAGCTTACCCTGCTGGCTCTTCGGCTGTGGGAGCAGAGTCCAAGCGCTCGTGCTCGCCTGTCATGGCTGCTCTTGAAACGACAGAGGGCAGAAGAAACGTTGGATTCAAATGCACTTTTAGGAGATAAAGTGAGGAGTAACAACAATGTGTGTGTCACAGTTGTAAAGTTCAGTGTGTGGTATAGAAGCACAACAGCAGCTTTCTGGACTGTCTCTTCCACTGTCTTTGATTCCACACATTCCTGCTCTACTCAATGTGCTGCTCACAGCAGAGAGCTGGAAACAGAGTTGTTGGGTTCAAGTGAACTTTTAGGAGAAACAGTGAAAAGTGACAGCAATGTTTGTGTCACAGTTGCAAAGGAGACTGTGTGCTATAGATGATCAGCAGGAGCTTTTTTGCATGGCTCTTCTGCTGTTTTAGCACAGTCTAAACGTTCCTGCTCTACTGTCTCTGTTGCTGCTCAGCTGAGAGCTGGCACAGAGATGTTGGATTCAATCGGTCTTTCAGGCAGGAAAGGGAGGAGTGGCAGCAATGCGTGTTTCAGAGTTGCAAAGCTCGCTGTGCGCTGCAGATTATCAGCAGAATGTTTTGGGCCTGGCTCTTCTGCTGTTTTAGCACAGTCTAAACGTTCCTGCTCTACTCTGCTGCTGCTCAGAGAGAGCGGGCAGTGGAGAGGTTGCATTCAAATGGACTTTTAGGAGATAAAGTGACGAGTGACAGTAATGTGTGCGCCACAGTTGCTAAGCTCACTGTGTGCTGAAGATGATCAGTGGGAACTTTCTGGACTGTCTCTTCTGCCGTTTCAGCAGAGTCCAGACGTAAGTGCACTATTCTGCTGCTGCTCACAAAGAGCAGGCACAGGAGATGTTGGATTCAATTGGACTTTCAGGTAGGAAAGTGAGGGGTGACAGCAAAGTGTGTGACACAGTTTGAAAGCTCACTCTGTCCTGAAGATGCCCAGCCGGAGCTCCCCCTCCTGGCCCTTCGGCTGTGGGAGCAGAGTCCAAGCGCTCGTGTTCACCTGTCACGGCTGCTCTTGAAACGACACAGGGCACCAGAAACGCTGGATTCAAATGCACTTTTAGGAGATAAGGTGAGGAGTGACAACAATGTGTGTGTCACAGTTGTAAAGTTCAGTGTGTGGTGAAGAAGCGCAACAGAAGCTTTCTGGACGGTCTCTTCCACTCTCTTAGATTCCACACATTCCTGCTCTAACCACTGTGCAGCTCGCAGCCGAGAGCTGGAAACAGAGCTGTTGGATTCAAGTGAACTTTTAGGAGAAACAGTGAAAAGTGACAGCAATGTTTGTGTCACAGTTGCAAAGGAGACTGCGTGCTATAGATGATCAGCAGGAGCTTTTTTGCATGGCTCTTCTGCTGTTTTAGCACAGTCTAAACGTTCCTGCTCTACTGTCTCTGTTGCTGCTCAGCTGAGAGCGGGCACAGAGATGTTGGATTCCATTGGTCTTTCAGGCAGGCAATGGGGGACTGACTGCAGTGTGTGTTTCAGAGTTGCAAAGGTCGCTGTGCGCTGAAGATGATCAGCAGGAACATTTTGTCCTGGCACTTCTGCTCTTTTAGCAGAGTCTAAACGTTCCTGCTCTACTCTCTCTGCTGCTGCACAGCAGAGAATGGCGCAGACATTTTGGATTCAAGTGGTCTTTGAGGTAGGATAGAGAGGAGCGACAGCAATATATGTTTCACAGTTGCAAAGCTGACTGCGTGCTGAAGATGCCCAGCCGGAGCTTACCCTGCTGGCTCTTCGGCTGTGGGAGCAGAGTCCAAGCGCTCGTGCTCGCCTGTCATGGCTGCTCTTGAAACGACAGAGGGCAGAAGAAACGTTGGATTCAAATGCACTTTTAGGAGATAAAGTGAGGAGTAACAACAATGTGTGTGTCACAGTTGTAAAGTTCAGTGTGTGGTATAGAAGCACAACAGCAGCTTTCTGGACTGTCTCTTCCACTGTCTTTGATTCCACACATTCCTGCTCTACTCAATGTGCTGCTCACAGCAGAGAGCTGGAAACAGAGTTGTTGGGTTCAAGTGAACTTTTAGGAGAAACAGTGAAAAGTGACAGCAATGTTTGTGTCACAGTTGCAAAGGAGACTGTGTGCTATAGATGATCAGCAGGAGCTTTTTTGCATGGCTCTTCTGCTGTTTTAGCACAGTCTAAACGTTCCTGCTCTACTGTCTCTGTTGCTGCTCAGCTGAGAGCTGGCACAGAGATGTTGGATTCAATCGGTCTTTCAGGCAGGAAAGGGAGGAGTGGCAGCAATGCGTGTTTCAGAGTTGCAAAGCTCGCTGTGCGCTGCAGATTATCAGCAGAATGTTTTGGGCCTGGCTCTTCTGCTGTTTTAGCACAGTCTAAACGTTCCTGCTCTACTCTGCTGCTGCTCAGAGAGAGCGGGCAGTGGAGAGGTTGCATTCAAATGGACTTTTAGGAGATAAAGTGACGAGTGACAGTAATGTGTGCGCCACAGTTGCTAAGCTCACTGTGTGCTGAAGATGATCAGTGGGAACTTTCTGGACTGTCTCTTCTGCCGTTTCAGCAGAGTCCAGACGTAAGTGCACTATTCTGCTGCTGCTCACAAAGAGCAGGCACAGGAGATGTTGGATTCAATTGGACTTTCAGGTAGGAAAGTGAGGGGTGACAGCAAAGTGTGTGACACAGTTTGAAAGCTCACTCTGTCCTGAAGATGCCCAGCCGGAGCTCCCCCTCCTGGCCCTTCGGCTGTGGGAGCAGAGTCCAAGCGCTCGTGTTCACCTGTCACGGCTGCTCTTGAAACGACACAGGGCACCAGAAACGCTGGATTCAAATGCACTTTTAGGAGATAAGGTGAGGAGTGACAACAATGTGTGTGTCACAGTTGTAAAGTTCAGTGTGTGGTGAAGAAGCGCAACAGAAGCTTTCTGGACGGTCTCTTCCACTCTCTTAGATTCCACACATTCCTGCTCTAACCACTGTGCAGCTCGCAGCCGAGAGCTGGAAACAGAGCTGTTGGATTCAAGTGAACTTTTAGGAGAAACAGTGAAAAGTGACAGCAATGTTTGTGTCACAGATGCAAAGGTGACTGTGTGCTGTAGATGATCAGCAGGAGCTTTTTTGCATGGCTCTTCTGCTGTTTTAGCACAGTCTAAACGTTCCTGCTCTTCTGTCTCTGTTGCTGCTCAGCAGAGAGCGGGCACAGAGATGTTGGATTCCATTGGTCTTTCAGGCAGGCAAGGGGGGACTGACTGCAGTGTGTGTTTCAGAGTTGGAAAGGTCGCTGTGCGCTGAAGATGATCAGCAGGAACATTTTGTCCTGGCACTTCTGCTCTTTTAGCAGAGTCTAAACGTTCCTGCTCTACTCTCTCTGCTGCTGCACAGCAGAGAATGGCGCAGACATTTTGGATTCAAGTGGTCTTTGAGGTAGGATAGAGAGGAGCGACAGCAATATATGTTTCACAGTTGCAAAGCTGACTGCGTGCTGAAGATGCCCAGCCAGAGCTTACCCTGCTGGCTCTTCGGCTGTGGGAGCAGAGTCCAAGCGCTCGTGCTCGCCTGTCACGGCTGCTCTTGAAACGACAGAGGGCAGAAGAAACGTTGGATTCAAATGCACTTTTAGGAGATAAAGTGAGGAGTAACAACAATGTGTGTGTCACAGTTGTAAAGTTCAGTGTGTGTTATAGAAGCACAACAGCAGCTTTCTGGACTGTCTCTTCCACTGTCTTTGATTCCACACATTCCTGCTCTACTCAATGTGCTGCTCACAGCAGAGAGCTGGAAACAGAGTTGTTGGGTTCAAGTGAACTTTTAGGAGAAACAGTGAAAAGTGACAGCAATGTTTGTGTCACAGTTGTAAAGGAGACTGTGTGCTATAGATGATCAGCAGGAGCTTTTTTGCATGGCTCTTCTGCTGTTTTAGCACAGTCTAAACGTTCCTGCTCTACTGTCTCTGTTGCTGCTCAGCTGAGAGCGGGCACAGACATGTTGGATTCCATCGGTCTTTCAGGCAGGAAAGGGAGGAGTGGCAGCAATGCGTGTTTCAGAGTTGCAAAGCTCGCTGTGCGCTGCAGATTATCAGCAGAATGTTTTGGGCCTGGCTCTTCTGCTGTTTTAGCACAGTCTAAACGTTCCTGCTCTACTCTGCTGCTGCTCAGAGAGAGCGGGCAGTGGAGAGGTTGCATTCAAATGGACTTTTAGGAGATAAAGTGACGAGTGACAGTAATGTGTGCGCCACAGTTGCTAAGCTCACTGTGTGCTGAAGATGATCAGTGGGAACTTTCTGGACTGTCTCTTCTGCCGTTTCAGCAGAGTCCAGACGTAAGTGCACTATTCTGCTGCTGCTCACAAAGAGCAGGCACAGGAGATATTGGATTCAATTGGACTTTCAGGTAGGAAAGTGAGGGGTGACAGCAAAGTGTGTGACACAGTTTGAAAGCTCACTCTGTCCTGAAGATGCCCAGCCGGAGCTCCCCCTCCTGGCCCTTCGGCTGTGGGAGCAGAGTCCAAGCGCTCGTGTTCACCTGTCACGGCTGCTCTTGAAACGACACAGGGCACCAGAAACGCTGGATTCAAATGCACTTTTAGGAGATAAGGTGAGGAGTGACAACAATGTGTGTGTCACAGTTGTAAAGTTCAGTGTGTGGTGAAGAAGCGCAACACCAGCTTTCTGGACGGTCCCTTCCACTCTCTTAGATTCCACACATTCCTGCTCTAACCACTGTGCTGCTCGCAGCAGAGAGCTGGAAACAGAGCTGTTGGATTCAAGTGAACTTTTAGGAGAAACAGTGAAAAGAGACAGCAATGTTTGTGTCACAGTTGCAAAGGTGACTGTGTGCTGTAGATGATCAGCAGGAGCTTTTTTGCATGGCTCTTCTGCTGTTTTAGCACAGTCTAAACGTTCCTGCTCTTCTGTCTCTGTTGCTGCTCAGCAGAGAGCGGGCACAGAGATGTTGGATTCAATTGGTCTTTCAGGCAGGCAAGGGGGGACTGACTGCAATGTGTGTTTCAGAGTTGCAAAGGTCGCTGTGCGCTGAAGATGATCAGCAGGAACATTTTGTTCTGGCACTTCTGCTCTTTTAGCAGAGTCTAAACGTTCCTGCTCTACTCTCTCTGCTGCTGCACAGCAGAGAATGGCACAGAGATTTTGGATTCAAGTGGTCTTTGAGGTAGGAAAGAGAGGAGCGACAGCAATATATGTTTCACAGTTGCAAAGCTGACTGCGTGCTGAAGATGCCCAGCCGGAGCTTACCCTGCTGGCTCTTCGGCTGTGGGAGCAGAGTCCAAGCGCTCGTGCTCGCCTGTCACGGCTGCTCTTGAAACGACAGAGGGCACCAGAAACGTTGGATTCAAATGCACTTTTAGGAGATAAAGTGAGGAGTAACAACAATGTGTGTGTCACAGTTGTAAAGTTCAGTGTGTGTTATAGAAGCACAACAGCAGCTTTCTGGACTGTCTCTTCCACTGTCTTTGATTCCACACATTCCTTCTCTACTCAATGTGCTGCTCACAGCAGAGAGCTGGAAACAGAGTTGTTGGGTTCAAGTGAACTTTTAGGAGAAACAGTGAAAAGTGACAGCAATGTTTGTGTCACAGTTGTAAAGGAGACTGTGTGCTATAGATGATCAGCAGGAGCTTTTTTGCATGGCTCTTCTGCTGTTTTAGCACAGTCTAAACGTTCCTGCTCTACTGTCTCTGTTGCTGCTCAGCTGAGAGCGGGCACAGACATGTTGGATTCCATCGGTCTTTCAGGCAGGAAAGGGAGGAGTGGCAGCAATGCGTGTTTCAGAGTTGCAAAGCTCGCTGTGCGCTGCAGATTATCAGCAGAATGTTTTGGGCCTGGCTCTTCTGCTGTTTTAGCACAGTCTAAACGTTCCTGCTCTACTCTGCTGCTGCTCAGAGAGAGCGGGCAGTGGAGAGGTTGCATTCAAATGGACTTTTAGGAGATAAAGTGACGAGTGACAGTAATGTGTGCGCCACAGTTGCTAAGCTCACTGTGTGCTGAAGATGATCAGTGGGAACTTTCTGGACTGTCTCTTCTGCCGTTTCAGCAGAGTCCAGACGTAAGTGCACTATTCTGCTGCTGCTCACAAAGAGCAGGCACAGGAGATATTGGATTCAATTGGACTTTCAGGTAGGAAAGTGAGGGGTGACAGCAAAGTGTGTGACACAGTTTGAAAGCTCACTCTGTCCTGAAGATGCCCAGCCGGAGCTCCCCCTCCTGGCCCTTCGGCTGTGGGAGCAGAGTCCAAGCGCTCGTGTTCACCTGTCACGGCTGCTCTTGAAACGACACAGGGCACCAGAAACGCTGGATTCAAATGCACTTTTAGGAGATAAGGTGAGGAGTGACAACAATGTGTGTGTCACAGTTGTAAAGTTCAGTGTGTGGTGAAGAAGCGCAACACCAGCTTTCTGGACGGTCCCTTCCACTCTCTTAGATTCCACACATTCCTGCTCTAACCACTGTGCTGCTCGCAGCAGAGAGCTGGAAACAGAGCTGTTGGATTCAAGTGAACTTTTAGGAGAAACAGTGAAAAGAGACAGCAATGTTTGTGTCACAGTTGCAAAGGTGACTGTGTGCTGTAGATGATCAGCAGGAGCTTTTTTGCATGGCTCTTCTGCTGTTTTAGCACAGTCTAAACGTTCCTGCTCTTCTGTCTCTGTTGCTGCTCAGCAGAGAGCGGGCACAGAGATGTTGGATTCAATTGGTCTTTCAGGCAGGCAAGGGGGGACTGACTGCAATGTGTGTTTCAGAGTTGCAAAGGTCGCTGTGCGCTGAAGATGATCAGCAGGAACATTTTGTTCTGGCACTTCTGCTCTTTTAGCAGAGTCTAAACGTTCCTGCTCTACTCTCTCTGCTGCTGCACAGCAGAGAATGGCACAGACATTTTGGATTCAAGTGGTCTTTGAGGTAGGAAAGAGAGGAGCGACAGCAATATATGTTTCACAGTTGCAAAGCTGACTGCGTGCTGAAGATGCCCAGCCGGAGCTTACCCTGCTGGCTCTTCGGCTGTGGGAGCAGAGTCCAAGCGCTCGTGCTCGCCTGTCACGGCTGCTCTTGAAACGACAGAGGGCACCAGAAACGTTGGATTCAAATGCACTTTTAGGAGATAAAGTGAGGAGTAACAACAATGTGTGTGTCACAGTTGTAAAGTTCAGTGTGTGGTATAGAAGCACAACAGCAGCTTTCTGGACTGTCTCTTCCACTGTCTTTGATTCCACACATTCCTGCTCTACTCAATGTGCTGCTCACAGCAGAGAGCTGGAAACAGAGTTGTTGGGTTCAAGTGAACTTTTAGGAGAAACAGTGAAAAGTGACAGCAATGTTTGTGTCACAGTTGCGAAGGAGACTGTGTGCTATAGATGATCAGCAGGAGCTTTTTTGCATGGCTCTTCTGCTGTTTTAGCACAGTCTAAACGTTCCTGCTCTACTGTCTCTGTTGCTGCTCAGCTGAGAGCGGGCACAGAGATGTTGGATTCAATCGGTCTTTCAGGCAGGAAAGGGAGGAGTGGCAGCAATGCGTGTTTCAGAGTTGCAAAGCTCGCTGTGCGCTGCAGATTATCAGCAGAATGTTTTGGGCCTGGCTCTTCTGCTGTTTTAGCACAGTCTAAACGTTCCTGCTCTACTCTGCTGCTGCTCAGAGAGAGCGGGCAGTGGAGAGGTTGCATTCAAATGGACTTTTAGGAGATAAAGTGACGAGTGACAGTAATGTGTGCGCCACAGTTGCTAAGCTCACTGTGTGCTGAAGATGATCAGTGGGAACTTTCTGGACTGTCTCTTCTGCCGTTTCAGCAGAGTCCAGACGTAAGTGCACTATTCTGCTGCTGCTCACAAAGAGCAGGCACAGGAGATGTTGGATTCAATTGGACTTTCAGGTAGGAAAGTGAGGGGTGACAGCAAAGTGTGTGACACAGTTTGAAAGCTCACTCTGTCCTGAAGATGCCCAGCCGGAGCTCCCCCTCCTGGCCCTTCGGCTGTGGGAGCAGAGTCCAAGCGCTCGTGTTCACCTGTCACGGCTGCTCTTGAAACGACACAGGGCACCAGAAACGCTGGATTCAAATGCACTTTTAGGAGATAAGGTGAGGAGTGACAACAATGTGTGTGTCACAGTTGTAAAGTTCAGTGTGTGGTGAAGAAGCGCAACACCAGCTTTCTGGACGGTCCCTTCCACTCTCTTAGATTCCACACATTCCTGCTCTAACCACTGTGCTGCTCGCAGCAGAGAGCTGGAAACAGAGCTGTTGGATTCAAGTGAACTTTTAGGAGAAACAGTGAAAAGAGACAGCAATGTTTGTGTCACAGTTGCAAAGGTGACTGTGTGCTGTAGATGATCAGCAGGAGCTTTTTTGCATGGCTCTTCTGCTGTTTTAGCACAGTCTAAACGTTCCTGCTCTTCTGTCTCTGTTGCTGCTCAGCTGAGAGCGGGCACAGAGATGTTGGATTCAATTGGTCTTTCAGGCAGGCAAGGGGGGACTGACTGCAATGTGTGTTTCAGAGTTGCAAAGGTCGCTGTGCGCTGAAGATGATCAGCAGGAACATTTTGTTCTGGCACTTCTGCTCTTTTAGCAGAGTCTAAACGTTCCTGCTCTACTCTCTCTGCTGCTGCACAGCAGAGAATGGCACAGAGATTTTGGATTCAAGTGGTCTTTGAGGTAGGAAAGAGAGGAGCGACAGCAATATATGTTTCACAGTTGCAAAGCTGACTGCGTGCTGAAGATGCCCAGCCGGAGCTTACCCTGCTGGCTCTTCGGCTGTGGGAGCAGAGTCCAAGCGCTCGTGCTCGCCTGTCACGGCTGCTCTTGAAACGACAGAGGGCAGAAGAAACGTTGGATTCAAATGCACTTTTAGGAGATAAAGTGAGGAGTAACTACAATGTGTGTGTCACAGTTGTAAAGTTCAGTGTGTGGTATAGAAGCACAAAAGCAGCTTTCTGGACTGTCTCTTCCACTGTCTTTGATTCCACACATTCCTGCTCTACTCAATGTGCTGCTCACAGCAGAGAGCTGGAAACAGAGTTGTTGGGTTCAAGTGAACTTTTAGGAGAAACAGTGAAAAGTGACAGCAATGTTTGTGTCACAGTTGCAAAGGAGACTGCGTGCTATAGATGATCAGCAGGAGCTTTTTTGCATGGCTCTTCTGCTGTTTTAGCACAGTCTAAACGTTCCTGCTCTACTGTCTCTGTTGCTGCTCAGCTGAGAGCGGGCACAGAGATGTTGGATTCAATCGGTCTTTCAGGCAGGAAAGGGAGGAGTGGCAGCAATGCGTGTTTCAGAGTTGCAAAGCTCGCTGTGCGCTGCAGATTATCAGCAGAATGTTTTGGGCCTGGCTCTTCTGCTGTTTTAGCACAGTCTAAACGTTCCTGCTCTACTCTGCTGCTGCTCAGAGAGAGCGGGCAGTGGAGAGGTTGCATTCAAATGGACTTTTAGGAGATAAAGTGACGAGTGACAGTAATGTGTGCGCCACAGTTGCTAAGCTCACTGTGTGCTGAAGATGATCAGTGGGAACTTTCTGGACTGTCTCTTCTGCCGTTTCAGCAGAGTCCAGACGTAAGTGCACTATTCTGCTGCTGCTCACAAAGAGCAGGCACAGGAGATATTGGATTCAATTGGACTTTCAGGTAGGAAAGTGAGGGGTGACAGCAAAGTGTGTGACACAGTTTGAAAGCTCACTCTGTCCTGAAGATGCCCAGCCGGAGCTCCCCCTCCTGGCCCTTCGGCTGTGGGAGCAGAGTCCAAGCGCTCGTGTTCACCTGTCACGGCTGCTCTTGAAACGACACAGGGCACCAGAAACTTTGGATTCAAATGCACTTTTAGGAGATAAGGTGAGGAGTGACAACAATGTGTGTGTCACAGTTGTAAAGTTCAGTGTGTGGTGAAGAAGCGCAACAGCAGCTTTCTGGACGGTCTCTTCCACTCTCTTAGATTCCACACATTCCTGCTCTAACCACTGTGCTGCTCGCAGCAGAGAGCTGGAAACAGAGCTGTTGGATTCAAGTGAACTTTTAGGAGAAACAGTGAAAAGAGACAGCAATGTTTGTGTCACAGTTGCAAAGGTGACTGTGTGCTGTAGATGATCAGCAGGAGCTTTTTTGCATGGCTCTTCTGCTGTTTTAGCACAGTCTAAACGTTCCTGCTCTTCTGTCTCTGTTGCTGCTCAGCTGAGAGCGGGCACAGAGATGTTGGATTCCATTGGTCTTTCAGGCTGGCAAGGGGGGACTGACTGCAGTGTGTGTTTCAGAGTTGGAAAGGTCGCTGTGCTCTGAAGATGATCAGCAGGAACATTTTGTCCTGGCACTTCTGCTCTTTTAGCAGAGTCTAAACGTTCCTGCTCTACTCTCTCTGCTGCTGCACAGCAGAGAATGGCGCAGACATTTTGGATTCAAGTGGTCTTTGAGGTAGGATAGAGAGGAGCGACAGCAATATATGTTTCACAGTTGCAAAGCTGACTGCGTGCTGAAGATGCCCAGCCGGAGCTTACCCTGCTGGCTCTTCGGCTGTGGGAGCAGAGTCCAAGCGCTCGTGCTCGCCTGTCACGGCTGCTCTTGAAACGACAGAGGGCAGAAGAAACGTTGGATTCAAATGCACTTTTAGGAGATAAAGTGAGGAGTAACAACAATGTGTGTGTCACAGTTGTAAAGTTCAGTGTGTGTTATAGAAGCACAACAGCAGCTTTCTGGACTGTCTCTTCCACTGTCTTTGATTCCACACATTCCTTCTCTACTCAATGTGCTGCTCACAGCAGAGAGCTGGAAACAGAGTTGTTGGGTTCAAGTGAACTTTTAGGAGAAACAGTGAAAAGTGACAGCAATGTTTGTGTCACAGTTGTAAAGGAGACTGTGTGCTATAGATGATCAGCAGGAGCTTTTTTGCATGGCTCTTCTGCTGTTTTAGCACAGTCTAAACGTTCCTGCTCTACTGTCTCTGTTGCTGCTCAGCTGAGAGCGGGCACAGACATGTTGGATTCCATCGGTCTTTCAGGCAGGAAAGGGAGGAGTGGCAGCAATGCGTGTTTCAGAGTTGCAAAGCTCGCTGTGCGCTGCAGATTATCAGCAGAATGTTTTGGGCCTGGCTCTTCTGCTGTTTTAGCACAGTCTAAACGTTCCTGCTCTACTCTGCTGCTGCTCAGAGAGAGCGGGCAGTGGAGAGGTTGCATTCAAATGGACTTTTAGGAGATAAAGTGACGAGTGACAGTAATGTGTGCGCCACAGTTGCTAAGCTCACTGTGTGCTGAAGATGATCAGTGGGAACTTTCTGGACTGTCTCTTCTGCCGTTTCAGCAGAGTCCAGACGTAAGTGCACTATTCTGCTGCTGCTCACAAAGAGCAGGCACAGGAGATATTGGATTCAATTGGACTTTCAGGTAGGAAAGTGAGGGGTGACAGCAAAGTGTGTGACACAGTTTGAAAGCTCACTCTGTCCTGAAGATGCCCAGCCGGAGCTCCCCCTCCTGGCCCTTCGGCTGTGGGAGCAGAGTCCAAGCGCTCGTGTTCACCTGTCACGGCTGCTCTTGAAACGACACAGGGCACCAGAAACGCTGGATTCAAATGCACTTTTAGGAGATAAGGTGAGGAGTGACAACAATGTGTGTGTCACAGTTGTAAAGTTCAGTGTGTGGTGAAGAAGCGCAACACCAGCTTTCTGGACGGTCCCTTCCACTCTCTTAGATTCCACACATTCCTGCTCTAACCACTGTGCTGCTCGCAGCAGAGAGCTGGAAACAGAGCTGTTGGATTCAAGTGAACTTTTAGGTGAAACAGTGAAAAGAGACAGCAATGTTTGTGTCACAGTTGCAAAGGTGACTGTGTGCTGTAGATGATCAGCAGGAGCTTTTTTGCATGGCTCTTCTGCTGTTTTAGCACAGTCTAAACGTTCCTGCTCTTCTGTCTCTGTTGCTGCTCAGCAGAGAGCGGGCACAGAGATGTTGGATTCAATTGGTCTTTCAGGCAGGCAAGGGGGGACTGACTGCAATGTGTGTTTCAGAGTTGCAAAGGTCGCTGTGCGCTGAAGATGATCAGCAGGAACATTTTGTTCTGGCACTTCTGCTCTTTTAGCAGAGTCTAAACGTTCCTGCTCTACTCTCTCTGCTGCTGCACAGCAGAGAATGGCACAGAGATTTTGGATTCTAGTGGTCTTTGAGGTAGGAAAGAGAGGAGCGACAGCAATATATGTTTCACAGTTGCAAAGCTGACTGCGTGCTGAAGATGCCCAGCCGGAGCTTACCCTGCTGGCTCTTCGGCTGTGGGAGCAGAGTCCAAGCGCTCGTGCTCGCCTGTCACGGCTGCTCTTGAAACGACAGAGGGCACCAGAAACGTTGGATTCAAATGCACTTTTAGGAGATAAAGTGAGGAGTAACAACAATGTGTGTGTCACAGTTGTAAAGTTCAGTGTGTGGTATAGAAGCACAACAGCAGCTTTCTGGACTGTCTCTTCCACTGTCTTTGATTCCACACATTCCTGCTCTACTCAATGTGCTGCTCACAGCAGAGAGCTGGAAACAGAGTTGTTGGGTTCAAGTGAACTTTTAGGAGAAACAGTGAAAAGTGACAGCAATGTTTGTGTCACAGTTGCGAAGGAGACTGTGTGCTATAGATGATCAGCAGGAGCTTTTTTGCATGGCTCTTCTGCTGTTTTAGCACAGTCTAAACGTTCCTGCTCTACTGTCTCTGTTGCTGCTCAGCTGAGAGCGGGCACAGAGATGTTGGATTCAATCGGTCTTTCAGGCAGGAAAGGGAGGAGTAGCAGCAATGCGTGTTTCAGAGTTGCAAAGCTCGCTGTGCGCTGCAGATTATCAGCAGAATGTTTTGGGCCTGGCTCTTCTGCTGTTTTAGCACAGTCTAAACGTTCCTGCTCTACTCTGCTGCTGCTCAGAGAGAGCGGGCAGTGGAGAGGTTGCATTCAAATGGACTTTTAGGAGATAAAGTGACGAGTGACAGTAATGTGTGCGCCACAGTTGCTAAGCTCACTGTGTGCTGAAGATGATCAGTGGGAACTTTCTGGACTGTCTCTTCTGCCGTTTCAGCAGAGTCCAGACGTAAGTGCACTATTCTGCTGCTGCTCACAAAGAGCAGGCACAGGAGATATTGGATTCAATTGGACTTTCAGGTAGGAAAGTGAGGGGTGACAGCAAAGTGTGTGACACAGTTTGAAAGCTCACTCTGTCCTGAAGATGCCCAGCCGGAGCTCCCCCTCCTGGCCCTTCGGCTGTGGGAGCAGAGTCCAAGCGCTCGTGTTCACCTGTCACGGCTGCTCTTGAAACGACACAGGGCACCAGAAACGCTGGATTCAAATGCACTTTTAGGAGATAAGGTGAGGAGTGACAACAATGTGTGTGTCACAGTTGTAAAGTTCAGTGTGTGGTGAAGAAGCGCAACAGCAGCTTTCTGGACGGTCCCTTCCACTCTCTTAGATTCCACACATTCCTGCTCTAACCACTGTGCTGCTCGCAGCAGAGAGCTGGAAACAGAGCTGTTGGATTCAAGTGAACTTTTAGGAGAAACAGTGAAAAGAGACAGCAATGTTTGTGTCACCGTTGCAAAGGTGACTGTGTGCTGTAGATGATCAGCAGGAGCTTTTTTGCATGGCTCTTCTGCTGTTTTAGCACAGTCTAAACGTTCCTGCTCTTCTGTCTCTGTTGCTGCTCAGCAGAGAGCGGGCACAGAGATGTTGGATTCAATTGGTCTTTCAGGCAGGCAAGGGGGGACTGACTGCAATGTGTGTTTCAGAGTTGCAAAGCTAGCTGTGCGCTGAAGATGATCAGCAGGAACATTTTGTTCTGGCACTTCTGCTCTTTTAGCAGAGTCTAAACGTTCCTGCTCTACTCTCTCTGCTGCTGCACAGCAGAGAATGGCACAGAGATTTTGGATTCTAGTGGTCTTTGAGGTAGGAAAGAGAGGAGCGACAGCAATATATGTTTCACAGTTGCAAAGCTGACTGCGTGCTGAAGATGCCCAGCCGGAGCTTACCCTGCTGGCTCTTCGGCTGTGGGAGCAGAGTCCAAGCGCTCGTGCTCGCCTGTCACGGCTGCTCTTGAAACGACAGAGGGCAGAAGAAACGTTGGATTCAAATGCACTTTTAGGAGATAAAGTGAGGAGTAACTACAATGTGTGTGTCACAGTTGTAAAGTTCAGTGTGTGGTATAGAAGCACAAAAGCAGCTTTCTGGACTGTCTCTTCCACTGTCTTTGATTCCACACATTCCTGCTCTACTCAATGTGCTGCTCACAGCAGAGAGCTGGAAACAGAGTTGTTGGGTTCAAGTGAACTTTTAGGAGAAACAGTGAAAAGTGACAGCAATGTTTGTGTCACAGTTGCAAAGGAGACTGCGTGCTATAGATGATCAGCAGGAGCTTTTTTGCATGGCTCTTCTGCTGTTTTAGCACAGTCTAAACGTTCCTGCTCTACTGTCTCTGTTGCTGCTCAGCTGAGAGCGGGCACAGAGATGTTGGATTCAATCGGTCTTTCAGGCAGGAAAGGGAGGAGTGGCAGCAATGCGTGTTTCAGAGTTGCAAAGCTCGCTGTGCGCTGCAGATTATCAGCAGAATGTTTTGGGCCTGGCTCTTCTGCTGTTTTAGCACAGTCTAAACGTTCCTGCTCTACTCTGCTGCTGCTCAGAGAGAGCGGGCAGTGGAGAGGTTGCATTCAAATGGACTTTTAGGAGATAAAGTGACGAGTGACAGTAATGTGTGCGCCACAGTTGCTAAGCTCACTGTGTGCTGAAGATGATCAGTGGGAACTTTCTGGACTGTCTCTTCTGCCGTTTCAGCAGAGTCCAGACGTAAGTGCACTATTCTGCTGCTGCTCACAAAGAGCAGGCACAGGAGATATTGGATTCAATTGGACTTTCAGGTAGGAAAGTGAGGGGTGACAGCAAAGTGTGTGACACAGTTTGAAAGCTCACTCTGTCCTGAAGATGCCCAGCCGGAGCTCCCCCTCCTGGCCCTTCGGCTGTGGGAGCAGAGTCCAAGCGCTCGTGTTCACCTGTCACGGCTGCTCTTGAAACGACACAGGGCACCAGAAACGCTGGATTCAAATGCACTTTTAGGAGATAAGGTGAGGAGTGACAACAATGTGTGTGTCACAGTTGTAAAGTTCAGTGTGTGGTGAAGAAGCGCAACACCAGCTTTCTGGACGGTCCCTTCCACTCTCTTAGATTCCACACATTCCTGCTCTAACCACTGTGCTGCTCGCAGCAGAGAGCTGGAAACAGAGCTGTTGGATTCAAGTGAACTTTTAGGAGAAACAGTGAAAAGAGACAGCAATGTTTGTGTCACAGTTGCAAAGGTGACTGTGTGCTGTAGATGATCAGCAGGAGCTTTTTTGCATGGCTCTTCTGCTGTTTTAGCACAGTCTAAACGTTCCTGCTCTTCTGTCTCTGTTGCTGCTCAGCAGAGAGCGGGCACAGAGATGTTGGATTCAATTGGTCTTTCAGGCAGGCAAGGGGGGACTGACTGCAATGTGTGTTTCAGAGTTGCAAAGGTCGCTGTGCGCTGAAGATGATCAGCAGGAACATTTTGTTCTGGCACTTCTGCTCTTTTAGCAGAGTCTAAACGTTCCTGCTCTACTCTCTCTGCTGCTGCACAGCAGAGAATGGCACAGAGATTTTGGATTCAAGTGGTCTTTGAGGTAGGAAAGAGAGGAGCGACAGCAATATATGTTTCACAGTTGCAAAGCTGACTGCGTGCTGAAGATGCCCAGCCGGAGCTTACCCTGCTGGCTCTTCGGCTGTGGGAGCAGAGTCCAAGCGCTCGTGCTCGCCTGTCACGGCTGCTCTTGAAACGACAGAGGGCACCAGAAACGTTGGATTCAAATGCACTTTTAGGAGATAAAGTGAGGAGTAACAACAATGTGTGTGTCACAGTTGTAAAGTTCAGTGTGTGGTATAGAAGCACAACAGCAGCTTTCTGGACTGTCTCTTCCACTGTCTTTGATTCCACACATTCCTGCTCTACTCAATGTGCTGCTCACAGCAGAGAGCTGGAAACAGAGTTGTTGGGTTCAAGTGAACTTTTAGGAGAAACAGTGAAAAGTGACAGCAATGTTTGTGTCACAGTTGCGAAGGAGACTGTGTGCTATAGATGATCAGCAGGAGCTTTTTTGCATGGCTCTTCTGCTGTTTTAGCACAGTCTAAACGTTCCTGCTCTACTGTCTCTGTTGCTGCTCAGCTGAGAGCGGGCACAGAGATGTTGGATTCAATCGGTCTTTCAGGCAGGAAAGGGAGGAGTGGCAGCAATGCGTGTTTCAGAGTTGCAAAGCTCGCTGTGCGCTGCAGATTATCAGCAGAATGTTTTGGGCCTGGCTCTTCTGCTGTTTTAGCACAGTCTAAACGTTCCTGCTCTACTCTGCTGCTGCTCAGAGAGAGCGGGCAGTGGAGAGGTTGCATTCAAATGGACTTTTAGGAGATAAAGTGACGAGTGACAGTAATGTGTGCGCCACAGTTGCTAAGCTCACTGTGTGCTGAAGATGATCAGTGGGAACTTTCTGGACTGTCTCTTCTGCCGTTTCAGCAGAGTCCAGACGTAAGTGCACTATTCTGCTGCTGCTCACAAAGAGCAGGCACAGGAGATATTGGATTCAATTGGACTTTCAGGTAGGAAAGTGAGGGGTGACAGCAAAGTGTGTGACACAGTTTGAAAGCTCACTCTGTCCTGAAGATGCCCAGCCGGAGCTCCCCCTCCTGGCCCTTCGGCTGTGGGAGCAGAGTCCAAGCGCTCGTGTTCACCTGTCACGGCTGCTCTTGAAACGACACAGGGCACCAGAAACGCTGGATTCAAATGCACTTTTAGGAGATAAGGTGAGGAGTGACAACAATGTGTGTGTCACAGTTGTAAAGTTCAGTGTGTGGTGAAGAAGCGCAACAGCAGCTTTCTGGACGGTCCCTTCCACTCTCTTAGATTCCACACATTCCTGCTCTAACCACTGTGCTGCTCGCAGCAGAGAGCTGGAAACAGAGCTGTTGGATTCAAGTGAACTTTTAGGAGAAACAGTGAAAAGAGACAGCAATGTTTGTGTCACCGTTGCAAAGGTGACTGTGTGCTGTAGATGATCAGCAGGAGCTTTTTTGCATGGCTCTTCTGCTGTTTTAGCACAGTCTAAACGTTCCTGCTCTTCTGTCTCTGTTGCTGCTCAGCAGAGAGCGGGCACAGAGATGTTGGATTCAATTGGTCTTTCAGGCAGGCAAGGGGGGACTGACTGCAATGTGTGTTTCAGAGTTGCAAAGCTAGCTGTGCGCTGAAGATGATCAGCAGGAACATTTTGTTCTGGCACTTCTGCTCTTTTAGCAGAGTCTAAACGTTCCTGCTCTACTCTCTCTGCTGCTGCACAGCAGAGAATGGCACAGAGATTTTGGATTCTAGTGGTCTTTGAGGTAGGAAAGAGAGGAGCGACAGCAATATATGTTTCACAGTTGCAAAGCTGACTGCGTGCTGAAGATGCCCAGCCGGAGCTTACCCTGCTGGCTCTTCGGCTGTGGGAGCAGAGTCCAAGCGCTCGTGCTCGCCTGTCACGGCTGCTCTTGAAACGACAGAGGGCAGAAGAAACGTTGGATTCAAATGCACTTTTAGGAGATAAAGTGAGGAGTAACTACAATGTGTGTGTCACAGTTGTAAAGTTCAGTGTGTGGTATAGAAGCACAAAAGCAGCTTTCTGGACTGTCTCTTCCACTGTCTTTGATTCCACACATTCCTGCTCTACTCAATGTGCTGCTCACAGCAGAGAGCTGGAAACAGAGTTGTTGGGTTCAAGTGAACTTTTAGGAGAAACAGTGAAAAGTGACAGCAATGTTTGTGTCACAGTTGCAAAGGAGACTGCGTGCTATAGATGATCAGCAGGAGCTTTTTTGCATGGCTCTTCTGCTGTTTTAGCACAGTCTAAACGTTCCTGCTCTACTGTCTCTGTTGCTGCTCAGCTGAGAGCGGGCACAGAGATGTTGGATTCAATCGGTCTTTCAGGCAGGAAAGGGAGGAGTGGCAGCAATGCGTGTTTCAGAGTTGCAAAGCTCGCTGTGCGCTGCAGATTATCAGCAGAATGTTTTGGGCCTGGCTCTTCTGCTGTTTTAGCACAGTCTAAACGTTCCTGCTCTACTCTGCTGCTGCTCAGAGAGAGCGGGCAGTGGAGAGGTTGCATTCAAATGGACTTTTAGGAGATAAAGTGACGAGTGACAGTAATGTGTGCGCCACAGTTGCTAAGCTCACTGTGTGCTGAAGATGATCAGTGGGAACTTTCTGGACTGTCTCTTCTGCCGTTTCAGCAGAGTCCAGACGTAAGTGCACTATTCTGCTGCTGCTCACAAAGAGCAGGCACAGGAGATATTGGATTCAATTGGACTTTCAGGTAGGAAAGTGAGGGGTGACAGCAAAGTGTGTGACACAGTTTGAAAGCTCACTCTGTCCTGAAGATGCCCAGCCGGAGCTCCCCCTCCTGGCCCTTCGGCTGTGGGAGTAGAGTCCAAGCGCTCGTGTTCACCTGTCACGGCTGCTCTTGAAACGACACAGGGCACCAGAAACTTTGGATTCAAATGCACTTTTAGGAGATAAGGTGAGGAGTGACAACAATGTGTGTGTCACAGTTGTAAAGTTCAGTGTGTGGTGAAGAAGCGCAACAGCAGCTTTCTGGACGGTCTCTTCCACTCTCTTAGATTCCACACATTCCTGCTCTAACCACTGTGCTGCTCGCAGCAGAGAGCTGGAAACAGAGCTGTTGGATTCAAGTGAACTTTTAGGAGAAACAGTGAAAAGAGACAGCAATGTTTGTGTCACAGTTGCAAAGGTGACTGTGTGCTGTAGATGATCAGCAGGAGCTTTTTTGCATGGCTCTTCTGCTGTTTTAGCACAGTCTAAACGTTCCTGCTCTTCTGTCTCTGTTGCTGCTCAGCTGAGAGCGGGCACAGAGATGTTGGATTCAATTGGTCTTTCAGGCAGGCAAGGGGGGACTGACTGCAATGTGTGTTTCAGAGTTGCAAAGGTCGCTGTGCGCTGAAGATGATCAGCAGGAACATTTTGTTCTGGCACTTCTGCTCTTTTAGCAGAGTCTAAACGTTCCTGCTCTACTCTCTCTGCTGCTGCACAGCAGAGAATGGCACAGAGATTTTGGATTCAAGTGGTCTTTGAGGTAGGAAAGAGAGGAGCGACAGCAATATATGTTTCACAGTTGCAAAGCTGACTGCGTGCTGAAGATGCCCAGCCGGAGCTTACCCTGCTGGCTCTTCGGCTGTGGGAGCAGAGTCCAAGCGCTCGTGCTCGCCTGTCACGGCTGCTCTTGAAACGACAGAGGGCACCAGAAACGTTGGATTCAAATGCACTTTTAGGAGATAAAGTGAGGAGTAACAACAATGTGTGTGTCACAGTTGTAAAGTTCAGTGTGTGGTATAGAAGCACAACAGCAGCTTTCTGGACTGTCTCTTCCACTGTCTTTGATTCCACACATTCCTGCTCTACTCAATGTGCTGCTCACAGCAGAGAGCTGGAAACAGAGTTGTTGGGTTCAAGTGAACTTTTAGGACAAACAGTGAAAAGTGACAGCAATGTTTGTGTCACAGTTGCGAAGGAGACTGTGTGCTATAGATGATCAGCAGGAGCTTTTTTGCATGGCTCTTCTGCTGTTTTAGCACAGTCTAAACGTTCCTGCTCTACTGTCTCTGTTGCTGCTCAGCTGAGAGCGGGCACAGAGATGTTGGATTCAATCGGTCTTTCAGGCAGGAAAGGGAGGAGTGGCAGCAATGCGTGTTTCAGAGTTGCAAAGCTCGCTGTGCGCTGCAGATTATCAGCAGAATGTTTTGGGCCTGGCTCTTCTGCTGTTTTAGCACAGTCTAAACGTTCCTGCTCTACTCTGCTGCTGCTCAGAGAGAGCGGGCAGTGGAGAGGTTGCATTCAAATGGACTTTTAGGAGATAAAGTGACGAGTGACAGTAATGTGTGCGCCACAGTTGCTAAGCTCACTGTGTGCTGAAGATGATCAGTGGGAACTTTCTGGACTGTCTCTTCTGCCGTTTCAGCAGAGTCCAGACGTAAGTGCACTATTCTGCTGCTGCTCACAAAGAGCAGGCACAGGAGATATTGGATTCAATTGGACTTTCAGGTAGGAAAGTGAGGGGTGACAGCAAAGTGTGTGACACAGTTTGAAAGCTCACTCTGTCCTGAAGATGCCCAGCCGGAGCTCCCCCTCCTGGCCCTTCGGCTGTGGGAGCAGAGTCCAAGCGCTCGTGTTCACCTGTCACGGCTGCTCTTGAAACGACACAGGGCACCAGAAACGCTGGATTCAAATGCACTTTTAGGAGATAAGGTGAGGAGTGACAACAATGTGTGTGTCACAGTTGTAAAGTTCAGTGTGTGGTGAAGAAGCGCAACAGCAGCTTTCTGGACGGTCCCTTCCACTCTCTTAGATTCCACACATTCCTGCTCTAACCACTGTGCTGCTCGCAGCAGAGAGCTGGAAACAGAGCTGTTGGATTCAAGTGAACTTTTAGGAGAAACAGTGAAAAGAGACAGCAATGTTTGTGTCACCGTTGCAAAGGTGACTGTGTGCTGTAGATGATCAGCAGGAGCTTTTTTGCATGGCTCTTCTGCTGTTTTAGCACAGTCTAAACGTTCCTGCTCTTCTGTCTCTGTTGCTGCTCAGCAGAGAGCGGGCACAGAGATGTTGGATTCAATTGGTCTTTCAGGCAGGCAAGGGGGGACTGACTGCAATGTGTGTTTCAGAGTTGCAAAGCTAGCTGTGCGCTGAAGATGATCAGCAGGAACATTTTGTTCTGGCACTTCTGCTCTTTTAGCAGAGTCTAAACGTTCCTGCTCTACTCTCTCTGCTGCTGCACAGCAGAGAATGGCACAGAGATTTTGGATTCAAGTGGTCTTTGAGGTAGGAAAGAGAGGAGCGACAGCAATATATGTTTCACAGTTGCAAAGCTGACTGCGTGCTGAAGATGCCCAGCCGGAGCTTACCCTGCTGGCTCTTCGGCTGTGGGAGCAGAGTCCAAGCGCTCGTGCTCGCCTGTCACGGCTGCTCTTGAAACGACAGAGGGCAGAAGAAACGTTGGATTCAAATGCACTTTTAGGAGATAAAGTGAGGAGTAACTACAATGTGTGTGTCACAGTTGTAAAGTTCAGTGTGTGGTATAGAAGCACAAAAGCAGCTTTCTGGACTGTCTCTTCCACTGTCTTTGATTCCACACATTCCTGCTCTACTCAATGTGCTGCTCACAGCAGAGAGCTGGAAACAGAGTTGTTGGGTTCAAGTGAACTTTTAGGAGAAACAGTGAAAAGTGACAGCAATGTTTGTGTCACAGTTGCAAAGGAGACTGCGTGCTATAGATGATCAGCAGGAGCTTTTTTGCATGGCTCTTCTGCTGTTTTAGCACAGTCTAAACGTTCCTGCTCTACTGTCCCTGTTGCTGCTCAGCTGAGAGCGGGCACAGAGATGTTGGATTCAATCGGTCTTTCAGGCAGGAAAGGGAGGAGTGGCAGCAATGCGTGTTTCAGAGTTGCAAAGCTCGCTGTGCGCTGCAGATTATCAGCAGAATGTTTTGGGCCTGGCTCTTCTGCTGTTTTAGCACAGTCTAAACGTTCCTGCTCTACTCTGCTGCTGCTCAGAGAGAGCGGGCAGTGGAGAGGTTGCATTCAAATGGACTTTTAGGAGATAAAGTGACGAGTGACAGTAATGTGTGCGCCACAGTTGCTAAGCTCACTGTGTGCTGAAGATGATCAGTGGGAACTTTCTGGACTGTCTCTTCTGCCGTTTCAGCAGAGTCCAGACGTAAGTGCACTATTCTGCTGCTGCTCACAAAGAGCAGGCACAGGAGATATTGGATTCAATTGGACTTTCAGGTAGGAAAGTGAGGGGTGACAGCAAAGTGTGTGACACAGTTTGAAAGCTCACTCTGTCCTGAAGATGCCCAGCCGGAGCTCCCCCTCCTGGCCCTTCGGCTGTGGGAGTAGAGTCCAAGCGCTCGTGTTCACCTGTCACGGCTGCTCTTGAAACGACACAGGGCACCAGAAACTTTGGATTCAAATGCACTTTTAGGAGATAAGGTGAGGAGTGACAACAATGTGTGTGTCACAGTTGTAAAGTTCAGTGTGTGGTGAAGAAGCGCAACAGCAGCTTTCTGGACGGTCTCTTCCACTCTCTTAGATTCCACACATTCCTGCTCTAACCACTGTGCTGCTCGCAGCAGAGAGCTGGAAACAGAGCTGTTGGATTCAAGTGAACTTTTAGGAGAAACAGTGAAAAGAGACAGCAATGTTTGTGTCACAGTTGCAAAGGTGACTGTGTGCTGTAGATGATCAGCAGGAGCTTTTTTGCATGGCTCTTCTGCTGTTTTAGCACAGTCTAAACGTTCCTGCTCTTCTGTCTCTGTTGCTGCTCAGCTGAGAGCGGGCACAGAGATGTTGGATTCAATTGGTCTTTCAGGCAGGCAAGGGGGGACTGACTGCAATGTGTGTTTCAGAGTTGCAAAGGTCGCTGTGCGCTGAAGATGATCAGCAGGAACATTTTGTTCTGGCACTTCTGCTCTTTTAGCAGAGTCTAAACGTTCCTGCTCTACTCTCTCTGCTGCTGCACAGCAGAGAATGGCACAGAGATTTTGGATTCAAGTGGTCTTTGAGGTAGGAAAGAGAGGAGCGACAGCAATATATGTTTCACAGTTGCAAAGCTGACTGCGTGCTGAAGATGCCCAGCCGGAGCTTACCCTGCTGGCTCTTCGGCTGTGGGAGCAGAGTCCAAGCGCTCGTGCTCGCCTGTCACGGCTGCTCTTGAAACGACAGAGGGCACCAGAAACGTTGGATTCAAATGCACTTTTAGGAGATAAAGTGAGGAGTAACAACAATGTGTGTGTCACAGTTGTAAAGTTCAGTGTGTGGTATAGAAGCACAACAGCAGCTTTCTGGACTGTCTCTTCCACTGTCTTTGATTCCACACATTCCTGCTCTACTCAATGTGCTGCTCACAGCAGAGAGCTGGAAACAGAGTTGTTGGGTTCAAGTGAACTTTTAGGAGAAACAGTGAAAAGTGACAGCAATGTTTGTGTCACAGTTGCGAAGGAGACTGCGTGCTATAGATGATCAGCAGGAGCTTTTTTGCATGGCTCTTCTGCTGTTTTAGCACAGTCTAAACGTTCCTGCTCTACTGTCTCTGTTGCTGCTCAGCTGAGAGCGGGCACAGAGATGTTGGATTCAATCGGTCTTTCAGGCAGGAAAGGGAGGAGTGGCAGCAATGCGTGTTTCAGAGTTGCAAAGCTCGCTGTGCGCTGCAGATTATCAGCAGAATGTTTTGGGCCTGGCTCTTCTGCTGTTTTAGCACAGTCTAAACGTTCCTGCTCTACTCTGCTGCTGCTCAGAGAGAGCGGGCAGTGGAGAGGTTGCATTCAAATGGACTTTTAGGAGATAAAGTGACGAGTGACAGTAATGTGTGCGCCACAGTTGCTAAGCTCACTGTGTGCTGAAGATGATCAGTGGGAACTTTCTGGACTGTCTCTTCTGCCGTTTCAGCAGAGTCCAGACGTAAGTGCACTATTCTGCTGCTGCTCACAAAGAGCAGGCACAGGAGATATTGGATTCAATTGGACTTTCAGGTAGGAAAGTGAGGGGTGACAGCAAAGTGTGTGACACAGTTTGAAAGCTCACTCTGTCCTGAAGATGCCCAGCCGGAGCTCCCCCTCCTGGCCCTTCGGCTGTGGGAGCAGAGTCCAAGCGCTCGTGTTCACCTGTCACGGCTGCTCTTGAAACGACACAGGGCACCAGAAACGCTGGATTCAAATGCACTTTTAGGAGATAAGGTGAGGAGTGACAACAATGTGTGTGTCACAGTTGTAAAGTTCAGTGTGTGGTGAAGAAGCGCAACAGCAGCTTTCTGGACGGTCCCTTCCACTCTCTTAGATTCCACACATTCCTGCTCTAACCACTGTGCTGCTCGCAGCAGAGAGCTGGAAACAGAGCTGTTGGATTCAAGTGAACTTTTAGGAGAAACAGTGAAAAGAGACAGCAATGTTTGTGTCACCGTTGCAAAGGTGACTGTGTGCTGTAGATGATCAGCAGGAGCTTTTTTGCATGGCTCTTCTGCTGTTTTAGCACAGTCTAAACGTTCCTGCTCTTCTGTCTCTGTTGCTGCTCAGCAGAGAGCGGGCACAGAGATGTTGGATTCAATTGGTCTTTCAGGCAGGCAAGGGGGGACTGACTGCAATGTGTGTTTCAGAGTTGCAAAGCTAGCTGTGCGCTGAAGATGATCAGCAGGAACATTTTGTTCTGGCACTTCTGCTCTTTTAGCAGAGTCTAAACGTTCCTGCTCTACTCTCTCTGCTGCTGCACAGCAGAGAATGGCACAGAGATTTTGGATTCTAGTGGTCTTTGAGGTAGGAAAGAGAGGAGCGACAGCAATATATGTTTCACAGTTGCAAAGCTGACTGCGTGCTGAAGATGCCCAGCCGGAGCTTACCCTGCTGGCTCTTCGGCTGTGGGAGCAGAGTCCAAGCGCTCGTGCTCGCCTGTCACGGCTGCTCTTGAAACGACAGAGGGCAGAAGAAACGTTGGATTCAAATGCACTTTTAGGAGATAAAGTGAGGAGTAACTACAATGTGTGTGTCACAGTTGTAAAGTTCAGTGTGTGGTATAGAAGCACAAAAGCAGCTTTCTGGACTGTCTCTTCCACTCTCTTAGATTCCACACATTCCTGCTCTACTCAATGTGCTGCTCACAGCAGAGAGCTGGAAACAGAGTTGTTGGGTTCAAGTGAACTTTTAGGAGAAACAGTGAAAAGTGACAGCAATGTTTGTGTCACAGTTGCAAAGGAGACTGCGTGCTATAGATGATCAGCAGGAGCTTTTTTGCATGGCTCTTCTGCTGTTTTAGCACAGTCTAAACGTTCCTGCTCTACTGTCTCTGTTGCTGCTCAGCTGAGAGCGGGCACAGAGATGTTGGATTCAATCGGTCTTTCAGGCAGGAAAGGGAGGAGTGGCAGCAATGCGTGTTTCAGAGTTGCAAAGCTCGCTGTGCGCTGCAGATTATCAGCAGAATGTTTTGGGCCTGGCTCTTCTGCTGTTTTAGCACAGTCTAAACGTTCCTGCTCTACTCTGCTGCTGCTCAGAGAGAGCGGGCAGTGGAGAGGTTGCATTCAAATGGACTTTTAGGAGATAAAGTGACGAGTGACAGTAATGTGTGCGCCACAGTTGCTAAGCTCACTGTGTGCTGAAGATGATCAGTGGGAACTTTCTGGACTGTCTCTTCTGCCGTTTCAGCAGAGTCCAGACGTAAGTGCACTATTCTGCTGCTGCTCACAAAGAGCAGGCACAGGAGATATTGGATTCAATTGGACTTTCAGGTAGGAAAGTGAGGGGTGACAGCAAAGTGTGTGACACAGTTTGAAAGCTCACTCTGTCCTGAAGATGCCCAGCCGGAGCTCCCCCTCCTGGCCCTTCGGCTGTGGGAGTAGAGTCCAAGCGCTCGTGTTCACCTGTCACGGCTGCTCTTGAAACGACACAGGGCACCAGAAACTTTGGATTCAAATGCACTTTTAGGAGATAAGGTGAGGAGTGACAACAATGTGTGTGTCACAGTTGTAAAGTTCAGTGTGTGGTGAAGAAGCGCAACAGCAGCTTTCTGGACGGTCTCTTCCACTCTCTTAGATTCCACACATTCCTGCTCTAACCACTGTGCTGCTCGCAGCAGAGAGCTGGAAACAGAGCTGTTGGATTCAAGTGAACTTTTAGGAGAAACAGTGAAAAGAGACAGCAATGTTTGTGTCACAGTTGCAAAGGTGACTGTGTGCTGTAGATGATCAGCAGGAGCTTTTTTGCATGGCTCTTCTGCTGTTTTAGCACAGTCTAAACGTTCCTGCTCTTCTGTCTCTGTTGCTGTTCAGCTGAGAGCGGGCACAGAGATGTTGGATTCAATTGGTCTTTCAGGCAGGCAAGGGGGGACTGACTGCAATGTGTGTTTCAGAGTTGCAAAGGTCGCTGTGCGCTGAAGATGATCAGCAGGAACATTTTGTTCTGGCACTTCTGCTCTTTTAGCAGAGTCTAAACGTTCCTGCTCTACTCTCTCTGCTGCTGCACAGCAGAGAATGGCACAGAGATTTTGGATTCAAGTGGTCTTTGAGGTAGGAAAGAGAGGAGCGACAGCAATATATGTTTCACAGTTGCAAAGCTGACTGCGTGCTGAAGATGCCCAGCCGGAGCTTACCCTGCTGGCTCTTCGGCTGTGGGAGCAGAGTCCAAGCGCTCGTGCTCGCCTGTCACGGCTGCTCTTGAAACGACAGAGGGCAGAAGAAACGTTGGATTCAAATGCACTTTTAGGAGATAAAGTGAGGAGTAACAACAATGTGTGTGTCACAGTTGTAAAGTTCAGTGTGTGGTATAGAAGCACAACAGCAGCTTTCTGGACTGTCTCTTCCACTGTCTTTGATTCCACACATTCCTGCTCTACTCAATGTGCTGCTCACAGCAGAGAGCTGGAAACAGAGTTGTTGGGTTCAAGTGAACTTTTAGGACAAACAGTGAAAAGTGACAGCAATGTTTGTGTCACAGTTGCGAAGGAGACTGCGTGCTATAGATGATCAGCAGGAGCTTTTTTGCATGGCTCTTCTGCTGTTTTAGCACAGTCTAAACGTTCCTGCTCTACTGTCTCTGTTGCTGCTCAGCTGAGAGCGGGCACAGAGATGTTGGATTCAATCGGTCTTTCAGGCAGGAAAGGGAGGAGTGGCAGCAATGCGTGTTTCAGAGTTGCAAAGCTCGCTGTGCGCTGCAGATTATCAGCAGAATGTTTTGGGCCTGGCTCTTCTGCTGTTTTAGCACAGTCTAAACGTTCCTGCTCTACTCTGCTGCTGCTCAGAGAGAGCGGGCAGTGGAGAGGTTGCATTCAAATGGACTTTTAGGAGATAAAGTGACGAGTGACAGTAATGTGTGCGCCACAGTTGCTAAGCTCACTGTGTGCTGAAGATGATCAGTGGGAACTTTCTGGACTGTCTCTTCTGCCGTTTCAGCAGAGTCCAGACGTAAGTGCACTATTCTGCTGCTGCTCACAAAGAGCAGGCACAGGAGATATTGGATTCAATTGGACTTTCAGGTAGGAAAGTGAGGGGTGACAGCAAAGTGTGTGACACAGTTTGAAAGCTCACTCTGTCCTGAAGATGCCCAGCCGGAGCTCCCCCTCCTGGCCCTTCGGCTGTGGGAGCAGAGTCCAAGCGCTCGTGTTCACCTGTCACGGCTGCTCTTGAAACGACACAGGGCACCAGAAACGCTGGATTCAAATGCACTTTTAGGAGATAAGGTGAGGAGTGACAACAATGTGTGTGTCACAGTTGTAAAGTTCAGTGTGTGGTGAAGAAGCGCAACAGCAGCTTTCTGGACGGTCCCTTCCACTCTCTTAGATTCCACACATTCCTGCTCTAACCACTGTGCTGCTCGCAGCAGAGAGCTGGAAACAGAGCTGTTGGATTCAAGTGAACTTTTAGGAGAAACAGTGAAAAGAGACAGCAATGTTTGTGTCACCGTTGCAAAGGTGACTGTGTGCTGTAGATGATCAGCAGGAGCTTTTTTGCATGGCTCTTCTGCTGTTTTAGCACAGTCTAAACGTTCCTGCTCTTCTGTCTCTGTTGCTGCTCAGCTGAGAGCGGGCACAGAGATGTTGGATTCAATTGGTCTTTCAGGCAGGCAAGGGGGGACTGACTGCAATGTGTGTTTCAGAGTTGCAAAGCTAGCTGTGCGCTGAAGATGATCAGCAGGAACATTTTGTTCTGGCACTTCTGCTCTTTTAGCAGAGTCTAAACGTTCCTGCTCTACTCTCTCTGCTGCTGCACAGCAGAGAATGGCACAGAGATTTTGGATTCTAGTGGTCTTTGAGGTAGGAAAGAGAGGAGCGACAGCAATATATGTTTCACAGTTGCAAAGCTGACTGCGTGCTGAAGATGCCCAGCCGGAGCTTACCCTGCTGGCTCTTCGGCTGTGGGAGCAGAGTCCAAGCGCTCGTGCTCGCCTGTCACGGCTGCTCTTGAAACGACAGAGGGCAGAAGAAACGTTGGATTCAAATGCACTTTTAGGAGATAAAGTGAGGAGTAACTACAATGTGTGTGTCACAGTTGTAAAGTTCAGTGTGTGGTATAGAAGCACAAAAGCAGCTTTCTGGACTGTCTCTTCCACTGTCTTTGATTCCACACATTCCTGCTCTACTCAATGTGCTGCTCACAGCAGAGAGCTGGAAACAGAGTTGTTGGGTTCAAGTGAACTTTTAGGAGAAACAGTGAAAAGTGACAGCAATGTTTGTGTCACAGTTGCAAAGGAGACTGCGTGCTATAGATGATCAGCAGGAGCTTTTTTGCATGGCTCTTCTGCTGTTTTAGCACAGTCTAAACGTTCCTGCTCTACTGTCTCTGTTGCTGCTCAGCTGAGAGCGGGCACAGAGATGTTGGATTCAATCGGTCTTTCAGGCAGGAAAGGGAGGAGTGGCAGCAATGCGTGTTTCAGAGTTGCAAAGCTCGCTGTGCGCTGCAGATTATCAGCAGAATGTTTTGGGCCTGGCTCTTCTGCTGTTTTAGCACAGTCTAAACGTTCCTGCTCTACTCTGCTGCTGCTCAGAGAGAGCGGGCAGTGGAGAGGTTGCATTCAAATGGACTTTTAGGAGATAAAGTGACGAGTGACAGTAATGTGTGCGCCACAGTTGCTAAGCTCACTGTGTGCTGAAGATGATCAGTGGGAACTTTCTGGACTGTCTCTTCTGCCGTTTCAGCAGAGTCCAGACGTAAGTGCACTATTCTGCTGCTGCTCACAAAGAGCAGGCACAGGAGATATTGGATTCAATTGGACTTTCAGGTAGGAAAGTGAGGGGTGACAGCAAAGTGTGTGACACAGTTTGAAAGCTCACTCTGTCCTGAAGATGCCCAGCCGGAGCTCCCCCTCCTGGCCCTTCGGCTGTGGGAGCAGAGTCCAAGCGCTCGTGTTCACCTGTCACGGCTGCTCTTGAAACGACACAGGGCACCAGAAACTTTGGATTCAAATGCACTTTTAGGAGATAAGGTGAGGAGTGACAACAATGTGTGTGTCACAGTTGTAAAGTTCAGTGTGTGGTGAAGAAGCGCAACAGCAGCTTTCTGGACGGTCTCTTCCACTCTCTTAGATTCCACACATTCCTGCTCTAACCACTGTGCTGCTCGCAGCAGAGAGCTGGAAACAGAGCTGTTGGATTCAAGTGAACTTTTAGGAGAAACAGTGAAAAGAGACAGCAATGTTTGTGTCACAGTTGCAAAGGTGACTGTGTGCTGTAGATGATCAGCAGGAGCTTTTTTGCATGGCTCTTCTGCTGTTTTAGCACAGTCTAAACGTTCCTGCTCTTCTGTCTCTGTTGCTGCTCAGCTGAGAGCGGGCACAGAGATGTTGGATTCAATTGGTCTTTCAGGCAGGCAAGGGGGGACTGACTGCAATGTGTGTTTCAGAGTTGCAAAGGTCGCTGTGCGCTGAAGATGATCAGCAGGAACATTTTGTTCTGGCACTTCTGCTCTTTTAGCAGAGTCTAAACGTTCCTGCTCTACTCTCTCTGCTGCTGCACAGCAGAGAATGGCACAGAGATTTTGGATTCAAGTGGTCTTTGAGGTAGGAAAGAGAGGAGCGACAGCAATATATGTTTCACAGTTGCAAAGCTGACTGCGTGCTGAAGATGCCCAGCCGGAGCTTACCCTGCTGGCTCTTCGGCTGTGGGAGCAGAGTCCAAGCGCTCGTGCTCGCCTGTCACGGCTGCTCTTGAAACGACAGAGGGCACCAGAAACGTTGGATTCAAATGCACTTTTAGGAGATAAAGTGAGGAGTAACAACAATGTGTGTGTCACAGTTGTAAAGTTCAGTGTGTGGTATAGAAGCACAACAGCAGCTTACTGGACTGTCTCTTCCACTGTCTTTGATTCCACACATTCCTGCTCTACTCAATGTGCTGCTCACAGCAGAGAGCTGGAAACAGAGTTGTTGGGTTCAAGTGAACTTTTAGGAGAAACAGTGAAAAGTGACAGCAATGTTTGTGTCACAGTTGCGAAGGAGACTGTGTGCTATAGATGATCAGCAGGAGCTTTTTTGCATGGCTCTTCTGCTGTTTTAGCACAGTCTAAACGTTCCTGCTCTACTGTCCCTGTTGCTGCTCAGCTGAGAGCGGGCACAGACATGTTGGATTCAATCGGTCTTTCAGGCAGGAAAGGGAGGAGTGGCAGCAATGCGTGTTTCAGAGTTGCAAAGCTCGCTGTGCGCTGCAGATTATCAGCAGAATGTTTTGGGCCTGGCTCTTCTGCTGTTTTAGCACAGTCTAAACGTTCCTGCTCTACTCTGCTGCTGCTCAGAGAGAGCGGGCAGTGGAGAGGTTGCATTCAAATGGACTTTTAGGAGATAAAGTGACGAGTGACAGTAATGTGTGCGCCACAGTTGCTAAGCTCACTGTGTGCTGAAGATGATCAGTGGGAACTTTCTGGACTGTCTCTTCTGCCGTTTCAGCAGAGTCCAGACGTAAGTGCACTATTCTGCTGCTGCTCACAAAGAGCAGGCACAGGAGATGTTGGATTCAATTGGACTTTCAGGTAGGAAAGTGAGGGGTGACAGCAAAGTGTGTGACACAGTTTGAAAGCTCACTCTGTCCTGAAGATGCCCAGCCGGAGCTCCCCCTCCTGGCCCTTCGGCTGTGGGAGCAGAGTCCAAGCGCTCGTGTTCACCTGTCACGGCTGCTCTTGAAACGACACAGGGCACCAGAAACGCTGGATTCAAATGCACTTTTAGGAGATAAGGTGAGGAGTGACAACAATGTGTGTGTCACAGTTGTAAAGTTCAGTGTGTGGTGAAGAAGCGCAACAGCAGCTTTCTGGACGGTCCCTTCCACTCTCTTAGATTCCACACATTCCTGCTCTAACCACTGTGCTGCTCGCAGCAGAGAGCTGGAAACAGAGCTGTTGGATTCAAGTGAACTTTTAGGAGAAACAGTGAAAAGAGACAGCAATGTTTGTGTCACAGTTGCAAAGGTGACTGTGTGCTGTAGATGATCAGCAGGAGCTTTTTTGCATGGCTCTTCTGCTGTTTTAGCACAGTCTAAACGTTCCTGCTCTTCTGTCTCTGTTGCTGCTCAGCTGAGAGCGGGCACAGAGATGTTGGATTCAATTGGTCTTTCAGGCAGGCAAGGGGGGACTGACTGCAATGTGTGTTTCAGAGTTGCAAAGGTCGCTGTGCGCTGAAGATGATCAGCAGGAACATTTTGTTCTGGCACTTCTGCTCTTTTAGCAGAGTCTAAACGTTCCTGCTCTACTCTCTCTGCTGCTGCACAGCAGAGAATGGCACAGAGATTTTGGATTCAAGTGGTCTTTGAGGTAGGAAAGAGAGGAGCGACAGCAATATATGTTTCACAGTTGCAAAGCTGACTGCGTGCTGAAGATGCCCAGCCGGAGCTTACCCTGCTGGCTCTTCGGCTGTGGGAGCAGAGTCCAAGCGCTCGTGCTCGCCTGTCACGGCTGCTCTTGAAACGACAGAGGGCACCAGAAACGTTGGATTCAAATGCACTTTTAGGAGATAAAGTGAGGAGTAACAACAATGTGTGTGTCACAGTTGTAAAGTTCAGTGTGTGGTATAGAAGCACAACAGCAGCTTTCTGGACTGTCTCTTCCACTGTCTTTGATTCCACACATTCCTGCTCTACTCAATGTGCTGCTCACAGCAGAGAGCTGGAAACAGAGTTGTTGGGTTCAAGTGAACTTTTAGGACAAACAGTGAAAAGTGACAGCAATGTTTGTGTCACAGTTGCAAAGGAGACTGCGTGCTATAGATGATCAGCAGGAGCTTTTTTGCATGGCTCTTCTGCTGTTTTAGCACAGTCTAAACGTTCCTGCTCTACTGTCTCTGTTGCTGCTCAGCTGAGAGCTGGCACAGAGATGTTGGATTCAATCGGTCTTTCAGGCAGGAAAGGGAGGAGTGGCAGCAATGCGTGTTTCAGAGTTGCAAAGCTCGCTGTGCGCTGCAGATTATCAGCAGAATGTTTTGGGCCTGGCTCTTCTGCTGTTTTAGCACAGTCTAAACGTTCCTGCTCTACTCTGCTGCTGCTCAGAGAGAGCGGGCAGTGGAGAGGTTGCATTCAAATGGACTTTTAGGAGATAAAGTGACGAGTGACAGTAATGTGTGCGCCACAGTTGCTAAGCTCACTGTGTGCTGAAGATGATCAGTGGGAACTTTCTGGACTGTCTCTTCTGCCGTTTCAGCAGAGTCCAGACGTAAGTGCACTATTCTGCTGCTGCTCACAAAGAGCAGGCACAGGAGATGTTGGATTCAATTGGACTTTCAGGTAGGAAAGTGAGGGGTGACAGCAAAGTGTGTGACACAGTTTGAAAGCTCACTCTGTCCTGAAGATGCCCAGCCGGAGCTCCCCCTCCTGGCCCTTCGGCTGTGGGAGCAGAGTCCAAGCGCTCGTGTTCACCTGTCACGGCTGCTCTTGAAACGACACAGGGCACCAGAAACGCTGGATTCAAATGCACTTTTAGGAGATAAGGTGAGGAGTGACAACAATGTGTGTGTCACAGTTGTAAAGTTCAGTGTGTGGTGAAGAAGCGCAACAGCAGCTTTCTGGACGGTCCCTTCCACTCTCTTAGATTCCACACATTCCTGCTCTAACCACTGTGCTGCTCGCAGCAGAGAGCTGGAAACAGAGCTGTTGGATTCAAGTGAACTTTTAGGAGAAACAGTGAAAAGAGACAGCAATGTTTGTGTCACAGTTGCAAAGGTGACTGTGTGCTGTAGATGATCAGCAGGAGCTTTTTTGCATGGCTCTTCTGCTGTTTTAGCACAGTCTAAACGTTCCTGCTCTTCTGTCTCTGTTGCTGCTCAGCTGAGAGCGGGCACAGAGATGTTGGATTCAATTGGTCTTTCAGGCAGGCAAGGGGGGACTGACTGCAATGTGTGTTTCAGAGTTGCAAAGGTCGCTGTGCGCTGAAGATGATCAGCAGGAACATTTTGTTCTGGCACTTCTGCTCTTTTAGCAGAGTCTAAACGTTCCTGCTCTACTCTCTCTGCTGCTGCACAGCAGAGAATGGCACAGAGATTTTGGATTCAAGTGGTCTTTGAGGTAGGAAAGAGAGGAGCGACAGCAATATATGTTTCACAGTTGCAAAGCTGACTGCGTGCTGAAGATGCCCAGCCGGAGCTTACCCTGCTGGCTCTTCGGCTGTGGGAGCAGAGTCCAAGCGCTCGTGCTCGCCTGTCACGGCTGCTCTTGAAACGACAGAGGGCAGAAGAAACGTTGGATTCAAATGCACTTTTAGGAGATAAAGTGAGGAGTAACAACAATGTGTGTGTCACAGTTGTAAAGTTCAGTGTGTGGTATAGAAGCACAACAGCAGCTTTCTGGACTGTCTCTTCCACTGTCTTTGATTCCACACATTCCTGCTCTACTCAATGTGCTGCTCACAGCAGAGAGCTGGAAACAGAGTTGTTGGGTTCAAGTGAACTTTTAGGACAAACAGTGAAAAGTGACAGCAATGTTTGTGTCACAGTTGCAAAGGAGACTGCGTGCTATAGATGATCAGCAGGAGCTTTTTTGCATGGCTCTTCTGCTGTTTTAGCACAGTCTAAACGTTCCTGCTCTACTGTCTCTGTTGCTGCTCAGCTGAGAGCTGGCACAGAGATGTTGGATTCAATCGGTCTTTCAGGCAGGAAAGGGAGGAGTGGCAGCAATGCGTGTTTCAGAGTTGCAAAGCTCGCTGTGCGCTGCAGATTATCAGCAGAATGTTTTGGGCCTGGCTCTTCTGCTGTTTTAGCACAGTCTAAACGTTCCTGCTCTACTCTGCTGCTGCTCAGAGAGAGCGGGCAGTGGAGAGGTTGCATTCAAATGGACTTTTAGGAGATAAAGTGACGAGTGACAGTAATGTGTGCGCCACAGTTGCTAAGCTCACTGTGTGCTGAAGATGATCAGTGGGAACTTTCTGGACTGTCTCTTCTGCCGTTTCAGCAGAGTCCAGACGTAAGTGCACTATTCTGCTGCTGCTCACAAAGAGCAGGCACAGGAGATGTTGGATTCAATTGGACTTTCAGGTAGGAAAGTGAGGGGTGACAGCAAAGTGTGTGACACAGTTTGAAAGCTCACTCTGTCCTGAAGATGCCCAGCCGGAGCTCCCCCTCCTGGCCCTTCGGCTGTGGGAGCAGAGTCCAAGCGCTCATGTTCACCTGTCACGGCTGCTCTTGAAACGACACAGGGCACCAGAAACGCTGGATTCAAATGCACTTTTAGGAGATAAGGTGAGGAGTGACAACAATGTGTGTGTCACAGTTGTAAAGTTCAGTGTGTGGTGAAGAAGCGCAACAGCAGCTTTCTGGACGGTCCCTTCCACTCTCTTAGATTCCACACATTCCTGCTCTAACCACTGTGCTGCTCGCAGCAGAGAGCTGGAAACAGAGCTGTTGGATTCAAGTGAACTTTTAGGAGAAACAGTGAAAAGAGACAGCAATGTTTGTGTCACAGTTGCAAAGGTGACTGTGTGCTGTAGATGATCAGCAGGAGCTTTTTTGCATGGCTCTTCTGCTGTTTTAGCACAGTCTAAACGTTCCTGCTCTTCTGTCTCTGTTGCTGCTCAGCTGAGAGCGGGCACAGAGATGTTGGATTCAATTGGTCTTTCAGGCAGGCAAGGGGGGACTGACTGCAATGTGTGTTTCAGAGTTGCAAAGGTCGCTGTGCGCTGAAGATGATCAGCAGGAACATTTTGTTCTGGCACTTCTGCTCTTTTAGCAGAGTCTAAACGTTCCTGCTCTACTCTCTCTGCTGCTGCACAGCAGAGAATGGCACAGAGATTTTGGATTCAAGTGGTCTTTGAGGTAGGAAAGAGAGGAGCGACAGCAATATATGTTTCACAGTTGCAAAGCTGACTGCGTGCTGAAGATGCCCAGCCGGAGCTTACCCTGCTGGCTCTTCGGCTGTGGGAGCAGAGTCCAAGCGCTCGTGCTCGCCTGTCACGGCTGCTCTTGAAACGACAGAGGGCAGAAGAAACGTTGGATTCAAATGCACTTTTAGGAGATAAAGTGAGGAGTAACAACAATGTGTGTGTCACAGTTGTAAAGTTCAGTGTGTGGTATAGAAGCACAACAGCAGCTTTCTGGACTGTCTCTTCCACTGTCTTTGATTCCACACATTCCTGCTCTACTCAATGTGCTGCTCACAGCAGAGAGCTGGAAACAGAGTTGTTGGGTTCAAGTGAACTTTTAGGACAAACAGTGAAAAGTGACAGCAATGTTTGTGTCACAGTTGCAAAGGAGACTGCGTGCTATAGATGATCAGCAGGAGCTTTTTTGCATGGCTCTTCTGCTGTTTTAGCACAGTCTAAACGTTCCTGCTCTACTGTCTCTGTTGCTGCTCAGCTGAGAGCGGGCACAGAGATGTTGGATTCAATCGGTCTTTCAGGCAGGAAAGGGAGGAGTGGCAGCAATGCGTGTTTCAGAGTTGCAAAGCTCGCTGTGCGCTGCAGATTATCAGCAGAATGTTTTGGGCCTGGCTCTTCTGCTGTTTTAGCACAGTCTAAACGTTCCTGCTCTACTCTGCTGCTGCTCAGAGAGAGCGGGCAGTGGAGAGGTTGCATTCAAATGGACTTTTAGGAGATAAAGTGACGAGTGACAGTAATGTGTGCGCCACAGTTGCTAAGCTCACTGTGTGCTGAAGATGATCAGTGGGAACTTTCTGGACTGTCTCTTCTGCCGTTTCAGCAGAGTCCAGACGTAAGTGCACTATTCTGCTGCTGCTCACAAAGAGCAGGCACAGGAGATATTGGATTCAATTGGACTTTCAGGTAGGAAAGTGAGGGGTGACAGCAAAGTGTGTGACACAGTTTGAAAGCTCACTCTGTCCTGAAGATGCCCAGCCGGAGCTCCCCCTCCTGGCCCTTCGGCTGTGGGAGCAGAGTCCAAGCGCTCGTGTTCACCTGTCACGGCTGCTCTTGAAACGACACAGGGCACCAGAAACGCTGGATTCAAATGCACTTTTAGGAGATAAGGTGAGGAGTGACAACAATGTGTGTGTCACAGTTGTAAAGTTCAGTGTGTGGTGAAGAAGCGCAACAGCAGCTTTCTGGACGGTCTCTTCCACTCTCTTAGATTCCACACATTCCTGCTCTAACCACTGTGCTGCTCGCAGCAGAGAGCTGGAAACAGAGCTGTTGGATTCAAGTGAACTTTTAGGAGAAACAGTGAAAAGAGACAGCAATGTTTGTGTCACAGTTGCAAAGGTGACTGTGTGCTGTAGATGATCAGCAGGAGCTTTTTTGCATGGCTCTTCTGCTGTTTTAGCACAGTCTAAACGTTCCTGCTCTTCTGTCTCTGTTGCTGCTCAGCTGAGAGCGGGCACAGAGATGTTGGATTCAATTGGTCTTTCAGGCAGGCAAGGGGGGACTGACTGCAATGTGTGTTTCAGAGTTGCAAAGGTCGCTGTGCGCTGAAGATGATCAGCAGGAACATTTTGTTCTGGCACTTCTGCTCTTTTAGCAGAGTCTAAACGTTCCTGCTCTACTCTCTCTGCTGCTGCACAGCAGAGAATGGCACAGAGATTTTGGATTCAAGTGGTCTTTGAGGTAGGAAAGAGAGGAGCGACAGCAATATATGTTTCACAGTTGCAAAGCTGACTGCGTGCTGAAGATGCCCAGCCGGAGCTTACCCTGCTGGCTCTTCGGCTGTGGGAGCAGAGTCCAAGCGCTCGTGCTCGCCTGTCACGGCTGCTCTTGAAACGACAGAGGGCACCAGAAACGTTGGATTCAAATGCACTTTTAGGAGATAAAGTGAGGAGTAAAAACAATGTGTGTGTCACAGTTGTAAAGTTCAGTGTGTGGTATAGAAGCACAACAGCAGCTTTCTGGACTGTCTCTTCCACTCTCTTTGATTCCACACATTCCTGCTCTACTCAATGTGCTGCTCACAGCAGAGAGCTGGAAACAGAGTTGTTGGGTTCAAGTGAACTTTTAGGACAAACAGTGAAAAGTGACAGCAATGTTTGTGTCACAGTTGCAAAGGAGACTGCGTGCTATAGATGATCAGCAGGAGCTTTTTTGCATGGCTCTTCTGCTGTTTTAGCACAGTCTAAACGTTCCTGCTCTACTGTCCCTGTTGCTGCTCAGCTGAGAGCGGGCACAGACATGTTGGATTCAATTGGTCTTTCAGGCAGGAAAGGGAGGAGTGGCAGCAATGCGTGTTTCAGAGTTGCAAAGCTCGCTGTGCGCTGCAAATTATCAGCAGAATGTTTTGGGCCTGGCTCTTCTGCTGTTTTAGCACAGTCTAAACGTTCCTGCTCTACTCTGCTGCTGCTCAGAGAGAGCGGGCAGTGGAGAGGTTGCATTCAAATGGACTTTTAGGAGATAAAGTGACGAGTGACAGTAATGTGTGCGCCACAGTTGCTAAGCTCACTGTGTGCTGAAGATGATCAGTGGGAACTTTCAGGACTGTCTCTTCTGCCGTTTCAGCAGAGTCCAGATGTAAGTGCACTATTCTGCTGCTGCTCACAAAGAGCAGGCACAGGAGATGTTGGATTCAATTGGACTTTCAGGTAGGAAAGTGAGGGGTGACAGCAAAGTGTGTGACACAGTTTGAAAGCTCACTCTGTCCTGAAGATGCCCAGCCGGAGCTCCCCCTCCTGGCCCTTCGGCTGTGGGAGCAGAGTCCAAGCGCTCGTGTTCACCTGTCACGGCTGCTCTTGAAACGACACAGGGCACCAGAAACGCTGGATTCAAATGCACTTTTAGGAGATAAGGTGAGGAGTGACAACAATGTGTGTGTCACAGTTGTAAAGTTCAGTGTGTGGTGAAGAAGCGCAACAGCAGCTTTCTGGACGGTCTCTTCCACTCTCTTAGATTCCACACATTCCTGCTCTAACCACTGTGCTGCTCGCAGCCGAGAGCTGGAAACAGAGCTGTTGGATTCAAGTGAACTTTTAGGAGAAACAGTGAAAAGTGACAGCAATGTTTGTGTCACAGTTGCGAAGGAGACTGTGTGCTATAGATGATCAGCAGGAGCTTTTTTGCATGGCTCTTCTGCTGTTTTAGCACAGTCTAAACGTTCCTGCTCTACTGTCTCTGTTGCTGCTCAGCTGAGAGCTGGCACAGAGATGTTGGATTCAATCGGTCTTTCAGGCAGGAAAGGGAGGAGTGGCAGCAATGCGTGTTTCAGAGTTGCAAAGCTCGCTGTGCGCTGCAGATTATCAGCAGAATCTTTTGGGCCTGGCTCTTCTGCTGTTTTAGCACATCCTAAACGTTCCTGCTCTACTCTGCTGCTGCTCAGAGAGAGCGGGCAGTGGAGAGGTTGCATTCAAATGGACTTTTAGGAGATAAAGTGACGAGTGACAGTAATGTGTGCGCCACAGTTGCTAAGCTCACTGTGTGCTGAAGATGATCAGTGGGAACTTTCAGGACTGTCTCTTCTGCCGTTTCAGCAGAGTCCAGATGTAAGTGCACTATTCTGCTGCTGCTCACAAAGAGCAGGCACAGGAGATGTTGGATTCAATTGGACTTTCAGGTAGGAAAGTGAGGGGTGACAGCAAAGTGTGTGACACAGTTTGAAAGCTCACTCTGTCCTGAAGATGCCCAGCCGGAGCTCCCCCTCCTGGCCCTTCGGCTGTGGGAGCAGAGTCCAAGCGCTCGTGTTCACCTGTCACGGCTGCTCTTGAAACGACACAGGGCACCAGAAACGCTGGATTCAAATGCACTTTTAGGAGATAAGGTGAGGAGTGACAACAATGTGTGTGTCACAGTTGTAAAGTTCAGTGTGTGGTGAAGAAGCGCAACAGCAGCTTTCTGGACGGTCTCTTCCACTCTCTTAGATTCCACACATTCCTGCTCTAACCACTGTGCTGCTCGCAGCCGAGAGCTGGAAACAGAGCTGTTGGATTCAAGTGAACTTTTAGGAGAAACAGTGAAAAGTGACAGCAATGTTTGTGTCACAGTTGCGAAGGAGACTGTGTGCTATAGATGATCAGCAGGAGCTTTTTTGCATGGCTCTTCTGCTGTTTTAGCACAGTCTAAACGTTCCTGCTCTACTGTCTCTGTTGCTGCTCAGCTGAGAGCTGGCACAGAGATGTTGGATTCAATCGGTCTTTCAGGCAGGAAAGGGAGGAGTGGCAGCAATGCGTGTTTCAGAGTTGCAAAGCTCGCTGTGCGCTGCAGATTATCAGCAGAATGTTTTGGGCCTGGCTCTTCTGCTGTTTTAGCACAGCCTAAACGTTCCTGCTCTACTCTGCTGCTGCTCAGAGAGAGCGGGCAGTGGAGAGGTTGCATTCAAATGGACTTTTAGGAGATAAAGTGACGAGTGACAGTAATGTGTGCGCCACAGTTGCTAAGCTCACTGTGTGCTGAAGATGATCAGTGGGAACTTTCTGGACTGTCTCTTCTGCCGTTTCAGCAGAGTCCAGACGTAAGTGCACTATTCTGCTGCTGCTCACAAAGAGCAGGCACAGGAGATGTTGGATTCAATTGGACTTTCAGGTAGGAAAGTGAGGGGTGACAGCAAAGTGTGTGACACAGTTTGAAAGCTCACTCTGTCCTGAAGATGCCCAGCCGGAGCTCCCCCTCCTGGCCCTTCGGCTGTGGGAGCAGAGTCCAAGCGCTCGTGTTCACCTGTCACGGCTGCTCTTGAAACGACACAGGGCACCAGAAACGCTGGATTCAAATGCACTTTTAGGAGATAAGGTGAGGAGTGACAACAATGTGTGTGTCACAGTTGTAAAGTTCAGTGTGTGGTGAAGAAGCGCAACAGCAGCTTTCTGGACGGTCCCTTCCACTCTCTTAGATTCCACACATTCCTGCTCTAACCACTGTGCTGCTCGCAGCAGAGAGCTGGAAACAGAGCTGTTGGATTCAAGTGAACTTTTAGGAGAAACAGTGAAAAGAGACAGCAATGTTTGTGTCACAGTTGCAAAGGTGACTGTGTGCTGTAGATGATCAGCAGGAGCTTTTTTGCATGGCTCTTCTGCTGTTTTAGCACAGTCTAAACGTTCCTGCTCTTCTGTCTCTGTTGCTGCTCAGCTGAGAGCGGGCACAGAGATGTTGGATTCAATTGGTCTTTCAGGCAGGCAAGGGGGGACTGACTGCAATGTGTGTTTCAGAGTTGCAAAGGTCGCTGTGCGCTGAAGATGATCAGCAGGAACATTTTGTTCTGGCACTTCTGCTCTTTTAGCAGAGTCTAAACGTTCCTGCTCTACTCTCTCTGCTGCTGCACAGCAGAGAATGGCACAGAGATTTTGGATTCAAGTGGTCTTTGAGGTAGGAAAGAGAGGAGCGACAGCAATATATGTTTCACAGTTGCAAAGCTGACTGCGTGCTGAAGATGCCCAGCCGGAGCTTACCCTGCTGGCTCTTCGGCTGTGGGAGCAGAGTCCAAGCGCTCGTGCTCGCCTGTCACGGCTGCTCTTGAAACGACAGAGGGCAGAAGAAACGTTGGATTCAAATGCACTTTTAGGAGATAAAGTGAGGAGTAACAACAATGTGTGTGTCACAGTTGTAAAGTTCAGTGTGTGGTATAGAAGCACAACAGCAGCTTTCTGGACTGTCTCTTCCACTGTCTTTGATTCCACACATTCCTGCTCTACTCAATGTGCTGCTCACAGCAGAGAGCTGGAAACAGAGTTGTTGGGTTCAAGTGAACTTTTAGGACAAACAGTGAAAAGTGACAGCAATGTTTGTGTCACAGTTGCAAAGGAGACTGCGTGCTATAGATGATCAGCAGGAGCTTTTTTGCATGGCTCTTCTGCTGTTTTAGCACAGTCTAAACGTTCCTGCTCTACTGTCTCTGTTGCTGCTCAGCTGAGAGCTGGCACAGAGATGTTGGATTCAATCGGTCTTTCAGGCAGGAAAGGGAGGAGTGGCAGCAATGCGTGTTTCAGAGTTGCAAAGCTCGCTGTGCGCTGCAGATTATCAGCAGAATGTTTTGGGCCTGGCTCTTCTGCTGTTTTAGCACAGCCTAAACGTTCCTGCTCTACTCTGCTGCTGCTCAGAGAGAGCGGGCAGTGGAGAGGTTGCATTCAAATGGACTTTTAGGAGATAAAGTGACGAGTGACAGTAATGTGTGCGCCACAGTTGCTAAGCTCACTGTGTGCTGAAGATGATCAGTGGGAACTTTCTGGACTGTCTCTTCTGCCGTTTCAGCAGAGTCCAGACGTAAGTGCACTATTCTGCTGCTGCTCACAAAGAGCAGGCACAGGAGATGTTGGATTCAATTGGACTTTCAGGTAGGAAAGTGAGGGGTGACAGCAAAGTGTGTGACACAGTTTGAAAGCTCACTCTGTCCTGAAGATGCCCAGCCGGAGCTCCCCCTCCTGGCCCTTCGGCTGTGGGAGCAGAGTCCAAGCGCTCGTGTTCACCTGTCACGGCTGCTCTTGAAACGACACAGGGCACCAGAAACGCTGGATTCAAATGCACTTTTAGGAGATAAGGTGAGGAGTGACAACAATGTGTGTGTCACAGTTGTAAAGTTCAGTGTGTGGTGAAGAAGCGCAACAGCAGCTTTCTGGACGGTCTCTTCCACTCTCTTAGATTCCACACATTCCTGCTCTAACCACTGTGCTGCTCGCAGCAGAGAGCTGGAAACAGAGCTGTTGGATTCAAGTGAACTTTTAGGAGAAACAGTGAAAAGAGACAGCAATGTTTGTGTCACAGTTGCAAAGGTGACTGTGTGCTGTAGATGATCAGCAGGAGCTTTTTTGCATGGCTCTTCTGCTGTTTTAGCACAGTCTAAACGTTCCTGCTCTTCTGTCTCTGTTGCTGCTCAGCTGAGAGCGGGCACAGAGATGTTGGATTCAATTGGTCTTTCAGGCAGGCAAGGGGGGACTGACTGCAATGTGTGTTTCAGAGTTGCAAAGGTCGCTGTGCGCTGAAGATGATCAGCAGGAACATTTTGTTCTGGCACTTCTGCTCTTTTAGCAGAGTCTAAACGTTCCTGCTCTACTCTCTCTGCTGCTGCACAGCAGAGAATGGCACAGAGATTTTGGATTCAAGTGGTCTTTGAGGTAGGAAAGAGAGGAGCGACAGCAATATATGTTTCACAGTTGCAAAGCTGACTGCGTGCTGAAGATGCCCAGCCGGAGCTTACCCTGCTGGCTCTTCGGCTGTGGGAGCAGAGTCCAAGCGCTCGTGCTCGCCTGTCACGGCTGCTCTTGAAACGACAGAGGGCAGAAGAAACGTTGGATTCAAATGCACTTTTAGGAGATAAAGTGAGGAGTAACAACAATGTGTGTGTCACAGTTGTAAAGTTCAGTGTGTGGTATAGAAGCACAACAGCAGCTTTCTGGACTGTCTCTTCCACTGTCTTTGATTCCACACATTCCTGCTCTATCACAGAATCACAGAATCACAGAATCCCAAGGGTTGGAAGGGACCTAAAAAGATCATCTAGTCCAACCCCCCTGCAAGAGCAGGGTAACCTACAGTACATCACACAGGAACTTGTCCAGGCGGGCCTTGAATATCTCCAGTGTAGGAGACTCCACAACCCCCCTGGGCAACCTGTTCCAGTGCTCTGTCACTCTTACAGTAAAGAAGTTCTTCCTGATGTTAACGTGGAACTTCCTATGCTCCAGTTTACACCCATTGCCCCTTGTCCTATCACTGGATATCACTGAAAAAAGCCTAGCTCCATCATCCTGACACCTACCCTTTACATATTTGTAAACATTGATGAGGTCACCCCTCAGTCTCCTCTTCTCCAAGCTAAAGAGACCCAGCTCCCTCAGCCTCTCCTCATAAGGGAGATGTTCCACTCCCTTAATCATCTTTGTGGCTCTGCGCTGGACTCCTTCAAGCAATTCCCTGTCCTTCTTGAATTGAGGGGCCCAGAACTGGACACAATATTCCAGATGCGGCCTCACCAAGGCTGAGTAGAGGGGGAGGAGAACCTCTCTTGACCTACTAACCACTCCCTTTCTAATGCACCCTAAGATGCCATTTGCCTTCTTGGCCACAAGAGCACATTGCTGGCTCATGGTCATCCTCCTATCCACCAGGACCCCCAGGTCCCTTTCCCCTTCACTACTTTCCAGCAGGTCAACCCCCAACCTGTACTGGTACATGGGGTTGTTCTTCCCCAGATGCAAGACTCTACACTTGCCCTTGTTAAATTTCATCAAGTTTCTCCCCGCCCAACTCTCCAGCCTGTCCAGGTCTCGCTGAATGGCAGCACAGTCCTCTGGTGTGTCAGCCACTCCTCCCAGTTTTGTGTCATCAGCAAACTTGCTGAGGGTGCACTCAGTGTGCTGCTCACAGCAGAGAGCTGGAAACAGAGTTGTTGGGTTCAAGTGAACTTTTAGGACAAACAGTGAAAAGTGACAGCAATGTTTGTGTCACAGTTGCAAAGGAGACTGCGTGCTATAGATGATCAGCAGGAGCTTTTTTGCATGGCTCTTCTGCTGTTTTAGCACAGTCTAAACGTTCCTGCTCTACTGTCTCTGTTGCTGCTCAGCTGAGAGCTGGCACAGAGATGTTGGATTCAATCGGTCTTTCAGGCAGGAAAGGGAGGAGTGGCAGCAATGCGTGTTTCAGAGTTGCAAAGCTCGCTGTGCGCTGCAGATTATCAGCAGAATGTTTTGGGCCTGGCTCTTCTGCTGTTTTAGCACAGTCTAAACGTTCCTGCTCTACTCTGCTGCTGCTCAGAGAGAGCGGGCAGTGGAGAGGTTGCATTCAAATGGACTTTTAGGAGATAAAGTGACGAGTGACAGTAATGTGTGCGCCACAGTTGCTAAGCTCACTGTGTGCTGAAGATGATCAGTGGGAACTTTCTGGACTGTCTCTTCTGCCGTTTCAGCAGAGTCCAGACGTAAGTGCACTATTCTGCTGCTGCTCACAAAGAGCAGGCACAGGAGATATTGGATTCAATTGGACTTTCAGGTAGGAAAGTGAGGGGTGACAGCAAAGTGTGTGACACAGTTTGAAAGCTCACTCTGTCCTGAAGATGCCCAGCCGGAGCTCCCCCTCCTGGCCCTTCGGCTGTGGGAGCAGAGTCCAAGCGCTCGTGTTCACCTGTCACGGCTGCTCTTGAAACGACACAGGGCACCAGAAACGCTGGATTCAAATGCACTTTTAGGAGATAAGGTGAGGAGTGACAACAATGTGTGTGTCACAGTTGTAAAGTTCAGTGTGTGGTGAAGAAGCGCAACAGCAGCTTTCTGGACGGTCTCTTCCACTCTCTTAGATTCCACACATTCCTGCTCTAACCACTGTGCTGCTCGCAGCAGAGAGCTGGAAACAGAGCTGTTGGATTCAAGTGAACTTTTAGGAGAAACAGTGAAAAGAGACAGCAATGTTTGTGTCACAGTTGCAAAGGTGACTGTGTGCTGTAGATGATCAGCAGGAGCTTTTTTGCATGGCTCTTCTGCTGTTTTAGCACAGTCTAAACGTTCCTGCTCTTCTGTCTCTGTTGCTGCTCAGCTGAGAGCGGGCACAGAGATGTTGGATTCAATTGGTCTTTCAGGCAGGCAAGGGGGGACTGACTGCAATGTGTGTTTCAGAGTTGCAAAGGTCGCTGTGCGCTGAAGATGATCAGCAGGAACATTTTGTTCTGGCACTTCTGCTCTTTTAGCAGAGTCTAAACGTTCCTGCTCTACTCTCTCTGCTGCTGCACAGCAGAGAATGGCACAGAGATTTTGGATTCAAGTGGTCTTTGAGGTAGGAAAGAGAGGAGCGACAGCAATATATGTTTCACAGTTGCAAAGCTGACTGCGTGCTGAAGATGCCCAGCCGGAGCTTACCCTGCTGGCTCTTCGGCTGTGGGAGCAGAGTCCAAGCGCTCGTGCTCGCCTGTCACGGCTGCTCTTGAAACGACAGAGGGCACCAGAAACGTTGGATTCAAATGCACTTTTAGGAGATAAAGTGAGGAGTAAAAACAATGTGTGTGTCACAGTTGTAAAGTTCAGTGTGTGGTATAGAAGCACAACAGCAGCTTACTGGACTGTCTCTTCCACTCTCTTTGATTCCACACATTCCTGCTCTACTCAATGTGCTGCTCACAGCAGAGAGCTGGAAACAGAGTTGTTGGGTTCAAGTGAACTTTTAGGACAAACAGTGAAAAGTGACAGCAATGTTTGTGTCACAGTTGCAAAGGAGACTGCGTGCTATAGATGATCAGCAGGAGCTTTTTTGCATGGCTCTTCTGCTGTTTTAGCACAGTCTAAACGTTCCTGCTCTACTGTCCCTGTTGCTGCTCAGCTGAGAGCGGGCACAGACATGTTGGATTCAATTGGTCTTTCAGGCAGGAAAGGGAGGAGTGGCAGCAATGCGTGTTTCAGAGTTGCAAAGCTCGCTGTGCGCTGCAAATTATCAGCAGAATGTTTTGGGCCTGGCTCTTCTGCTGTTTTAGCACAGTCTAAACGTTCCTGCTCTACTCTGCTGCTGCTCAGAGAGAGCGGGCAGTGGAGAGGTTGCATTCAAATGGACTTTTAGGAGATAAAGTGACGAGTGACAGTAATGTGTGCGCCACAGTTGCTAAGCTCACTGTGTGCTGAAGATGATCAGTGGGAACTTTCAGGACTGTCTCTTCTGCCGTTTCAGCAGAGTCCAGATGTAAGTGCACTATTCTGCTGCTGCTCACAAAGAGCAGGCACAGGAGATGTTGGATTCAATTGGACTTTCAGGTAGGAAAGTGAGGGGTGACAGCAAAGTGTGTGACACAGTTTGAAAGCTCACTCTGTCCTGAAGATGCCCAGCCGGAGCTCCCCCTCCTGGCCCTTCGGCTGTGGGAGTAGAGTCCAAGCGCTCGTGTTCACCTGTCACGGCTGCTCTTGAAACGACACAGGGCACCAGAAACGCTGGATTCAAATGCACTTTTAGGAGATAAGGTGAGGAGTGACAACAATGTGTGTGTCACAGTTGTAAAGTTCAGTGTGTGGTGAAGAAGCGCAACAGCAGCTTTCTGGACGGTCTCTTCCACTCTCTTAGATTCCACACATTCCTGCTCTAACCACTGTGCTGCTCGCAGCCGAGAGCTGGAAACAGAGCTGTTGGATTCAAGTGAACTTTTAGGAGAAACAGTGAAAAGTGACAGCAATGTTTGTGTCACAGTTGCGAAGGAGACTGTGTGCTATAGATGATCAGCAGGAGCTTTTTTGCATGGCTCTTCTGCTGTTTTAGCACAGTCTAAACGTTCCTGCTCTACTGTCTCTGTTGCTGCTCAGCTGAGAGCTGGCACAGAGATGTTGGATTCAATCGGTCTTTCAGGCAGGAAAGGGAGGAGTGGCAGCAATGCGTGTTTCAGAGTTGCAAAGCTCGCTGTGCGCTGCAGATTATCAGCAGAATCTTTTGGGCCTGGCTCTTCTGCTGTTTTAGCACATCCTAAACGTTCCTGCTCTACTCTGCTGCTGCTCAGAGAGAGCGGGCAGTGGAGAGGTTGCATTCAAATGGACTTTTAGGAGATAAAGTGACGAGTGACAGTAATGTGTGCGCCACAGTTGCTAAGCTCACTGTGTGCTGAAGATGATCAGTGGGAACTTTCTGGACTGTCTCTTCTGCCGTTTCAGCAGAGTCCAGACGTAAGTGCACTATTCTGCTGCTGCTCACAAAGAGCAGGCACAGGAGATATTGGATTCAATTGGACTTTCAGGTAGGAAAGTGAGGGGTGACAGCAAAGTGTGTGACACAGTTTGAAAGCTCACTCTGTCCTGAAGATGCCCAGCCGGAGCTCCCCCTCCTGGCCCTTCGGCTGTGGGAGCAGAGTCCAAGCGCTCGTGTTCACCTGTCACGGCTGCTCTTGAAACGACACAGGGCACCAGAAACGCTGGATTCAAATGCACTTTTAGGAGATAAGGTGAGGAGTGACAACAATGTGTGTGTCACAGTTGTAAAGTTCAGTGTGTGGTGAAGAAGCGCAACAGCAGCTTTCTGGACGGTCTCTTCCACTCTCTTAGATTCCACACATTCCTGCTCTAACCACTGTGCTGCTCGCAGCAGAGAGCTGGAAACAGAGCTGTTGGATTCAAGTGAACTTTTAGGAGAAACAGTGAAAAGAGACAGCAATGTTTGTGTCACAGTTGCAAAGGTGACTGTGTGCTGTAGATGATCAGCAGGAGCTTTTTTGCATGGCTCTTCTGCTGTTTTAGCACAGTCTAAACGTTCCTGCTCTTCTGTCTCTGTTGCTGCTCAGCTGAGAGCGGGCACAGAGATGTTGGATTCAATTGGTCTTTCAGGCAGGCAAGGGGGGACTGACTGCAATGTGTGTTTCAGAGTTGCAAAGGTCGCTGTGCGCTGAAGATGATCAGCAGGAACATTTTGTTCTGGCACTTCTGCTCTTTTAGCAGAGTCTAAACGTTCCTGCTCTACTCTCTCTGCTGCTGCACAGCAGAGAATGGCACAGAGATTTTGGATTCAAGTGGTCTTTGAGGTAGGAAAGAGAGGAGCGACAGCAATATATGTTTCACAGTTGCAAAGCTGACTGCGTGCTGAAGATGCCCAGCCGGAGCTTACCCTGCTGGCTCTTCGGCTGTGGGAGCAGAGTCCAAGCGCTCGTGCTCGCCTGTCACGGCTGCTCTTGAAACGACAGAGGGCACCAGAAACGTTGGATTCAAATGCACTTTTAGGAGATAAAGTGAGGAGTAAAAACAATGTGTGTGTCACAGTTGTAAAGTTCAGTGTGTGGTATAGAAGCACAACAGCAGCTTACTGGACTGTCTCTTCCACTCTCTTTGATTCCACACATTCCTGCTCTACTCAATGTGCTGCTCACAGCAGAGAGCTGGAAACAGAGTTGTTGGGTTCAAGTGAACTTTTAGGACAAACAGTGAAAAGTGACAGCAATGTTTGTGTCACAGTTGCAAAGGAGACTGCGTGCTATAGATGATCAGCAGGAGCTTTTTTGCATGGCTCTTCTGCTGTTTTAGCACAGTCTAAACGTTCCTGCTCTACTGTCCCTGTTGCTGCTCAGCTGAGAGCGGGCACAGACATGTTGGATTCAATTGGTCTTTCAGGCAGGAAAGGGAGGAGTGGCAGCAATGCGTGTTTCAGAGTTGCAAAGCTCGCTGTGCGCTGCAAATTATCAGCAGAATGTTTTGGGCCTGGCTCTTCTGCTGTTTTAGCACAGTCTAAACGTTCCTGCTCTACTCTGCTGCTGCTCAGAGAGAGCGGGCAGTGGAGAGGTTGCATTCAAATGGACTTTTAGGAGATAAAGTGACGAGTGACAGTAATGTGTGCGCCACAGTTGCTAAGCTCACTGTGTGCTGAAGATGATCAGTGGGAACTTTCAGGACTGTCTCTTCTGCCGTTTCAGCAGAGTCCAGATGTAAGTGCACTATTCTGCTGCTGCTCACAAAGAGCAGGCACAGGAGATGTTGGATTCAATTGGACTTTCAGGTAGGAAAGTGAGGGGTGACAGCAAAGTGTGTGACACAGTTTGAAAGCTCACTCTGTCCTGAAGATGCCCAGCCGGAGCTCCCCCTCCTGGCCCTTCGGCTGTGGGAGCAGAGTCCAAGCGCTCGTGTTCACCTGTCACGGCTGCTCTTGAAACGACACAGGGCACCAGAAACGCTGGATTCAAATGCACTTTTAGGAGATAAGGTGAGGAGTGACAACAATGTGTGTGTCACAGTTGTAAAGTTCAGTGTGTGGTGAAGAAGCGCAACAGCAGCTTTCTGGACGGTCTCTTCCACTCTCTTAGATTCCACACATTCCTGCTCTAACCACTGTGCTGCTCGCAGCCGAGAGCTGGAAACAGAGCTGTTGGATTCAAGTGAACTTTTAGGAGAAACAGTGAAAAGTGACAGCAATGTTTGTGTCACAGTTGCGAAGGAGACTGTGTGCTATAGATGATCAGCAGGAGCTTTTTTGCATGGCTCTTCTGCTGTTTTAGCACAGTCTAAACGTTCCTGCTCTACTGTCTCTGTTGCTGCTCAGCTGAGAGCTGGCACAGAGATGTTGGATTCAATCGGTCTTTCAGGCAGGAAAGGGAGGAGTGGCAGCAATGCGTGTTTCAGAGTTGCAAAGCTCGCTGTGCGCTGCAGATTATCAGCAGAATGTTTTGGGCCTGGCTCTTCTGCTGTTTTAGCACAGTCTAAACGTTCCTGCTCTACTCTGCTGCTGCTCAGAGAGAGCGGGCAGTGGAGAGGTTGCATTCAAATGGACTTTTAGGAGATAAAGTGACGAGTGACAGTAATGTGTGCGCCACAGTTGCTAAGCTCACTGTGTGCTGAAGATGATCAGTGGGAACTTTCTGGACTGTCTCTTCTGCCGTTTCAGCAGAGTCCAGACGTAAGTGCACTATTCTGCTGCTGCTCACAAAGAGCAGGCACAGGAGATATTGGATTCAATTGGACTTTCAGGTAGGAAAGTGAGGGGTGACAGCAAAGTGTGTGACACAGTTTGAAAGCTCACTCTGTCCTGAAGATGCCCAGCCGGAGCTCCCCCTCCTGGCCCTTCGGCTGTGGGAGCAGAGTCCAAGCGCTCGTGTTCACCTGTCACGGCTGCTCTTGAAACGACACAGGGCACCAGAAACGCTGGATTCAAATGCACTTTTAGGAGATAAGGTGAGGAGTGACAACAATGTGTGTGTCACAGTTGTAAAGTTCAGTGTGTGGTGAAGAAGCGCAACAGCAGCTTTCTGGACGGTCCCTTCCACTCTCTTAGATTCCACACATTCCTGCTCTAACCACTGTGCTGCTCGCAGCAGAGAGCTGGAAACAGAGCTGTTGGATTCAAGTGAACTTTTAGGAGAAACAGTGAAAAGAGACAGCAATGTTTGTGTCACAGTTGCAAAGGTGACTGTGTGCTGTAGATGATCAGCAGGAGCTTTTTTGCATGGCTCTTCTGCTGTTTTAGCACAGTCTAAACGTTCCTGCTCTTCTGTCTCTGTTGCTGCTCAGCTGAGAGCGGGCACAGAGATGTTGGATTCAATTGGTCTTTCAGGCAGGCAAGGGGGGACTGACTGCAATGTGTGTTTCAGAGTTGCAAAGCTCGCTGTGCGCTGAAGATGATCAGCAGGAACATTTTGTTCTGGCACTTCTGCTCTTTTAGCAGAGTCTAAACGTTCCTGCTCTACTCTCTCTGCTGCTGCACAGCAGAGAATGGCACAGAGATTTTGGATTCTAGTGGTCTTTGAGGTAGGAAAGAGAGGAGCGACAGCAATATATGTTTCACAGTTGCAAAGCTGACTGCGTGCTGAAGATGCCCAGCCGGAGCTTACCCTGCTGGCTCTTCGGCTGTGGGAGCAGAGTCCAAGCGCTCGTGCTCGCCTGTCACGGCTGCTCTTGAAACGACAGAGGGCACCAGAAACGTTGGATTCAAATGCACTTTTAAGAGATAAAGTGAGGAGTAAAAACAATGTGTGTGTCACAGTTGTAAAGTTCAGTGTGTGGTATAGAAGCACAAAAGCAGCTTTCTGGACTGTCTCTTCCACTGTCTTTGATTCCACACATTCCTGCTCTACTCAATGTGCTGCTCACAGCAGAGAGCTGGAAACAGAGTTGTTGGATTCAAGTGAACTTTTAGGAGAAACAGTGAAAAGTGACAGCAATGTTTGTGTCACAGTTGCAAAGGAGACTGTGTGCTATAGATGATCAGCAGGAGCTTTTTTGCATGGCTCTTCTGCTGTTTTAGCACAGTCTAAACGTTCCTGCTCTACTGTCCCTGTTGCTGCTCAGCTGAGAGCGGGCACAGACATGTTGGATTCAATTGGTCTTTCAGGCAGGAAAGGGAGGAGTGGCAGCAATGCGTGTTTCAGAGTTGCAAAGCTCGCTGTGCGCTGCAAATTATCAGCAGAATGTTTTGGGCCTGGCTCTTCTGCTGTTTTAGCACAGTCTAAACGTTCCTGCTCTACTCTGCTGCTGCTCAGAGAGAGCGGGCAGTGGAGAGGTTGCATTCAAATGGACTTTTAGGAGATAAAGTGACGAGTGACAGTAATGTGTGCGCCACAGTTGCTAAGCTCACTGTGTGCTGAAGATGATCAGTGGGAACTTTCTGGACTGTCTCTTCTGCCGTTTCAGCAGAGTCCAGATGTAAGTGCACTATTCTGCTGCTGCTCACAAAGAGCAGGCACAGGAGATGTTGGATTCAATTGGACTTTCAGGTAGGAAAGTGAGGGGTGACAGCAAAGTGTGTGACACAGTTTGAAAGCTCACTCTGTCCTGAAGATGCCCAGCCGGAGCTCCCCCTCCTGGCCCTTCGGCTGTGGGAGCAGAGTCCAAGCGCTCGTGTTCACCTGTCACGGCTGCTCTTGAAACGACACAGGGCACCAGAAACGCTGGATTCAAATGCACTTTTAGGAGATAAGGTGAGGAGTGACAACAATGTGTGTGTCACAGTTGTAAAGTTCAGTGTGTGGTGAAGAAGCGCAACAGCAGCTTTCTGGACGGTCCCTTCCACTCTCTTAGATTCCACACATTCCTGCTCTAACCACTGTGCTGCTCGCAGCCGAGAGCTGGAAACAGAGCTGTTGGATTCAAGTGAACTTTTAGGAGAAACAGTGAAAAGTGACAGCAATGTTTGTGTCACAGTTGCGAAGGAGACTGTGTGCTATAGATGATCAGCAGGAGCTTTTTTGCATGGCTCTTCTGCTGTTTTAGCACAGTCTAAACGTTCCTGCTCTACTGTCCCTGTTGCTGCTCAGCTGAGAGCTGGCACAGAGATGTTGGATTCAATCGGTCTTTCAGGCAGGAAAGGGAGGAGTGGCAGCAATGCGTGTTTCAGAGTTGCAAAGCTCGCTGTGCGCTGCAGATTATCAGCAGAATGTTTTGGGCCTGGCTCTTCTGCTGTTTTAGCACAGTCTAAACGTTCCTGCTCTACTCTGCTGCTGCTCAGAGAGAGCGGGCAGTGGAGAGGTTGCATTCAAATGGACTTTTAGGAGATAAAGTGACGAGTGACAGTAATGTGTGCGCCACAGTTGCTAAGCTCACTGTGTGCTGAAGATGATCAGTGGGAACTTTCTGGACTGTCTCTTCTGCTGTTTCAGCAGAGTCCAGACGTAAGTGCAATATTCTGCTGCTGCTCACAAAGAGCAGGCACAGGAGATGTTGGATTCAATTGGACTTTCAGGTAGGAAAGTGAGGGGTGAGAGCAAAGTGTGTGACACAGTTTGAAAGCTCACTCTGTCCTGAAGATGCCCAGCCGGAGCTCCCCCTCCTGGCCCTTCGGCTGTGGGAGCAGAGTCCAAGCGCTCGTGTTCACCTGTCACGGCTGCTCTTGAAACGACACAGGGCACCAGAAACGCTGGATTCAAATGCACTTTTAGGAGATAAGGTGAGGAGTGACAACAATGTGTGTGTCACAGTTGTAAAGTTCAGTGTGTGGTGAAGAAGCGCAACAGCAGCTTTCTGGACGGTCTCTTCCACTCTCTTAGATTCCACACATTCCTGCTCTAACCACTGTGCTGCTCGCAGCCGAGAGCTGGAAACAGAGCTGTTGGATTCAAGTGAACTTTTAGGAGAAACAGTGAAAAGTGACAGCAATGTTTGTGTCACCGTTGCAAAGGTGACTGTGTGCTGTAGATGATCAGCAGGAGCTTTTTTGCATGGCTCTTCTGCTGTTTTAGCACAGTCTAAACGTTCCTGCTCTTCTGTCTCTGTTGCTGCTCAGCTGAGAGCGGGCACAGAGATGTTGGATTCCATTGGTCTTTCAGGCAGGCAAGGGGGGACTGACTGCAGTGTGTGTTTCAGTGTTGCAAAGGTCGCTGTGCGCTGAAGATGATCAGCAGGAACATTTTGTCCTGGCACTTCTGCTCTTTTAGCAGAGTCTAAACGTTCCTGGTCTACTCTCTCTGCTGCTGCACAGCAGAGAATGGCGCAGACATTTTGGATTCAAGCGGTCTTTGAGGTAGGATAGAGAGGAGCGACAGCAATATATGTTTCACAGTTGCAAAGCTGACTGCGTGCTGAAGATGCCCAGCCGGAGCTTACCCTGCTGGCTCTTCGGCTGTGGGAGCAGAGTCCAAGCGCTCGTGCTCGCCTGTCATGGCTGCTCTTGAAACGACAGAGGGCAGAAGAAACGTTGGATTCAAATGCACTTTTAGGAGATAAAGTGAGGAGTAACAACAATGTGTGTGTCACAGTTGTAAAGTTCAGTGTGTGTTATAGAAGCACAACAGCAGCTTTCTGGACTGTCTCTTCCACTGTCTTTGATTCCACACATTCCTGCTCTACTCAATGTGCTGCTCACAGCAGAGAGCTGGAAACAGAGTTGTTGGGTTCAAGTGAACTTTTAGGAGAAACAGTGAAAAGTGACAGCAATATTTGTGTCACAGTTGCGAAGGAGACTGTGTGCTATAGATGATCAGCAGGAGCTTTTTTGCATGGCTCTTCTGCTGTTTTAGCACAGTCTAAACGTTCCTGCTCTACTGTCCCTGTTGCTGCTCAGCTGAGAGCTGGCACAGAGATGTTGGATTCAATCGGTCTTTCAGGCAGGAAAGGGAGGAGTGGCAGCAATGCGTGTTTCAGAGTTGCAAAGCTCGCTGTGCGCTGCAGATTATCAGCAGAATGTTTTGGGCCTGGCTCTTCTGCTGTTTTAGCACAGTCTAAACGTTCCTGCTCTACTCTGCTGCTGCTCAGAGAGAGCGGGCAGTGGAGAGGTTGCATTCAAATGGACTTTTAGGAGATAAAGTGACGAGTGACAGTAATGTGTGCGCCACAGTTGCTAAGCTCACTGTGTGCTGAAGATGATCAGTGGGAACTTTCTGGACTGTCTCTTCTGCCGTTTCAGCAGAGTCCAGACGTAAGTGCACTATTCTGCTGCTGCTCACAAAGAGCAGGCACAGGAGATGTTGGATTCAATTGGACTTTCAGGTAGGAAAGTGAGGGGTGACAGCAAAGTGTGTGACACAGTTTGAAAGCTCACTCTGTCCTGAAGATGCCCAGCCGGAGCTCCCCCTCCTGGCCCTTCGGCTGTGGGAGCAGAGTCCAAGCGCTCGTGTTCACCTGTCACGGCTGCTCTTGAAACGACACAGGGCACCAGAAACGCTGGATTCAAATGCACTTTTAGGAGATAAGGTGAGGAGTGACAACAATGTGTGTGTCACAGTTGTAAAGTTCAGTGTGTGGTGAAGAAGCGCAACAGCAGCTTTCTGGACGGTCCCTTCCACTCTCTTAGATTCCACACATTCCTGCTCTAACCACTGTGCTGCTCGCAGCAGAGAGCTGGAAACAGAGCTGTTGGATTCAAGTGAACTTTTAGGAGAAACAGTGAAAAGAGACAGCAATGTTTGTGTCACCGTTGCAAAGGTGACTGTGTGCTGTAGATGATCAGCAGGAGCTTTTTTGCATGGCTCTTCTGCTGTTTTAGCACAGTCTAAACGTTCCTGCTCTTCTGTCTCTGTTGCTGCTCAGCAGAGAGCGGGCACAGAGATGTTGGATTCAATTGGTCTTTCAGGCAGGCAAGGGGGGACTGACTGCAATGTGTGTTTCAGAGTTGCAAAGCTCGCTGTGCGCTGAAGATGATCAGCAGGAACATTTTGTTCTGGCACTTCTGCTCTTTTAGCAGAGTCTAAACGTTCCTGCTCTACTCTCTCTGCTGCTGCACAGCAGAGAATGGCACAGAGATTTTGGATTCTAGTGGTCTTTGAGGTAGGAAAGAGAGGAGCGACAGCAATATATGTTTCACAGTTGCAAAGCTGACTGCGTGCTGAAGATGCCCAGCCGGAGCTTACCCTGCTGGCTCTTCGGCTGTGGGAGCAGAGTCCAACCGCTCGTGCTCGCCTGTCACGGCTGCTCTTGAAACGACAGAGGGCAGAAGAAACGTTGGATTCAAATGCACTTTTAGGAGATAAAGTGAGGAGTAAAAACAATGTGTGTGTCACAGTTGTAAAGTTCAGTGTGTGGTATAGAAGCACAAAAGCAGCTTTCTGGACTGTCTCTTCCACTGTCTTTGATACCACACATTCCTGCTCTACTCAATGTGCTGCTCACAGCAGAGAGCTGGAAACAGAGTTGTTGGGTTCAAGTGAACTTTTAGGAGAAACAGTGAAAAGTGACAGCAATGTTTGTGTCACAGTTGCAAAGGAGACTGCGTGCTATAGATGATCAGCAGGAGCTTTTTTGCATGGCTCTTCTGCTGTTTTAGCACAGTCTAAACGTTCCTGCTCTACTGTCCCTGTTGCTGCTCAGCTGAGAGCGGGCACAGACATGTTGGATTCAATTGGTCTTTCAGGCAGGAAAGGGAGGAGTGGCAGCAATGCGTGTTTCAGAGTTGCAAAGCTCGCTGTGCGCTGCAGATTATCAGCAGAATGTTTTGGGCCTGGCTCTTCTGCTGTTTTAGCACAGTCTAAACGTTCCTGCTCTACTCTGCTGCTGCTCAGAGAGAGCGGGCAGTGGAGAGGTTGCATTCAAATGGACTTTTAGGAGATAAAGTGACGAGTGACAGTAATGTGTGTGCCACAGTTGCTAAGCTCACTGTGTGCTGAAGATGATCAGTGGGAACTTTCTGGACTGTCTCTTCTGCCGTTTCAGCAGAGTCCAGACGTAAGTGCACTATTCTGCTGCTGCTCACAAAGAGCAGGCACAGGAGATGTTGGATTCAATTGGACTTTCAGGTAGGAAAGTGAGGGGTGACAGCAAAGTGTGTGACACAGTTTGAAAGCTCACTCTGTCCTGAAGATGCCCAGCCGGAGCTCCCCCTCCTGGCCCTTCGGCTGTGGGAGCAGAGTCCAAGCGCTCGTGTTCACCTGTCACGGCTGCTCTTGAAACGACACAGGGCACCAGAAACGCTGGATTCAAATGCACTTTTAGGAGATAAGGTGAGGAGTGACAACAATGTGTGTGTCACAGTTGTAAAGTTCAGTGTGTGGTGAAGAAGCGCAACAGCAGCTTTCTGGACGGTCCCTTCCACTCTCTTAGATTCCACACATTCCTGCTCTAACCACTGTGCTGCTCGCAGCAGAGAGCTGGAAACAGAGCTGTTGGATTCAAGTGAACTTTTAGGAGAAACAGTGAAAAGAGACAGCAATGTTTGTGTCACCGTTGCAAAGGTGACTGTGTGCTGTAGATGATCAGCAGGAGCTTTTTTGCATGGCTCTTCTGCTGTTTTAGCACAGTCTAAACGTTCCTGCTCTTCTGTCTCTGTTGCTGCTCAGCAGAGAGCGGGCACAGAGATGTTGGATTCAATTGGTCTTTCAGGCAGGCAAGGGGGGACTGACTGCAATGTGTGTTTCAGAGTTGCAAAGCTCGCTGTGCGCTGAAGATGATCAGCAGGAACATTTTGTTCTGGCACTTCTGCTCTTTTAGCAGAGTCTAAACGTTCCTGCTCTACTCTCTCTGCTGCTGCACAGCAGAGAATGGCACAGAGATTTTGGATTCTAGTGGTCTTTGAGGTAGGAAAGAGAGGAGCGACAGCAATATATGTTTCACAGTTGCAAAGCTGACTGCGTGCTGAAGATGCCCAGCCGGAGCTTACCCTGCTGGCTCTTCGGCTGTGGGAGCAGAGTCCAAGCGCTCGTGCTCGCCTGTCACGGCTGCTCTTGAAACGACAGAGGGCACCAGAAACGTTGGATTCAAATGCACTTTTAGGAGATAAAGTGAGGAGTAAAAACAATGTGTGTGTCACAGTTGTAAAGTTCAGTGTGTGGTATAGAAGCACAAAAGCAGCTTTCTGGACTGTCTCTTCCACTGTCTTTGATTCCACACATTCCTGCTCTACTCAATGTGCTGCTCACAGCAGAGAGCTGGAAACAGAGTTGTTGGATTCAAGTGAACTTTTAGGAGAAACAGTGAAAAGTGACAGCAATGTTTGTGTCACAGTTGCGAAGGAGACTGTGTGCTATAGATGATCAGCAGGAGCTTTTTTGCATGGCTCTTCTGCTGTTTTAGCACAGTCTAAACGTTCCTGCTCTACTGTCCCTGTTGCTGCTCAGCTGAGAGAGGGCACAGACATGTTGGATTCAATTGGTCTTTCAGGCAGGAAAGGGAGGAGTGGCAGCAATGCGTGTTTCAGAGTTGCAAAGCTCGCTGTGCGCTGCAAATTATCAGCAGAATGTTTTGGGCCTGGCTCTTCTGCTGTTTTAGCACAGTCTAAACGTTCCTGCTCTACTCTGCTGCTGCTCAGAGAGAGCGGGCAGTGGAGAGGTTGCATTCAAATGGACTTTTAGGAGATAAAGTGACGAGTGACAGTAATGTGTGCGCCACAGTTGCTAAGCTCACTGTGTGCTGAAGATGATCAGTGGGAACTTTCAGGACTGTCTCTTCTGCCGTTTCAGCAGAGTCCAGATGTAAGTGCACTATTCTGCTGCTGCTCACAAAGAGCAGGCACAGGAGATGTTGGATTCAATTGGACTTTCAGGTAGGAAAGTGAGGGGTGACAGCAAAGTGTGTGACACAGTTTGAAAGCTCACTCTGTCCTGAAGATGCCCAGCCGGAGCTCCCCCTCCTGGCCCTTCGGCTGTGGGAGCAGAGTCCAAGCGCTCGTGTTCACCTGTCACGGCTGCTCTTGAAACGACACAGGGCACCAGAAACGCTGGATTCAAATGCACTTTTAGGAGATAAGGTGAGGAGTGACAACAATGTGTGTGTCACAGTTGTAAAGTTCAGTGTGTGGTGAAGAAGCGCAACAGCAGCTTTCTGGACGGTCCCTTCCACTCTCTTAGATTCCACACATTCCTGCTCTAACCACTGTGCTGCTCGCAGCCGAGAGCTGGAAACAGAGCTGTTGGATTCAAGTGAACTTTTAGGAGAAACAGTGAAAAGTGACAGCAATGTTTGTGTCACAGTTGCGAAGGAGACTGCGTGCTATAGATGATCAGCAGGAGCTTTTTTGCATGGCTCTTCTGCTGTTTTAGCACAGTCTAAACGTTCCTGCTCTACTGTCCCTGTTGCTGCTCAGCTGAGAGCTGGCACAGAGATGTTGGATTCAATCGGTCTTTCAGGCAGGAAAGGGAGGAGTGGCAGCAATGCGTGTTTCAGAGTTGCAAAGCTCGCTGTGCGCTGCAGATTATCAGCAGAATGTTTTGGGCCTGGCTCTTCTGCTGTTTTAGCACAGTCTAAACGTTCCTGCTCTACTCTGCTGCTGCTCAGAGAGAGCGGGCAGTGGAGAGGTTGCATTCAAATGGACTTTTAGGAGATAAAGTGACGAGTGACAGTAATGTGTGCGCCACAGTTGCTAAGCTCACTGTGTGCTGAAGATGATCAGTGGGAACTTTCTGGACTGTCTCTTCTGCCGTTTCAGCAGAGTCCAGACGTAAGTGCACTATTCTGCTGCTGCTCACAAAGAGCAGGCACAGGAGATGTTGGATTCAATTGGACTTTCAGGTAGGAAAGTGAGGGGTGACAGCAAAGTGTGTGACACAGTTTGAAAGCTCACTCTGTCCTGAAGATGCCCAGCCGGAGCTCCCCCTCCTGGCCCTTCGGCTGTGGGAGCAGAGTCCAAGCGCTCGTGTTCACCTGTCACGGCTGCTCTTGAAACGACACAGGGCACCAGAAACGCTGGATTCAAATGCACTTTTAGGAGATAAGGTGAGGAGTGACAACAATGTGTGTGTCACAGTTGTAAAGTTCAGTGTGTGGTGAAGAAGCGCAACAGCAGCTTTCTGGACGGTCCCTTCCACTCTCTTAGATTCCACACATTCCTGCTCTAACCACTGTGCTGCTCGCAGCAGAGAGCTGGAAACAGAGCTGTTGGATTCAAGTGAACTTTTAGGAGAAACAGTGAAAAGAGACAGCAATGTTTGTGTCACCGTTGCAAAGGTGACTGTGTGCTGTAGATGATCAGCAGGAGCTTTTTTGCATGGCTCTTCTGCTGTTTTAGCACAGTCTAAACGTTCCTGCTCTTCTGTCTCTGTTGCTGCTCAGCAGAGAGCGGGCACAGAGATGTTGGATTCAATTGGTCTTTCAGGCAGGCAAGGGGGGACTGACTGCAATGTGTGTTTCAGAGTTGCAAAGCTCGCTGTGCGCTGAAGATGATCAGCAGGAACATTTTGTTCTGGCACTTCTGCTCTTTTAGCAGAGTCTAAACGTTCCTGCTCTACTCTCTCTGCTGCTGCACAGCAGAGAATGGCACAGAGATTTTGGATTCTAGTGGTCTTTGAGGTAGGAAAGAGAGGAGCGACAGCAATATATGTTTCACAGTTGCAAAGCTGACTGCGTGCTGAAGATGCCCAGCCGGAGCTTACCCTGCTGGCTCTTCGGCTGTGGGAGCAGAGTCCAAGCGCTCGTGCTCGCCTGTCACGGCTGCTCTTGAAACGACAGAGGGCACCAGAAACGTTGGATTCAAATGCACTTTTAGGAGATAAAGTGAGGAGTAAAAACAATGTGTGTGTCACAGTTGTAAAGTTCAGTGTGTGGTATAGAAGCACAAAAGCAGCTTTCTGGACTGTCTCTTCCACTGTCTTTGATTCCACACATTCCTGCTCTACTCAATGTGCTGCTCACAGCAGAGAGCTGGAAACAGAGTTGTTGGATTCAAGTGAACTTTTAGGAGAAACAGTGAAAAGTGACAGCAATGTTTGTGTCACAGTTGCGAAGGAGACTGTGTGCTATAGATGATCAGCAGGAGCTTTTTTGCATGGCTCTTCTGCTGTTTTAGCACAGTCTAAACGTTCCTGCTCTACTGTCCCTGTTGCTGCTCAGCTGAGAGAGGGCACAGACATGTTGGATTCAATTGGTCTTTCAGGCAGGAAAGGGAGGAGTGGCAGCAATGCGTGTTTCAGAGTTGCAAAGCTCGCTGTGCGCTGCAAATTATCAGCAGAATGTTTTGGGCCTGGCTCTTCTGCTGTTTTAGCACAGTCTAAACGTTCCTGCTCTACTCTGCTGCTGCTCAGAGAGAGCGGGCAGTGGAGAGGTTGCATTCAAATGGACTTTTAGGAGATAAAGTGACGAGTGACAGTAATGTGTGCGCCACAGTTGCTAAGCTCACTGTGTGCTGAAGATGATCAGTGGGAACTTTCAGGACTGTCTCTTCTGCCGTTTCAGCAGAGTCCAGATGTAAGTGCACTATTCTGCTGCTGCTCACAAAGAGCAGGCACAGGAGATGTTGGATTCAATTGGACTTTCAGGTAGGAAAGTGAGGGGTGACAGCAAAGTGTGTGACACAGTTTGAAAGCTCACTCTGTCCTGAAGATGCCCAGCCGGAGCTCCCCCTCCTGGCCCTTCGGCTGTGGGAGCAGAGTCCAAGCGCTCGTGTTCACCTGTCACGGCTGCTCTTGAAACGACACAGGGCACCAGAAACGCTGGATTCAAATGCACTTTTAGGAGATAAGGTGAGGAGTGACAACAATGTGTGTGTCACAGTTGTAAAGTTCAGTGTGTGGTGAAGAAGCGCAACAGCAGCTTTCTGGACGGTCCCTTCCACTCTCTTAGATTCCACACATTCCTGCTCTAACCACTGTGCTGCTCGCAGCCGAGAGCTGGAAACAGAGCTGTTGGATTCAAGTGAACTTTTAGGAGAAACAGTGAAAAGTGACAGCAATGTTTGTGTCACAGTTGCGAAGGAGACTGCGTGCTATAGATGATCAGCAGGAGCTTTTTTGCATGGCTCTTCTGCTGTTTTAGCACAGTCTAAACGTTCCTGCTCTACTGTCCCTGTTGCTGCTCAGCTGAGAGCTGGCACAGAGATGTTGGATTCAATCGGTCTTTCAGGCAGGAAAGGGAGGAGTGGCAGCAATGCGTGTTTCAGAGTTGCAAAGCTCGCTGTGCGCTGCAGATTATCAGCAGAATGTTTTGGGCCTGGCTCTTCTGCTGTTTTAGCACAGTCTAAACGTTCCTGCTCTACTCTGCTGCTGCTCAGAGAGAGCGGGCAGTGGAGAGGTTGCATTCAAATGGACTTTTAGGAGATAAAGTGACGAGTGACAGTAATGTGTGCGCCACAGTTGCTAAGCTCACTGTGTGCTGAAGATGATCAGTGGGAACTTTCTGGACTGTCTCTTCTGCCGTTTCAGCAGAGTCCAGACGTAAGTGCACTATTCTGCTGCTGCTCACAAAGAGCAGGCACAGGAGATGTTGGATTCAATTGGACTTTCAGGTAGGAAAGTGAGGGGTGACAGCAAAGTGTGTGACACAGTTTGAAAGCTCACTCTGTCCTGAAGATGCCCAGCCGGAGCTCCCCCTCCTGGCCCTTCGGCTGTGGGAGCAGAGTCCAAGCGCTCGTGTTCACCTGTCACGGCTGCTCTTGAAACGACACAGGGCACCAGAAACGCTGGATTCAAATGCACTTTTAGGAGATAAGGTGAGGAGTGACAACAATGTGTGTGTCACAGTTGTAAAGTTCAGTGTGTGGTGAAGAAGCGCAACAGCAGCTTTCTGGACGGTCCCTTCCACTCTCTTAGATTCCACACATTCCTGCTCTAACCACTGTGCTGCTCGCAGCAGAGAGCTGGAAACAGAGCTGTTGGATTCAAGTGAACTTTTAGGAGAAACAGTGAAAAGAGACAGCAATGTTTGTGTCACCGTTGCAAAGGTGACTGTGTGCTGTAGATGATCAGCAGGAGCTTTTTTGCATGGCTCTTCTGCTGTTTTAGCACAGTCTAAACGTTCCTGCTCTTCTGTCTCTGTTGCTGCTCAGCAGAGAGCGGGCACAGAGATGTTGGATTCAATTGGTCTTTCAGGCAGGCAAGGGGGGACTGACTGCAATGTGTGTTTCAGAGTTGCAAAGCTCGCTGTGCGCTGAAGATGATCAGCAGGAACATTTTGTTCTGGCACTTCTGCTCTTTTAGCAGAGTCTAAACGTTCCTGCTCTACTCTCTCTGCTGCTGCACAGCAGAGAATGGCACAGAGATTTTGGATTCTAGTGGTCTTTGAGGTAGGAAAGAGAGGAGCGACAGCAATATATGTTTCACAGTTGCAAAGCTGACTGCGTGCTGAAGATGCCCAGCCGGAGCTTACCCTGCTGGCTCTTCGGCTGTGGGAGCAGAGTCCAACCGCTCGTGCTCGCCTGTCACGGCTGCTCTTGAAACGACAGAGGGCACCAGAAACGTTGGATTCAAATGCACTTTTAGGAGATAAAGTGAGGAGTAACAACAATGTGTGTGTCACAGTTGTAAAGTTCAGTGTGTGGTATAGAAGCACAAAAGCAGCTTTCTGGACTGTCTCTTCCACTGTCTTTGATTCCACACATTCCTGCTCTACTCAATGTGCTGCTCACAGCAGAGAGCTGGAAACAGAGCTGTTGGATTCAAGTGAACTTTTAGGAGAAACAGTGAAAAGTGACAGCAATGTTTGTGTCACAGTTGCGAAGGAGACTGTGTGCTATAGATGATCAGCAGGAGCTTTTTTGCATGGCTCTTCTGCTGTTTTAGCACAGTCTAAACGTTCCTGCTCTACTGTCCCTGTTGCTGCTCAGCTGAGAGCTGGCACAGAGATGTTGGATTCAATCGGTCTTTCAGGCAGGAAAGGGAGGAGTGGCAGCAATGCGTGTTTCAGAGTTGCAAAGCTCGCTGTGCGCTGCAGATTATCAGCAGAATGTTTTGGGCCTGGCTCTTCTGCTGTTTTAGCACAGTCTAAACGTTCCTGCTCTACTCTGCTGCTGCTCAGAGAGAGCGGGCAGTGGAGAGGTTGCATTCAAATGGACTTTTAGGAGATAAAGTGACGAGTGACAGTAATGTGTGCGCCACAGTTGCTAAGCTCACTGTGTGCTGAAGATGATCAGTGGGAACTTTCTGGACTGTCTCTTCTGCCGTTTCAGCAGAGTCCAGACGTAAGTGCACTATTCTGCTGCTGCTCACAAAGAGCAGGCACAGGAGATGTTGGATTCAATTGGACTTTCAGGTAGGAAAGTGAGGGGTGACAGCAAAGTGTGTGACACAGTTTGAAAGCTCACTCTGTCCTGAAGATGCCCAGCCGGAGCTCCCCCTCCTGGCCCTTCGGCTGTGGGAGCAGAGTCCAAGCGCTCGTGTTCACCTGTCACGGCTGCTCTTGAAACGACACAGGGCACCAGAAACGCTGGATTCAAATGCACTTTTAGGAGATAAGGTGAGGAGTGACAACAATGTGTGTGTCACAGTTGTAAAGTTCAGTGTGTGGTGAAGAAGCGCAACAGCAGCTTTCTGGACGGTCCCTTCCACTCTCTTAGATTCCACACATTCCTGCTCTAACCACTGTGCTGCTCGCAGCAGAGAGCTGGAAACAGAGCTGTTGGATTCAAGTGAACTTTTAGGAGAAACAGTGAAAAGAGACAGCAATGTTTGTGTCACCGTTGCAAAGGTGACTGTGTGCTGTAGATGATCAGCAGGAGCTTTTTTGCATGGCTCTTCTGCTGTTTTAGCACAGTCTAAACGTTCCTGCTCTTCTGTCTCTGTTGCTGCTCAGCAGAGAGCGGGCACAGAGATGTTGGATTCAATTGGTCTTTCAGGCAGGCAAGGGGGGACTGACTGCAATGTGTGTTTCAGAGTTGCAAAGCTCGCTGTGCGCTGAAGATGATCAGCAGGAACATTTTGTTCTGGCACTTCTGCTCTTTTAGCAGAGTCTAAACGTTCCTGCTCTACTCTCTCTGCTGCTGCACAGCAGAGAATGGCACAGAGATTTTGGATTCTAGTGGTCTTTGAGGTAGGAAAGAGAGGAGCGACAGCAATATATGTTTCACAGTTGCAAAGCTGACTGCGTGCTGAAGATGCCCAGCCGGAGCTTACCCTGCTGGCTCTTCGGCTGTGGGAGCAGAGTCCAAGCGCTCGTGCTCGCCTGTCACGGCTGCTCTTGAAACGACAGAGGGCAGAAGAAACGTTGGATTCAAATGCACTTTTAGGAGATAAAGTGAGGAGTAAAAACAATGTGTGTGTCACAGTTGTAAAGTTCAGTGTGTGGTATAGAAGCACAAAAGCAGCTTTCTGGACTGTCTCTTCCACTGTCTTTGATTCCACACATTCCTGCTCTACTCAATGTGCTGCTCACAGCAGAGAGCTGGAAACAGAGTTGTTGGATTCAAGTGAACTTTTAGGAGAAACAGTGAAAAGTGACAGCAATGTTTGTGTCACAGTTGCGAAGGAGACTGTGTGCTATAGATGATCAGCAGGAGCTTTTTTGCATGGCTCTTCTGCTGTTTTAGCACAGTCTAAACGTTCCTGCTCTACTGTCCCTGTTGCTGCTCAGCTGAGAGCGGGCACAGACATGTTGGATTCAATTGGTCTTTCAGGCAGGAAAGGGAGGAGTGGCAGCAATGCGTGTTTCAGAGTTGCAAAGCTCGCTGTGCGCTGCAAATTATCAGCAGAATGTTTTGGGCCTGGCTCTTCTGCTGTTTTAGCACAGTCTAAACGTTCCTGCTCTACTCTGCTGCTGCTCAGAGAGAGCGGGCAGTGGAGAGGTTGCATTCAAATGGACTTTTAGGAGATAAAGTGACGAGTGACAGTAATGTGTGCGCCACAGTTGCTAAGCTCACTGTGTGCTGAAGATGATCAGTGGGAACTTTCAGGACTGTCTCTTCTGCCGTTTCAGCAGAGTCCAGATGTAAGTGCACTATTCTGCTGCTGCTCACAAAGAGCAGGCACAGGAGATGTTGGATTCAATTGGACTTTCAGGTAGGAAAGTGAGGGGTGACAGCAAAGTGTGTGACACAGTTTGAAAGCTCACTCTGTCCTGAAGATGCCCAGCCGGAGCTCCCCCTCCTGGCCCTTCGGCTGTGGGAGCAGAGTCCAAGCGCTCGTGTTCACCTGTCACGGCTGCTCTTGAAACGACACAGGGCACCAGAAACGCTGGATTCAAATGCACTTTTAGGAGATAAGGTGAGGAGTGACAACAATGTGTGTGTCACAGTTGTAAAGTTCAGTGTGTGGTGAAGAAGCGCAACAGCAGCTTTCTGGACGGTCTCTTCCACTCTCTTAGATTCCACACATTCCTGCTCTAACCACTGTGCTGCTCGCAGCCGAGAGCTGGAAACAGAGCTGTTGGATTCAAGTGAACTTTTAGGAGAAACAGTGAAAAGTGACAGCAATGTTTGTGTCACAGATGCAAAGGTGACTGTGTGCTGTAGATGATCAGCAGGAGCTTTTTTGCATGGCTCTTCTGCTGTTTTAGCACAGTCTAAACGTTCCTGCTCTTCTGTCTCTGTTGCTGCTCAGCTGAGAGCGGGCACAGAGATGTTGGATTCCATTGGTCTTTCAGGCAGGCAAGGGGGGACTGACTGCAGTGTGTGTTTCAGTGTTGCAAAGGTCGCTGTGCGCTGAAGATGATCAGCAGGAACATTTTGTCCTGGCACTTCTGCTCTTTTAGCAGAGTCTAAACGTTCCTGGTCTACTCTCTCTGCTGCTGCACAGCAGAGAATGGCGCAGACATTTTGGATTCAAGCGGTCTTTGAGGTAGGATAGAGAGGAGCGACAGCAATATATGTTTCACAGTTGCAAAGCTGACTGCGTGCTGAAGATGCCCAGCCGGAGCTTACCCTGCTGGCTCTTCGGCTGTGGGAGCAGAGTCCAAGCGCTCGTGCTCGCCTGTCATGGCTGCTCTTGAAACGACAGAGGGCAGAAGAAACGTTGGATTCAAATGCACTTTTAGGAGATAAAGTGAGGAGTAACAACAATGTGTGTGTCACAGTTGTAAAGTTCAGTGTGTGTTATAGAAGCACAACAGCAGCTTTCTGGACTGTCTCTTCCACTGTCTTTGATTCCACACATTCCTGCTCTACTCAATGTGCTGCTCACAGCAGAGAGCTGGAAACAGAGTTGTTGGGTTCAAGTGAACTTTTAGGAGAAACAGTGAAAAGTGACAGCAATATTTGTGTCACAGTTGCAAAGGAGACTGTGTGCTATAGATGATCAGCAGGAGCTTTTTTGCATGGCTCTTCTGCTGTTTTAGCACAGTCTAAACGTTCCTGCTCTACTGTCTCTGTTGCTGCTCAGCTGAGAGCGGGCACAGACATGTTGGATTCCATCGGTCTTTCAGGCAGGAAAGGGAGGAGTGGCAGCAATGCGTGTTTCAGAGTTGCAAAGCTCGCTGTGCGCTGCAGATTATCAGCAGAATGTTTTGGGCCTGGCTCTTCTGCTGTTTTAGCACAGTCTAAACGTTCCTGCTCTACTCTGCTGCTGCTCAGAGAGAGCGGGCAGTGGAGAGGTTGCATTCAAATGGACTTTTAGGAGATAAAGTGACGAGTGACAGTAATGTGTGCGCCACAGTTGCTAAGCTCACTGTGTGCTGAAGATGATCAGTGGGAACTTTCAGGACTGTCTCTTCTGCCGTTTCAGCAGAGTCCAGACGTAAGTGCACTATTCTGCTGCTGCTCACAAAGAGCAGGCACAAGAGATGTTGGATTCAATTGGACTTTCAGGTAGGAAAGTGAGGGGTGACAGCAAAGTGTGTGACACAGTTTGAAAGCTCACTCTGTCCTGAAGATGCCCAGCCGGAGCTCCCCCTCCTGGCCCTTCGGCTGTGGGAGCAGAGTCCAAGCGCTCGTGCTCGCCTGTCACGGCTGCTCTTGAAACGACACAGGGCACCAGAAACGCTGGATTCAAATGCACTTTTAGGAGATAAGGTGAGGAGTGACAACAATGTGTGTGTCACAGTTGTAAAGTTCAGTGTGTGGTGAAGAAGCGCAACAGCAGCTTTCTGGACGGTCCCTTCCACTCTCTTAGATTCCACACATTCCTGCTCTAACCACTGTGCTGCTCGCAGCAGAGAGCTGGAAACAGAGCTGTTGGATTCAAGTGAACTTTTAGGAGAAACAGTGAAAAGAGACAGCAATGTTTGTGTCACAGTTGCAAAGGTGACTGTGTGCTGTAGATGATCAGCAGGAGCTTTTTTGCATGGCTCTTCTGCTGTTTTAGCACAGTCTAAACGTTCCTGCTCTACTGTCCCTGTTGCTGCTCAGCTGAGAGCGGGCACAGACATGTTGGATTCAATTGGTCTTTCAGGCAGGAAAGGGAGGAGTGGCAGCAATGCGTGTTTCAGAGTTGCAAAGCTCGCTGTGCGCTGCAGATTATCAGCAGAATGTTTTGGGCCTGGCTCTTCTGCTGTTTTAGCACAGTCTAAACGTTCCTGCTCTACTCTGCTGCTGCTCAGAGAGAGCGGGCAGTGGAGAGGTTGCATTCAAATGGACTTTTAGGAGATAAAGTGACGAGTGACAGTAATGTGTGCGCCACAGTTGCTAAGCTCACTGTGTGCTGAAGATGATCAGTGGGAACTTTCTGGACTGTCTCTTCTGCCGTTTCAGCAGAGTCCAGATGTAAGTGCAATATTCTGCTGCTGCTCACAAAGAGCAGGCACAGGAGATGTTGGATTCAATTGGACTTTCAGGTAGGAAAGTGAGGGGTGACAGCAAAGTGTGTGACACAGTTTGAAAGCTCACTCTGTCCTGAAGATGCCCAGCCGGAGCTCCCCCTCCTGGCCCTTCGGCTGTGGGAGCAGAGTCCAAGCGCTCGTGCTCGCCTGTCACGGCTGCTCTTGAAACGACACAGGGCACCAGAAACGCTGGATTCAAATGCACTTTTAGGAGATAAGGTGAGGAGTGACAACAATGTGTGTGTCACAGTTGTAAAGTTCAGTGTGTGGTGAAGAAGCGCAACAGCAGCTTTCTGGACGGTCCCTTCCACTCTCTTAGATTCCACACATTCCTGCTCTAACCACTGTGCTGCTCGCAGCAGAGAGCTGGAAACAGAGCTGTTGGATTCAAGTGAACTTTTAGGAGAAACAGTGAAAAGAGACAGCAATGTTTGTGTCACAGTTGCAAAGGTGACTGTGTGCTGTAGATGATCAGCAGGAGCTTTTTTGCATGGCTCTTCTGCTGTTTTAGCACAGTCTAAACGTTCCTGCTCTACTGTCCCTGTTGCTGCTCAGCTGAGAGCGGGCACAGACATGTTGGATTCAATTGGTCTTTCAGGCAGGAAAGGGAGGAGTGGCAGCAATGCGTGTTTCAGAGTTGCAAAGCTCGCTGTGCGCTGCAGATTATCAGCAGAATGTTTTGGGCCTGGCTCTTCTGCTGTTTTAGCACAGTCTAAACGTTCCTGCTCTACTCTGCTGCTGCTCAGAGAGAGCGGGCAGTGGAGAGGTTGCATTCAAATGGACTTTTAGGAGATAAAGTGACGAGTGACAGTAATGTGTGCGCCACAGTTGCTAAGCTCACTGTGTGCTGAAGATGATCAGTGGGAACTTTCTGGACTGTCTCTTCTGCTGTTTCAGCAGAGTCCAGACGTAAGTGCAATATTCTGCTGCTGCTCACAAAGAGCAGGCACAGGAGATGTTGGATTCAGTTGGACTTTCAGGTAGGAAAGTGAGGGGTGACAGCAAAGTGTGTGACACAGTTTGAAAGCTCACTCTGTCCTGAAGATGCCCAGCCGGAGCTCCCCCTCCTGGCCCTTCGGCTGTGGGAGCAGAGTCCAAGCGCTCGTGTTCACCTGTCACGGCTGCTCTTGAAACGACACAGGGCACCAGAAACGCTGGATTCAAATGCACTTTTAGGAGATAAGGTGAGGAGTGACAACAATGTGTGTGTCACAGTTGTAAAGTTCAGTGTGTGGTGAAGAAGCGCAACAGCAGCTTTCTGGACGGTCTCTTCCACTCTCTTAGATTCCACACATTCCTGCTCTAACCACTGTGCTGCTCGCAGCCGAGAGCTGGAAACAGAGCTGTTGGATTCAAGTGAACTTTTAGGAGAAACAGTGAAAAGTGACAGCAATGTTTGTGTCACAGATGCAAAGGTGACTGTGTGCTGTAGATGATCAGCAGGAGCTTTTTTGCATGGCTCTTCTGCTGTTTTAGCACAGTCTAAACGTTCCTGCTCTTCTGTCTCTGTTGCTGCTCAGCTGAGAGCGGGCACAGAGATGTTGGATTCCATTGGTCTTTCAGGCAGGCAAGGGGGGACTGACTGCAGTGTGTGTTTCAGTGTTGCAAAGGTCGCTGTGCGCTGAAGATGATCAGCAGGAACATTTTGTCCTGGCACTTCTGCTCTTTTAGCAGAGTCTAAACGTTCCTGGTCTACTCTCTCTGCTGCTGCACAGCAGAGAATGGCGCAGACATTTTGGATTCAAGCGGTCTTTGAGGTAGGATAGAGAGGAGCGACAGCAATATATGTTTCACAGTTGCAAAGCTGACTGCGTGCTGAAGATGCCCAGCCGGAGCTTACCCTGCTGGCTCTTCGGCTGTGGGAGCAGAGTCCAAGCGCTCGTGCTCGCCTGTCATGGCTGCTCTTGAAACGACAGAGGGCAGAAGAAACGTTGGATTCAAATGCACTTTTAGGAGATAAAGTGAGGAGTAACAACAATGTGTGTGTCACAGTTGTAAAGTTCAGTGTGTGTTATAGAAGCACAACAGCAGCTTTCTGGACTGTCTCTTCCACTGTCTTTGATTCCACACATTCCTGCTCTACTCAATGTGCTGCTCACAGCAGAGAGCTGGAAACAGAGTTGTTGGGTTCAAGTGAACTTTTAGGAGAAACAGTGAAAAGTGACAGCAATATTTGTGTCACAGTTGCAAAGGAGACTGTGTGCTATAGATGATCAGCAGGAGCTTTTTTGCATGGCTCTTCTGCTGTTTTAGCACAGTCTAAACGTTCCTGCTCTACTGTCTCTGTTGCTGCTCAGCTGAGAGCGGGCACAGACATGTTGGATTCCATCGGTCTTTCAGGCAGGAAAGGGAGGAGTGGCAGCAATGCGTGTTTCAGAGTTGCAAAGCTCGCTGTGCGCTGCAGATTATCAGCAGAATGTTTTGGGCCTGGCTCTTCTGCTGTTTTAGCACAGTCTAAACGTTCCTGCTCTACTCTGCTGCTGCTCAGAGAGAGCGGGCAGTGGAGAGGTTGCATTCAAATGGACTTTTAGGAGATAAAGTGACGAGTGACAGTAATGTGTGCGCCACAGTTGCTAAGCTCACTGTGTGCTGAAGATGATCAGTGGGAACTTTCAGGACTGTCTCTTCTGCCGTTTCAGCAGAGTCCAGACGTAAGTGCACTATTCTGCTGCTGCTCACAAAGAGCAGGCACAGGAGATGTTGGATTCAATTGGACTTTCAGGTAGGAAAGTGAGGGGTGACAGCAAAGTGTGTGACACAGTTTGAAAGCTCACTCTGTCCTGAAGATGCCCAGCCGGAGCTCCCCCTCCTGGCCCTTCGGCTGTGGGAGCAGAGTCCAAGCGCTCGTGCTCGCCTGTCACGGCTGCTCTTGAAACGACACAGGGCACCAGAAACGCTGGATTCAAATGCACTTTTAGGAGATAAGGTGAGGAGTGACAACAATGTGTGTGTCACAGTTGTAAAGTTCAGTGTGTGGTGAAGAAGCGCAACAGCAGCTTTCTGGACGGTCCCTTCCACTCTCTTAGATTCCACACATTCCTGCTCTAACCACTGTGCTGCTCGCAGCAGAGAGCTGGAAACAGAGCTGTTGGATTCAAGTGAACTTTTAGGAGAAACAGTGAAAAGAGACAGCAATGTTTGTGTCACAGTTGCAAAGGTGACTGTGTGCTGTAGATGATCAGCAGGAGCTTTTTTGCATGGCTCTTCTGCTGTTTTAGCACAGTCTAAACGTTCCTGCTCTACTGTCCCTGTTGCTGCTCAGCTGAGAGCGGGCACAGACATGTTGGATTCAATTGGTCTTTCAGGCAGGAAAGGGAGGAGTGGCAGCAATGCGTGTTTCAGAGTTGCAAAGCTCGCTGTGCGCTGCAGATTATCAGCAGAATGTTTTGGGCCTGGCTCTTCTGCTGTTTTAGCACAGTCTAAACGTTCCTGCTCTACTCTGCTGCTGCTCAGAGAGAGCGGGCAGTGGAGAGGTTGCATTCAAATGGACTTTTAGGAGATAAAGTGACGAGTGACAGTAATGTGTGCGCCACAGTTGCTAAGCTCACTGTGTGCTGAAGATGATCAGTGGGAACTTTCTGGACTGTCTCTTCTGCTGTTTCAGCAGAGTCCAGACGTAAGTGCAATATTCTGCTGCTGCTCACAAAGAGCAGGCACAGGAGATGTTGGATTCAGTTGGACTTTCAGGTAGGAAAGTGAGGGGTGACAGCAAAGTGTGTGACACAGTTTGAAAGCTCACTCTGTCCTGAAGATGCCCAGCCGGAGCTCCCCCTCCTGGCCCTTCGGCTGTGGGAGCAGAGTCCAAGCGCTCGTGTTCACCTGTCACGGCTGCTCTTGAAACGACACAGGGCACCAGAAACGCTGGATTCAAATGCACTTTTAGGAGATAAGGTGAGGAGTGACAACAATGTGTGTGTCACAGTTGTAAAGTTCAGTGTGTGGTGAAGAAGCGCAACAGCAGCTTTCTGGACGGTCTCTTCCACTCTCTTAGATTCCACACATTCCTGCTCTAACCACTGTGCTGCTCGCAGCCGAGAGCTGGAAACAGAGCTGTTGGATTCAAGTGAACTTTTAGGAGAAACAGTGAAAAGTGACAGCAATGTTTGTGTCACAGATGCAAAGGTGACTGTGTGCTGTAGATGATCAGCAGGAGCTTTTTTGCATGGCTCTTCTGCTGTTTTAGCACAGTCTAAACGTTCCTGCTCTTCTGTCTCTGTTGCTGCTCAGCTGAGAGCGGGCACAGAGATGTTGGATTCCATTGGTCTTTCAGGCAGGCAAGGGGGGACTGACTGCAGTGTGTGTTTCAGTGTTGCAAAGGTCGCTGTGCGCTGAAGATGATCAGCAGGAACATTTTGTCCTGGCACTTCTGCTCTTTTAGCAGAGTCTAAACGTTCCTGGTCTACTCTCTCTGCTGCTGCACAGCAGAGAATGGCGCAGACATTTTGGATTCAAGCGGTCTTTGAGGTAGGATAGAGAGGAGCGACAGCAATATATGTTTCACAGTTGCAAAGCTGACTGCGTGCTGAAGATGCCCAGCCGGAGCTTACCCTGCTGGCTCTTCGGCTGTGGGAGCAGAGTCCAAGCGCTCGTGCTCGCCTGTCATGGCTGCTCTTGAAACGACAGAGGGCAGAAGAAACGTTGGATTCAAATGCACTTTTAGGAGATAAAGTGAGGAGTAACAACAATGTGTGTGTCACAGTTGTAAAGTTCAGTGTGTGTTATAGAAGCACAACAGCAGCTTTCTGGACTGTCTCTTCCACTGTCTTTGATTCCACACATTCCTGCTCTACTCAATGTGCTGCTCACAGCAGAGAGCTGGAAACAGAGTTGTTGGGTTCAAGTGAACTTTTAGGAGAAACAGTGAAAAGTGACAGCAATATTTGTGTCACAGTTGCAAAGGAGACTGTGTGCTATAGATGATCAGCAGGAGCTTTTTTGCATGGCTCTTCTGCTGTTTTAGCACAGTCTAAACGTTCCTGCTCTACTGTCTCTGTTGCTGCTCAGCTGAGAGCGGGCACAGACATGTTGGATTCCATCGGTCTTTCAGGCAGGAAAGGGAGGAGTGGCAGCAATGCGTGTTTCAGAGTTGCAAAGCTCGCTGTGCGCTGCAGATTATCAGCAGAATGTTTTGGGCCTGGCTCTTCTGCTGTTTTAGCACAGTCTAAACGTTCCTGCTCTACTCTGCTGCTGCTCAGAGAGAGCGGGCAGTGGAGAGGTTGCATTCAAATGGACTTTTAGGAGATAAAGTGACGAGTGACAGTAATGTGTGCGCCACAGTTGCTAAGCTCACTGTGTGCTGAAGATGATCAGTGGGAACTTTCAGGACTGTCTCTTCTGCCGTTTCAGCAGAGTCCAGACGTAAGTGCACTATTCTGCTGCTGCTCACAAAGAGCAGGCACAGGAGATGTTGGATTCAATTGGACTTTCAGGTAGGAAAGTGAGGGGTGACAGCAAAGTGTGTGACACAGTTTGAAAGCTCACTCTGTCCTGAAGATGCCCAGCCGGAGCTCCCCCTCCTGGCCCTTCGGCTGTGGGAGCAGAGTCCAAGCGCTCGTGCTCGCCTGTCACGGCTGCTCTTGAAACGACACAGGGCACCAGAAACGCTGGATTCAAATGCACTTTTAGGAGATAAGGTGAGGAGTGACAACAATGTGTGTGTCACAGTTGTAAAGTTCAGTGTGTGGTGAAGAAGCGCAACAGCAGCTTTCTGGACGGTCCCTTCCACTCTCTTAGATTCCACACATTCCTGCTCTAACCACTGTGCTGCTCGCAGCAGAGAGCTGGAAACAGAGCTGTTGGATTCAAGTGAACTTTTAGGAGAAACAGTGAAAAGAGACAGCAATGTTTGTGTCACAGTTGCAAAGGTGACTGTGTGCTGTAGATGATCAGCAGGAGCTTTTTTGCATGGCTCTTCTGCTGTTTTAGCACAGTCTAAACGTTCCTGCTCTACTGTCCCTGTTGCTGCTCAGCTGAGAGCGGGCACAGACATGTTGGATTCAATTGGTCTTTCAGGCAGGAAAGGGAGGAGTGGCAGCAATGCGTGTTTCAGAGTTGCAAAGCTCGCTGTGCGCTGCAGATTATCAGCAGAATGTTTTGGGCCTGGCTCTTCTGCTGTTTTAGCACAGTCTAAACGTTCCTGCTCTACTCTGCTGCTGCTCAGAGAGAGCGGGCAGTGGAGAGGTTGCATTCAAATGGACTTTTAGGAGATAAAGTGACGAGTGACAGTAATGTGTGCGCCACAGTTGCTAAGCTCACTGTGTGCTGAAGATGATCAGTGGGAACTTTCTGGACTGTCTCTTCTGCTGTTTCAGCAGAGTCCAGACGTAAGTGCAATATTCTGCTGCTGCTCACAAAGAGCAGGCACAGGAGATGTTGGATTCAATTGGACTTTCAGGTAGGAAAGTGAGGGGTGAGAGCAAAGTGTGTGACACAGTTTGAAAGCTCACTCTGTCCTGAAGATGCCCAGCCGGAGCTCCCCCTCCTGGCCCTTCGGCTGTGGGAGCAGAGTCCAAGCGCTCGTGTTCACCTGTCACGGCTGCTCTTGAAACGACACAGGGCACCAGAAACGCTGGATTCAAATGCACTTTTAGGAGATAAGGTGAGGAGTGACAACAATGTGTGTGTCACAGTTGTAAAGTTCAGTGTGTGGTGAAGAAGCGCAACAGCAGCTTTCTGGACGGTCTCTTCCACTCTCTTAGATTCCACACATTCCTGCTCTAACCACTGTGCTGCTCGCAGCCGAGAGCTGGAAACAGAGCTGTTGGATTCAAGTGAACTTTTAGGAGAAACAGTGAAAAGTGACAGCAATGTTTGTGTCACAGATGCAAAGGTGACTGTGTGCTGTAGATGATCAGCAGGAGCTTTTTTGCATGGCTCTTCTGCTGTTTTAGCACAGTCTAAACGTTCCTGCTCTTCTGTCTCTGTTGCTGCTCAGCTGAGAGCGGGCACAGAGATGTTGGATTCCATTGGTCTTTCAGGCAGGCAAGGGGGGACTGACTGCAGTGTGTGTTTCAGTGTTGCAAAGGTCGCTGTGCGCTGAAGATGATCAGCAGGAACATTTTGTCCTGGCACTTCTGCTCTTTTAGCAGAGTCTAAACGTTCCTGGTCTACTCTCTCTGCTGCTGCACAGCAGAGAATGGCGCAGACATTTTGGATTCAAGCGGTCTTTGAGGTAGGATAGAGAGGAGCGACAGCAATATATGTTTCACAGTTGCAAAGCTGACTGCGTGCTGAAGATGCCCAGCCGGAGCTTACCCTGCTGGCTCTTCGGCTGTGGGAGCAGAGTCCAAGCGCTCGTGCTCGCCTGTCATGGCTGCTCTTGAAACGACAGAGGGCAGAAGAAACGTTGGATTCAAATGCACTTTTAGGAGATAAAGTGAGGAGTAACAACAATGTGTGTGTCACAGTTGTAAAGTTCAGTGTGTGTTATAGAAGCACAACAGCAGCTTTCTGGACTGTCTCTTCCACTGTCTTTGATTCCACACATTCCTGCTCTACTCAATGTGCTGCTCACAGCAGAGAGCTGGAAACAGAGTTGTTGGGTTCAAGTGAACTTTTAGGAGAAACAGTGAAAAGTGACAGCAATATTTGTGTCACAGTTGCAAAGGAGACTGTGTGCTATAGATGATCAGCAGGAGCTTTTTTGCATGGCTCTTCTGCTGTTTTAGCACAGTCTAAACGTTCCTGCTCTACTGTCTCTGTTGCTGCTCAGCTGAGAGCGGGCACAGACATGTTGGATTCCATCGGTCTTTCAGGCAGGAAAGGGAGGAGTGGCAGCAATGCGTGTTTCAGAGTTGCAAAGCTCGCTGTGCGCTGCAGATTATCAGCAGAATGTTTTGGGCCTGGCTCTTCTGCTGTTTTAGCACAGTCTAAACGTTCCTGCTCTACTCTGCTGCTGCTCAGAGAGAGCGGGCAGTGGAGAGGTTGCATTCAAATGGACTTTTAGGAGATAAAGTGACGAGTGACAGTAATGTGTGCGCCACAGTTGCTAAGCTCACTGTGTGCTGAAGATGATCAGTGGGAACTTTCAGGACTGTCTCTTCTGCCGTTTCAGCAGAGTCCAGACGTAAGTGCACTATTCTGCTGCTGCTCACAAAGAGCAGGCACAGGAGATGTTGGATTCAATTGGACTTTCAGGTAGGAAAGTGAGGGGTGACAGCAAAGTGTGTGACACAGTTTGAAAGCTCACTCTGTCCTGAAGATGCCCAGCCGGAGCTCCCCCTCCTGGCCCTTCGGCTGTGGGAGCAGAGTCCAAGCGCTCGTGCTCGCCTGTCACGGCTGCTCTTGAAACGACACAGGGCACCAGAAACGCTGGATTCAAATGCACTTTTAGGAGATAAGGTGAGGAGTGACAACAATGTGTGTGTCACAGTTGTAAAGTTCAGTGTGTGGTGAAGAAGCGCAACAGCAGCTTTCTGGACGGTCCCTTCCACTCTCTTAGATTCCACACATTCCTGCTCTAACCACTGTGCTGCTCGCAGCAGAGAGCTGGAAACAGAGCTGTTGGATTCAAGTGAACTTTTAGGAGAAACAGTGAAAAGAGACAGCAATGTTTGTGTCACAGTTGCAAAGGTGACTGTGTGCTGTAGATGATCAGCAGGAGCTTTTTTGCATGGCTCTTCTGCTGTTTTAGCACAGTCTAAACGTTCCTGCTCTTCTGTCTCTGTTGCTGCTCAGCTGAGAGCGGGCACAGAGATGTTGGATTCAATTGGTCTTTCAGGCAGGCAAGGGGGGACTGACTGCAATGTGTGTTTCAGAGTTGCAAAGGTCGCTGTGCGCTGAAGATGATCAGCAGGAACATTTTGTTCTGGCACTTCTGCTCTTTTAGCAGAGTCTAAACGTTCCTGCTCTACTCTCTCTGCTGCTGCACAGCAGAGAATGGCACAGAGATTTTGGATTCAAGTGGTCTTTGAGGTAGGAAAGAGAGGAGCGACAGCAATATATGTTTCACAGTTGCAAAGCTGACTGCGTGCTGAAGATGCCCAGCCGGAGCTTACCCTGCTGGCTCTTCGGCTGTGGGAGCAGAGTCCAAGCGCTCGTGCTCGCCTGTCACGGCTGCTCTTGAAACGACAGAGGGCAGAAGAAACGTTGGATTCAAATGCACTTTTAGGAGATAAAGTGAGGAGTAACTACAATGTGTGTGTCACAGTTGTAAAGTTCAGTGTGTGGTATAGAAGCACAAAAGCAGCTTTCTGGACTGTCTCTTCCACTGTCTTTGATTCCACACATTCCTGCTCTACTCAATGTGCTGCTCACAGCAGAGAGCTGGAAACAGAGTTGTTGGGTTCAAGTGAACTTTTAGGAGAAACAGTGAAAAGTGACAGCAATGTTTGTGTCACAGTTGCAAAGGAGACTGCGTGCTATAGATGATCAGCAGGAGCTTTTTTGCATGGCTCTTCTGCTGTTTTAGCACAGTCTAAACGTTCCTGCTCTACTGTCTCTGTTGCTGCTCAGCTGAGAGCGGGCACAGAGATGTTGGATTCAATCGGTCTTTCAGGCAGGAAAGGGAGGAGTGGCAGCAATGCGTGTTTCAGAGTTGCAAAGCTCGCTGTGCGCTGCAGATTATCAGCAGAATGTTTTGGGCCTGGCTCATCTGCTGTTTTAGCACAGTCTAAACGTTCCTGCTCTACTCTGCTGCTGCTCAGAGAGAGCGGGCAGTGGAGAGGTTGCATTCAAATGGACTTTTAGGAGATAAAGTGACGAGTGACAGTAATGTGTGCGCCACAGTTGCTAAGCTCACTGTGTGCTGAAGATGATCAGTGGGAACTTTCTGGACTGTCTCTTCTGCCGTTTCAGCAGAGTCCAGACGTAAGTGCACTATTCTGCTGCTGCTCACAAAGAGCAGGCACAGGAGATGTTGGATTCAATTGGACTTTCAGGTAGGAAAGTGAGGGGTGACAGCAAAGTGTGTGACACAGTTTGAAAGCTCACTCTGTCCTGAAGATGCCCAGCCGGAGCTCCCCCTCCTGGCCCTTCGGCTGTGGGAGCAGAGTCCAAGCGCTCGTGTTCACCTGTCACGGCTGCTCTTGAAACGACACAGGGCACCAGAAACGCTGGATTCAAATGCACTTTTAGGAGATAAGGTGAGGAGTGACAACAATGTTTGTGTCACAGTTGCAAAGGAGACTGTGTGCTATAGATGATCAGCAGGAGCTTTTTTGCATGGCTCTTCTGCTGTTTTAGCACAGTCTAAACGTTCCTGCTCTTCTGTCTCTGTTGCTGCTCAGCTGAGAGCGGGCACAGAGATGTTGGATTCTATTGGTCTTTCAGGCAGGCAAGGGGGGACTGACTGCAATGTGTGTTTCAGAGTTGCAAAGCTCGCTGTGCGCTGAAGATGATCAGCAGGAACATTTTGTTCTGGCACTTCTGCTCTTTTAGCAGAGTCTAAACGTTCCTGCTCTACTCTCTCTGCTGCTGCACAGCAGAGAATGGCACAGAGATTTTGGATTCAAGTGGTCTTTGAGGTAGGAAAGAGAGGAGCGACAGCAATATATGTTTCACAGTTGCAAAGCTGACTGCGTGCTGAAGATGCCCAGCCGGAGCTCCCCCTCCTGGCCCTTCGGCTGTGGGAGCAGAGTCCAAGCGCTCGTGTTCGCCTGTCACGGCTGCTCTTGAAACGACACAGGGCACCAGAAACGCTGGATTCAAATGCACTTTTAGGAGATAAGGTGAGGAGTGACAACAATGTGTGTGTCACAGTTGTAAAGTTCAGTGTGTGGTGAAGAAGCGCAACAGCAGCTTTCTGGACGGTCCCTTCCACTCTCTTAGATTCCACACATTCCTGCTCTAACCACTGTGCTGCTCGCAGCAGAGAGCTGGAAACAGAGCTGTTGGATTCAAGTGAACTTTTAGGAGAAACAGTGAAAAGTGACAGCAATGTTTGTGTCACAGTTGCAAAGGAGACTGCGTGCTATAGATGATCAGCAGGAGCTTTTTTGCATGGCTCTTCTGCTGTTTTAGCACAGTCTAAACGTTCCTGCTCTACTGTCTCTGTTGCTGCTCAGCTGAGAGCGGGCACAGAGATGTTGGATTCAATCGGTCTTTCAGGCAGGAAAGGGAGGAGTGGCAGCAATGCGTGTTTCAGAGTTGCAAAGCTCGCTGTGCGCTGCAGATTATCAGCAGAATGTTTTGGGCCTGGCTCATCTGCTGTTTTAGCACAGTCTAAACGTTCCTGCTCTACTCTGCTGCTGCTCAGAGAGAGCGGGCAGTGGAGAGGTTGCATTCAAATGGACTTTTAGGAGATAAAGTGACGAGTGACAGTAATGTGTGCGCCACAGTTGCTAAGCTCACTGTGTGCTGAAGATGATCAGTGGGAACTTTCTGGACTGTCTCTTCTGCCGTTTCAGCAGAGTCCAGACGTAAGTGCACTATTCTGCTGCTGCTCACAAAGAGCAGGCACAGGAGATGTTGGATTCAATTGGACTTTCAGGTAGGAAAGTGAGGGGTGACAGCAAAGTGTGTGACACAGTTTGAAAGCTCACTCTGTCCTGAAGATGCCCAGCCGGAGCTCCCCCTCCTGGCCCTTCGGCTGTGGGAGCAGAGTCCAAGCGCTCGTGTTCACCTGTCACGGCTGCTCTTGAAACGACACAGGGCACCAGAAACGCTGGATTCAAATGCACTTTTAGGAGATAAGGTGAGGAGTGACAACAATGTTTGTGTCACAGTTGCAAAGGAGACTGTGTGCTATAGATGATCAGCAGGAGCTTTTTTGCATGGCTCTTCTGCTGTTTTAGCACAGTCTAAACGTTCCTGCTCTTCTGTCTCTGTTGCTGCTCAGCTGAGAGCGGGCACAGAGATGTTGGATTCTATTGGTCTTTCAGGCAGGCAAGGGGGGACTGACTGCAATGTGTGTTTCAGAGTTGCAAAGCTCGCTGTGCGCTGAAGATGATCAGCAGGAACATTTTGTTCTGGCACTTCTGCTCTTTTAGCAGAGTCTAAACGTTCCTGCTCTACTCTCTCTGCTGCTGCACAGCAGAGAATGGCACAGAGATTTTGGATTCAAGTGGTCTTTGAGGTAGGAAAGAGAGGAGCGACAGCAATATATGTTTCACAGTTGCAAAGCTGACTGCGTGCTGAAGATGCCCAGCCGGAGCTCCCCCTCCTGGCCCTTCGGCTGTGGGAGCAGAGTCCAAGCGCTCGTGTTCGCCTGTCACGGCTGCTCTTGAAACGACACAGGGCACCAGAAACGCTGGATTCAAATGCACTTTTAGGAGATAAGGTGAGGAGTGACAACAATGTGTGTGTCACAGTTGTAAAGTTCAGTGTGTGGTGAAGAAGCGCAACAGCAGCTTTCTGGACGGTCCCTTCCACTCTCTTAGATTCCACACATTCCTGCTCTAACCACTGTGCTGCTCGCAGCAGAGAGCTGGAAACAGAGCTGTTGGATTCAAGTGAACTTTTAGGAGAAACAGTGAAAAGAGACAGCAATGTTTGTGTCACCGTTGCAAAGGTGACTGTGTGCTGTAGATGATCAGCAGGAGCTTTTTTGCATGGCTCTTCTGCTGTTTTAGCACAGTCTAAACGTTCCTGCTCTTCTGTCTCTGTTGCTGCTCAGCTGAGAGCGGGCACAGAGATGTTGGATTCAATTGGTCTTTCAGGCAGGCAAGGGGGGACTGACTGCAATGTGTGTTTCAGAGTTGCAAAGGTCGCTGTGCGCTGAAGATGATCAGCAGGAACATTTTGTTCTGGCACTTCTGCTCTTTTAGCAGAGTCTAAACGTTCCTGCTCTACTCTCTCTGCTGCTGCACAGAAGAGAATGGCACAGAGATTTTGGATTCAAGTGGTCTTTGAGGTAGGAAAGAGAGGAGCGACAGCAATATATGTTTCACAGTTGCAAAGCTGACTGCGTGCTGAAGATGCCCAGCCGGAGCTTACCCTGCTGGCTCTTCGGCTGTGGGAGCAGAGTCCAAGCGCTCGTGCTCGCCTGTCACGGCTGCTCTTGAAACGACAGAGGGCAGAAGAAACGTTGGATTCAAATGCACTTTTAGGAGATAAAGTGAGGAGTAACAACAATGTGTGTGTCACAGTTGTAAAGTTCAGTGTGTGGTATAGAAGCACAACAGCAGCTTTCTGGACTGTCTCTTCCACTGTCTTTGATTCCACACATTCCTGCTCTACTCAATGTGCTGCTCACAGCAGAGAGCTGGAAACAGAGTTGTTGGATTCAAGTGAACTTTTAGGAGAAACAGTGAAAAGAGACAGCAATGTTTGTGTCATAGTTGCAAAGGAGACTGCGTGCTATAGATGATCAGCAGGAGCTTTTTTGCATGGCTCTTCTGCTGTTTTAGCACAGTCTAAACATTCCTGCTCTTCTGTCTCTGTTGCTGCTCAGCTGAGAGCGGGCACAGAGATGTTGGATTCCATTGGTCTTTCAGGCAGGCAAGGGGGGACTGACTGCAGTGTGTGTTTCAGAGTTGCAAAGGTCGCTGTGCGCTGAAGATGATCAGCAGGAACATTTTGTCCTGGCACTTCTGCTCTTTTAGCAGAGTCTAAACGTTCCTGCTCTACTCTCTCTGCTGCTGCACAGCAGAGAATGGCACAGAGATTTTGGATTCAAGTGGTCTTTGAGGTAGGATAGAGAGGAGCGACAGCAATATATGTTTCACAGTTGCAAAGCTGACTGCGTGCTGAAGATGCCCAGCCGGAGCTTACCCTGCTGGCTCTTCGGCTGTGGGAGCAGAGTCCAAGCGCTCGTGCTCGCCTGTCATGGCTGCTCTTGAAACGACAGAGGGCAGAAGAAACGTTGGATTCAAATGCACTTTTAGGAGATAAAGTGAGGAGTAACAACAATGTGTGTGTCACAGTTGTAAAGTTCAGTGTGTGTTATAGAAGCACAACAGCAGCTTTCTGGACTGTCTCTTCCACTGTCTTTGATTCCACACATTCCTGCTCTACTCAATGTGCTGCTCACAGCAGAGAGCTGGAAACAGAGTTGTTGGATTCAAGTGAACTTTTAGGAGAAACAGTGAAAAGAGACAGCAATGTTTGTGTCACAGTTGCAAAGGAGACTGCGTGCTATAGATGATCAGCAGGAGCTTTTTTGCATGGCTCTTCTGCTGTTTTAGCACAGTCTAAACGTTTCTGCTCTACTGTCTCTGTTGCTGCTCAGCTGAGAGCGGGCACAGAGATGTTGGATTCAATCGGTCTTTCAGGCAGGAAAGGGAGGAGTGGCAGCAATGCGTGTTTCAGAGTTGCAAAGCTCGCTGTGCTCTGCAGATTATCAGCAGAATGTTTTGGGCCTGGCTCTTCTGCTGTTTTAGCACAGTCTAAACGTTCCTGCTCTACTCTGCTGCTGCTCAGAGAGAGCGGGCAGTGGAGAGGTTGCATTCAAATGGACTTTTAGGAGATAAAGTGACGAGTGACAGTAATGTGTGCGCCACAGTTGCTAAGCTCACTGTGTGCTGAAGATGATCAGTGGGAACTTTCTGGACTGTCTCTTCTGCCGTTTCAGCAGAGTCCAGACGTAAGTGCACTATTCTGCTGCTGCTCACAAAGAGCAGGCACAGGAGATATTGGATTCAATTGGACTTTCAGGTAGGAAAGTGAGGGGTGACAGCAAAGTGTGTGACACAGTTTGAAAGCTCACTCTGTCCTGAAGATGCCCAGCCGGAGCTCCCCCTCCTGGCCCTTCGGCTGTGGGAGCAGAGTCCAAGCGCTCGTGTTCACCTGTCACGGCTGCTCTTGAAACGACACAGGGCACCAGAAACGCTGGATTCAAATGCACTTTTAGGAGATAAGGTGAGGAGTGACAACAATGTGTGTGTCACAGTTGTAAAGTTCAGTGTGTGGTGAAGAAGCGCAACAGCAGCTTTCTGGACGGTCCCTTCCACTCTCTTAGATTCCACACATTCCTGCTCTAACCACTGTGCTGCTCGCAGCAGAGAGCTGGAAACAGAGCTGTTGGATTCAAGTGAACTTTTAGGAGAAACAGTGAAAAGAGACAGCAATGTTTGTGTCACCGTTGCAAAGGTGACTGTGTTCTGTAGATGATCAGCAGGAGCTTTTTTGCATGGCTCTTCTGCTGTTTTAGCACAGTCTAAACGTTCCTGCTCTTCTGTCTCTGTTGCTGCTCAGCAGAGAGCGGGCACAGAGATGTTGGATTCAATTGGTCTTTCAGGCAGGCAAGGGGGGACTGACTGCAATGTGTGTTTCAGAGTTGCAAAGCTCGCTGTGCGCTGAAGATTATCAGCAGGAACATTTTGTTCTGGCACTTCTGCTCTTTTAGCAGAGTCTAAACGTTCCTGCTCTACTCTCTCTGCTGCTGCACAGCAGAGAATGGCACAGAGATTTTGGATTCTAGTGGTCTTTGAGGTAGGAAAGAGAGGAGCGACAGCAATATATGTTTCACAGTTGCAAAGCTGACTGCGTGCTGAAGATGCCCAGCCGGAGCTTACCCTGCTGGCTCTTCGGCTGTGGGAGCAGAGTCCAAGCGCTCGTGCTCGCCTGTCACGGCTGCTCTTGAAACGACAGAGGGCAGAAGAAACGTTGGATTCAAATGCACTTTTAGGAGATAAAGTGAGGAGTAACTACAATGTGTGTGTCACAGTTGTAAAGTTCAGTGTGTGGTATAGAAGCACAAAAGCAGCTTTCTGGACTGTCTCTTCCACTGTCTTTGATTCCACACATTCCTGCTCTACTCAATGTGCTGCTCACAGCAGAGAGCTGGAAACAGAGTTGTTGGGTTCAAGTGAACTTTTAGGAGAAACAGTGAAAAGTGACAGCAATGTTTGTGTCACAGTTGCAAAGGAGACTGCGTGCTATAGATGATCAGCAGGAGCTTTTTTGCATGGCTCTTCTGCTGTTTTAGCACAGTCTAAACGTTCCTGCTCTACTGTCTCTGTTGCTGCTCAGCTGAGAGCGGGCACAGAGATGTTGGATTCAATCGGTCTTTCAGGCAGGAAAGGGAGGAGTGGCAGCAATGCGTGTTTCAGAGTTGCAAAGCTCGCTGTGCGCTGCAGATTATCAGCAGAATGTTTTGGGCCTGGCTCATCTGCTGTTTTAGCACAGTCTAAACGTTCCTGCTCTACTCTGCTGCTGCTCAGAGAGAGCGGGCAGTGGAGAGGTTGCATTCAAATGGACTTTTAGGAGATAAAGTGACGAGTGACAGTAATGTGTGCGCCACAGTTGCTAAGCTCACTGTGTGCTGAAGATGATCAGTGGGAACTTTCTGGACTGTCTCTTCTGCCGTTTCAGCAGAGTCCAGACGTAAGTGCACTATTCTGCTGCTGCTCACAAAGAGCAGGCACAGGAGATGTTGGATTCAATTGGACTTTCAGGTAGGAAAGTGAGGGGTGACAGCAAAGTGTGTGACACAGTTTGAAAGCTCACTCTGTCCTGAAGATGCCCAGCCGGAGCTCCCCCTCCTGGCCCTTCGGCTGTGGGAGCAGAGTCCAAGCGCTCGTGTTCACCTGTCACGGCTGCTCTTGAAACGACACAGGGCACCAGAAACGCTGGATTCAAATGCACTTTTAGGAGATAAGGTGAGGAGTGACAACAATGTGTGTGTCACAGTTGTAAAGTTCAGTGTGTGGTGAAGAAGCGCAACAGCAGCTTTCTGGACGGTCCCTTCCACTCTCTTAGATTCCACACATTCCTGCTCTAACCACTGTGCTGCTCGCAGCAGAGAGCTGGAAACAGAGCTGTTGGATTCAAGTGAACTTTTAGGAGAAACAGTGAAAAGAGACAGCAATGTTTGTGTCACCGTTGCAAAGGTGACTGTGTTCTGTAGATGATCAGCAGGAGCTTTTTTGCATGGCTCTTCTGCTGTTTTAGCACAGTCTAAACGTTCCTGCTCTTCTGTCTCTGTTGCTGCTCAGCAGAGAGCGGGCACAGAGATGTTGGATTCAATTGGTCTTTCAGGCAGGCAAGGGGGGACTGACTGCAATGTGTGTTTCAGAGTTGCAAAGCTCGCTGTGCGCTGAAGATTATCAGCAGGAACATTTTGTTCTGGCACTTCTGCTCTTTTAGCAGAGTCTAAACGTTCCTGCTCTACTCTCTCTGCTGCTGCACAGCAGAGAATGGCACAGAGATTTTGGATTCTAGTGGTCTTTGAGGTAGGAAAGAGAGGAGCGACAGCAATATATGTTTCACAGTTGCAAAGCTGACTGCGTGCTGAAGATGCCCAGCCGGAGCTTACCCTGCTGGCTCTTCGGCTGTGGGAGCAGAGTCCAAGCGCTCGTGCTCGCCTGTCACGGCTGCTCTTGAAACGACAGAGGGCAGAAGAAACGTTGGATTCAAATGCACTTTTAGGAGATAAAGTGAGGAGTAACTACAATGTGTGTGTCACAGTTGTAAAGTTCAGTGTGTGGTATAGAAGCACAAAAGCAGCTTTCTGGACTGTCTCTTCCACTGTCTTTGATTCCACACATTCCTGCTCTACTCAATGTGCTGCTCACAGCAGAGAGCTGGAAACAGAGTTGTTGGGTTCAAGTGAACTTTTAGGAGAAACAGTGAAAAGTGACAGCAATGTTTGTGTCACAGTTGCAAAGGAGACTGCGTGCTATAGATGATCAGCAGGAGCTTTTTTGCATGGCTCTTCTGCTGTTTTAGCACAGTCTAAACGTTCCTGCTCTACTGTCTCTGTTGCTGCTCAGCTGAGAGCGGGCACAGAGATGTTGGATTCAATCGGTCTTTCAGGCAGGAAAGGGAGGAGTGGCAGCAATGCGTGTTTCAGAGTTGCAAAGCTCGCTGTGCGCTGCAGATTATCAGCAGAATGTTTTGGGCCTGGCTCATCTGCTGTTTTAGCACAGTCTAAACGTTCCTGCTCTACTCTGCTGCTGCTCAGAGAGAGCGGGCAGTGGAGAGGTTGCATTCAAATGGACTTTTAGGAGATAAAGTGACGAGTGACAGTAATGTGTGCGCCACAGTTGCTAAGCTCACTGTGTGCTGAAGATGATCAGTGGGAACTTTCTGGACTGTCTCTTCTGCCGTTTCAGCAGAGTCCAGACGTAAGTGCACTATTCTGCTGCTGCTCACAAAGAGCAGGCACAGGAGATGTTGGATTCAATTGGACTTTCAGGTAGGAAAGTGAGGGGTGACAGCAAAGTGTGTGACACAGTTTGAAAGCTCACTCTGTCCTGAAGATGCCCAGCCGGAGCTCCCCCTCCTGGCCCTTCGGCTGTGGGAGCAGAGTCCAAGCGCTCGTGTTCACCTGTCACGGCTGCTCTTGAAACGACACAGGGCACCAGAAACGCTGGATTCAAATGCACTTTTAGGAGATAAGGTGAGGAGTGACAACAATGTGTGTGTCACAGTTGTAAAGTTCAGTGTGTGGTGAAGAAGCGCAACAGCAGCTTTCTGGACGGTCTCTTCCACTCTCTTAGATTCCACACATTCCTGCTCTAACCACTGTGCTGCTCGCAGCAGAGAGCTGGAAACAGAGCTGTTGGATTCAAGTGAACTTTTAGGAGAAACAGTGAAAAGAGACAGCAATGTTTGTGTCACAGTTGCAAAGGTGACTGTGTGCTGTAGATGATCAGCAGGAGCTTTTTTGCATGGCTCTTCTGCTGTTTTAGCACAGTCTAAACGTTCCTGCTCTTCTGTCTCTGTTGCTGCTCAGCAGAGAGCGGGCACAGAGATGTTGGATTCAATTGGTCTTTCAGGCAGGCAAGGGGGGACTGACTGCAATGTGTGTTTCAGAGTTGCAAAGCTCGCTGTGCGCTGAAGATGATCAGCAGGAACATTTTGTTCTGGCACTTCTGCTCTTTTAGCAGAGTCTAAACGTTCCTGCTCTACTCTCTCTGCTGCTGCACAGCAGAGAATGGCACAGAGATTTTGGATTCAAGTGGTCTTTGAGGTAGGAAAGAGAGGAGCGACAGCAATATATGTTTCACAGTTGCAAAGCTGACTGCGTGCTGAAGATGCCCAGCCGGAGCTTACCCTGCTGGCTCTTCGGCTGTGGGAGCAGAGTCCAAGCGCTCGTGCTCGCCTGTCACGGCTGCTCTTGAAACGACAGAGGGCACCAGAAACGTTGGATTCAAATGCACTTTTAGGAGATAAAGTGAGGAGTAAAAACAATGTGTGTGTCACAGTTGTAAAGTTCAGTGTGTGGTATAGAAGCACAACAGCAGCTTACTGGACTGTCTCTTCCACTGTCTTTGATTCCACACATTCCTGCTCTACTCAATGTGCTGCTCACAGCAGAGAGCTGGAAACAGAGTTGTTGGATTCAAGTGAACTTTTAGGAGAAACAGTGAAAAGTGACAGCAATGTTTGTGTCACAGTTGCGAAGGAGACTGTGTGCTATAGATGATCAGCAGGAGCTTTTTTGCATGGCTCTTCTGCTGTTTTAGCACAGTCTAAACGTTCCTGCTCTACTGTCCCTGTTGCTGCTCAGCTGAGAGCGGGCACAGACATGTTGGATTCAATTGGTCTTTCAGGCAGGAAAGGGAGGAGTGGCAGCAATGCGTGTTTCAGAGTTGCAAAGCTCGCTGTGCGCTGCAAATTATCAGCAGAATGTTTTGGGCCTGGCTCTTCTGCTGTTTTAGCACAGTCTAAACGTTCCTGCTCTACTCTGCTGCTGCTCAGAGAGAGCGGGCAGTGGAGAGGTTGCATTCAAATGGACTTTTAGGAGATAAAGTGACGAGTGACAGTAATGTGTGCGCCACAGTTGCTAAGCTCACTGTGTGCTGAAGATGATCAGTGGGAACTTTCAGGACTGTCTCTTCTGCCGTTTCAGCAGAGTCCAGATGTAAGTGCACTATTCTGCTGCTGCTCACAAAGAGCAGGCACAGGAGATGTTGGATTCAATTGGACTTTCAGGTAGGAAAGTGAGGGGTGACAGCAAAGTGTGTGACACAGTTTGAAAGCTCACTCTGTCCTGAAGATGCCCAGCCGGAGCTCCCCCTCCTGGCCCTTCGGCTGTGGGAGCAGAGTCCAAGCGCTCGTGTTCACCTGTCACGGCTGCTCTTGAAACGACACAGGGCACCAGAAACGCTGGATTCAAATGCACTTTTAGGAGATAAGGTGAGGAGTGACAACAATGTGTGTGTCACAGTTGTAAAGTTCAGTGTGTGGTGAAGAAGCGCAACAGCAGCTTTCTGGACGGTCCCTTCCACTCTCTTTGATTCCACACATTCCTGCTCTACTCAATGTGCTGCTCACAGCAGAGAGCTGGAAACAGAGCTGTTGGATTCAAGTGAACTTTTAGGAGAAACAGTGAAAAGTGACAGCAATGTTTGTGTCACAGTTGCGAAGGAGACTGTGTGCTATAGATGATCAGCAGGAGCTTTTTTGCATGGCTCTTCTGCTGTTTTAGCACAGTCTAAACGTTCCTGCTCTACTGTCTCTGTTGCTGCTCAGCTGAGAGCTGGCACAGAGATGTTGGATTCAATCGGTCTTTCAGGCAGGAAAGGGAGGAGTGACTGCAATGTGTGTTTCAGAGTTGCAAAGGTCGCTGTGCGCTGAAGATGATCAGCAGGAACATTTTGTTCTGGCACTTCTGCTCTTTTAGCAGAGTCTAAACGTTCCTGCTCTACTCTCTCTGCTGCTGCACAGCAGAGAATGGCACAGAGATTTTGGATTCAAGTGGTCTTTGAGGTAGGAAAGAGAGGAGCGACAGCAATATATGTTTCACAGTTGCAAAGCTGACTGCGTGCTGAAGATGCCCAGCCGGAGCTTACCCTGCTGGCTCTTCGGCTGTGGGAGCAGAGTCCAAGCGCTCGTGCTCGCCTGTCACGGCTGCTCTTGAAACGACAGAGGGCACCAGAAACGTTGGATTCAAATGCACTTTTAGGAGATAAAGTGAGGAGTAACTACAATGTGTGTGTCACAGTTGTAAAGTTCAGTGTGTGGTATAGAAGCACAAAAGCAGCTTTCTGGACTGTCTCTTCCACTGTCTTTGATTCCACACATTCCTGCTCTACTCAATGTGCTGCTCACAGCAGAGAGCTGGAAACAGAGTTGTTGGATTCAAGTGAACTTTTAGGAGAAACAGTGAAAAGTGACAGCAATGTTTGTGTCACAGTTGCGAAGGAGACTGTGTGCTATAGATGATCAGCAGGAGCTTTTTTGCATGGCTCTTCTGCTGTTTTAGCACAGTCTAAACGTTCCTGCTCTACTGTCCCTGTTGCTGCTCAGCTGAGAGCGGGCACAGACATGTTGGATTCAATTGGTCTTTCAGGCAGGAAAGGGAGGAGTGGCAGCAATGCGTGTTTCAGAGTTGCAAAGCTCGCTGTGCGCTGCAAATTATCAGCAGAATGTTTTGGGCCTGGCTCTTCTGCTGTTTTAGCACAGTCTAAACGTTCCTGCTCTACTCTGCTGCTGCTCAGAGAGAGCGGGCAGTGGAGAGGTTGCATTCAAATGGACTTTTAGGAGATAAAGTGACGAGTGACAGTAATGTGTGCGCCACAGTTGCTAAGCTCACTGTGTGCTGAAGATGATCAGTGGGAACTTTCAGGACTGTCTCTTCTGCCGTTTCAGCAGAGTCCAGATGTAAGTGCACTATTCTGCTGCTGCTCACAAAGAGCAGGCACAGGAGATGTTGGATTCAATTGGACTTTCAGGTAGGAAAGTGAGGGGTGACAGCAAAGTGTGTGACACAGTTTGAAAGCTCACTCTGTCCTGAAGATGCCCAGCCGGAGCTCCCCCTCCTGGCCCTTCGGCTGTGGGAGCAGAGTCCAAGCGCTCGTGTTCACCTGTCACGGCTGCTCTTGAAACGACACAGGGCACCAGAAACGCTGGATTCAAATGCACTTTTAGGAGATAAGGTGAGGAGTGACAACAATGTGTGTGTCACAGTTGTAAAGTTCAGTGTGTGGTGAAGAAGCGCAACAGCAGCTTTCTGGACGGTCCCTTCCACTCTCTTTGATTCCACACATTCCTGCTCTACTCAATGTGCTGCTCACAGCAGAGAGCTGGAAACAGAGCTGTTGGATTCAAGTGAACTTTTAGGAGAAACAGTGAAAAGTGACAGCAATGTTTGTGTCACAGTTGCGAAGGAGACTGTGTGCTATAGATGATCAGCAGGAGCTTTTTTGCATGGCTCTTCTGCTGTTTTAGCACAGTCTAAACGTTCCTGCTCTACTGTCTCTGTTGCTGCTCAGCTGAGAGCTGGCACAGAGATGTTGGATTCAATCGGTCTTTCAGGCAGGAAAGGGAGGAGTGACTGCAATGTGTGTTTCAGAGTTGCAAAGGTCGCTGTGCGCTGAAGATGATCAGCAGGAACATTTTGTTCTGGCACTTCTTCTCTTTTAGCAGAGTCTAAACGTTCCTGCTCTACTCTCTCTGCTGCTGCACAGCAGAGAATGGCACAGAGATTTTGGATTCAAGTGGTCTTTGAGGTAGGAAAGAGAGGAGCGACAGCAATATATGTTTCACAGTTGCAAAGCTGACTGCGTGCTGAAGATGCCCAGCCGGAGCTTACCCTGCTGGCTCTTCGGCTGTGGGAGCAGAGTCCAAGCGCTCGTGCTCGCCTGTCACGGCTGCTCTTGAAACGACAGAGGGCACCAGAAACGTTGGATTCAAATGCACTTTTAGGAGATAAAGTGAGGAGTAACTACAATGTGTGTGTCACAGTTGTAAAGTTCAGTGTGTGGTATAGAAGCACAAAAGCAGCTTTCTGGACTGTCTCTTCCACTGTCTTTGATTCCACACATTCCTGCTCTACTCAATGTGCTGCTCACAGCAGAGAGCTGGAAACAGAGTTGTTGGATTCAAGTGAACTTTTAGGAGAAACAGTGAAAAGTGACAGCAATGTTTGTGTCACAGTTGCAAAGGAGACTGCGTGCTATAGATGATCAGCAGGAGCTTTTTTGCATGGCTCTTCTGCTGTTTTAGCACAGTCTAAACGTTCCTGCTCTACTGTCCCTGTTGCTGCTCAGCTGAGAGCGGGCACAGACATGTTGGATTCAATTGGTCTTTCAGGCAGGAAAGGGAGGAGTGGCAGCAATGCGTGTTTCAGAGTTGCAAAGCTCGCTGTGCGCTGCAAATTATCAGCAGAATGTTTTGGGCCTGGCTCTTCTGCTGTTTTAGCACAGTCTAAACGTTCCTGCTCTACTCTGCTGCTGCTCAGAGAGAGCGGGCAGTGGAGAGGTTGCATTCAAATGGACTTTTAGGAGATAAAGTGACGAGTGACAGTAATGTGTGCGCCACAGTTGCTAAGCTCACTGTGTGCTGAAGATGATCAGTGGGAACTTTCAGGACTGTCTCTTCTGCCGTTTCAGCAGAGTCCAGATGTAAGTGCACTATTCTGCTGCTGCTCACAAAGAGCAGGCACAGGAGATATTGGATTCAATTGGACTTTCAGGTAGGAAAGTGAGGGGTGACAGCAAAGTGTGTGACACAGTTTGAAAGCTCACTCTGTCCTGAAGATGCCCAGCCGGAGCTCCCCCTCCTGGCCCTTCGGCTGTGGGAGCAGAGTCCAAGCGCTCGTGTTCACCTGTCACGGCTGCTCTTGAAACGACACAGGGCACCAGAAACGCTGGATTCAAATGCACTTTTAGGAGATAAGGTGAGGAGTGACAACAATGTGTGTGTCACAGTTGTAAAGTTCAGTGTGTGGTGAAGAAGCGCAACAGCAGCTTTCTGGACGGTCTCTTCCACTCTCTTAGATTCCACACATTCCTCCTCTAACCACTGTGCTGCTCGCAGCAGAGAGCTGGAAACAGAGCTGTGGGATTCAAGTGAACTTTTAGGAGAAACAGTGAAAAGAGACAGCAATGTTTGTGTCACCGTTGCAAAGGTGACTGTGTGCTGTAGATGATCAGCAGGAGCTTTTTTGCATGGCTCTTCTGCTGTTTTAGCACAGTCTAAACGTTCCTGCTCTTCTGTCTCTGTTGCTGCTCAGCAGAGAGCGGGCACAGAGATGTTGGATTCAATTGGTCTTTCAGGCAGGCAAGGGGGGACTGACTGCAATGTGTGTTTCAGAGTTGCAAAGCTCGCTGTGCGCTGAAGATTATCAGCAGGAACATTTTGTTCTGGCACTTCTGCTCTTTTAGCAGAGTCTAAACGTTCCTGCTCTACTCTCTCTGCTGCTGCACAGCAGAGAATGGCACAGAGATTTTGGATTCTAGTGGTCTTTGAGGTAGGAAAGAGAGGAGCGACAGCAATATATGTTTCACAGTTGCAAAGCTGACTGCGTGCTGAAGATGCCCAGCCGGAGCTTACCCTGCTGGCTCTTCGGCTGTGGGAGCAGAGTCCAAGCGCTCGTGCTCGCCTGTCACGGCTGCTCTTGAAACGACAGAGGGCACCAGAATCGTTGGATTCAAATGCACTTTTAGGAGATAAAGTGAGGAGTAAAAACAATGTGTGTGTCACAGTTGTAAAGTTCAGTGTGTGGTATAGAAGCACAACAGCAGCTTACTGGACTGTCTCTTCCACTGTCTTTGATTCCACACATTCCTGCTCTACTCAATGTGCTGCTCACAGCAGAGAGCTGGAAACAGAGTTGTTGGATTCAAGTGAACTTTTAGGAGAAACAGTGAAAAGTGACAGCAATGTTTGTGTCACAGTTGCGAAGGAGACTGTGTGCTATAGATGATCAGCAGGAGCTTTTTTGCATGGCTCTTCTGCTGTTTTAGCACAGTCTAAACGTTCCTGCTCTACTGTCCCTGTTGCTGCTCAGCTGAGAGCGGGCACAGACATGTTGGATTCAATTGGTCTTTCAGGCAGGAAAGGGAGGAGTGGCAGCAATGCGTGTTTCAGAGTTGCAAAGCTCGCTGTGCGCTGCAAATTATCAGCAGAATGTTTTGGGCCTGGCTCTTCTGCTGTTTTAGCACAGTCTAAACGTTCCTGCTCTACTCTGCTGCTGCTCAGAGAGAGCGGGCAGTGGAGAGGTTGCATTCAAATGGACTTTTAGGAGATAAAGTGACGAGTGACAGTAATGTGTGCGCCACAGTTGCTAAGCTCACTGTGTGCTGAAGATGATCAGTGGGAACTTTCAGGACTGTCTCTTCTGCCGTTTCAGCAGAGTCCAGATGTAAGTGCACTATTCTGCTGCTGCTCACAAAGAGCAGGCACAGGAGATGTTGGATTCAATTGGACTTTCAGGTAGGAAAGTGAGGGGTGACAGCAAAGTGTGTGACACAGTTTGAAAGCTCACTCTGTCCTGAAGATGCCCAGCCGGAGCTCCCCCTCCTGGCCCTTCGGCTGTGGGAGCAGAGTCCAAGCGCTCGTGTTCACCTGTCACGGCTGCTCTTGAAACGACACAGGGCACCAGAAACGCTGGATTCAAATGCACTTTTAGGAGATAAGGTGAGGAGTGACAACAATGTGTGTGTCACAGTTGTAAAGTTCAGTGTGTGGTGAAGAAGCGCAACAGCAGCTTTCTGGACGGTCCCTTCCACTCTCTTTGATTCCACACATTCCTGCTCTACTCAATGTGCTGCTCACAGCAGAGAGCTGGAAACAGAGCTGTTGGATTCAAGTGAACTTTTAGGAGAAACAGTGAAAAGAGACAGCAATGTTTGTGTCACAGTTGCAAAGGTGACTGTGTGCTGTAGATGATCAGCAGGAGCTTTTTTGCATGGCTCTTCTGCTGTTTTAGCACAGTCTAAACGTTCCTGCTCTTCTGTCTCTGTTGCTGCTCAGCTGAGAGCGGGCACAGAGATGTTGGATTCAATTGGTCTTTCAGGCAGGCAAGGGGGGACTGACTGCAATGTGTGTTTCAGAGTTGCAAAGCTCGCTGTGCGCTGAAGATGATCAGCAGGAACATTTTGTTCTGGCACTTCTGCTCTTTTAGCAGAGTCTAAACGTTCCTGCTCTACTCTCTCTGCTGCTGCACAGCAGAGAATGGCACAGAGATTTTGGATTCAAGTGGTCTTTGAGGTAGGAAAGAGAGGAGCGACAGCAATATATGTTTCACAGTTGCAAAGCTGACTGCGTGCTGAAGATGCCCAGCCGGAGCTTACCCTGCTGGCTCTTCGGCTGTGGGAGCAGAGTCCAAGCGCTCGTGCTCGCCTGTCACGGCTGCTCTTGAAACGACAGAGGGCACCAGAAACGTTGGATTCAAATGCACTTTTAGGAGATAAAGTGAGGAGTAAAAACAATGTGTGTGTCACAGTTGTAAAGTTCAGTGTGTGGTATAGAAGCACAACAGCAGCTTACTGGACTGTCTCTTCCACTGTCTTTGATTCCACACATTCCTGCTCTACTCAATGTGCTGCTCACAGCAGAGAGCTGGAAACAGAGTTGTTGGATTCAAGTGAACTTTTAGGAGAAACAGTGAAAAGTGACAGCAATGTTTGTGTCACAGTTGCGAAGGAGACTGTGTGCTATAGATGATCAGCAGGAGCTTTTTTGCATGGCTCTTCTGCTGTTTTAGCACAGTCTAAACGTTCCTGCTCTACTGTCCCTGTTGCTGCTCAGCTGAGAGCGGGCACAGACATGTTGGATTCAATTGGTCTTTCAGGCAGGAAAGGGAGGAGTGGCAGCAATGCGTGTTTCAGAGTTGCAAAGCTCGCTGTGCGCTGCAAATTATCAGCAGAATGTTTTGGGCCTGGCTCTTCTGCTGTTTTAGCACAGTCTAAACGTTCCTGCTCTACTCTGCTGCTGCTCAGAGAGAGCGGGCAGTGGAGAGGTTGCATTCAAATGGACTTTTAGGAGATAAAGTGACGAGTGACAGTAATGTGTGCGCCACAGTTGCTAAGCTCACTGTGTGCTGAAGATGATCAGTGGGAACTTTCAGGACTGTCTCTTCTGCCGTTTCAGCAGAGTCCAGACGTAAGTGCACTATTCTGCTGCTGCTCACAAAGAGCAGGCACAGGAGATGTTGGATTCAATTGGACTTTCAGGTAGGAAAGTGAGGGGTGACAGCAAAGTGTGTGACACAGTTTGAAAGCTCACTCTGTCCTGAAGATGCCCAGCCGGAGCTCCCCCTCCTGGCCCTTCGGCTGTGGGAGCAGAGTCCAAGCGCTCGTGTTCACCTGTCACGGCTGCTCTTGAAACGACACAGGGCACCAGAAACGCTGGATTCAAATGCACTTTTAGGAGATAAGGTGAGGAGTGACAACAATGTGTGTGTCACAGTTGTAAAGTTCAGTGTGTGGTGAAGAAGCGCAACAGCAGCTTTCTGGACGGTCCCTTCCACTCTCTTTGATTCCACACATTCCTGCTCTACTCAATGTGCTGCTCACAGCAGAGAGCTGGAAACAGAGCTGTTGGATTCAAGTGAACTTTTAGGAGAAACAGTGAAAAGTGACAGCAATGTTTGTGTCACAGTTGCGAAGGAGACTGTGTGCTATAGATGATCAGCAGGAGCTTTTTTGCATGGCTCTTCTGCTGTTTTAGCACAGTCTAAACGTTCCTGCTCTACTGTCTCTGTTGCTGCTCAGCTGAGAGCTGGCACAGAGATGTTGGATTCAATCGGTCTTTCAGGCAGGAAAGGGAGGAGTGGCAGCAATGCGTGTTTCAGAGTTGCAAAGCTCGCTGTGCGCTGCAGATTATCAGCAGAATGTTTTGGGCCTGGCTCTTCTGCTGTTTTAGCACAGTCTAAACGTTCCTGCTCTACTCTGCTGCTGCTCAGAGAGAGCGGGCAGTGGAGAGGTTGCATTCAAATGGACTTTTAGGAGATAAAGTGACGAGTGACAGTAATGTGTGCGCCACAGTTGCTAAGCTCACTGTGTGCTGAAGATGATCAGTGGGAACTTTCTGGACTGTCTCTTCTGCCGTTTCAGCAGAGTCCAGACGTAAGTGCACTATTCTGCTGCTGCTCACAAAGAGCAGGCACAGGAGATGTTGGATTCAATTGGACTTTCAGGTAGGAAAGTGAGGGGTGACAGCAAAGTGTGTGACACAGTTTGAAAGCTCACTCTGTCCTGAAGATGCCCAGCCGGAGCTCCCCCTCCTGGCCCTTCGGCTGTGGGAGCAGAGTCCAAGCGCTCGTGTTCACCTGTCACGGCTGCTCTTGAAAGGACACAGGGCACCAGAAACGCTGGATTCAAATGCACTTTTAGGAGATAAGGTGAGGAGTGACAACAATGTGTGTGTCACAGTTGTAAAGTTCAGTGTGTGGTGAAGAAGCGCAACAGCAGCTTTCTGGACGGTCTCTTCCACTCTCTTAGATTCCACACATTCCTGCTCTAACCACTGTGCTGCTCGCAGCAGAGAGCTGGAAACAGAGCCTTTGGATTCAAGTGAACTTTTAGGAGAAACAGTGAAAAGAGACAGCAATGTTTGTGTCACAGTTGCAAAGGTGACTGTGTGCTGTAGATGATCAGCAGGAGCTTTTTTGCATGGCTCTTCTGCTGTTTTAGCACAGTCTAAACGTTCCTGCTCTTCTGTCTCTGTTGCTGCTCAGCTGAGAGCGGGCACAGAGATGTTGGATTCCATTGGTCTTTCAGGCAGGCAAGGGGGGAGTGACTGCAATGTGTGTTTCAGAGTTGCAAAGGTCGCTGTGCGCTGAAGATGATCAGCAGGAACATTTTGTTCTGGCACTTCTTCTCTTTTAGCAGAGTCTAAACGTTCCTGCTCTACTCTCTCTGCTGCTGCACAGCAGAGAATGGCACAGAGATTTTGGATTCAAGTGGTCTTTGAGGTAGGAAAGAGAGGAGCGACAGCAATATATGTTTCACAGTTGCAAAGCTGACTGCGTGCTGAAGATGCCCAGCCGGAGCTTACCCTGCTGGCTCTTCGGCTGTGGGAGCAGAGTCCAAGCGCTCGTGCTCGCCTGTCACGGCTGCTCTTGAAACGACAGAGGGCACCAGAATCGTTGGATTCAAATGCACTTTTAGGAGATAAAGTGAGGAGTAAAAACAATGTGTGTGTCACAGTTGTAAAGTTCAGTGTGTGGTATAGAAGCACAACAGCAGCTTACTGGACTGTCTCTTCCACTGTCTTTGATTCCACACATTCCTGCTCTACTCAATGTGCTGCTCACAGCAGAGAGCTGGAAACAGAGTTGTTGGATTCAAGTGAACTTTTAGGAGAAACAGTGAAAAGTGACAGCAATGTTTGTGTCACAGTTGCGAAGGAGACTGTGTGCTATAGATGATCAGCAGGAGCTTTTTTGCATGGCTCTTCTGCTGTTTTAGCACAGTCTAAACGTTCCTGCTCTACTGTCTCTGTTGCTGCTCAGCTGAGAGCTGGCACAGAGATGTTGGATTCAATCGGTCTTTCAGGCAGGAAAGGGAGGAGTGGCAGCAATGCGTGTTTCAGAGTTGCAAAGCTCGCTGTGCGCTGCAGATTATCAGCAGAATGTTTTGGGCCTGGCTCTTCTGCTGTTTTAGCACAGTCTAAACGTTCCTGCTCTTCTGTCTCAGTTGCTGCTCAGCTGAGAGCGGGCACAGAGATGTTGGATTCCATTGGTCTTTCAGGCAGGCAAGGGGGGACTGACTGCAGTGTGTGTTTCAGAGTTGCAAAGGTCGCTGTGCGCTGAAGATGATCAGCAGGAACATTTTGTCCTGGCACTTCTGCTCTTTTAGCAGAGTCTAAACGTTCCTGCTCTACTCTCTCTGCTGCTGCACAGCAGAGAATGGCGCAGACATTTTGGATTCAAGCGGTCTTTGAGGTAGGGTAGAGAGGAGCGACAGCAATATATGTTTCACAGTTGCAAAGCTGACTGCGTGCTGAAGATGCCCAGCCGGAGCTTACCCTGCTGGCTCTTCGGCTGTGGGAGCAGAGTCCAAGCGCTCGTGCTCGCCTGTTATGGCTGCTCTTGAAACGACAGAGGGCAGAAGAAACGTTGGATTCAAATGCACTTTTAGGAGATAAAGTGAGGAGTAACAACAATGTGTGTGTCACAGTTGTAAAGTTCAGTGTGTGGTATAGAAGCACAACAGCAGCTTACTGGACTGTCTCTTCCACTGTCTTTGATTCCACACATTCCTGCTCTACTCAATGTGCTGCTCACAGCAGAGAGCTGGAAACAGAGTTGTTGGATTCAAGTGAACTTTTAGGAGAAACAGTGAAAAGTGACAGCAATGTTTGTGTCACAGTTGCGAAGGAGACTGTGTGCTATAGATGATCAGCAGGAGCTTTTTTGCATGGCTCTTCTGCTGTTTTAGCACAGTCTAAACGTTCCTGCTCTACTGTCCCTGTTGCTGCTCAGCTGAGAGCGGGCACAGACATGTTGGATTCAATTGGTCTTTCAGGCAGGAAAGGGAGGAGTGGCAGCAATGCGTGTTTCAGAGTTGCAAAGCTCGCTGTGCGCTGCAGATTATCAGCAGAATGTTTTGGGCCTGGCTCTTCTGCTGTTTTAGCACAGTCTAAACGTTCCTGCTCTACTCTGCTGCTGCTCAGAGAGAGCGGGCAGTGGAGAGGTTGCATTCAAATGGACTTTTAGGAGATAAAGTGACGAGTGACAGTAATGTGTGCGCCACAGTTGCTAAGCTCACTGTGTGCTGAAGATGATCAGTGGGAACTTTCTGGACTGTCTCTTCTGCCGTTTCAGCAGAGTCCAGATGTAAGTGCACTATTCTGCTGCTGCTCACAAAGAGCAGGCACAGGAGATGTTGGATTCAATTGGACTTTCAGGTAGGAAAGTGAGGGGTGACAGCAAAGTGTGTGACACAGTTTGAAAGCTCACTCTGTCCTGAAGATGCCCAGCCGGAGCTCCCCCTCCTGGCCCTTCGGCTGTGGGAGCAGAGTCCAAGCGCTCGTGTTCACCTGTCACGGCTGCTCTTGAAACGACACAGGGCACCAGAAACGCTGGATTCAAATGCACTTTTAGGAGATAAGGTGAGGAGTGACAACAATGTGTGTGTCACAGTTGTAAAGTTCAGTGTGTGGTGAAGAAGCGCAACAGCAGCTTTCTGGACGGTCCCTTCCACTCTCTTAGATTCCACACATTCCTGCTCTAACCACTGTGCTGCTCGCAGCCGAGAGCTGGAAACAGAGCTGTTGGATTCAAGTGAACTTTTAGGAGAAACAGTGAAAAGTGACTGCAATGTTTGTGTCACAGTTGCGAAGGAGACTGTGTGCTATAGATGATCAGCAGGAGCTTTTTTGCATGGCTCTTCTGCTGTTTTAGCACAGTCTAAACGTTCCTGCTCTACTGTCTCTGTTGCTGCTCAGCTGAGAGCTGGCACAGAGATGTTGGATTCAATCGGTCTTTCAGGCAGGAAAGGGAGGAGTGGCAGCAATGCGTGTTTCAGAGTTGCAAAGCTCGCTGTGCGCTGCAGATTATCAGCAGAATGTTTTGGGCCTGGCTCTTCTGCTGTTTTAGCACAGTCTAAACGTTCCTGCTCTTCTGTCTCTGTTGCTGCTCAGCTGAGAGCGGGCACAGAGATGTTGGATTCCATTGGTCTTTCAGGCAGGCAAGGGGGGACTGACTGCAGTGTGTGTTTCAGAGTTGCAAAGGTCGCTGTGCGCTGAAGATGATCAGCAGGAACATTTTGTCCTGGCACTTCTGCTCTTTTAGCAGAGTCTAAACGTTCCTGGTCTACTCTCTCTGCTGCTGCACAGCAGAGAATGGCGCAGACATTTTGGATTCAAGCGGTCTTTGAGGTAGGATAGAGAGGAGCGACAGCAATATATGTTTCACAGTTGCAAAGCTGACTGCGTGCTGAAGATGCCCAGCCGGAGCTTACCCTGCTGGCTCTTCGGCTGTGGGAGCAGAGTCCAAGCGCTCGTGCTCGCCTGTTATGGCTGCTCTTGAAACGACAGAGGGCAGAAGAAACGTTGGATTCAAATGCACTTTTAGGAGATAAAGTGAGGAGTAACAACAATGTGTGTGTCACAGTTGTAAAGTTCAGTGTGTGTTATAGAAGCACAACAGCAGCTTTCTGGACTGTCTCTTCCACTGTCTTTGATTCCACACATTCCTGCTCTACTCAATGTGCTGCTCACAGCAGAGAGCTGGAAACAGAGTTGTTGGGTTCAAGTGAACTTTTAGGACAAACAGTGAAAAGTGACAGCAATGTTTGTGTCACAGTTGTAAAGGAGACTGTGTGCTATAGATGATCAGCAGGAGCTTTTTTGCATGGCTCTTCTGCTGTTTTAGCACAGTCTAAACGTTCCTGCTCTACTGTCTCTGTTGCTGCTCAGCTGAGAGCGGGCACAGACATGTTGGATTCCATCGGTCTTTCAGGCAGGAAAGGGAGGAGTGGCAGCAATGCGTGTTTCAGAGTTGCAAAGCTCGCTGTGCGCTGCAGATTATCAGCAGAATGTTTTGGGCCTGGCTCTTCTGCTGTTTTAGCACAGTCTAAACGTTCCTGCTCTACTCTGCTGCTGCTCAGAGAGAGCGGGCAGTGGAGAGGTTGCATTCAAATGGACTTTTAGGAGATAAAGTGACGAGTGACAGTAATGTGTGCGCCACAGTTGCTAAGCTCACTGTGTGCTGAAGATGATCAGTGGGAACTTTCTGGACTGTCTCTTCTGCCGTTTCAGCAGAGTCCAGACGTAAGTGCACTATTCTGCTGCTGCTCACAAAGAGCAGGCACAGGAGATATTGGATTCAATTGGACTTTCAGGTAGGAAAGTGAGGGGTGACAGCAAAGTGTGTGACACAGTTTGAAAGCTCACTCTGTCCTGAAGATGCCCAGCCGGAGCTCCCCCTCCTGGCCCTTCGGCTGTGGGAGCAGAGTCCAAGCGCTCGTGTTCACCTGTCACGGCTGCTCTTGAAACGACACAGGGCACCAGAAACGCTGGATTCAAATGCACTTTAAGGAGATAAGGTGAGGAGTGACAACAATGTGTGTGTCACAGTTGTAAAGTTCAGTGTGTGGTGAAGAAGCGCAACAGCAGCTTTCTGGACGGTCTCTTCCACTCTCTTAGATTCCACACATTCCTGCTCTAACCACTGTGCTGCTCGCAGCAGAGAGCTGGAAACAGAGCCTTTGGATTCAAGTGAACTTTTAGGAGAAACAGTGAAAAGAGACAGCAATGTTTGTGTCACAGTTGCAAAGGTGACTGTGTGCTGTAGATGATCAGCAGGAGCTTTTTTGCATGGCTCTTCTGCTGTTTTAGCACAGTCTAAACGTTCCTGCTCTTCTGTCTCTGTTGCTGCTCAGCTGAGAGCGGGCACAGAGATGTTGGATTCCATTGGTCTTTCAGGCAGGCAAGGGGGGACTGACTGCAATGTGTGTTTCAGAGTTGCAAAGGTCGCTGTGCGCTGAAGATGATCAGCAGGAACATTTTGTTCTGGCACTTCTTCTCTTTTAGCAGAGTCTAAACGTTCCTGCTCTACTCTCTCTGCTGCTGCACAGCAGAGAATGGCACAGAGATTTTGGATTCAAGTGGTCTTTGAGGTAGGAAAGAGAGGAGCGACAGCAATATATGTTTCACAGTTGCAAAGCTGACTGCGTGCTGAAGATGCCCAGCCGGAGCTTACCCTGCTGGCTCTTCGGCTGTGGGAGCAGAGTCCAAGCGCTCGTGCTCGCCTGTCACGGCTGCTCTTGAAACGACAGAGGGCACCAGAATCGTTGGATTCAAATGCACTTTTAGGAGATAAAGTGAGGAGTAAAAACAATGTGTGTGTCACAGTTGTAAAGTTCAGTGTGTGGTATAGAAGCACAACAGCAGCTTACTGGACTGTCTCTTCCACTGTCTTTGATTCCACACATTCCTGCTCTACTCAATGTGCTGCTCACAGCAGAGAGCTGGAAACAGAGTTGTTGGGTTCAAGTGAACTTTTAGGAGAAACAGCGAAAAGTGACAGCAATGTTTGTGTCACAGTTGCAAAGGAGACTGTGTGCTATAGATGATCAGCAGGAGCTTTTTTGCATGGCTCTTCTGCTGTTTTAGCACAGTCTAAACGTTCCTGCTCTACTGTCTCTGTTGCTGCTCAGCTGAGAGCTGGCACAGAGATGTTGGATACAATCGGTCTTTCAGGCAGGAAAGGGAGGAGTGGCAGCAATGCGTGTTTCAGAGTTGCAAAGCTCGCTGTGCGCTGCAGATTATCAGCAGAATGTTTTGGGCCTGGCTCTTCTGCTGTTTTAGCACAGTCTAAACGTTCCTGCTCTTCTGTCTCAGTTGCTGCTCAGCTGAGAGCGGGCACAGAGATGTTGGATTCCATTGGTCTTTCAGGCAGGCAAGGGGGGACTGACTGCAGTGTGTGTTTCAGAGTTGCAAAGGTCGCTGTGCGCTGAAGATGATCAGCAGGAACATTTTGTCCTGGCACTTCTGCTCTTTTAGCAGAGTCTAAACGTTCCTGCTCTACTCTCTCTGCTGCTGCACAGCAGAGAATGGCGCAGACATTTTGGATTCAAGCGGTCTTTGAGGTAGGATAGAGAGGAGCGACAGCAATATATGTTTCACAGTTGCAAAGCTGACTGCGTGCTGAAGATGCCCAGCCGGAGCTTACCCTGCTGGCTCTTCGGCTGTGGGAGCAGAGTCCAAGCGCTCGTGCTCGCCTGTCACGGCTGCTCTTGAAACGACAGAGGGCAGAAGAAACGTTGGATTCAAATGCACTTTTAGGAGATAAAGTGAGGAGTAACAACAATGTGTGTGTCACAGTTGTAAAGTTCAGTGTGTGGTATAGAAGCACAACAGCAGCTTACTGGACTGTCTCTTCCACTGTCTTTGATTCCACACATTCCTGCTCTACTCAATGTGCTGCTCACAGCAGAGAGCTGGAAACAGAGTTGTTGGATTCAAGTGAACTTTTAGGAGAAACAGTGAAAAGTGACAGCAATGTTTGTGTCACAGTTGCGAAGGAGACTGTGTGCTATAGATGATCAGCAGGAGCTTTTTTGCATGGCTCTTCTGCTGTTTTAGCACAGTCTAAACGTTCCTGCTCTACTGTCCCTGTTGCTGCTCAGCTGAGAGCGGGCACAGACATGTTGGATTCAATTGGTCTTTCAGGCAGGAAAGGGAGGAGTGGCAGCAATGCGTGTTTCAGAGTTGCAAAGCTCGCTGTGCGCTGCAAATTATCAGCAGAATGTTTTGGGCCTGGCTCTTCTGCTGTTTTAGCACAGTCTAAACGTTCCTGCTCTACTCTGCTGCTGCTCAGAGAGAGCGGGCAGTGGAGAGGTTGCATTCAAATGGACTTTTAGGAGATAAAGTGACGAGTGACAGTAATGTGTGCGCCACAGTTGCTAAGCTCACTGTGTGCTGAAGATGATCAGTGGGAACTTTCTGGACTGTGTCTTCTGCCGTTTCAGCAGAGTCCAGACGTAAGTGCACTATTCTGCTGCTGCTCACAAAGAGCAGGCACAGGAGATGTTGGATTCAATTGGACTTTCAGGTAGGAAAGTGAGGGGTGACAGCAAAGTGTGTGACACAGTTTGAAAGCTCACTCTGTCCTGAAGATGCCCAGCCGGAGCTCCCCCTCCTGGCCCTTCGGCTGTGGGAGCAGAGTCCAAGCGCTCGTGTTCACCTCTCACGGCTGCTCTTGAAACGACACAGGGCACCAGAAACGCTGGATTCAAATGCACTTTTAGGAGATAAGGTGAGGAGTGACAACAATGTGTGTGTCACAGTTGTAAAGTTCAGTGTGTGGTGAAGAAGCGCAACAGCAGCTTTCTGGACGGTCCCTTCCACTCTCTTAGATTCCACACATTCCTGCTCTAACCACTGTGCTGCTCGCAGCAGAGAGCTGGAAACAGAGCTGTTGGATTCAAGTGAACTTTTAGGAGAAACAGTGAAAAGTGACAGCAATGTTTGTGTCACAGTTGCGAAGGAGACTGCGTGCTATAGATGATCAGCAGGAGCTTTTTTGCATGGCTCTTCTGCTGTTTTAGCACAGTCTAAACGTTCCTGCTCTTCTGTCTCTGTTGCTGCTCAGCTGAGAGCGGGCACAGAGATGTTGGATTCAATTGGTCTTTCAGGCAGGCAAGGGGGGACTGACTGCAATGTGTGTTTCAGAGTTGCAAAGGCCGCTGTGCGCTGAAGATGATCAGCAGGAACATTTTGTTCTGGCACTTCTGCTCTTTTAGCAGAGTCTAAACGTTCCTGCTCTACTCTCTCTGCTGCTGCACAGCAGAGAATAGCACAGAGATTTTGGATTCAAGTGGTCTTTGAGGTAGGAAAGAGAGGAGCGACAGCAATATATGTTTCACAGTTGCAAAGCTGACTGCGTGCTGAAGATGCCCAGCCGGAGCTTACCCTGCTGGCTCTTCGGCTGTGGGAGCAGAGTCCAAGCGCTCGTGCTCGCCTGTCACGGCTGCTCTTGAAACGACAGAGGGCAGAAGAAACGTTGGATTCAAATGCACTTTTAGGAGATAAAGTGAGGAGTAACAACAATGTGTGTGTCACAGTTGTAAAGTTCAGTGTGTGGTATAGAAGCACAACAGCAGCTTTCTGGACTGTCTCTTCCACTGTCTTTGATTCCACACATTCCTGCTCTACTCAATGTGCTGCTCACAGCAGAGAGCTGGAAACAGAGTTGTTGGATTCAAGTGAACTTTTAGGAGAAACAGTGAAAAGAGACAGCAATGTTTGTGTCACAGTTGCAAAGGAGACTGCGTGCTATAGATGATCAGCAGGAGCTTTTTTGCATGGCTCTTTTGCTGTTTTAGCACAGTCTAAACGTTCCTGCTCTACTGTCTCTGTTGCTGCTCAGCTGAGAGCGGGCACAGAGATGTTGGATTCAATTGGTCTTTCAGGCAGGCAAGGGGGGACTGACTGCAATGTGTGTTTCAGAGTTGCAAAGGTCGCTGTGCGCTGAAGATGATCAGCAGGAACATTTTGTTCTGGCACTTCTGCTCTTTTAGCAGAGTCTAAACGTTCCTGCTCTACTCTCTCTGCTGCTGCACAGCAGAGAATGGCACAGAGATTTTGGATTCAAGTGGTCTTTGAGGTAGGAAAGAGAGGAGCGACAGCAATATATGTTTCACAGTTGCAAAGCTGACTGCGTGCTGAAGATGCCCAGCCGGAGCTTACCCTGCTGGCTCTTCGGCTGTGGGAGCAGAGTCCAAGCGCTCGTGCTCGCCTGTCACGGCTGCTCTTGAAACGACAGAGGGCACCAGAAACGTTGGATTCAAATGCACTTTTAGGAGATAAAGTGAGGAGTAACAACAATGTGTGTGTCACAGTTGTAAAGTTCAGTGTGTGGTATAGAAGCACAACAGCAGCTTTCTGGACTGTCTCTTCCACTGTCTTTGATTCCACACATTCCTGCTCTACTCAATGTGCTGCTCACAGCAGAGAGCTGGAAACAGAGTTGTTGGATTCAAGTGAACTTTTAGGAGAAACAGTGAAAAGAGACAGCAATGTTTGTGTCACAGTTGCAAAGGAGACTGCGTGCTATAGATGATCAGCAGGAGCTTTTTTGCATGGCTCTTCTGCTGTTTTAGCACAGTCTAAACGTTCCTGCTCTACTGTCTCTGTTGCTGCTCAGCTGAGAGCGGGCACAGAGATGTTGGATTCAATTGGTCTTTCAGGCAGGCAAGGGGGGACTGACTGCAATGTGTGTTTCAGAGTTGCAAAGGTCGCTGTGCGCTGAAGATGATCAGCAGGAACATTTTGTTCTGGCACTTCTGCTCTTTTAGCAGAGTCTAAACGTTCCTGCTCTACTGTCCCTGTTGCTGCTCAGCTGAGAGCGGGCACAGACATGTTGGATTCAATTGGTCTTTCAGGCAGGAAAGGGAGGAGTGGCAGCAATGCGTGTTTCAGAGTTGCAAAGCTCGCTGTGCGCTGCAAATTATCAGCAGAATGTTTTGGGCCTGGCTCTTCTGCTGTTTTAGCACAGTCTAAACGTTCCTGCTCTACTCTGCTGCTGCTCAGAGAGAGCGGGCAGTGGAGAGGTTGCATTCAAATGGACTTTTAGGAGATAAAGTGACGAGTGACAGTAATGTGTGCGCCACAGTTGCTAAGCTCACTGTGTGCTGAAGATGATCAGTGGGAACTTTCAGGACTGTCTCTTCTGCCGTTTCAGCAGAGTCCAGATGTATGTGCACTATTCTGCTGCTGCTCACAAAGAGCAGGCACAGGAGATGTTGGATTCAATTGGACTTTCAGGTAGGAAAGTGAGGGGTGACAGCAAAGTGTGTGACACAGTTTGAAAGCTCACTCTGTCCTGAAGATGCCCAGCCGGAGCTCCCCCTGCTGGCCCTTCGGCTGTGGGAGCAGAGTCCAAGCGCTCGTGTTCACCTCTCACGGCTGCTCTTGAAACGACACAGGGCACCAGAAACGCTGGATTCAAATGCACTTTTAGGAGATAAGGTGAGGAGTGACAACAATGTGTGTGTCACAGTTGTAAAGTTCAGTGTGTGGTGAAGAAGCGCAACAGCAGCTTTCTGGACGGTCTCTTCCACTCTCTTAGATTCCACACATTCCTGCTCTAACCACTGTGCTGCTCGCAGCCGAGAGCTGGAAACAGAGCTGTTGGATTCAAGTGAACTTTTAGGAGAAACAGTGAAAAGTGACAGCAATATTTGTGTCACAGTTGCAAAGGAGACTGCGTGCTATAGATGATCAGCAGGAGCTTTTTTGCATGGCTCTTCTGCTGTTTTAGCACAGTCTAAACGTTCCTGCTCTTCTGTCTCTGTTGCTGCTCAGCTGAGAGCGGGCACAGAGATGTTGGATTCAATTGGTCTTTCAGGCAGGCAAGGGGGGACTGACTGCAATGTGTGTTTCAGAGTTGCAAAGGCCGCTGTGCGCTGAAGATGATCAGCAGGAACATTTTGTTCTGGCACTTCTGCTCTTTTAGCAGAGTCTAAACGTTCCTGCTCTACTCTCTCTGCTGCTGCACAGCAGAGAATAGCACAGAGATTTTGGATTCAAGTGGTCTTTGAGGTAGGAAAGAGAGGAGCGACAGCAATATATGTTTCACAGTTGCAAAGCTGACTGCGTGCTGAAGATGTCCAGCCGGAGCTCCCCCTCCTGGCCCTTCGGCTGTGGGAGCAGAGTCCAAGCGCTCGTGTTCGCCTGTCACGGCTGCTCTTGAAACGACACAGGGCACCAGAAACGCTGGATTCAAATGCACTTTTAGGAGATAAGGTGAGGAGTAACAACAATGTGTGTGTCACAGTTGTAAAGTTCAGTGTGTGGTATAGAAGCACAACAGCAGCTTTCTGGACTGTCTCTTCCACTGTCTTTGATTCCACACATTCCTGCTCTACTCAATGTGCTGCTCACAGCAGAGAGCTGGAAACAGAGTTGTTGGATTCAAGTGAACTTTTAGGAGAAACAGTGAAAAGAGACAGCAATGTTTGTGTCACAGTTGCAAAGGAGACTGCGTGCTATAGATGATCAGCAGGAGCTTTTTTGCATGGCTCTTCTGCTGTTTTAGCACAGTCTAAACGTTCCTGCTCTACTGTCTCTGTTGCTGCTCAGCTGAGAGCGGGCACAGAGATGTTGGATTCAATTGGTCTTTCAGGCAGGCAAGGGGGGACTGACTGCAATGTGTGTTTCAGAGTTGCAAAGGTCGCTGTGCGCTGAAGATGATCAGCAGGAACATTTTGTTCTGGCACTTCTGCTCTTTTAGCAGAGTCTAAACGTTCCTGCTCTACTCTCTCTGCTGCTGCACAGCAGAGAATGGCACAGAGATTTTGGATTCAAGTGGTCTTTGAGGTAGGAAAGAGAGGAGCGACAGCAATATATGTTTCACAGTTGCAAAGCTGACTGCGTGCTGAAGATGCCCAGCCGGAGCTTACCCTGCTGGCTCTTCGGCTGTGGGAGCAGAGTCCAAGCGCTCGTGCTCGCCTGTCACGGCTGCTCTTGAAACGACAGAGGGCAGAAGAAACGTTAAATTCAAATGCACTTTTAGGAGATAAAGTGAGGAGTAACAACAATGTGTGTGTCACAGTTGTAAAGTTCAGTGTGTGGTATAGAAGCACAACAGCAGCTTTCTGGACTGTCTCTTCCACTGTCTTTGATTCCACACATTCCTGCTCTACTCAATGTGCTGCTCACAGCAGAGAGCTGGAAACAGAGTTGTTGGATTCAAGTGAACTTTTAGGAGAAACAGTGAAAAGAGACAGCAATGTTTGTGTCACAGTTGCAAAGGAGACTGCGTGCTATAGATGATCAGCAGGAGCTTTTTTGCATGGCTCTTTTGCTGTTTTAGCACAGTCTAAACGTTCCTGCTCTACTCTGCTGCTGCTCAGAGAGAGCGGGCAGTGGAGAGGTTGCATTCAAATGGACTTTTAGGAGATAAAGTGACGAGTGACAGTAATGTGTGCGCCACAGTTGCTAAGCTCACTGTTGTGCTGAAGATGATCAGTGGGAACTTTCTGGACTGTCTCTTCTGCTGTTTCAGCAGAGTCCAGACGTAAGTGCAATATTCTGCTGCTGCTCACAAAGAGCAGGCACAGGAGATGTTGGATTCAATTGGACTTTCAGGTAGGAAAGTGAGGGGTGACAGCAAAGTGTGTGACACAGTTTGAAAGCTCACTCTGTCCTGAAGATGCCCAGCCGGAGCTCCCCCTCCTGGCCCTTCGGCTGTGGGAGCAGAGTCCAAGCGCTCGTGTTCACCTGTCACGGCTGCTCTTGAAACGACACAGGGCACCAGAAACGCTGGATTCAAATGCACTTTTAGGAGATAAGGTGAGGAGTGACAACAATGTGTGTGTCACAGTTGTAAAGTTCAGTGTGTGGTGAAGAAGCGCAAGAGCAGCTTTCTGGACGGTCTCTTCCACTCTCTTAGATTCCACACATTCCTGCTCTAACCACTGTGCTGCTCGCAGCCGAGAGCTGGAAACAGAGCTGTTGGATTCAAGTGAACTTTTAGGAGAAACAGTGAAAAGTGACAGCAATGTTTGTGTCACAGATGCAAAGGTGACTGTGTGCTGTAGATGATCAGCAGGAGCTTTTTTGCATGGCTCTTCTGCTGTTTTAGCACAGTCTAAACGTTCCTGCTCTTCTGTCTCTGTTGCTGCTCAGCTGAGAGCGGGCACAGAGATGTTGGATTCCATTGGTCTTTCAGGCAGGCAAGGGGGGACTGACTGCAGTGTGTGTTTCAGAGTTGCAAAGGTCGCTGTGCGCTGAAGATGATCAGCAGGAACATTTTGTCCTGGCACTTCTGCTCTTTTAGCAGAGTCTAAACGTTCCTGCTCTACTCTCTCTGCTGCTGCACAGCAGAGAATGGCGCAGACATTTTGGATTCAAGTGGTCTTTGAGGTAGGAAAGAGAGGAGCGACAGCAATATATGTTTCACAGTTGCAAAGCTGACTGCGTGCTGAAGATGCCCAGCCGGAGCTTACCCTGCTGGCTCTTCGGCTGTGGGAGCAGAGTCCAAGCGCTCGTGCTCGCCTGTCACGGCTGCTCTTGAAACGACAGAGGGCAGAAGAAACGTTGGATTCAAATGCACTTTTAGGAGATAAAGTGAGGAGTAACAACAATGTGTGTGTCACAGTTGTAAAGTTCAGTGTGTGGTATAGAAGCACAACAGCAGCTTTCTGGACTGTCTCTTCCACTGTCTTTGATTCCACACATTCCTGCTCTACTCAATGTGCTGCTCACAGCAGAGAGCTGGAAACAGAGTTGTTGGATTCAAGTGAACTTTTAGGAGAAACAGTGAAAAGAGACAGCAATGTTTGTGTCACAGTTGCAAAGGAGACTGCGTGCTATAGATGATCAGCAGGAGCTTTTTTGCATGGCTCTTCTGCTGTTTTAGCACAGTCTAAACGTTCCTGCTCTACTGTCTCTGTTGCTGCTCAGCTGAGAGCTGGCACAGAGATGTTGGATTCAATCGGTCTTTCAGGCAGGAAAGGGAGGAGTGGCAGCAATGCGTGTTTCAGAGTTGCAAAGCTCGCTGTGCGCTGCAGATTATCAGCAGAATGTTTTGGGCCTGGCTCTTCTGCTGTTTTAGCACAGTCTAAACGTTCCTGCTCTACTCTGCTGCTGCTCAGAGAGAGCGGGCAGTGGAGAGGTTGCATTCAAATGGACTTTTAGGAGATAAAGTGACGAGTGACAGTAATGTGTGCGCCACAGTTGCTAAGCTCACTGTGTGCTGAAGATGATCAGTGGGAACTTTCTGGACTGTCTCTTCTGCTGTTTCAGCAGAGTCCAGACGTAAGTGCAATATTCTGCTGCTGCTCACAAAGAGCAGGCACAGGAGATGTTGGATTCAATTGGACTTTCAGGTAGGAAAGTGAGGGGTGACAGCAAAGTGTGTGACACAGTTTGAAAGCTCACTCTGTCCTGAAGATGCCCAGCCGGAGCTCCCCCTCCTGGCCCTTCGGCTGTGGGAGCAGAGTCCAAGCGCTCGTGTTCACCTGTCACGGCTGCTCTTGAAACGACACAGGGCACCAGAAACGCTGGATTCAAATGCACTTTTAGGAGATAAGGTGAGGAGTGACAACAATGTGTGTGTCACAGTTGTAAAGTTCAGTGTGTGGTGAAGAAGCGCAACAGCAGCTTTCTGGACGGTCTCTTCCACTCTCTTAGATTCCACACATTCCTGCTCTAACCACTGTGCTGCTCGCAGCCGAGAGCTGGAAACAGAGCTGTTGGATTCAAGTGAACTTTTAGGAGAAACAGTGAAAAGTGACAGCAATGTTTGTGTCACAGATGCAAAGGTGACTGTGTGCTGTAGATGATCAGCAGGAGCTTTTTTGCATGGCTCTTCTGCTGTTTTAGCACAGTCTAAACGTTCCTGCTCTTCTGTCTCTGTTGCTGCTCAGCTGAGAGCGGGCACAGAGATGTTGGATTCCATTGGTCTTTCAGGCAGGCAAGGGGGGACTGACTGCAGTGTGTGTTTCAGAGTTGCAAAGGTCGCTGTGCGCTGAAGATGATCAGCAGGAACATTTTGTCCTGGCACTTCTGCTCTTTTAGCAGAGTCTAAACGTTCCTGCTCTACTCTCTCTGCTGCTGCACAGCAGAGAATGGCGCAGACATTTTGGATTCAAGTGGTCTTTGAGGTAGGATAGAGAGGAGCGACAGCAATATATGTTTCACAGTTGCAAAGCTGACTGCGTGCTGAAGATGCCCAGCTGGAGCTTACCCTGCTGGCTCTTCGGCTGTGGGAGCAGAGTCCAAGCGCTCGTGCTCGCCTGTCATGGCTGCTCTTGAAACGACAGAGGGCAGAAGAAACGTTGGATTCAAATGCACTTTTAGGAGATAAAGTGAGGAGTAACAACAATGTGTGTGTCACAGTTGTAAAGTTCAGTGTGTGTTATAGAAGCACAACAGCAGCTTTCTGGACTGTCTCTTCCACTGTCTTTGATTCCACACATTCCTGCTCTACTCAATGTGCTGCTCACAGCAGAGAGCTGGAAACAGAGTTGTTGGATTCAAGTGAACTTTTAGGAGAAACAGTGAAAAGAGACAGCAATGTTTGTGTCACAGTTGCAAAGGAGACTGCGTGCTATAGATGATCAGCAGGAGCTTTTTTGCATGGCTCTTCTGCTGTTTTAGCACAGTCTAAACGTTCCTGCTCTACTGTCTCTGTTGCTGCTCAGCTGAGAGCGGGCACAGAGATGTTGGATTCAATCGGTCTTTCAGGCAGGAAAGGGAGGAGTGGCAGCAATGCGTGTTTCAGAGTTGCAAAGCTCGCTGTGCGCTGCAGATTATCAGCAGAATGTTTTGGGCCTGGCTCATCTGCTGTTTTAGCACAGTCTAAACGTTCCTGCTCTACTCTGCTGCTGCTCAGAGAGAGCGGGCAGTGGAGAGGTTGCATTCAAATGGACTTTTAGGAGATAAAGTGACGAGTGACAGTAATGTGTGCGCCACAGTTGCTAAGATCACTGTGTGCTGAAGATGATCAGTGGGAACTTTCTGGACTGTCTCTTCTGCCGTTTCAGCAGAGTCCAGACGTAAGTGCACTATTCTGCTGCTGCTCACAAAGAGCAGGCACAGGAGATATTGGATTCAATTGGACTTTCAGGTAGGAAAGTGAGGGGTGACAGCAAAGTGTGTGACACAGTTTGAAAGCTCACTCTGTCCTGAAGATGCCCAGCCGGAGCTCCCCCTCCTGGCCCTTCGGCTGTGGGAGCAGAGTCCAAGCGCTCGTGTTCACCTGTCACGGCTGCTCTTGAAACGACACAGGGCACCAGAAACGCTGGATTCAAATGCACTTTTAGGAGATAAGGTGAGGAGTGACAACAATGTGTGTGTCACAGTTGTAAAGTTCAGTGTGTGGTGAAGAAGCGCAACAGCAGCTTTCTGGACGGTCCCTTCCACTCTCTTAGATTCCACACATTCCTGCTCTAACCACTGTGCTGCTCGCAGCCGAGAGCTGGAAACAGAGCTGTTGGATTCAAGTGAACTTTTAGGAGAAACAGTGAAAAGAGACAGCAATGTTTGTGTCACAGATGCAAAGGTGACTGTGTGCTGTAGATGATCAGCAGGAGCTTTTTTGCATGGCTCTTCTGCTGTTTTAGCACAGTCTAAACGTTCCTGCTCTTCTGTCTCTGTTGCTGCTCAGCTGAGAGCGGGCACAGAGATGTTGGATTCAATTGGTCTTTCAGGCAGGCAAGGGGGGACTGACTGCAATGTGTGTTTCAGAGTTGCAAAGGTCGCTGTGCGCTGAAGAAGATCAGCAGGAACATTTTGTTCTGGCACTTCTGCTCTTTTAGCAGAGTCTAAACGTTCCTGCTCTACTCTCTCTGCTGCTGCACAGCAGAGAATGGCACAGAGATTTTGGATTCAAGTGGTCTTTGAGGTAGGAAAGAGAGGAGCGACAGCAATATATGTTTCACAGTTGCAAAGCTGACTGCGTGCTGAAGATGCCCAGCCGGAGCTTACCCTGCTGGCTCTTCGGCTGTGGGAGCAGAGTCCAAGCGCTCGTGCTCGCCTGTCACGGCTGCTCTTGAAACGACAGAGGGCACCAGAAACGTTGGATTCAAATGCACTTTTAGGAGATAAAGTGAGGAGTAACAACAATGTGTGTGTCACAGTTGTAAAGTTCAGTGTGTGGTATAGAAGCACAACAGCAGCTTTCTGGACTGTCTCTTCCACTGTCTTTGATTCCACACATTCCTGCTCTACTCAATGTGCTGCTCACAGCAGAGAGCTGGAAACAGAGTTGTTGGATTCAAGTGAACTTTTAGGAGAAACAGTGAAAAGAGACAGCAATGTTTGTGTCACAGTTGCAAAGGAGACTGCGTGCTATAGATGATCAGCAGGAGCTTTTTTGCATGGCTCTTCTGCTGTTTTAGCACAGTCTAAACTTTCCTGCTCTACTGTCTCTGTTGCTGCTCAGCTGAGAGCTGGCACAGAGATGTTGGATTCAATCGGTCTTTCAGGCAGGAAAGGGAGGAGTGGCAGCAATGCGTGTTTCAGAGTTGCAAAGCTCGCTGTGCGCTGCAGATTATCAGCAGAATGTTTTGGGCCTGGCTCTTCTGCTGTTTTAGCACAGTCTAAACGTTCCTGCTCTACTCTGCTGCTGCTCAGAGAGAGCGGGCAGTGGAGAGGTTGCATTCAAATGGACTTTTAGGAGATAAAGTGACGAGTGACAGTAATGTGTGCGCCACAGTTGCTAAGCTCACTGTGTGCTGAAGATGATCAGTGGGAACTTTCTGGACTGTCTCTTCTGCTGTTTCAGCAGAGTCCAGACGTAAGTGCACTATTCTGCTGCTGCTCACAAAGAGCAGGCACAGGAGATGTTGGATTCAATTGGACTTTCAGGTAGGAAAGTGAGGGGTGACAGCAAAGTGTGTGACACAGTTTGAAAGCTCACTCTGTCCTGAAGATGCCCAGCCGGAGCTCCCCCTCCTGGCCCTTCGGCTGTGGGAGCAGAGTCCAAGCGCTCGTGTTCACCTGTCACGGCTGCTCTTGAAACGACACAGGGCACCAGAAACGCTGGATTCAAATGCACTTTTAGGAGATAAGGTGAGGAGTGACAACAATGTGTGTGTCACAGTTGTAAAGTTCAGTGTGTGGTGAAGAAGCGCAACAGCAGCTTTCTGGACGGTCTCTTCCACTCTCTTAGATTCCACACATTCCTGCTCTAACCACTGTGCTGCTCGCAGCCGAGAGCTGGAAACAGAGCTGTTGGATTCAAGTGAACTTTTAGGAGAAACAGTGAAAAGTGACAGCAATGTTTGTGTCACAGATGCAAAGGTGACTGTGTGCTGTAGATGATCAGCAGGAGCTTTTTTGCATGGCTCTTCTGCTGTTTTAGCACAGTCTAAACGTTCCTGCTCTTCTGTCTCTGTTGCTGCTCAGCTGAGAGCGGGCACAGAGATGTTGGATTCCATTGGTCTTTCAGGCAGGCAAGGGGGGACTGACTGCAGTGTGTGTTTCAGAGTTGCAAAGGTCGCTGTGCGCTGAAGATGATCAGCAGGAACATTTTGTCCTGGCACTTCTGCTCTTTTAGCAGAGTCTAAACGTTCCTGCTCTACTCTCTCTGCTGCTGCACAGCAGAGAATGGCGCAGACATTTTGGATTCAAGTGGTCTTTGAGGTAGGATAGAGAGGAGCGACAGCAATATATGTTTCACAGTTGCAAAGCTGACTGCGTGCTGAAGATGCCCAGCCGGAGCTTACCCTGCTGGCTCTTCGGCTGTGGGAGCAGAGTCCAAGCGCTCGTGCTCGCCTGTCATGGCTGCTCTTGAAACGACAGAGGGCAGAAGAAACGTTGGATTCAAATGCACTTTTAGGAGATAAAGTGAGGAGTAACAACAATGTGTGTGTCACAGTTGTAAAGTTCAGTGTGTGTTATAGAAGCACAACAGCAGCTTTCTGGACTGTCTCTTCCACTGTCTTTGATTCCACACATTCCTGCTCTACTCAATGTGCTGCTCACAGCAGAGAGCTGGAAACAGAGTTGTTGGATTCAAGTGAACTTTTAGGAGAAACAGTGAAAAGAGACAGCAATGTTTGTGTCACAGTTGCAAAGGAGACTGCGTGCTATAGATGATCAGCAGGAGCTTTTTTGCATGGCTCTTCTGCTGTTTTAGCACAGTCTAAACGTTCCTGCTCTACTGTCTCTGTTGCTGCTCAGCTGAGAGCTGGCACAGAGATGTTGGATTCAATCGGTCTTTCAGGCAGGAAAGGGAGGAGTGGCAGCAATGCGTGTTTCAGAGTTGCAAAGCTCGCTGTGCGCTGCAGATTATCAGCAGAATGTTTTGGGCCTGGCTCTTCTGCTGTTTTAGCACAGTCTAAACGTTCCTGCTCTACTCTGCTGCTGCTCAGAGAGAGCGGGCAGTGGAGAGGTTGCATTCAAATGGACTTTTAGGAGATAAAGTGACGAGTGACAGTAATGTGTGCGCCACAGTTGCTAAGCTCACTGTGTGCTGAAGATGATCAGTGGGAACTTTCTGGACTGTCTCTTCTGCCGTTTCAGCAGAGTCCAGACGTAAGTGCACTATTCTGCTGCTGCTCACAAAGAGCAGGCACAGGAGATGTTGGATTCAATTGGACTTTCAGGTAGGAAAGTGAGGGGTGACAGCAAAGTGTGTGACACAGTTTGAAAGCTCACTCTGTCCTGAAGATGCCCAGCCGGAGCTCCCCCTGCTGGCCCTTCGGCTGTGGGAGCAGAGTCCAAGCGCTCGTGTTCACCTCTCACGGCTGCTCTTGAAACGACACAGGGCACCAGAAACGCTGGATTCAAATGCACTTTTAGGAGATAAGGTGAGGAGTGACAACAATGTGTGTGTCACAGTTGTAAAGTTCAGTGTGTGGTGAAGAAGCGCAACAGCAGCTTTCTGGACGGTCTCTTCCACTCTCTTAGATTCCACACATTCCTGCTCTAACCACTGTGCTGCTCGCAGCCGAGAGCTGGAAACAGAGCTGTTGGATTCAAGTGAACTTTTAGGAGAAACAGTGAAAAGTGACAGCAATGTTTGTGTCACAGATGCAAAGGTGACTGTGTGCTGTAGATGATCAGCAGGACCTTTTTTGCATGGCTCTTCTGCTGTTTTAGCACAGTCTAAACGTTCCTGCTCTTCTGTCTCTGTTGCTGCTCAGCTGAGAGCGGGCACAGAGATGTTGGATTCCATTGGTCTTTCAGGCAGGCAAGGGGGGACTGACTGCAGTGTGTGTTTCAGAGTTGCAAAGGTCGCTGTGCGCTGAAGATGATCAGCAGGAACATTTTGTCCTGGCACTTCTGCTCTTTTAGCAGAGTCTAAACGTTCCTGCTCTACTCTCTCTGCTGCTGCACAGCAGAGAATGGCGCAGACATTTTGGATTCAAGTGGTCTTTGAGGTAGGATAGAGAGGAGCGACAGCAATATATGTTTCACAGTTGCAAAGCTGACTGCGTGCTGAAGATGCCCAGCCGGAGCTTACCCTGCTGGCTCTTCGGCTGTGGGAGCAGAGTCCAAGCGCTCGTGCTCGCCTGTCATGGCTGCTCTTGAAACGACAGAGGGCAGAAGAAACGTTGGATTCAAATGCACTTTTAGGAGATAAAGTGAGGAGTAACAACAATGTGTGTGTCACAGTTGTAAAGTTCAGTGTGTGTTATAGAAGCACAACAGCAGCTTTCTGGACTGTCTCTTCCACTGTCTTTGATTCCACACATTCCTGCTCTACTCAATGTGCTGCTCACAGCAGAGAGCTGGAAACAGAGTTGTTGGATTCAAGTGAACTTTTAGGAGAAACAGTGAAAAGAGACAGCAATGTTTGTGTCACAGTTGCAAAGGAGACTGCGTGCTATAGATGATCAGCAGGAGCTTTTTTGCATGGCTCTTCTGCTGTTTTAGCACAGTCTAAACGTTCCTGCTCTACTGTCTCTGTTGCTGCTCAGCTGAGAGCTGGCACAGAGATGTTGGATTCAATCGGTCTTTCAGGCAGGAAAGGGAGGAGTGGCAGCAATGCGTGTTTCAGAGTTGCAAAGCTCGCTGTGCGCTGCAGATTATCAGCAGAATGTTTTGGGCCTGGCTCTTCTGCTGTTTTAGCACAGTCTAAACGTTCCTGCTCTACTCTGCTGCTGCTCAGAGAGAGCGGGCAGTGGAGAGGTTGCATTCAAATGGACTTTTAGGAGATAAAGTGACGAGTGACAGTAATGTGTGCGCCACAGTTGCTAAGATCACTGTGTGCTGAAGATGATCAGTGGGAACTTTCTGGACTGTCTCTTCTGCCGTTTCAGCAGAGTCCAGACGTAAGTGCACTATTCTGCTGCTGCTCACAAAGAGCAGGCACAGGAGATATTGGATTCAATTGGACTTTCAGGTAGGAAAGTGAGGGGTGACAGCAAAGTGTGTGACACAGTTTGAAAGCTCACTCTGTCCTGAAGATGCCCAGCCGGAGCTCCCCCTCCTGGCCCTTCGGCTGTGGGAGCAGAGTCCAAGCGCTCGTGTTCACCTGTCACGGCTGCTCTTGAAAGGACACAGGGCACCAGAAACGCTGGATTCAAATGCACTTTTAGGAGATAAGGTGAGGAGTGACAACAATGTGTGTGTCACAGTTGTAAAGTTCAGTGTGTGGTGAAGAAGCGCAACAGCAGCTTTCTGGACGGTCCCTTCCACTCTCTTAGATTCCACACATTCCTGCTCTAACCACTGTGCTGCTCGCAGCAGAGAGCTGGAAACAGAGCTGTTGGATTCAAGTGAACTTTTAGGAGAAACAGTGAAAAGAGACAGCAATGTTTGTGTCACCGTTGCAAAGGTGACTGCGTGCTATAGATGATCAGCACTAGCTTTTTTGCATGGCTCTTCTGCTTTTTTAGCACAGTCTAAACGTTCCTGCTCTTCTGTCTCTGTTGCTGCTCAGCTGAGAGCGGGCACAGAGATGTTGGATTCAATTGGTCTTTCAGGCAGGCAAGGGGGGACTGACTGCAATGTGTGTTTCAGAGTTGCAAAGGTCGCTGTGCGCTGAAGATGATCAGCAGGAACATTTTGTTCTGGCACTTCTGCTCTTTTAGCAGAGCCTAAACGTTCCTGCTCTACTCTCTCTGCTGCTGCACAGCAGAGAATGGCACAGAGATTTTGGATTCAAGTGGTCTTTGAGGTAGGAAAGAGAGGAGCGACAGCAATATATGTTTCACAGTTGCAAAGCTGACTGCGTGCTGAAGATGCCCAGCCGGAGCTTACCCTGCTGGCTCTTCGGCTGTGGGAGCAGAGTCCAAGCGCTCGTGCTCGCCTGTCACGGCTGCTCTTGAAACGACAGAGGGCAGAAGAAACGTTGGATTCAAATGCACTTTTAGGAGATAAAGTGAGGAGTAACAACAATGTGTGTGTCACAGTTGTAAAGTTCAGTGTGTGGTATAGAAGCACAACAGCAGCTTTCTGGACTGTCTCTTCCACTGTCTTTGATTCCACACATTCCTGCTCTACTCAATGTGCTGCTCACAGCAGAGAGCTGGAAACAGAGTTGTTAGGTTCAAGTGAACTTTTAGGAGAAACAGTGAAAAGAGACAGCAATGTTTGTGTCACCGTTGCAAAGGAGACTGCGTGCTATAGATGATCAGCAGGAGCTTTTTTGCATGGCTCTTCTGCTGTTTTAGCACAGTCTAAACGTTCCTGCTCTACTGTCTCTGTTGCTGCTCAGCTGAGAGCGGGCACAGACATGTTGGATTCAATCGGTCTTTCAGGCAGGAAAGGGAGGAGTGGCAGCAATGCGTGTTTCAGAGTTGCAAAGCTCGCTGTGCGCTGCAGATTATCAGCAGAATGTTTTGGGCCTGGCTCTTCTGCTGTTTTAGCACAGTCTAAACGTTCCTGCTCTACTCTGCTGCTGCTCAGAGAGAGCGGGCAGTGGAGAGGTTGCATTCAAATGGACTTTTAGGAGATAAAGTGACGAGTGACAGTAATGTGTGCGCCACAGTCGCAAAGCTCACTGTGTGCTGAAGATGATCAGTGGGAACTTTCTGGACTGTCTCTTCTGCCGTTTCAGCAGAGTCCAGACGTAAGTGCACTATTCTGCTGCTGCTCACAAAGAGCAGGCACAGGAGATATTGGATTCAATTGGACTTTCAGGTAGGAAAGTGAGGGGTGACAGCAAAGTGTGTGACACAGTTTGAAAGCTCACTCTGTCCTGAAGATGCCCAGCCGGAGCTCCCCCTCCTGGCCCTTCGGCTGTGGGAGCAGAGTCCAAGCGCTCGTGTTCACCTGTCACGGCTGCTCTTGAAACGACACAGGGCACCAGAAACGCTGGATTCAAATGCACTTTTAGGAGATAAGGTGAGGAGTGACAACAATGTGTGTGTCACAGTTGTAAAGTTCAGTGTGTGGTGAAGAAGCGCAACAGCAGCTTTCTGGACGGTCCCTTCCACTCTCTTAGATTCCACACATTCCTGCTCTAACCACTGTGCTGCTCGCAGCAGAGAGCTGGAAACAGAGCTGTTGGATTCAAGTGAACTTTTAGGAGAAACAGTGAAAAGAGACAGCAATGTTTGTGTCACAGTTGCAAAGGTGACTGTGTGCTGTAGATGATCAGCAGGAGCTTTTTTGCATGGCTCTTCTGCTGTTTTAGCACAGTCTAAACGTTCCTGCTCTTCTGTCTCTGTTGCTGCTCAGCTGAGAGCGGGCACAGAGATGTTGGATTCAATTGGTCTTTCAGGCAGGCAAGGGGGGACTGACTGCAATGTGTGTTTCAGAGTTGCAAAGGTCGCTGTGCGCTGAAGATGATCAGCAGGAACATTTTGTTCTGGCACTTCTGCTCTTTTAGCAGAGCCTAAACGTTCCTGCTCTACTCTCTCTGCTGCTGCACAGCAGAGAATGGCACAGAGATTTTGGATTCAAGTGGTCTTTGAGGTAGGAAAGAGAGGAGCGACAGCAATATATGTTTCACAGTTGCAAAGCTGACTGCGTGCTGAAGATGCCCAGCCGGAGCTTACCCTGCTGGCTCTTCGGCTGTGGGAGCAGAGTCCAAGCGCTCGTGCTCGCCTGTCACGGCTGCTCTTGAAACGACAGAGGGCAGAAGAAACGTTGGATTCAAATGCACTTTTAGGAGATAAAGTGAGGAGTAACAACAATGTGTGTGTCACAGTTGTAAAGTTCAGTGTGTGGTATAGAAGCACAACAGCAGCTTTCTGGACTGTCTCTTCCACTGTCTTTGATTCCACACATTCCTGCTCTACTCAATGTGCTGCTCACAGCAGAGAGCTGGAAACAGAGTTGTTGGGTTCAAGTGAACTTTTAGGAGAAACAGTGAAAAGAGACAGCAATGTTTGTGTCACCGTTGCAAAGGAGACTGCGTGCTATAGATGATCAGCAGGAGCTTTTTTGCATGGCTCTTCTGCTGTTTTAGCACAGTCTAAACGTTCCTGCTCTACTGTCTCTGTTGCTGCTCAGCTGAGAGCGGGCACAGAGATGTTGGATTCAATCGGTCTTTCAGGCAGGAAAGGGAGGAGTGGCAGCAATGCGTGTTTCAGAGTTGCAAAGCTCGCTGTGCGCTGCAGATTATCAGCAGAATGTTTTGGGCCTGGCTCTTCTGCTGTTTTAGCACAGTCTAAACGTTCCTGCTCTACTCTGCTGCTGCTCAGAGAGAGCGGGCAGTGGAGAGGTTGCATTCAAATGGACTTTTAGGAGATAAAGTGACGAGTGACAGTAATGTGTGCGCCACAGTTGCTAAGCTCACTGTGTGCTGAAGATGATCAGTGGGAACTTTCTGGACTGTCTCTTCTGCCGTTTCAGCAGAGTCCAGACGTAAGTGCACTATTCTGCTGCTGCTCACAAAGAGCAGGCACAGGAGATATTGGATTCAATTGGACTTTCAGGTAGGAAAGTGAGGGGTGACAGCAAAGTGTGTGACACAGTTTGAAAGCTCACTCTGTCCTGAAGATGCCCAGCCGGAGCTCCCCCTCCTGGCCCTTCGGCTGTGGGAGCAGAGTCCAAGCGCTCGTGTTCACCTGTCACGGCTGCTCTTGAAACGACACAGGGCACCAGAAACGCTGGATTCAAATGCACTTTTAGGAGATAAGGTGAGGAGTGACAACAATGTGTGTGTCACAGTTGTAAAGTTCAGTGTGTGGTGAAGAAGCGCAACAGCAGCTTTCTGGACGGTCCCTTCCACTCTCTTAGATTCCACACATTCCTGCTCTAACCACTGTGCTGCTCGCAGCAGAGAGCTGGAAACAGAGCTGTTGGATTCAAGTGAACTTTTAGGAGAAACAGTGAAAAGTGACAGCAATGTTTGTGTCACAGATGCAAAGGTGACTGTGTGCTGTAGATGATCAGCAGGAGCTTTTTTGCATGGCTCTTCTGCTGTTTTAGCACAGTCTAAACGTTCCTGCTCTTCTGTCTCTGTTGCTGCTCAGCTGAGAGCGGGCACAGAGATGTTGGATTCAATTGGTCTTTCAGGCAGGCAAGGGGGGACTGACTGCAATGTGTGTTTCAGAGTTGCAAAGGTCGCTGTGCGCTGAAGATGATCAGCAGGAACATTTTGTTCTGGCACTTCTGCTCTTTTAGCAGAGCCTAAACGTTCCTGCTCTACTCTCTCTGCTGCTGCACAGCAGAGAATGGCACAGAGATTTTGGATTCAAGTGGTCTTTGAGGTAGGAAAGAGAGGAGCGACAGCAATATATGTTTCACAGTTGCAAAGCTGACTGCGTGCTGAAGATGCCCAGCCGGAGCTTACCCTGCTGGCTCTTCGGCTGTGGGAGCAGAGTCCAAGCGCTCGTGCTCGCCTGTCACGGCTGCTCTTGAAACGACAGAGGGCAGAAGAAACGTTGGATTCAAATGCACTTTTAGGAGATAAAGTGAGGAGTAACAACAATGTGTGTGTCACAGTTGTAAAGTTCAGTGTGTGGTATAGAAGCACAACAGCAGCTTTCTGGACTGTCTCTTCCACTGTCTTTGATTCCACACATTCCTGCTCTACTCAATGTGCTGCTCACAGCAGAGAGCTGGAAACAGAGTTGTTGGGTTCAAGTGAACTTTTAGGACAAACAGTGAAAAGAGACAGCAATGTTTGTGTCACCGTTGCAAAGGAGACTGTGTGCTATAGATGATCAGCAGGAGCTTTTTTGCATGGCTCTTCTGCTGTTTTAGCACAGTCTAAACGTTCCTGCTCTACTGTCTCTGTTGCTGCTCAGCTGAGAGCGGGCACAGAGATGTTGGATTCAATCGGTCTTTCAGGCAGGAAAGGGAGGAGTGGCAGCAATGCGTGTTTCAGAGTTGCAAAGCTCGCTGTGCGCTGCAGATTATCAGCAGAATGTTTTGGGCCTGGCTCTTCTGCTGTTTTAGCACAGTCTAAACGTTCCTGCTCTACTCTGCTGCTGCTCAGAGAGAGCGGGCAGTGGAGAGGTTGCATTCAAATGGACTTTTAGGAGATAAAGTGACGAGTGACAGTAATGTGTGCGCCACAGTTGCTAAGCTCACTGTGTGCTGAAGATGATCAGTGGGAACTTTCTGGACTGTCTCTTCTGCCGTTTCAGCAGAGTCCAGACGTAAGTGCACTATTCTGCTGCTGCTCACAAAGAGCAGGCACAGGAGATATTGGATTCAATTGGACTTTCAGGTAGGAAAGTGAGGGGTGACAGCAAAGTGTGTGACACAGTTTGAAAGCTCACTCTGTCCTGAAGATGCCCAGCCGGAGCTCCCCCTCCTGGCCCTTCGGCTGTGGGAGCAGAGTCCAAGCGCTCGTGTTCACCTGTCACGGCTGCTCTTGAAACGACACAGGGCACCAGAAACGCTGGATTCAAATGCACTTTTAGGAGATAAGGTGAGGAGTGACAACAATGTGTGTGTCACAGTTGTAAAGTTCAGTGTGTGGTGAAGAAGCGCAACAGCAGCTTTCTGGACGGTCTCTTCCACTCTCTTAGATTCCACACATTCCTGCTCTAACCACTGTGCTGCTCGCAGCCGAGAGCTGGAAACAGAGCTGTTGGATTCAAGTGAACTTTTAGGAGAAACAGTGAAAAGTGACAGCAATGTTTGTGTCACAGTTGCAAAGGTGACTGTGTGCTGTAGATGATCAGCAGGAGCTTTTTTGCATGGCTCTTCTGCTGTTTTAGCACAGTCTAAACGTTCCTGCTCTTCTGTCTCTGTTGCTGCTCAGCTGAGAGCGGGCACAGAGATGTTGGATTCAATTGGTCTTTCAGGCAGGCAAGGGGGGACTGACTGCAATGTGTGTTTCAGAGTTGCAAAGGTCGCTGTGCGCTGAAGATGATCAGCAGGAACATTTTGTTCTGGCACTTCTGCTCTTTTAGCAGAGCCTAAACGTTCCTGCTCTACTCTCTCTGCTGCTGCACAGCAGAGAATGGCACAGAGATTTTGGATTCAAGTGGTCTTTGAGGTAGGAAAGAGAGGAGCGACAGCAATATATGTTTCACAGTTGCAAAGCTGACTGCGTGCTGAAGATGCCCAGCCGGAGCTTACCCTGCTGGCTCTTCGGCTGTGGGAGCAGAGTCCAAGCGCTCGTGCTCGCCTGTCACGGCTGCTCTTGAAACGACAGAGGGCAGAAGAAACGTTGGATTCAAATGCACTTTTAGGAGATAAAGTGAGGAGTAACAACAATGTGTGTGTCACAGTTGTAAAGTTCAGTGTGTGGTATAGAAGCACAACAGCAGCTTTCTGGACTGTCTCTTCCACTGTCTTTGATTCCACACATTCCTGCTCTACTCAATGTGCTGCTCACAGCAGAGAGCTGGAAACAGAGTTGTTGGATTCAAGTGAACTTTTAGGAGAAACAGTGAAAAGAGACAGCAATGTTTGTGTCACAGTTGCAAAGGAGACTGCGTGCTATAGATGATCAGCAGGAGCTTTTTTGCATGGCTCTTCTGCTGTTTTAGCACAGTCTAAACGTTCCTGCTCTACTGTCTCTGTTGCTGCTCAGCTGAGAGCGGGCACAGAGATGTTGGATTCAATTGGTCTTTCAGGCAGGCAAGGGGGGACTGACTGCAATGTGTGTTTCAGAGTTGCAAAGGTCGCTGTGCGCTGAAGATGATCAGCAGGAACATTTTGTCCTGGCACTTCTGCTCTTTTAGCAGAGTCTAAACGTTCCTGCTCTACTCTCTCTGCTGCTGCACAGCAGAGAATGGCACAGAGATTTTGGATTCAAGTGGTCTTTGAGGTAGGAAAGAGAGGAGCGACAGCAATATATGTTTCACAGTTGCAAAGCTGACTGCGTGCTGATGATGCCCAGCCGGAGCTTACCCTGCTGGCTCTTCGGCTGTGGGAGCAGAGTCCAAGCGCTCGTGCTCGCCTGTCACGGCTGCTCTTGAAACGACAGAGGGCAGAAGAAACGTTGGATTCAAATGCACTTTTAGGAGATAAAGTGAGGAGTAACAACAATGTGTGTGTCACAGTTGTAAAGTTCAGTGTGTGGTATAGAAGCACAACAGCAGCTTTCTGGACTGTCTCTTCCACTGTCTTTGATTCCACACATTCCTGCTCTACTCAATGTGCTGCTCACAGCAGAGAGCTGGAAACAGAGTTGTTGGGTTCAAGTGAACTTTTAGGACAAACAGTGAAAAGAGACAGCAATGTTTGTGTCACCGTTGCAAAGGAGACTGTGTGCTATAGATGATCAGCAGGAGCTTTTTTGCATGGCTCTTCTGCTGTTTTAGCACAGTCTAAACGTTCCTGCTCTACTGTCTCTGTTGCTGCTCAGCTGAGAGCGGGCACAGACATGTTGGATTCAATCGGTCTTTCAGGCAGGAAAGGGAGGAGTGGCAGCAATGCGTGTTTCAGAGTTGCAATGCTCGCTGTGCGCTGCAGATTATCAGCAGAATGTTTTGGGCCTGGCTCTTCTGCTGTTTTAGCACAGTCTAAACGTTCCTGCTCTACTCTGCTGCTGCTCAGAGAGAGCGGGCAGTGGAGAGGTTGCATTCAAATGGACTTTTAGGAGATAAAGTGACGAGTGACAGTAATGTGTGCGCCACAGTTGCTAAGCTCACTGTGTGCTGAAGATGATCAGTGGGAACTTTCTGGACTGTCTCTTCTGCCGTTTCAGCAGAGTCCAGACGTAAGTGCACTATTCTGCTGCTGCTCACAAAGAGCAGGCACAGGAGATATTGGATTCAATTGGACTTTCAGGTAGGAAAGTGAGGGGTGACAGCAAAGTGTGTGACACAGTTTGAAAGCTCACTCTGTCCTGAAGATGCCCAGCCGGAGCTCCCCCTCCTGGCCCTTCGGCTGTGGGAGCAGAGTCCAAGCGCTCGTGTTCACCTGTCACGGCTGCTCTTGAAACGACACAGGGCACCAGAAACGCTGGATTCAAATGCACTTTTAGGAGATAAGGTGAGGAGTGACAACAATGTGTGTGTCACAGTTGTAAAGTTCAGTGTGTGGTGAAGAAGCGCAACAGCAGCTTTCTGGACGGTCCCTTCCACTCTCTTAGATTCCACACATTCCTGCTCTAACCACTGTGCTGCTCGCAGCAGAGAGCTGGAAACAGAGCTGTTGGATTCAAGTGAACTTTTAGGAGAAACAGTGAAAAGAGACAGCAATGTTTGTGTCACCGTTGCAAAGGTGACTGTGTGCTGTAGATGATCAGCAGGAGCTTTTTTGCATGGCTCTTCTGCTGTTTTAGCACAGTCTAAACGTTCCTGCTCTTCTGTCTCTGTTGCTGCTCAGCTGAGAGCGGGCACAGAGATGTTGGATTCAATTGGTCTTTCAGGCAGGCAAGGGGGGACTGACTGCAATGTGTGTTTCAGAGTTGCAAAGGTCGCTGTGCGCTGAAGATGATCAGCAGGAACATTTTGTTCTGGCACTTCTGCTCTTTTAGCAGAGTCTAAACGTTCCTGCTCTACTCTCTCTGCTGCTGCACAGCAGAGAATGGCACAGAGATTTTGGATTCAAGTGGTCTTTGAGGTAGGAAAGAGAGGAGCGACAGCAATATATGTTTCACAGTTGCAAAGCTGACTGCGTGCTGAAGATGCCCAGCCGGAGCTTACCCTGCTGGCTCTTCGGCTGTGGGAGCAGAGTCCAAGCGCTCGTGCTCGCCTGTCACGGCTGCTCTTGAAACGACAGAGGGCAGAAGAAACGTTGGATTCAAATGCACTTTTAGGAGATAAAGTGAGGAGTAACAACAATGTGTGTGTCACAGTTGTAAAGTTCAGTGTGTGGTATAGAAGCACAACAGCAGCTTTCTGGACTGTCTCTTCCACTGTCTTTGATTCCACACATTCCTGCTCTACTCAATGTGCTGCTCACAGCAGAGAGCTGGAAACAGAGTTGTTGGGTTCAAGTGAACTTTTAGGAGAAACAGTGAAAAGAGACAGCAATGTTTGTGTCACAGTTGCAAAGGAGACTGCGTGCTATAGATGATCAGCAGGAGCTTTTTTGCATGGCTCTTCTGCTGTTTTAGCACAGTCTAAACGTTCCTGCTCTACTGTCTCTGTTGCTGCTCAGCTGAGAGCGGGCACAGAGATGTTGGATTCAATCGGTCTTTCAGGCAGGAAAGGGAGGAGTGGCAGCAATGCGTGTTTCAGAGTTGCAAAGCTCGCTGTGCGCTGCAGATTATCAGCAGAATGTTTTGGGCCTGGCTCTTCTGCTGTTTTAGCACAGTCTAAACGTTCCTGCTCTACTCTGCTGCTGCTCAGAGAGAGCGGGCAGTGGAGAGGTTGCATTCAAATGGACTTTTAGGAGATAAAGTGACGAGTGACAGTAATGTGTGCGCCACAGTTGCTAAGCTCACTGTGTGCTGAAGATGATCAGTGGGAACTTTCTGGACTGTCTCTTCTGCCGTTTCAGCAGAGTCCAGACGTAAGTGCACTATTCTGCTGCTGCTCACAAAGAGCAGGCACAGGAGATATTGGATTCAATTGGACTTTCAGGTAGGAAAGTGAGGGGTGACAGCAAAGTGTGTGACACAGTTTGAAAGCTCACTCTGTCCTGAAGATGCCCAGCCGGAGCTCCCCCTCCTGGCCCTTCGGCTGTGGGAGCAGAGTCCAAGCGCTCGTGTTCACCTGTCACGGCTGCTCTTGAAAGGACACAGGGCACCAGAAACGCTGGATTCAAATGCACTTTTAGGAGATAAGGTGAGGAGTGACAACAATGTGTGTGTCACAGTTGTAAAGTTCAGTGTGTGGTGAAGAAGCGCAACAGCAGCTTTCTGGACGGTCCCTTCCACTCTCTTAGATTCCACACATTCCTGCTCTAACCACTGTGCTGCTCGCAGCAGAGAGCTGGAAACAGAGCTGTTGGATTCAAGTGAACTTTTAGGAGAAACAGTGAAAAGAGACAGCAATGTTTGTGTCACAGTTGCAAAGGTGACTGTGTGCTGTAGATGATCAGCAGGAGCTTTTTTGCATGGCTCTTCTGCTGTTTTAGCACAGTCTAAACGTTCCTGCTCTTCTGTCTCTGTTGCTGCTCAGCTGAGAGCGGGCACAGAGATGTTGGATTCAATTGGTCTTTCAGGCAGGCAAGGGGGGACTGACTGCAATGTGTGTTTCAGAGTTGCAAAGGTCGCTGTGCGCTGAAGATGATCAGCAGGAACATTTTGTTCTGGCACTTCTGCTCTTTTAGCAGAGCCTAAACGTTCCTGCTCTACTCTCTCTGCTGCTGCACAGCAGAGAATGGCACAGAGATTTTGGATTCAAGTGGTCTTTGAGGTAGGAAAGAGAGGAGCGACAGCAATATATGTTTCACAGTTGCAAAGCTGACTGCGTGCTGAAGATGCCCAGCCGGAGCTTACCCTGCTGGCTCTTCGGCTGTGGGAGCAGAGTCCAAGCGCTCGTGCTCGCCTGTCACGGCTGCTCTTGAAACGACAGAGGGCAGAAGAAACGTTGGATTCAAATGCACTTTTAGGAGATAAAGTGAGGAGTAACAACAATGTGTGTGTCACAGTTGTAAAGTTCAGTGTGTGGTATAGAAGCACAACAGCAGCTTTCTGGACTGTCTCTTCCACTGTCTTTGATTCCACACATTCCTGCTCTACTCAATGTGCTGCTCACAGCAGAGAGCTGGAAACAGAGTTGTTGGGTTCAAGTGAACTTTTAGGACAAACAGTGAAAAGAGACAGCAATGTTTGTGTCACCGTTGCAAAGGAGACTGTGTGCTATAGATGATCAGCAGGAGCTTTTTTGCATGGCTCTTCTGCTGTTTTAGCACAGTCTAAACGTTCCTGCTCTACTGTCTCTGTTGCTGCTCAGCTGAGAGCGGGCACAGAGATGTTGGATTCAATCGGTCTTTCAGGCAGGAAAGGGAGGAGTGGCAGCAATGCGTGTTTCAGAGTTGCAAAGCTCGCTGTGCGCTGCAGATTATCAGCAGAATGTTTTGGGCCTGGCTCTTCTGCTGTTTTAGCACAGTCTAAACGTTCCTGCTCTACTCTGCTGCTGCTCAGAGAGAGCGGGCAGTGGAGAGGTTGCATTCAAATGGACTTTTAGGAGATAAAGTGACGAGTGACAGTAATGTGTGCGCCACAGTTGCTAAGCTCACTGTGTGCTGAAGATGATCAGTGGGAACTTTCTGGACTGTCTCTTCTGCCGTTTCAGCAGAGTCCAGACGTAAGTGCACTATTCTGCTGCTGCTCACAAAGAGCAGGCACAGGAGATATTGGATTCAATTGGACTTTCAGGTAGGAAAGTGAGGGGTGACAGCAAAGTGTGTGACACAGTTTGAAAGCTCACTCTGTCCTGAAGATGCCCAGCCGGAGCTCCCCCTCCTGGCCCTTCGGCTGTGGGAGCAGAGTCCAAGCGCTCGTGTTCACCTGTCACGGCTGCTCTTGAAAGGACACAGGGCACCAGAAACGCTGGATTCAAATGCACTTTTAGGAGATAAGGTGAGGAGTGACAACAATGTGTGTGTCACAGTTGTAAAGTTCAGTGTGTGGTGAAGAAGCGCAACAGCAGCTTTCTGGACGGTCCCTTCCACTCTCTTAGATTCCACACATTCCTGCTCTAACCACTGTGCTGCTCGCAGCAGAGAGCTGGAAACAGAGCTGTTGGATTCAAGTGAACTTTTAGGAGAAACAGTGAAAAGAGACAGCAATGTTTGTGTCACAGTTGCAAAGGTGACTGTGTGCTGTAGATGATCAGCAGGAGCTTTTTTGCATGGCTCTTCTGCTGTTTTAGCACAGTCTAAACGTTCCTGCTCTTCTGTCTCTGTTGCTGCTCAGCTGAGAGCGGGCACAGAGATGTTGGATTCAATTGGTCTTTCAGGCAGGCAAGGGGGGACTGACTGCAATGTGTGTTTCAGAGTTGCAAAGGTCGCTGTGCGCTGAAGATGATCAGCAGGAACATTTTGTTCTGGCACTTCTGCTCTTTTAGCAGAGTCTAAACGTTCCTGCTCTACTCTCTCTGCTGCTGCACAGCAGAGAATGGCACAGAGATTTTGGATTCAAGTGGTCTTTGAGGTAGGAAAGAGAGGAGCGACAGCAATATATGTTTCACAGTTGCAAAGCTGACTGCGTGCTGAAGATGCCCAGCCGGAGCTTACCCTGCTGGCTCTTCGGCTGTGGGAGCAGAGTCCAAGCGCTCGTGCTCGCCTGTCACGGCTGCTCTTGAAACGACAGAGGGCAGAAGAAACGTTGGATTCAAATGCACTTTTAGGAGATAAAGTGAGGAGTAACAACAATGTGTGTGTCACAGTTGTAAAGTTCAGTGTGTGGTATAGAAGCACAACAGCAGCTTTCTGGACTGTCTCTTCCACTGTCTTTGATTCCACACATTCCTGCTCTACTCAATGTGCTGCTCACAGCAGAGAGCTGGAAACAGAGTTGTTGGGTTCAAGTGAACTTTTAGGAGAAACAGTGAAAAGAGACAGCAATGTTTGTGTCACAGTTGCAAAGGAGACTGCGTGCTATAGATGATCAGCAGGAGCTTTTTTGCATGGCTCTTCTGCTGTTTTAGCACAGTCTAAACGTTCCTGCTCTACTGTCTCTGTTGCTGCTCAGCTGAGAGCGGGCACAGACATGTTGGATTCAATCGGTCTTTCAGGCAGGAAAGGGAGGAGTGGCAGCAATGCGTGTTTCAGAGTTGCAAAGCTCGCTGTGCGCTGCAGATTATCAGCAGAATGTTTTGGGCCTGGCTCTTCTGCTGTTTTAGCACAGTCTAAACGTTCCTGCTCTACTCTGCTGCTGCTCAGAGAGAGCGGGCAGTGGAGAGGTTGCATTCAAATGGACTTTTAGGAGATAAAGTGACGAGTGACAGTAATGTGTGCGCCACAGTTGCTAAGCTCACTGTGTGCTGAAGATGATCAGTGGGAACTTTCTGGACTGTCTCTTCTGCCGTTTCAGCAGAGTCCAGACGTAAGTGCACTATTCTGCTGCTGCTCACAAAGAGCAGGCACAGGAGATATTGGATTCAATTGGACTTTCAGGTAGGAAAGTGAGGGGTGACAGCAAAGTGTGTGACACAGTTTGAAAGCTCACTCTGTCCTGAAGATGCCCAGCCGGAGCTCCCCCTCCTGGCCCTTCGGCTGTGGGAGCAGAGTCCAAGCGCTCGTGTTCACCTGTCACGGCTGCTCTTGAAAGGACACAGGGCACCAGAAACGCTGGATTCAAATGCACTTTTAGGAGATAAGGTGAGGAGTGACAACAATGTGTGTGTCACAGTTGTAAAGTTCAGTGTGTGGTGAAGAAGCGCAACAGCAGCTTTCTGGACGGTCCCTTCCACTCTCTTAGATTCCACACATTCCTGCTCTAACCACTGTGCTGCTCGCAGCAGAGAGCTGGAAACAGAGCTGTTGGATTCAAGTGAACTTTTAGGAGAAACAGTGAAAAGAGACAGCAATGTTTGTGTCACAGTTGCAAAGGTGACTGTGTGCTGTAGATGATCAGCAGGAGCTTTTTTGCATGGCTCTTCTGCTGTTTTAGCACAGTCTAAACGTTCCTGCTCTTCTGTCTCTGTTGCTGCTCAGCTGAGAGCGGGCACAGAGATGTTGGATTCAATTGGTCTTTCAGGCAGGCAAGGGGGGACTGACTGCAATGTGTGTTTCAGAGTTGCAAAGGTCGCTGTGCGCTGAAGATGATCAGCAGGAACATTTTGTTCTGGCACTTCTGCTCTTTTAGCAGAGTCTAAACGTTCCTGCTCTACTCTCTCTGCTGCTGCACAGCAGAGAATGGCACAGAGATTTTGGATTCAAGTGGTCTTTGAGGTAGGAAAGAGAGGAGCGACAGCAATATATGTTTCACAGTTGCAAAGCTGACTGCGTGCTGAAGATGCCCAGCCGGAGCTTACCCTGCTGGCTCTTCGGCTGTGGGAGCAGAGTCCAAGCGCTCGTGCTCGCCTGTCACGGCTGCTCTTGAAACGACAGAGGGCAGAAGAAACGTTGGATTCAAATGCACTTTTAGGAGATAAAGTGAGGAGTAACAACAATGTGTGTGTCACAGTTGTAAAGTTCAGTGTGTGGTATAGAAGCACAACAGCAGCTTTCTGGACTGTCTCTTCCACTGTCTTTGATTCCACACATTCCTGCTCTACTCAATGTGCTGCTCACAGCAGAGAGCTGGAAACAGAGTTGTTGGGTTCAAGTGAACTTTTAGGACAAACAGTGAAAAGAGACAGCAATGTTTGTGTCACCGTTGCAAAGGAGACTGCGTGCTATAGATGATCAGCAGGAGCTTTTTTGCATGGCTCTTCTGCTGTTTTAGCACAGTCTAAACGTTCCTGCTCTACTGTCTCTGTTGCTGCTCAGCTGAGAGCGGGCACAGAGATGTTGGATTCAATCGGTCTTTCAGGCAGGAAAGGGAGGAGTGGCAGCAATGCGTGTTTCAGAGTTGCAAAGCTCGCTGTGCGCTGCAGATTATCAGCAGAATGTTTTGGGCCTGGCTCTTCTGCTGTTTTAGCACAGTCTAAACGTTCCTGCTCTACTCTGCTGCTGCTCAGAGAGAGCGGGCAGTGGAGAGGTTGCATTCAAATGGACTTTTAGGAGATAAAGTGACGAGTGACAGTAATGTGTGCGCCACAGTTGCTAAGCTCACTGTGTGCTGAAGATGATCAGTGGGAACTTTCTGGACTGTCTCTTCTGCCGTTTCAGCAGAGTCCAGACGTAAGTGCACTATTCTGCTGCTGCTCACAAAGAGCAGGCACAGGAGATATTGGATTCAATTGGACTTTCAGGTAGGAAAGTGAGGGGTGACAGCAAAGTGTGTGACACAGTTTGAAAGCTCACTCTGTCCTGAAGATGCCCAGCCGGAGCTCCCCCTCCTGGCCCTTCGGCTGTGGGAGCAGAGTCCAAGCGCTCGTGTTCACCTGTCACGGCTGCTCTTGAAAGGACACAGGGCACCAGAAACGCTGGATTCAAATGCACTTTTAGGAGATAAGGTGAGGAGTGACAACAATGTGTGTGTCACAGTTGTAAAGTTCAGTGTGTGGTGAAGAAGCGCAACAGCAGCTTTCTGGACGGTCTCTTCCACTCTCTTAGATTCCACACATTCCTGCTCTAACCACTGTGCTGCTCGCAGCAGAGAGCTGGAAACAGAGCTGTTGGATTCAAGTGAACTTTTAGGAGAAACAGTGAAAAGAGACAGCAATGTTTGTGTCACAGTTGCAAAGGTGACTGTGTGCTGTAGATGATCAGCAGGAGCTTTTTTGCATGGCTCTTCTGCTGTTTTAGCACAGTCTAAACGTTCCTGCTCTTCTGTCTCTGTTGCTGCTCAGCTGAGAGCGGGCACAGAGATGTTGGATTCAATTGGTCTTTCAGGCAGGCAAGGGGGGACTGACTGCAATGTGTGTTTCAGAGTTGCAAAGGTCGCTGTGCGCTGAAGATGATCAGCAGGAACATTTTGTTCTGGCACTTCTGCTCTTTTAGCAGAGTCTAAACGTTCCTGCTCTACTCTCTCTGCTGCTGCACAGCAGAGAATGGCACAGAGATTTTGGATTCAAGTGGTCTTTGAGGTAGGAAAGAGAGGAGCGACAGCAATATATGTTTCACAGTTGCAAAGCTGACTGCGTGCTGAAGATGCCCAGCCGGAGCTTACCCTGCTGGCTCTTCGGCTGTGGGAGCAGAGTCCAAGCGCTCGTGCTCGCCTGTCACGGCTGCTCTTGAAACGACAGAGGGCAGAAGAAACGTTGGATTCAAATGCACTTTTAGGAGATAAAGTGAGGAGTAACAACAATGTGTGTGTCACAGTTGTAAAGTTCAGTGTGTGGTATAGAAGCACAACAGCAGCTTTCTGGACTGTCTCTTCCACTGTCTTTGATTCCACACATTCCTGCTCTACTCAATGTGCTGCTCACAGCAGAGAGCTGGAAACAGAGTTGTTGGGTTCAAGTGAACTTTTAGGACAAACAGTGAAAAGTGACAGCAATGTTTGTGTCACAGTTGCAAAGGAGACTGCGTGCTATAGATGATCAGCAGGAGCTTTTTTGCATGGCTCTTCTGCTGTTTTAGCACAGTCTAAACGTTCCTGCTCTACTGTCTCTGTTGCTGCTCAGCTGAGAGCGGGCACAGAGATGTTGGATTCAATCGGTCTTTCAGGCAGGAAAGGGAGGAGTGGCAGCAATGCGTGTTTCAGAGTTGCAAAGCTCGCTGTGCGCTGCAGATTATCAGCAGAATGTTTTGGGCCTGGCTCTTCTGCTGTTTTAGCACAGTCTAAACGTTCCTGCTCTACTCTGCTGCTGCTCAGAGAGAGCGGGCAGTGGAGAGGTTGCATTCAAATGGACTTTTAGGAGATAAAGTGACGAGTGACAGTAATGTGTGCGCCACAGTTGCTAAGCTCACTGTGTGCTGAAGATGATCAGTGGGAACTTTCTGGACTGTCTCTTCTGCCGTTTCAGCAGAGTCCAGACGTAAGTGCACTATTCTGCTGCTGCTCACAAAGAGCAGGCACAGGAGATATTGGATTCAATTGGACTTTCAGGTAGGAAAGTGAGGGGTGACAGCAAAGTGTGTGACACAGTTTGAAAGCTCACTCTGTCCTGAAGATGCCCAGCCGGAGCTCCCCCTCCTGGCCCTTCGGCTGTGGGAGCAGAGTCCAAGCGCTCGTGTTCACCTGTCACGGCTGCTCTTGAAACGACACAGGGCACCAGAAACGCTGGATTCAAATGCACTTTTAGGAGATAAGGTGAGGAGTGACAACAATGTGTGTGTCACAGTTGTAAAGTTCAGTGTGTGGTGAAGAAGCGCAACAGCAGCTTTCTGGACGGTCCCTTCCACTCTCTTAGATTCCACACATTCCTGCTCTAACCACTGTGCTGCTCGCAGCAGAGAGCTGGAAACAGAGCTGTTAGATTCAAGTGAACTTTTAGGAGAAACAGTGAAAAGAGACAGCAATGTTTGTGTCACCGTTGCAAAGGTGACTGTGTGCTGTAGATGATCAGCAGGAGCTTTTTTGCATGGCTCTTCTGCTGTTTTAGCACAGTCTAAACGTTCCTGCTCTTCTGTCTCTGTTGCTGCTCAGCTGAGAGCGGGCACAGAGATGTTGGATTCAATTGGTCTTTCAGGCAGGCAAGGGGGGACTGACTGCAATGTGTGTTTCAGAGTTGCAAAGGTCGCTGTGCGCTGAAGATGATCAGCAGGAACATTTTGTTCTGGCACTTCTGCTCTTTTAGCAGAGTCTAAACGTTCCTGCTCTACTCTCTCTGCTGCTGCACAGCAGAGAATGGCACAGAGATTTTGGATTCAAGTGGTCTTTGAGGTAGGAAAGAGAGGAGCGACAGCAATATATGTTTCACAGTTGCAAAGCTGACTGCGTGCTGAAGATGCCCAGCCGGAGCTTACCCTGCTGGCTCTTCGGCTGTGGGAGCAGAGTCCAAGCGCTCGTGCTCGCCTGTCACGGCTGCTCTTGAAACGACAGAGGGCAGAAGAAACGTTGGATTCAAATGCACTTTTAGGAGATAAAGTGAGGAGTAACAACAATGTGTGTGTCACAGTTGTAAAGTTCAGTGTGTGGTATAGAAGCACAACAGCAGCTTTCTGGACTGTCTCTTCCACTGTCTTTGATTCCACACATTCCTGCTCTACTCAATGTGCTGCTCACAGCAGAGAGCTGGAAACAGAGTTGTTGGGTTCAAGTGAACTTTTAGGACAAACAGTGAAAAGAGACAGCAATGTTTGTGTCACCGTTGCAAAGGAGACTGCGTGCTATAGATGATCAGCAGGAGCTTTTTTGCATGGCTCTTCTGCTGTTTTAGCACAGTCTAAACGTTCCTGCTCTACTGTCTCTGTTGCTGCTCAGCTGAGAGCGGGCACAGAGATGTTGGATTCAATCGGTCTTTCAGGCAGGAAAGGGAGGAGTGGCAGCAATGCGTGTTTCAGAGTTGCAAAGCTCGCTGTGCGCTGCAGATTATCAGCAGAATGTTTTGGGCCTGGCTCTTCTGCTGTTTTAGCACAGTCTAAACGTTCCTGCTCTACTCTGCTGCTGCTCAGAGAGAGCGGGCAGTGGAGAGGTTGCATTCAAATGGACTTTTAGGAGATAAAGTGACGAGTGACAGTAATGTGTGCGCCACAGTTGCTAAGATCACTGTGTGCTGAAGATGATCAGTGGGAACTTTCTGGACTGTCTCTTCTGCCGTTTCAGCAGAGTCCAGACGTAAGTGCACTATTCTGCTGCTGCTCACAAAGAGCAGGCACAGGAGATATTGGATTCAATTGGACTTTCAGGTAGGAAAGTGAGGGGTGACAGCAAAGTGTGTGACACAGTTTGAAAGCTCACTCTGTCCTGAAGATGCCCAGCCGGAGCTCCCCCTCCTGGCCCTTCGGCTGTGGGAGCAGAGTCCAAGCGCTCGTGTTCACCTGTCACGGCTGCTCTTGAAACGACACAGGGCACCAGAAACGCTGGATTCAAATGCACTTTTAGGAGATAAGGTGAGGAGTGACAACAATGTGTGTGTCACAGTTGTAAAGTTCAGTGTGTGGTGAAGAAGCGCAACAGCAGCTTTCTGGACGGTCCCTTCCACTCTCTTAGATTCCACACATTCCTGCTCTAACCACTGTGCTGCTCGCAGCAGAGAGCTGGAAACAGAGCTGTTGGATTCAAGTGAACTTTTAGGAGAAACAGTGAAAAGAGACAGCAATGTTTGTGTCACCGTTGCAAAGGTGACTGTGTGCTGTAGATGATCAGCAGGAGCTTTTTTGCATGGCTCTTCTGCTGTTTTAGCACAGTCTAAACGTTCCTGCTCTTCTGTCTCTGTTGCTGCTCAGCTGAGAGCGGGCACAGAGATGTTGGATTCAATTGGTCTTTCAGGCAGGCAAGGGGGGACTGACTGCAATGTGTGTTTCAGAGTTGCAAAGGTCGCTGTGCGCTGAAGATGATCAGCAGGAACATTTTGTTCTGGCACTTCTGCTCTTTTAGCAGAGTCTAAACGTTCCTGCTCTACTCTCTCTGCTGCTGCACAGCAGAGAATGGCACAGAGATTTTGGATTCAAGTGGTCTTTGAGGTAGGAAAGAGAGGAGCGACAGCAATATATGTTTCACAGTTGCAAAGCTGACTGCGTGCTGAAGATGCCCAGCCGGAGCTTACCCTGCTGGCTCTTCGGCTGTGGGAGCAGAGTCCAAGCGCTCGTGCTCGCCTGTCACGGCTGCTCTTGAAACGACACAGGGCAGAAGAAACGTTGGATTCAAATGCACTTTTAGGAGATAAAGTGAGGAGTAACAACAATGTGTGTGTCACAGTTGTAAAGTTCAGTGTGTGGTATAGAAGCACAACAGCAGCTTTCTGGACTGTCTCTTCCACTGTCTTTGATTCCACACATTCCTGCTCTACTCAATGTGCTGCTCACAGCAGAGAGCTGGAAACAAAGTTGTTGGGTTCAAGTGAACTTTTAGGACAAACAGTGAAAAGTGACAGCAATGTTTGTGTCACAGTTGCAAAGGAGACTGCGTGCTATAGATGATCAGCAGGAGCTTTTTTGCATGGCTCTTCTGCTGTTTTAGCACAGTCTAAACGTTCCTGCTCTACTGTCTCTGTTGCTGCTCAGCTGAGAGCGGGCACAGAGATGTTGGATTCAATCGGTCTTTCAGGCAGGAAAGGGAGGAGTGGCAGCAATGCGTGTTTCAGAGTTGCAAAGCTCGCTGTGCGCTGCAGATTATCAGCAGAATGTTTTGGGCCTGGCTCTTCTGCTGTTTTAGCACAGTCTAAACGTTCCTGCTCTACTCTGCTGCTGCTCAGAGAGAGCGGGCAGTGGAGAGGTTGCATTCAAATGGACTTTTAGGAGATAAAGTGACGAGTGACAGTAATGTGTGCGCCACAGTTGCTAAGCTCACTGTGTGCTGAAGATGATCAGTGGGAACTTTCTGGACTGTCTCTTCTGCCGTTTCAGCAGAGTCCAGACGTAAGTGCACTATTCTGCTGCTGCTCACAAAGAGCAGGCACAGGAGATATTGGATTCAATTGGACTTTCAGGTAGGAAAGTGAGGGGTGACAGCAAAGTGTGTGACACAGTTTGAAAGCTCACTCTGTCCTGAAGATGCCCAGCCGGAGCTCCCCCTCCTGGCCCTTCGGCTGTGGGAGCAGAGTCCAAGCGCTCGTGTTCACCTGTCACGGCTGCTCTTGAAACGACACAGGGCACCAGAAACGCTGGATTCAAATGCACTTTTAGGAGATAAGGTGAGGAGTGACAACAATGTGTGTGTCACAGTTGTAAAGTTCAGTGTGTGGTGAAGAAGCGCAACAGCAGCTTTCTGGACGGTCCCTTCCACTCTCTTAGATTCCACACATTCCTGCTCTAACCACTGTGCTGCTCGCAGCAGAGAGCTGGAAACAGAGCTGTTGGATTCAAGTGAACTTTTAGGAGAAACAGTGAAAAGAGACAGCAATGTTTGTGTCACCGTTGCAAAGGTGACTGTGTGCTGTAGATGATCAGCAGGAGCTTTTTTGCATGGCTCTTCTGCTGTTTTAGCACAGTCTAAACGTTCCTGCTCTTCTGTCTCTGTTGCTGCTCAGCTGAGAGCGGGCACAGAGATGTTGGATTCAATTGGTCTTTCAGGCAGGCAAGGGGGGACTGACTGCAATGTGTGTTGTAGAGTTGCAAAGGTCGCTGTGCGCTGAAGATGATCAGCAGGAACATTTTGTTCTGGCACTTCTGCTCTTTTAGCAGAGTCTAAACGTTCCTGCTCTACTCTCTCTGCTGCTGCACAGCAGAGAATGGCACAGAGATTTTGGATTCAAGTGGTCTTTGAGGTAGGAAAGAGAGGAGCGACAGCAATATATGTTTCACAGTTGCAAAGCTGACTGCGTGCTGAAGATGCCCAGCCGGAGCTTACCCTGCTGGCTCTTCGGCTGTGGGAGCAGAGTCCAAGCGCTCGTGCTCGCCTGTCACGGCTGCTCTTGAAACGACAGAGGGCAGAAGAAACGTTGGATTCAAATGCACTTTTAGGAGATAAAGTGAGGAGTAACAACAATGTGTGTGTCACAGTTGTAAAGTTCAGTGTGTGGTATAGAAGCACAACAGCAGCTTTCTGGACTGTCTCTTCCACTGTCTTTGATTCCACACATTCCTGCTCTACTCAATGTGCTGCTCACAGCAGAGAGCTGGAAACAGAGTTGTTGGGTTCAAGTGAACTTTTAGGACAAACAGTGAAAAGTGACAGCAATGTTTGTGTCACAGTTGCAAAGGAGACTGCGTGCTATAGATGATCAGCAGGAGCTTTTTTGCATGGCTCTTCTGCTGTTTTAGCACAGTCTAAACGTTCCTGCTCTACTGTCTCTGTTGCTGCTCAGCTGAGAGCGGGCACAGACATGTTGGATTCAATCGGTCTTTCAGGCAGGAAAGGGAGGAGTGGCAGCAATGCGTGTTTCAGAGTTGCAAAGCTCGCTGTGCGCTGCAGATTATCAGCAGAATGTTTTGGGCCTGGCTCATCTGCTGTTTTAGCACAGTCTAAACGTTCCTGCTCTACTCTGCTGCTGCTCAGAGAGAGCGGGCAGTGGAGAGGTTGCATTCAAATGGACTTTTAGGAGATAAAGTGACGAGTGACAGTAATGTGTGCGCCACAGTTGCTAAGATCACTGTGTGCTGAAGATGATCAGTGGGAACTTTCTGGACTGTCTCTTCTGCCGTTTCAGCAGAGTCCAGACGTAAGTGCACTATTCTGCTGCTGCTCACAAAGAGCAGGCACAGGAGATATTGGATTCAATTGGACTTTCAGGTAGGAAAGTGAGGGGTGACAGCAAAGTGTGTGACACAGTTTGAAAGCTCACTCCGTCCTGAAGATGCCCAGCCGGAGCTCCCCCTCCTGGCCCTTCGGCTGTGGGAGCAGAGTCCAAGCGCTCGTGTTCACCTGTCACGGCTGCTCTTGAAACGACACAGGGCACCAGAAACGCTGGATTCAAATGCACTTTTAGGAGATAAGGTGAGGAGTGACAACAATGTGTGTGTCACAGTTGTAAAGTTCAGTGTGTGGTGAAGAAGCGCAACAGCAGCTTTCTGGACGGTCCCTTCCACTCTCTTAGATTCCACACATTCCTGCTCTAACCACTGTGCTGCTCGCAGCAGAGAGCTGGAAACAGAGCTGTTGGATTCAAGTGAACTTTTAGGAGAAACAGTGAAAAGAGACAGCAATGTTTGTGTCACAGTTGCAAAGGTGACTGTGTGCTGTAGATGATCAGCAGGAGCTTTTTTGCATGGCTCTTCTGCTGTTTTAGCACAGTCTAAACGTTCCTGCTCTTCTGTCTCTGTTGCTGCTCAGCTGAGAGCGGGCACAGAGATGTTGGATTCAATTGGTCTTTCAGGCAGGCAAGGGGGGACTGACTGCAATGTGTGTTTCAGAGTTGCAAAGGTCGCTGTGCGCTGAAGATGATCAGCAGGAACATTTTGTTCTGGCACTTCTGCTCTTTTAGCAGAGTCTAAACGTTCCTGCTCTACTCTCTCTGCTGCTGCACAGCAGAGAATGGCACAGAGATTTTGGATTCAAGTGGTCTTTGAGGTAGGAAAGAGAGGAGCGACAGCAATATATGTTTCACAGTTGCAAAGCTGACTGCGTGCTGAAGATGCCCAGCCGGAGCTTACCCTGCTGGCTCTTCGGCTGTGGGAGCAGAGTCCAAGCGCTCGTGCTCGCCTGTCACGGCTGCTCTTGAAACGACAGAGGGCAGAAGAAACGTTGGATTCAAATGCACTTTTAGGAGATAAAGTGAGGAGTAACAACAATGTGTGTGTCACAGTTGTAAAGTTCAGTGTGTGGTATAGAAGCACAACAGCAGCTTTCTGGACTGTCTCTTCCACTGTCTTTGATTCCACACATTCCTGCTCTACTCAATGTGCTGCTCACAGCAGAGAGCTGGAAACAGAGTTGTTGGGTTCAAGTGAACTTTTAGGACAAACAGTGAAAAGAGACAGCAATGTTTGTGTCACCGTTGCAAAGGAGACTGCGTGCTATAGATGATCAGCAGGAGCTTTTTTGCATGGCTCTTCTGCTGTTTTAGCACAGTCTAAACGTTCCTGCTCTACTGTCTCTGTTGCTGCTCAGCTGAGAGCGGGCACAGAGATGTTGGATTCAATCGGTCTTTCAGGCAGGAAAGGGAGGAGTGGCAGCAATGCGTGTTTCAGAGTTGCAAAGCTCGCTGTGCGCTGCAGATTATCAGCAGAATGTTTTGGGCCTGGCTCTTCTGCTGTTTTAGCACAGTCTAAACGTTCCTGCTCTACTCTGCTGCTGCTCAGAGAGAGCGGGCAGTGGAGAGGTTGCATTCAAATGGACTTTTAGGAGATAAAGTGACGAGTGACAGTAATGTGTGCGCCACAGTTGCTAAGATCACTGTGTGCTGAAGATGATCAGTGGGAACTTTCTGGACTGTCTCTTCTGCCGTTTCAGCAGAGTCCAGACGTAAGTGCACTATTCTGCTGCTGCTCACAAAGAGCAGGCACAGGAGATATTGGATTCAATTGGACTTTCAGGTAGGAAAGTGAGGGGTGACAGCAAAGTGTGTGACACAGTTTGAAAGCTCACTCTGTCCTGAAGATGCCCAGCCGGAGCTCCCCCTCCTGGCCCTTCGGCTGTGGGAGCAGAGTCCAAGCGCTCGTGTTCACCTGTCACGGCTGCTCTTGAAACGACACAGGGCACCAGAAACGCTGGATTCAAATGCACTTTTAGGAGATAAAGTGAGGAGTGACAACAATGTGTGTGTCACAGTTGTAAAGTTCAGTGTGTGGTATAGAAGCACAACAGCAGCTTTCTGGACTGTCTCTTCCACTGTCTTTGATTCCACACATTCCTGCTCTACTCAATGTGCTGCTCACAGCAGAGAGCTGGAAACAGAGTTGTTGGGTTCAAGTGAACTTTTAGGAGAAACAGTGAAAAATTACAGCAATGTTGTGTCACCGTTGCAAAGGAGACTGTGTGCTATAGATGATCAGCAGGAGCTTTTTTGCATGGCTCTTCTGCTGTTTTAGCACAGTCTAAACGTTCCTGCTCTTCTGTCTCTGCTGCTGCTCAGCAGAGAGCGGGCACAGAGATGTTGGATTCAACTGGTCTTTCAGGCAGGAAGGGGGGACTGACTGCAATGTGTGTTTCAGAGTTGCAAAGGTCGCAGTGCGCTGAAGATGATCAGCAGGAACATTTTGTCCTGGCACTTCTGCTCTTTTAGCAGAGTCTAAACGTTCCTGCTCTACTCTCTCTGCTGCTGCACAGCAGAGAATGGCACAGAGATTTTAGATTCAAGTGGTCTTTGAGGTAGGAAAGAGAGGAGCGACAGCAATATATGTTTCACAGTTGCAAAGCTGACTGCGTGCTGAAGATGCCCAGCCGGAGCTTACCCTGCTGGCTCTTCGGCTGTGGGAGCAGAGTCCAAGCGCTCGTGCTCGCCTGTCACGGCTGCTCTTGAAACGACAGAGGGCACCAGAAACGTTGGATTCAAATGCACTTTTAGGAGATAAAGTGAGGAGTAACAACAATGTGTGTGTCACACTTGTAAAGTTCAGTGTGTGGTATAGAAGCACAACAGCAGCTTTCTGGACTGTCTCTTCCACTGTCTTTGATTCCACACATTCCTGCTCTACTCAATGTGCTGCTCACAGCAGAGAGCTGGAAACAGAGTTGTTGGATTCAAGTGAACTTTTAGGAGAAACAGTGAAAAATGACAGCAATGTTGTGTCACAGTTGCAAAGGAGACTGTGTGCTATAGATGATCAGCAGGAGCTTTTTTGCATGGCTCTTCTGCTGTTTTAGCACAGTCTAAACGTTCCTGCTCTTCTGTCTCTGTTGCTGCTCAGCTGAGAGCGGGCACAGAGATGTTGGATTCAACTGGTCTTTCAGGCAGGAAAGGGAGGAGTGGCAGCAATGCTTGTTTCAGAGTTGCAAAGCTCGCTGTGCGCTGCAGATTATCAGGAGAATGTTTTGGGCCTGGCTCTTCTGCTGTTTTAGCACAGTCTAAACGTTCCTGCTCTTCTCTGCTGCTCCTCAGAGAGAGCGGGCAGTGGAGAGGTTGCATTCAAATGGACTTTTTGGAGATAAAGTGACGAGTGACAGTAATGTGTGCGCCACAGTTGCAAAGCTCACTGTGTGCTGAAGATGATCAGTGGGAACTTTCTGGACTGTCTCTTCTGCTGTTTCAGCAGAGTCCAGACGTAAGTGCTATATTCTGCTGCTGCTCACAAAGAGCAGGCACAGGAGATGTTGGATTCAATTGGACTTTCAGGTAGGAAAGTGAGGGGTGACAGCAAAGTGTGTGACACAGTTTGAAAGCTCACTCTGTCCTGAAGATGCCCAGCCGGAGCTCCCCCTCCTGGCCCTTCGGCTGTGGGAGCAGAGTCCAAGCGCTCGTGTTCACCTGTCACGGCTGCTCTTGAAACGACAGAGGGCACCAGAAACGCTGGATTCAAATGCACTTTTAGGAGATAAAGTGAGGAGTAACAACAATGTGTGTGTCACAGTTGTAAAGTTCAGTGTGTGTTATAGAAGCACAACAGCAGCTTTCTGGACTGTCTCTTCCACTGTCTTTGATTCCACACATTCCTGCTCTACTCAATGTGCTGCTCAGAGCAGAGAGCTGGAAACAGAGTTGTTGGATTCAAGTGAACTTTTAGGAGAAACAGTGAAAAGTGACAGCAATGTTTGTGTCACAGCTGCAAGGAGACTGTGTGCTATAGATGATCAGCAGGAGCTTTTTTGCATGGCTCTTCTGCTGTTTTAGCACAGTCTAAACGTTCCTGCTCTTCTGTCTCTGTTGCTGCTCAGCTGAGAGCGGGCACAGACATGTTGGATTCAGTCGGTCTTTCAGGCAGGCAAGGGGGGACTGACTGCAATGTGTGTTTCAGAGTTGCAAAGCTCGTTGTGCGCTGAAGATGATCAGCAGGAACATTTTATCCTGGCACTTCTGCTCTTTTAGCAGAGTCTAAACGTTCCTGCTCTACTCTGCTGCTGCTCACAGAGAGCGGGCAGTGGAGAGGTTGCATTCAAATGGACTTTTAGGAGATAGAGTGACGAGTGACAGTAATGTGTGCGCCACAGTTGCTAAGCTCACTGTGTGCTGAAGATGATCAGTGGGAACTTTCTGGACTGTCTCTTCTGCTGTTTCAGCAGAGTCCAGGCGTAAGTGCAATATTCTGCTGCTGCTCACAAAGAGCAGGCACGGGAGATGTTGGATTCAATTGGACTTTCAGGTAGGAAAGTGAGGGGTGACAGCAAAGTGTGTGACACAGTTTGAAAGCTCACTCTGTCCTGAAGATGCCCAGCCGGAGCTCCCCCTCCTGGCCCTTCGGCTGTGGGAGCAGAGTCCAAGCGCTCGTGTTCACCTGTCACGGCTGCTCTTGAAACGACACAGGGCACCAGAAACGCTGGATTCAAATGCACTTTTAGGAGATAAGGTGAGGAGTGACAACAATGTGTGTGTCACAGTTGTAAAGTTCAGTGTGCGGTGAAGAAGCGCAACAGCAGCTTTCTGGACTGTCTCTTCCACTCCCTTAGATTCCACACATTCCTGCTCTAACCACTGTGCTGCTCGCAGCAGAGAGCTGGAAACAGAGTTGTTGGATTCAAGTGAACTTTTAGGAGAAACAGTGAAAAGAGACAGCAATGTTTGTGTCACAGTTGCAAAGGTGACTGTGTGCTGTAGATGATCAGCAGGAGCTTTTTTGCATGGCTCTTCTGCTGTTTTAGCACAGTCTAAACGTTCCTGCTCTTCTGTCTCTGTTGCTGCTCAGCAGAGAGCGGGCACAGATATGTTGGATCCAATTGGTCTTTCAGGCAGGAAAGGGGGGACTGACTGCAATGTGTGTTTCAGATTTGCAAAGGTCGCTGTGCGCTGAAGATGATCAGCAAGAACATTTTGTTCTGGCACTTCTGCTCTTTTAGCAGAGTCTAAACGTTCCTGCTCTACTCTCTCTGCTGCTGCACAGCAGAGAATGGCACAGAGATTTTGGATTCAAGTGGTCTTTGAGGTAGGAAAGAGAGGAGCGACAGCAATATATGTTTCACAGTTGCAAAGCTGACTGCGTGCTGAAGATGCCCAGCCGGAGCTTACCCTGCTGGCTCTTCGGCTGTGGGAGCAGAGTCCAAGCGCTCGTGCTCGCCTGTCACGGCTGCTCTTGAAACGACAGAGGGCACCAGAAAAGTTGGATTCAAATGCACTTTTAGGAGATAAAGTGAGGAGTAACAACAATGTGTGTGTCACAGTTGTAAAGTTCAGTGTGGTATAGAAGCACAACAGCAGCTTACTGGACTGTCTCTTCCACTGTCTTTGATTCCACACTTTCCTGCTCTATTCAATGTGCTGCTCACAGCAGAGAGCTGGAATCAGAGTTGTTGGATTCAAGTGAACTTTTAGGAGAAACAGTGAAAAGTGACAGCAATGTTTGTGTCACAGTTGCAAAGGAGACTGTGTGCTATAGATGATCAGCAGGAGCTTTTTTGCATGGCTCTTCTGCTGTTTTAGCACAGTCTAAACGTTCCTGCTCTACTGTCTCTGTTGCTGCTCAGCTGAGAGCGGGCACAGACATGTTGGATTCAATTGGTCTTTCAGGCAGGAAAGGGAGGAGTGGCAGCAATGCGTGTTTCAGAGTTGCAAAGCTCGCTGTGTGCTGCAGATTATCAGGAGAATGTTTTGGGCCCGGCTCTTCTTCTGTTTTAGCACAGTCTAAACGTTCCTGCTCTACTCTGCTGCTGCTCAGAGAGAGCGGGCAGTGGAGAGGTTGCATTCAAATGGACTTTTAGGAGATAAAGTGACGAGTGACAGTAATGTGTGCGCCACAGTTGCTAAGCTCACTGTGTGCTGAAGATGATCAGTGGGAACTTTCTGGACTGTCTCTTCTGCTGTTTCAGCAGAGTCCAGACGTAAGTGCAATATTCTGCTGCTGCTCACAAAGAGCAGGCACAGGAGATGTTGGATTCAATTGGACTTTCAGGTAGGAAAGTGAGGGGTGACAGCAAAGTGTGTGACACAGTTTGAAAGCTCACTCTGTCCTGAAGATGCCCAGCCGGAGCTCACCCTCCTGGCCCTTCGGCTGTGGGAGCAGAGTCCAAGCGCTCGTGTTCACCTGTCACGGCTGCTCTTGAAACGACACAGGGCACCAGAAACGCTGGATTCAAATGCACTTTTAGGAGATAAGGTGAGGAGTGACAACAATGTGTGTGTCACAGTTGTAAAGTTCAGTGTGTGGTGAAGAAGCGCAACAGCAGCTTTCTGGACGGTCTCTTCCACTCTCTTAGATTCCACACATTCCTGCTCTAACCACTGTGCTGCTCGCAGCAGAGAGCTGGAAAAAGAGCTGTTGGATTCAAGTGAACTTTTAGGAGAAACAGTGAAAAGAGACAGCAATGTTTGTGTCACAGTTGCAAAGGTGACTGTGTGCTGTAGATGATCAGCAGGAGCTTTTTTGCATGGCTCTTCTGCTGTTTTAGCACAGTCTAAACGTTCCTGCTCTTCTGTCTCTGATGCTGCTCAGCAGAGAGCGGGCAAAGACATGTTGGATTCAATTGGTCTTTCAGGCAGGCAAGGGGGGACTGACTGCAATGTGTGTTTCAGAGTTGCAAAGCTCGCTGTGCGCTGAAGATGATCAGCAGGAACATTTTGTCCTGGCACTTCTGCTCTTTTAGCAGAGTCTAAACGTTCCTGCTCTACAGTCTCTGCTGCTGCACAGCAGAGAATGGCGCAGAGATTTTGGATTCAAGTGGTCTTTGAGGTAGGAAAGAGAGGAGCGACAGCAATATATGTTTCACAGTTGCAAAGCTGACTGCGTGCTGAAGATGCCCAGCCGGAGCTTACCCTGCTGGCTCTTCGGCTGTGGGAGCAGAGTCCAAGCGCTTGTGCTCGCCTGTCACGGCTGCTCTTGAAACGACAGAGGGCACCAGAAACGTTGGATTCAAATGCACTTTTAGGAGATAAAGTGAGGAGTAACAACAATGTGTGTGTCACAGTTGTAAAGTTCAGTGTGTTGTATAGAAGCACAACAGCAGCTTTCTGGACTGTCTCTTCCACTCTCTTTGATTCCACACATTCCTGCTCTACTCAATGTGCTGCTCACAGCAGAGAGCTGGAAACAGAGTTGTTGGATTCAAGTGAACTTTTAGGAGAAACAGTGAAAAGTGACAGCAATGTTTGTGTCACAGTTGCAAAGGAGACTGTGTGCTATAGATGATCAGCAGGAGCTTTTTTGCATGGCTCTTCTGCTGTTTTAGCAGAGTCTAAACGTTCCTGCTCTACTGTCTCTGTTGCTGCTCAGCTGAGAGCGGGCACAGACATGTTGGATTCAATTGGTCTTTCAGGCAGGAAAGGGAGGAGTGGCAGCAATGCGTGTTTCAGAGTTGCAAAGCTCGCTGTGCGCTGCAGATTATCAGCAGAATGTTTTGGGCCCGGCTCTTCTTCTGTTTTAGCACAGTCTAAACGTTCCTGCTCTACTCTGCTGCTGCTCAGAGAGAGCGGGCAGTGGAGAGGTTGCATTCAAATGGACTTTTAGGAGATAAAGTGACGAGTGACAGTAATGTGTGCGCCACAGTTGCTAAGCTCACTGTGTGCTGAAGATGATCAGTGGGAACTTTCTGGACTGTCTCTTCTGCTGTTTCAGCAGAGTCCAGACGTAAGTGCTATATTCTGCTGCTGCTCACAAAGAGCAGGCACAGGAGATGTTGGATTCAATTGGACTTTCAGGTAGGAAAGTGAGGGGTGACAGCAAAGTGTGTGACACAGTTTGAAAGCTCACTCTGTCCTGAAGATGCTCAGCCGGAGCTCCCCCTCCTGGCCCTTCGGCTGTGGGAGCAGAGTCCAAGCGCTCGTGTTCACCTGTCACGGCTGCTCTTGAAACGACACAGGGCACCAGAAACACTGGATTCAAATGCACTTTTAGGAGATAAGGTGAGGAGTGACAACAATGTGTGTGTCACAGTTGTAAAGTTCAGTGTGTGGTGAAGAAGCGCAACAGCAGCTTTCTGGACTGTCTCTTCCACTCTCTTAGATTCCACACATTCCTGCTCTAACCACTGTGCTGCTCGCAGCAGAGAGCTGGAAACAGAGCTGTTGGATTGAAGTGAACTTTTAGGAGAAACAGTGAAAAGAGACAGCAATGTTTGTGTCACAGTTGCAAAGGTGACTGTGTGCTGTAGATGATCAGCAGGAGCTTTTTTGCATGGCTCTTCTGCTGTTTTAGCACAGTCTAAATGTTCCTGCTCTTCTGTCTCTGTTGCTGCTCAGCAGAGAGCGGGCACAGAGATGTTGGATTCAATTGGTCTTTCAGGCAGGCAAGGGGGGACTGACTGCAATGTGTGTTTCAGAGTTGCAAAGCTCGCTGTGCGCTGAAGATGATCAGCAGGAACATTTTGTTCTGGCACTTCTGCTCTTTTAGCAGAGTCTAAACGTTCCTGCTCTACTCTCTCTGCTGCTGCACAGCGGAGAATGGCACAGAGATTTTGGATTCAAGTGGTCTTTGAGGTAGGAAAGAGAGGAGCGACAGCAATATATGTTTCACAGTTGCAAAGCTGACTGCGTGCTGAAGATGCCCAGCCGGAGCTTACCCTGCTGGCTCTTCGGCTGTGGGAGCAGAGTCCAAGCGCTCGTGCTCGCCTGTCACGGCTGCTCTTGAAACGACAGAGGACAGAAGAAACGTTGGATTCAAATGCACTTTTAGGAGATAAAGTGAGGAGTAACAACAATGTGTGTGTCACAGCTGTAAAGTTCAGTGTGTGGTATAGAAGCACAACAGCAGCTTACTGGACTGTCTCTTCCACTCTCTGATTCCACACATTCCTGCTCTACTCAATGTGCTGCTCACAGCAGAGAGCTGGAAACAGAGCTGTTGGATTGAAGTGAACTTTTAGGTGAAACAGTGAAAAGAGACAGCAATGTTTGTGTCACAGTTGCAAAGGTGACTGTGTGCTGTAGATGATCAGCAGGAGCTTTTTTGCATGGCTCTTCTGCTGTTTTAGCACAGTCTAAACGTTCCTGCTCTTCTGTCTCTGTTGCTGCTCAGCAGAGAGCGGGCACAGAGATGTTGGATTCAATTGGTCTTTCAGGCAGGCAAGGGGGGACTGACTGCAATGTGTGTTTCAGAGTTGCAAAGCTCGCTGTGCGCTGAAGATGACCAGCAGGAACATTTTGTCCTGGCACTTCTGCTCTTTTAGCAGAGTCTAAACGTTCCTGCTCTACACTCTCTGCTGCTGCACAGCAAAGAATGGCGCAGAGATTTTGGATTCAAGTGGTCTTTGAGGTAGGAAAGAAAGAGAGGAGCGACAGCAATATATGTTTCACAGTTGCAAAGCTGACTGCGTGCAGAAGATGCCCAGCCGGAGCTTACCCTGCTGGCTCTTCGGCTGTGGGAGCAGAGTCCAAGCGCTTGTGCTCGACTGTCACAGCTGCTCTTGAAACGACAGAGGGCACCAGAAACGTTGGATTCAAATGCACTTTTAGTAGATAAAGTGAGGAGTAACAACAATGTGTGTGTCACAGTTGTAAAGTTCAGTGTGTTGTATAGAAGCACAACAGCAGCTTACTGGACTGTCTCTTCCACTCTCTTTGATTCCACACATTCCTGCTCTACTCAATGTGCTGCTCACAGCAGAGAGCTGGAAACAGAGTTGTTGGATTCAAGTGAACTTTTAGGAGAAACAGTGAAAAGTGACAGCAATGTTTGTGTCACAGTTGCAAAGGAGACTGTGTGCTATAGATGATCAGCAGGAGCTTTTTTGCATGGCTCTTCTGCTGTTTTAGCACAGTCTAAACGTTCCTGCTCTACTGTCTCTGTTGCTGCTCAGCTGAGAGCGGGCACAGACATGTTGGATTCAATTGGTCTTTCAGGCAGGAAAGGGAGGAGTGGCAGCAATGCTTGTTTCAGAGTTGCAAAGCTCGCTGTGTGCTGCAGATTATCAGGAGAATGTTTTGGGCCCGGCTCTTCTTCTGTTTTAGTACAGTCTAAACGTTCCTGCTCTACTCTGCTGCTGCTCAGAGAGAGCGGGCAGTGGAGAGGTTGCATTCAAATGGACTTTTAGGAGATAAAGTGACGAGTGACAGTAATGTGTGCGCCACAGTTGCTAAGCTCACTGTGTGCTGAAGATGATCAGTGGGAACTTTCTGGACTGTCTCTTCTGCTGTTTCAGCAGAGTCCAGGCGTAAGTGCAATATTCTGCTGCTGCTCACAAAGAGCAGGCACAGGAGATGTTGGATTCAATTGGACTTTCAGGTAGGAAAGTGAGGGGTGACAGCAAAGTGTGTGACACAGTTTGAAAGCTCACTCTGTCCTGAAGATGCCCAGCCGGAACTCCCCCTCCTGGCCCTTCGGCTGTGGGAGCAGAGTCCAAGCGCTCGTGTTCACCTGTCACGGCTGCTCTTGAAACGACACAGGGCACCAGAAACGCTGGATTCAAATGCACTTTTAGGAGATAAGGTGAGGAGTGACAACAATGTGTGTGTCACAGTTGTAAAGTTCAGTGTGGTGAAGAAGCGCAACAGCAGCTTTCTGGACGGTCTCTTCCACTCTCTTAGATTCCACACATTCCTGCTCTAACCACTGTGCTGCTCGCAGCAGAGAGCTGGAAACAGAGCTGTTGGATTGAAGTGAACTTTTAGGAGAAACAGTGAAAAGAGACAGCAATGTTTGTGTCACAGTTGCAAAGGTGACTGTGTGCTGTAGATGATCAGCAGGAGCTTTTTTGCATGGCTCTTCTGCTGTTTTAGCACAGTCTAAACGTTCCTGCTCTTCTGTCTCTGTTGCTGCTCAGCAGAGAGCGGGCACGGAGATGTTGGATTCAATTGGTCTTTCAGGCAGGCAAGGGGGGACTGACTGCAATGTGTGTTTCAGAGTTGCAAAGCTCGCTGCGCGCTGAAGATGATCAGCAGGAACATTTTGTTCTGGCACTTCTGCTCTTTTAGCAGAGTCTAAACGTTCCTGCTCTACTCTCTCTGCTGCTGCACAGCAGAGAATGGCACAGAGATTTTGGATTCAAGTGGTCTTTGAGGTAGGAAAGAGAGGAGCGACAGCAATATATGTTTCACAGTTGCAAAGCTGACTGCGTGCTGAAGATGCCCAGCCGGAGCTTACCCTGCTGGCTCTTCGGCTGTGGGAGCAGAGTCCAAGCGCTCGTGCTCGCCTGTCACGGCTGCTCTTGAAACGACAGAGGGCAGAAGAAACGTTGGATTCAAATGCACTTTTAAGAGATAAAGTGAGGAGTAACAACAATGTGTGTGTCACAGTTGTAAAGTTCAGTGTGGTATAGAAGCACAACAGCAGCTTACTGGACTGTCTCTTCCACTCTCTTAGATTCCACACATTCCTGCTCTAACCACTGTGCTGCTCGCAGCAGAGAGCTGGAAACAGAGCTGTTGGATTGAAGTGAACTTTTAGGAGAAACAGTGAAAAGAGACAGCAATGTTTGTGTCACAGTTGCAAAGGTGACTGTGTGCTGTAGATGATCAGCAGGAGCTTTTTTGCATGGCTCTTCTGCTGTTTTAGCACAGTCTAAACGTTCCTGCTCTTCTGTCTCTGTTGCTGCTCAGCAGAGAGCGGGCACAGAGATGTTGGATTCAATTGGTCTTTCAGGCAGGCAAGGGGGGACTGACTGCAATGTGTGTTTCAGAGTTGCAAAGCTCGCTGCGCGCTGAAGATGATCAGCAGGAACATTTTGTTCTGGCACTTCTGCTCTTTTAGCAGAGTCTAAACGTTCCTGCTCTACTCTCTCTGCTGCTGCACAGCAGAGAATGGCACAGAGATTTTGGATTCAAGTGGTCTTTGAGGTAGGAAAGAGAGGAGCGACAGCAATATATGTTTCACAGTTGCAAAGCTGACTGCGTGCTGAAGATGCCCAGCCGGAGCTTACCCTGCTGGCTCTTCGGCTGTGGGAGCAGAGTCCAAGCGCTCGTGCTCGCCTGTCACGGCTGCTCTTGAAACGACAGAGGGCAGAAGAAACGTTGGATTCAAATGCACTTTTAAGAGGTAAAGTGAGGAGTAACAACAATGTGTGTGTCACAGTTGTAAAGTTCAGTGTGTGGTATAGAAGCACAACAGCAGCTTACTGGACTGTCTCTTCCACTCTCTTTGATTCCACACATTCCTGCTCTACTCACTGTGCTGCTCACAGCAGAGAGCTGGAAACAGAGTTGTTTATTCAAGTGAACTTTTAGGAGAAACAGTGAAAAGTGACAGCAATGTTTGTGTCAGAGTTGCAAAGGAGACTGTGTGCTATAGATGATCAGCAGGAGCTTTTTTGCATGGCTCTTCTGCTGTTTTAGCAGAGTCTAAACGTTCCTGCTCTACTGTCTCTGTTGCTGCTCAGCTGAGAGCGGGCACAGACATGTTGGATTCAATTGGTCTTTCTGGCAGGAAAGGGAGGAGTGGCAGCAATGCGTGTTTCAGAGTTGCAAAGCTCGCTGTGTGCTGCAGATTGTCAGGAGAATGTTTTGGGCCCGGCTCTTCTTCTGTTTTAGCACAGTCTAAACGTTCCTGCTCTACTCTGCTGCTGCTCAGAGAGAGCGGGCAGTGGAGAGGTTGCATTCAAATGGACTTTTAGGAGATAAAGTGACGAGTGACAGTAATGTGTGCGCCACAGTTGCTAAGCTCACTGTGTGCTGAAGATGATCAGTGGGAACTTTCTGGACTGTCTCTTCTGCTGTTTCAGCAGAGTCCAGACGTAAGTGCAATATTCTGCTGCTGCTCACAAAGAGCAGGCACAGGAGATGTTGGATTCAATTGGAATTTCAGGTAGGAAAGTGAGGGGTGACAGCAAAGTGTGTGACACAGTTTGAAAGCTCACTCTGTCCTGAAGATGCCCAGCCGGAGCTCCCCCTCCTGGCCCTTCGGCTGTGGGAGCAGAGTCCAAGCGCTCGTGTTCACCTGTCACGGCTGCTCTTGAAACGACACAGGGCACCAGAAACGCTGGATTCAAATGCACTTTTAGGAGATAAGGTGAGATATCCAGTGATAGGACAAGGGGCAATGGGTGTAAACTGGAGCATAGGAAGTTCCACGTTAACATCAGGAAGAACTTCTTTACTGTAAGAGTGACAGAGCACTGGAACAGGCTGCCCAGGGGGGTTGTGGAGTCTCCTACACTGGAGATATTCAAGGCCCGCCTGGACAAGTTCCTGTGTGATGTACTGTAGGTTACCCTGCTCTTGCAGAGGGGTTGGACTAGATGATCTTTTTAGGTCCCTTCCAACCCTTGGGATTCTGTGATTCTGTGATTCTGTGTGTCACAGTTGTAAAGTTCAGTGTGTGGTGAAGAAGCGCAACAGCAGTTTTCTGGACGGTCTCTTCCACTCTCTTAGATTCCACACATTCCTGCTCTAACCACTGTGCTGCTCGCAGCAGAGAGCTGGAAACAGAGCTGTTGGACTGAAGTGAACTTTTAGGAGAAACAGTGAAAAGAGACAGCAATGTTTGTGTCACAGTTGCAAAGGTGACTGTGTGCTGTAGATGATCAGCAGGAGCTTTTTTGCATGGCTCTTCTGCTGTTTTAGCACAGTCTAAACGTTCCTGCTCTTCTGTCTCTGTTGCTGCTCAGCAGAGAGCGGGCACAGAGATGTTGGATTCAATTGGTCTTTCAGGCAGGCAAGGGGGGACTGACTGCAATGTGTGTTTCAGAGTTGCAAAGCTCGCTGCGCGCTGAAGATGATCAGCAGGAACATTTTGTTCTGGCACTTCTGCTCTTTTAGCACAGTCTAAACGTTCCTGCTCTACTCTCTCTGCTGCTGCACAGCAAAGAATGGCGCAGAGATTTTGGATTCAAGTGGTCTTTGAGGTAGGAAAGAAAGAGAGGAGCGACAGCAATATATGTTTCACAGTTGCAAAGCTGACTGCGTGCAGAAGATGCCCAGCCGGAGCTTACCCTGCTGGCTCTTCGGCTGTGGGAGCAGAGTCCAAGCGCTCGTGCTCGCCTGTCACGGCTGCTCTTGAAACGACAGAGGGCAGAAGAAACGTTGGATTCAAATGCACTTTTAAGAGATAAAGTGAGGAGTAACAACAATGTGTGTGTCACAGTTGTAAAGTTCAGTGTGTGGTATAGAAGCACAACAGCAGCTTACTGGACTGTCTCTTCCACTCTCTTTGATTCCACACATTCCTGCTCTACTCAATGTGCTGCTCACAGCAGAGAGCTGGAAACAGAGTTGTTGGATTCAAGTGAACTTTTAGGAGAAACAGTGAAAAGTGACAGCAATGTTTGTGTCACAGTTGCAAAGGAGACTGTGTGCTATAGATGATCAGCAGGAGCTTTTTTGCATGGCTCTTCTGCTGTTTTAGCACAGTCTAAACGTTCCTGCTCTTCTGTCTCTGTTGCTGCTCAGCAGAGAGCGGGCACAGAGATGTTGGATTCAATTGGTCTTTCAGGCAGGCAAGGGGGGACTGACTGCAATGTGTGTTTCAGAGTTGCAAAGCTCGCTGTGCGCTGAAGATGATCAGCAGGAACATTTTGTCCTGGCACTTCTGCTCTTTTAGCAGAGTCTAAACGTTCCTGCTCTACTCTCTCTGCTGCTGCACAGCAGAGAATGGCACAGAGATTTTGGATTCAAGTGGTCTTTGAGGTAGGAAAGAGAGGAGCGACAGCAATATATGTTTCACAGTTGCAAAGCTGACTGCGTGCTGAAGATGCCCAGCCGGAGCTTACGCTGCTGGCTCTTCGGCTGTGGGAGCAGAGTCCAAGCGCTCGTGCTCGCCTGTCACGGCTGCTCTTGAAACGACAGAGGGCAGAAGAAACGTTGGATTCAAATGCACTTTTAAGAGATAAAGTGAGGAGTAACAACAATGTGTGTGTCACAGTTGTAAAGTTCAGTGTGTGGTATAGAAGCACAACAGCAGCTTACTGGACTGTCTCTTCCACTCTCTTTGATTCCACACATTCCTGCTCTACTCAATGTGCTGCTCACAGCAGAGAGCTGGAAACAGAGTTGTTGGGTTCAAGTGAACTTTTAGGAGAAACAGTGAAAAGTGACAGCAATGTTTGTGTCACAGTTGCAAAGGAGACTGTGTGCTATAGATGATCAGCAGGAGCTTTTTTGCATGGCTCTTCTGCTGTTTTAGCAGAGTCTAAACGTTCCTGCTCTACTGTCTCTGTTGCTGCTCAGCTGAGAGCGGGCACAGACATGTTGGATTCAATTGGTCTTTCAGGCAGGAAAGGGAGGAGTGGCAGCAATGCGTGTTTCAGAGTTGCAAAGCTCGCTGTGTGCTGCAGATTATCAGGAGAATGTTTTGGGCCCGGCTCTTCTTCTGTTTTAGCACAGTCTAAACGTTCCTGCTCTACTCTGCTGCTGCTCAGAGAGAGCGGGCAGTGGAGAGGTTGCATTCAAATGGACTTTTAGGAGATAAAGTGACGAGTGACAGTAATGTGTGCGCCACAGTTGCTAAGCTCACTGTGTGCTGAAGATGATCAGTGGGAACTTTCTGGACTGTCTCTTCTGCCGTTTCAGCAGAGTCCAGACGTAAGTGCAATATTCTGCTGCTGCTCACAAAGAGCAGGCACAGGAGATGTTGGATTCAATTGGACTTTCAGGTAGGAAAGTGAGGGGTGACAGCAAAGTGTGTGACACAGTTTGAAAGCTCACTCTGTCCTGAAGATGCTCAGCCGGAGCTCCCCCTCCTGGCCCTTCGGCTGTGGGAGCAGAGTCCAAGCGCTCGTGTTCACCTGTCACGGCTGCTCTTGAAACGACACAGGGCACCAGAAACGCTGGATTCAAATGCACTTTTAGGAGATAAGGTGAGGAGTGACAACAATGTGTGTGTCACAGTTGTAAAGTTCAGTGTGTGGTGAAGAAGCGCAACAGCAGCTTTCTGGACGGTCTCTTCCACTCTCTTAGATTCCACACATTCCTGCTCTAACCACTGTGCTGCTCACAGCAGAGAGCTGGAAACAGAGCTGTTGGATTGAAGTGAACTTTTAGGAGAAACAGTGAAAAGAGACAGCAATGTTTGTGTCACAGTTGCAAAGGTGACTGTGTGCTGTAGATGATCAGCAGGAGCTTTTTTGCATGGCTCTTCTGCTGTTTTAGCACAGTCTAAACGTTCCTGCTCTTCTGTCTCTGTTGCTGCTCAGCTGAGAGCGGGCACAGACATGTTGGATTCAATTGGTCTTTCAGGCAGGCAAGGGGGGACTGACTGCAATGTGTGTTTCAGAGTTGCAAAGCTCGCTGTGCGCTGAAGATGATCAGCAGGAACATTTTGTCCTGGCACTTCTGCTCTTTTAGCAGAGTCTAAACGTTCCTGCTCTACTCTCTCTGCTGCTGCACAGCAGAGAATGGCACAGAGATTTTGGATTCAAGTGGTCTTTGAGGTAGGAAAGAGAGGAGCGACAGCAATATATGTTTCACAGTTGCAAAGCTGACTGCGTGCTGAAGATGCCCAGCCGGAGCTTACGCTGCTGGCTCTTCGGCTGTGGGAGCAGAGTCCAAGCGCTCGTGCTCGCCTGTCACGGCTGCTCTTGAAACGACAGAGGGCAGAAGAAACGTTGGATTCAAATGCACTTTTAAGAGATAAAGTGAGGAGTAACAACAATGTGTGTGTCACAGTAGTTAAGTTCAGTGTGTGGTATAGAAGCACAACAGCAGCTTACTGGACTGTCTCTTCCACTCTCTTTGATTCCACACATTCCTGCTCTACTCAATGTGCTGCTCACAGCAGAGAGCTGGAAACAGAGTTGTTGGATTCAAGTGAACTTTTAGGAGAAACAGTGAAAAGTGACAGCAATGTTTGTGTCACAGTTGCAAAGGAGACTGTGTGCTATAGATGATCAGCAGGAGCTTTTTTGCATGGCTCTTCTGCTGTTTTAGCACAGTCTAAACGTTCCTGCTCTTCTGTCTCTGTTGCTGCTCAGCAGAGAGCGGGCACAGAGATGTTGGATTCAATTGGTCTTTCAGGCAGGCAAGGGGGGACTGACTGCAATGTGTGTTTCAGAGTTGCAAAGCTCGCTGTGCGCTGAAGATGATCAGCAGGAACATTTTGTCCTGGCACTTCTGCTCTTTTAGCAGAGTCTAAACGTTCCTGCTCTACTCTCTCTGCTGCTGCACAGCAGAGAATGGCACAGAGATTTTGGATTCAAGTGGTCTTTGAGGTAGGAAAGAGAGGAGCGACAGCAATATATGTTTCACAGTTGCAAAGCTGACTGCGTGCTGAAGATGCCCAGCCGGAGCTTACGCTGCTGGCTCTTCGGCTGTGGGAGCAGAGTCCAAGCGCTCGTGCTCGCCTGTCACGGCTGCTCTTGAAACGACAGAGGGCAGAAGAAACGTTGGATTCAAATGCACTTTTAAGAGATAAAGTGAGGAGTAACAACAATGTGTGTGTCACAGTTGTAAAGTTCAGTGTGTGGTATAGAAGCACAACAGCAGCTTACTGGACTGTCTCTTCCACTCTCTTTGATTCCACACATTCCTGCTCTACTCAATGTGCTGCTCACAGCAGAGAGCTGGAAACAGAGTTGTTGGGTTCAAGTGAACTTTTAGGAGAAACAGTGAAAAGTGACAGCAATGTTTGTGTCACAGTTGCAAAGGAGACTGTGTGCTATAGATGATCAGCAGGAGCTTTTTTGCATGGCTCTTCTGCTGTTTTAGCAGAGTCTAAACGTTCCTGCTCTACTGTCTCTGTTGCTGCTCAGCTGAGAGCGGGCACAGACATGTTGGATTCAATTGGTCTTTCAGGCAGGAAAGGGAGGAGTGGCAGCAATGCGTGTTTCAGAGTTGCAAAGCTCGCTGTGTGCTGCAGATTATCAGGAGAATGTTTTGGGCCCGGCTCTTCTTCTGTTTTAGCACAGTCTAAACGTTCCTGCTCTACTCTGCTGCTGCTCAGAGAGAGCGGGCAGTGGAGAGGTTGCATTCAAATGGACTTTTAGGAGATAAAGTGACGAGTGACAGTAATGTGTGCGCCACAGTTGCTAAGCTCACTGTGTGCTGAAGATGATCAGTGGGAACTTTCTGGACTGTCTCTTCTGCCGTTTCAGCAGAGTCCAGACGTAAGTGCAATATTCTGCTGCTGCTCACAAAGAGCAGGCACAGGAGATGTTGGATTCAATTGGACTTTCAGGTAGGAAAGTGAGGGGTGACAGCAAAGTGTGTGACACAGTTTGAAAGCTCACTCTGTCCTGAAGATGCTCAGCCGGAGCTCCCCCTCCTGGCCCTTCGGCTGTGGGAGCAGAGTCCAAGCGCTCGTGTTCACCTGTCACGGCTGCTCTTGAAACGACACAGGGCACCAGAAACGCTGGATTCAAATGCACTTTTAGGAGATAAGGTGAGGAGTGACAACAATGTGTGTGTCACAGTTGTAAAGTTCAGTGTGTGGTGAAGAAGCGCAACAGCAGCTTTCTGGACGGTCTCTTCCACTCTCTTAGATTCCACACATTCCTGCTCTAACCACTGTGCTGCTCACAGCAGAGAGCTGGAAACAGAGCTGTTGGATTGAAGTGAACTTTTAGGAGAAACAGTGAAAAGAGACAGCAATGTTTGTGTCACAGTTGCAAAGGTGACTGTGTGCTGTAGATGATCAGCAGGAGCTTTTTTGCATGGCTCTTCTGCTGTTTTAGCACAGTCTAAACGTTCCTGCTCTTCTGTCTCTGTTGCTGCTCAGCTGAGAGCGGGCACAGACATGTTGGATTCAATTGGTCTTTCAGGCAGGCAAGGGGGGACTGACTGCAATGTGTGTTTCAGAGTTGCAAAGCTCGCTGTGCGCTGAAGATGATCAGCAGGAACATTTTGTCCTGGCACTTCTGCTCTTTTAGCAGAGTCTAAACGTTCCTGCTCTACTCTCTCTGCTGCTGCACAGCAGAGAATGGCACAGAGATTTTGGATTCAAGTGGTCTTTGAGGTAGGAAAGAGAGGAGCGACAGCAATATATGTTTCACAGTTGCAAAGCTGACTGCGTGCTGAAGATGCCCAGCCGGAGCTTACGCTGCTGGCTCTTCGGCTGTGGGAGCAGAGTCCAAGCGCTCGTGCTCGCCTGTCACGGCTGCTCTTGAAACGACAGAGGGCAGAAGAAACGTTGGATTCAAATGCACTTTTAAGAGATAAAGTGAGGAGTAACAACAATGTGTGTGTCACAGTAGTTAAGTTCAGTGTGTGGTATAGAAGCACAACAGCAGCTTACTGGACTGTCTCTTCCACTCTCTTTGATTCCACACATTCCTGCTCTACTCA